>NC_060144.1:561979973-562602496 GCF_021461385.2 Schistocerca piceifrons
TAGTAAATTTGGAGCTTACAAAAATAAACAGACAATTTCGTAAAATATGCAAGTGTTATCAAAACGTAATATTCTTTGAGTGTCCCAACTCAAGAGATCTGTTAACGAAACGTAGTCAACACTATAACAGCACTGGGAAGTCATGCATTGGCAAAATGCTGACAAAACCAGTACAGAAAGACGGCCATGCTGCAATAAATACAATTGCTATACAGTCAGCTTTGATCAAGAAAATATGAAAACACCATAACAGCTCCATAACAAGAAAGTCAGTCACAGCCACAGCATCAGCGCAGCCAGGATCATCACTTGAACACGAAGAGGCAGCACCAGAATCGTCTTCAGCAAAAACAGCAAGAAAATGTGAGGATCCAAAGGAAGAAACAATGATCATTTCATAAATCAGTAGGATAACTGTAACACCTCATTGCCAAAAGGATTTTTTAGACCAAGACAGTAGACATGTAAAGTCTACAAGGTAAGCAGTGCTCAGTACTTCTTAGTCTTCCACCAAAATATGCAATGCATAAGAAACAAAGTGCAACAATTAGAAGTGGAACTGCAGTCTGTTGACAACTCACTTGTTTGCTTAACAGAACGTTGGTGTAATGGTTCAGAATTAGCAAATGTAGCAATAAATTCATACAGTCTAGCCTGTCATTACAGTAGAAACACTATGAAATGTGGTGAATCATGCATATACGTGAAGGAGGGGATTATGTATAAAATTAGAAATGATGTTACGGCATTAAGTGAGGATAAACACATAGAAATATGAGCTTTAGAGATAAAAAACCTAGATGTATTCCAAAGTCTAAATGTATTTTGCCTTTATTGTACTCCCAGTGGTGACATGGACACATTCAGTACAAAGTTAACCCAAGCATTAGATATGGTCTCCAGTCCCAAAGGCAAATTCATCATTTGTGAGATCTAAAAATTAACATGATGAACCCAGATACGTCATGCAACAGTGTTCTGAACATTATGTACACCTATGGTATATCACCATTAATTAACACTGCCACTAGGATAACCAGACATTCAGCATCGAGTATTGACCATATGTTAATGGACATAGAGAAATATAGGTGTGACATTGTCATTGATGAACTGGGCATCTCAGATCATTCCAGTCAGTTATTAAAATTAGGCATAAAATTAGATAATAACACTAAAATACACAAGTACAGTAGGGTTTTCTCTAAGTCAGAAAGAGCTCTATTTGCCTCACTAATTAACAGTCAAACATGGGAGGCAGTGCACAGAGAAACTATTATAAATGGGAAGTTTTCAAAGTTTATGTCAATATTTGAATTCAGATTTGAAGAAGTGTTTCCTAAAGTTCTCAGAATCACTAAATCACTCAGCAATAACGGCTGGGTAACCAAGAAGTATGCAGTGTTGTGAGTAACCTAAAATGTAAAAATTCAGCAGGCACAGATGAAGTACCTGTGTGCTTACTGAAGGACTGCACAGACAGCATCAAAGACCCTTTAGTGCTCATTATCAATGAATCCTTCTCCACAGGTTGCTTCCCAGACATACTAAAGCATGCAAAAATCCTACCTATATATATGAATGGTGACCCAGAAATCATAGAAAATTACAGACCAATCTCATTACTGTCATCCTTTTCAAAAGTCATAGAGACCATAATGTAAAACAGGCTCATGGGGCACTTAACAGAGTCCAATCTTCTGAGTAAAGAGCAATTTGGTTTCCAGGCTGGCAAAACCACAAATTCAGCTGTAGCTCATTTCTCAAATGTTATACTCAAAGCACTAGACAAAGGAGACTACATAACAGGGATCTTCCTTGATTTGACCAAAGCGTTTGACACAGTAGATCACACAATTTTGCTAAACAAACTAAACGCACTAGGAGTAAGAGGAGTAACAAACATGTGATTTCATTCATATCTGCAAAACAGGGTCCAACAGGTGGAGACCACTCAAACTAACTCCAATCATACCTTTTCATACCTTTCAAACCCAGAATACATCAGTATAGGAGTCTCCCAAGGAAGTGTGCTGGGCCCAATCTTCTTTTTAATATACATCAACGATTTTCCACACAGTGTCAAACATGATGAATCAGTACTGTTTGATGATTACAGTAACATCTTAATCAAAGCTGAGTCGCCCAGTGTACGCAATGGAAAAGCTGAGGAAACACTTAAGCGTGTATGCTAGTGGATAGAGGCTAATAAATTAACCCTAACCGCAACAGTATTAGTTTCTACTTAAGCAGAAAACCGAACAGTACCAAGCTAAAAATTAATGACGAGCACATATAATGTGTTCCATCAACAAAATTTTTAGGCATGCATGTCGACTCTCAACTAAATTGGACCGAGCACACTGTGGTACTTGGAAAGCGAATAGCTTCAGCATGCTATGCACTTAGGATAATAAATTCAGTTTGTAGTAGCTCGAGTACTAGAACTGCTTATTTTGCGTATGTCCACTCTATAATTAGTTATGGCATATCCTTCAGGGGATCAACAGAGCAGAACAGACAAACAGTATTTAAGTTGTAAAAAAGGGCCATATAAATCATAACGAAAAGTAGCAATAGATCCCATTGCACAGAGTTATTAAAATCTTTGGGTATATTGACAGTTCCATTTGAATACATTTTGCAGACGGTAATATACATAAAAAAACACAATGACTAGTTCCTGATAAACAGTTCCATACATGCACATGAAACCAGACATAGTCAACACTTACATCTCTATAGGAAAAACAAATCAAAAACTCAAAATAGCATGTTATGTAATGGAATTAAATTGTACAACAATCTTCCACAAGGGATCAAAGACAAAAGCAAAATAGATAACTTCAGGAAATCGTAAAAAAATATCTATTGGAAAAGTGTTTTTGTACTGTCAAGGATTACTTTGAATGATGTAAATATATAGTTATATATAAAAATTATCAACTGTGTTATTAAGTGGTTTAACAATGTATCTTTACGTTACAATATTCATGAATTCCGATTGTGATAATTATAAATTTGTGTACCTATTGTATATAATTATGTTGACAATATCCATACAATCCTGATTGTCTATGGATGGATAAATAAATAAATAAATGACCCCAAATACACAACAGAAGGTTGAAAAAACTGAGATTTCATGTGGTTACACCATAAACCTGTGGACAGTAAGACAGAAAACAATGTGCACAAATTTTTCAAGTGATCGGTTGGAAGTGACCACGACAACAATACCACCCAGATGATTAATTCTAAAAATCATTGAAAAATAGCAGGGGCATTAGCCACACCAAAATGAAGGCGCAAATATTGATAGAGACCAAAAGGAGTTCTCAAAACCAGAACTCGCCAAGACTCTTCATCCACAGGAACCTGCAGTTATGTTTCAGACAAATCAGTTTTAGAAAAGTACTGGCACCCAGTATTTTCACCAACAGTTCCTCCAGGTGTGTGTTGGCAGTAGGATGTAAGTTGCCGCAGAGGCAACATTTTCCTGATGGCTTCTGAATTACAACCAGCGGAGACAACCATTCACAGGTTGCACCACTCATAGAGATTGAAGTCTGTCCAATTCTGCTTTCACTTGATCTTTCAAGGCAACAGGAACAGGACACACATGACAAAAAATGAAGCCGAGCCATGGATTTCAATGAAATATGAGCAGAAAAATTCATAGCACACCCTATTTCTTCAGAAAACAAGTTCAAAAACTCTTCACACAGTGTTTCCAATTGGAAATACAGTGCATGATCAGACACAAGGTGAACTGTGCTGGTGACAGAAAATACAAATGCCTGAAATGCATCCATCCCAAACAAGTTCTCAACACCTGCATCAGCAACCACCAAAAATGTAATGATATGAACCACTGATTTGTACGAGGTAAATGCCAAAATGCCATAAATTGTCCGAACAGTGAAATGCTCTGATTGTTATAACTGCCCAGCTTCCATGTGACCAGTGTCAACAGTGGCGAACCTAAGCCCACACAGTTTTGAGAATTCAATAACATCACTGCAGCAACTGTGTCAATCTGCAACCATATCCTGAGTTACCTTCAGTGGACGATACACGATCGCGATGTGGCCTTTCTTCTCGCAAGCATTCCAAGGAGCCCAGTGCTTAAGGCATGCCGAACGTTCATACCGGACAAAACAGAAAGGACAATACAGAAACAGAGAATGCTGATGCCGGTGCGGGGTTCGTGTCCCGGCATCCATCTCTGTCTGCTCCGTCCGTGGCCCTTGGTGGAACGGAATGGTCTTCTCTGATTTTCCTGATTGCAGGCTCCCAGGCTGTGCTGAGAAGGTAGCCACTGTTGCGGTTGATTAGGTTGTGGTGCCCCCCCCCCCCCCCCCCCCCCCCTCTCACCACCACCGGCTGCTCCAGGTGCATCGGGCAATTCTGCGGGTGCGTGATTGGCCAGCAGGAAGAAGGGAGCGGTCCAGCAGATATATCAGCTCGCGACCGATGATGTCCCGACACTTCGCCTGAAGATAATGGAGACGCATTCCATCGAAACATTGCTATTAGACGGCGACGCTACTCGGCTGACAACCTGTGAAGACTTCATATATGAGTTAGAGTTTGCTTAAGTGGTCGATTGGCAGACTGATCTATGGATAAGCAAGCATACTGTATTACACTTTTCTGAAAGGATAATGTTCTGGATATTTTTTTTATGACTATCCTTGGGTGTAGTAGTTGTATATAGCCTTCACCTACATCTATGTACAGACACTGCAAGTCATTGTATGATGCATGGCAGAGGGTACCTTGAACCACTACTAGTCATTTCCCTTCTTGTTCCACTTGCAGATAGAGTGAGGGAAAAATGACTGTCCATGTCTCCATATAAGCCTTAATTTCTGTCTTGCCTTCGTCGTCCTTACATGAAATATATGTTGGTGGTTCTCTAAATTCTCTCAATAGTGTTTCGTGAAAAGAATGTTACCTTCTCTCCAGGGATTTCCATTTGAGTTGACAAAGCATCTCCATAATACTTGCATGTTGATCAAACCTACTGGTAACTTCGATGGTTTCTTTGAATTGAACTTGGAGGGGATCCCAAGCACTTGACCAGTACTTGAGTGTGGGTTGCACTAGTATTCTATATGTGGTCTCCTTTATTGATGAGCTACTGTTACCTAAAACTATACCAATAAACCGAAGTCAACTATTTGCCTTCTGCCCTAATGTCCTTATGTGCTTGTTCCACTTCAAATTGCTCTGCTACGTTACACCTGCATATTTAACTGAAGTAACTATGCCAAGCAGCATACTACCAATGCTGTATCTGAACACTGTGGGATTGTTTTCCCAATCTTCATTAATTTACACTTTTCCACATTTAGAGCAAGCTGCCATTCATCACACCAACTAGAAATTTTGTCCAGGTTATCTTGTATCCTCCTACAATCCCTCATCCATGACACTTTCCTAAACACCACAGCATCATCAGCAAACAGTCTCAGTTTTCTGTTCACCCTGTCCATTACATTAGATCATTTATGTATATAGAGAATAAGATTGGTCCTATCAGTCTTCCCTGGGATTCTCCTGACAATATCTTTGTCTCCGAGAAACAGTCATAATTGAGGACAGCGTACTGGATTCTTTTACGTAAGAAGTCATCAAGCCACTCTTATATCTGGGAAACTAATCCATATACTTGGACCTTCATTAACATTCTGCACTGGGGGACTGTGTCAAATGCTTTCTGGAAATATAGTAATATGGGTTCTGCCTGTTGCTTTTTGTCCATGGTTCGCAGGATATTATATGAGGATAAGGAAAGCTGAGCTTTGCACAAACGATACTTTCTAAATCCATGCTGACTGCGAGCAGAAGCTTTCTGTTTCAAGAAATTTTAGTATATTCGAACTCAGATTATGTTCAAGAATTCTGCAGAAAACTGATTCTGTGAATACTGGTCTGTAATTTTACGAGTCCTTTCTTTTACCCTTCTTACGTATGGCAGTCGCCTGCACTTCTTCCAGTCGCTGAGGACTTCACACTGGGCAAGAGATTCATGATAAGTGCAAGATAAGTAAGGGGCCAAGCTTCGGCTTTTTTCTGCCGTCTTCTATTGCAACACAAGACTGGTCAACAAACTGGTTAGAAACCTTTGACCTGGTTAGTGGTTTTATGTAGGACCAGAATTCTCTTGGGTTCTTGGTGAGATTTTTGCTAAGATATGCTGGTGGAAGCTTGATCTTTTTACAGACACGTGAATTTATACTAACTTTTGCTTGTCATCATTGTTGCATTGTGTTTTGTACTGAGAGTTCAACAGTCACTGCCTCCTCAGCGTTGTCTGGATTCTATTATTAAGCCACAGTGTGACCTTTCCATCCTTAATCCACTTGCTCAGCACTTACTTTTCCAGAGTGCAATTCACAAACTGTTTAAACTCTGCCTATAATGCCTTTACATCTGTCATATTGGAACTAGATGCAAAGAATAAACTTTTTGGGATGTTTCTAAAACTATCACAATGGAATCTGATAATTAACTTCAGTTCACCTACTCGTGTTACTTGCGTCCAGGTAGCTTCAAAGTTAGATTCAGTTTTGATCTCAATAGACACAATGTTTTCGTCAACTGCAATGAACACACCCCCTTGTATGGCATCTAACCTGTCTTTTTGATATATGTTCTATGTTTCACTAAATATTTTGGAGCTTTCTACTTTGGGTTCCAGCCAGCTCTCAGTTCCAAGAATGGCAAATTCAACTGTCCCTGTCGCTCGCTGCAGAGTGTCACTATCTCAGTGTGGCAAGTACTCCTCTGATAGAATATTATGATCAAATGCCTTTGATAAATCACAATAGATCCCAAATGGTGATATTATATCACCAATATATAACTGTCTCAGTAGAGTGGCCCTTTTGAAATCCAAACTGTAATAGCGTTAGTATTTTGCAGGTTCCTTCTGCCATCTTACAGCAGCCTGTGACTCTGTAAACTATGCCTTTCTCATATACAAGTAAGGTAAATATGTGATTAAGGGCAATGCTCTTCGGTGGCTTTTATCATACCTGCAGAACAGAAAACAAAGGATAACTGTTGCTTCAAATGCAGTGAATTGTTATTCTAAATGGGGTACAGTATCATAAGGTGTACCTCAAGCTCCATTTTATGCCCAGTCCTGTTCCTGTTTGCTGTAAATGTGTCACCCATAAGTATAAATTCCCCACCAGTTCTGTTTGCTGGTGATACTTTGCTTTAACTGAAAGTAATGATGGAAGAAAAATTCAAAGCTATGTTGTGAGCACACTCAGTAACCCAGAAAACTGGTTCCAGTTAAGTAGATTGAAACTGAACATTGCGAAAACTCATATTTTACAAAGGATGTTCAAAAAGTTTTGCACAGTTGTCTCTAATTTTTTTGCAGGAGGAGAATGAAATTTTTTGTGAACATACTTCGAACATTTAGCTATAAGTTGGTGTATAAAAGTATTTTCTTTTATTTACAGGTGAGCCACAATGGACTGTGAAGTAGATGTCAGGTTGCGACAAAGGTTGGTGATGGAGTTCCTCTTCAAGACCGGTTATCACTCTGCCACATCGATTAACAGGAAGTTACTCCCTGTTTATGGGGAGGACACAGTAGATCGCAGCAGTATCCAGCAGTGGTTGCAGAGGTTTAAAGTAGGTGATTTCTCTCTACTGGACAATCCACAATGCGGTAGACCATCGACGGCAGTGAGTGATGTGAATAAGGAGACCATTGACCGAATCATCCAAAATGACAGATGTGTGACGACACGACAGCTTGCTGAATGACTCGTTTGTCATCGCGTAGTGTGGTATCACTGGTACAGTCACTAGGGTACAGAAAAATCTGTGCGTGTTGGGTGCCTAGATTATTGACAAGAGAAATGAAAATGATGAGGAAGAATGTGTGTGAGGGTCTCATGAATACTTTTACTGAAGAATGGAAACAGTATTTTGATGGCGTCATTACCCAGGATGAAACATGGTTGTTTTTGTCCGAACCTGAGAGCAAAACTAATCCATGGAGTGGCGTTATCTGGGTTCCCCTCAGAAGAAGAAACCAAGACTATCATGAACAGCAGACCGCAAGGTGATGGCCTCTTTCTTGTGGAATCAGTGTGGTGTCATTTTCATTGACTTTTTGGAACGTGCCTCCACAATTAACTGGGACCATTACTGTTTGTCATTGGACAAGCTGCGATGTGCCATCAAGACCCACAGACCACAGCTTCAGGGTCAGCTCATCAGACTACACCATGACAATGTCAAACCTCATACAGCCCTTATGACGCAGGAGAAAATCAGGAAAATGGGTTGGAAAATTATTCCTCATCCTCCCTACAGTCTGGACTTGGCTCTGTCTGAGTTTTACCTCTTTGGGTCATCTGAAGACCCACCTGCACAATAAAACATTTGATAATGAGAAAGACCTTATTTCCTGTGTCAAGCGATGGTATAAAAGTCAATCTCCAGAATTTTACCAAAGTGCATTTACATCATGGAAAGAATGTTGGGCCAGATGTGTCAAAGCTGATGGAGGCTACATTGAGTAGGCTCAATGTATAGCTAAATGTTCCAAGTATGTTCACAAAAAATTTCATTCTCCTCCTGCAAAAAATAAAAAAATTAGAGATGACTGTGCAAAACTTTTTGAACGTCCTTTGTACATTTCAAAATCAAAAATTTAAGGTATGTGGAACTTAAATTATGGAATGATAGAATGTAAGTATTTTGGATTAAAGGAGACCAGTCACCAAAAAGCTGAAACATTGACTCACCAACAGGCACTCACAAAAAAAAAGAAAACTTGTTAGCTTTCTAAGTAATCCTTTTTCGAGGTAGAGTAGACAAACACACACACACACACACACACACACACATACACACACACACACACACAGAGGCCCCTAATGCCTCCAGCTGGATGCATACTGCTGCATGTCAGCAGGTGGATTAGGTTGTGGTGGAGGTTATGTCAGGTAGGGTGGGTAGAGGGAGGGAGAGGTGAGAGGCAGGGACAGCGGTTGGAGTTCGGTGGGTAGTGACTCAGCCAGAAGCAGCCAGTTTTGCTGGCTAGGAGTACGGAAGGAAGGGGGTGCCGAGTGCATGGGTTAGCCACGTGATGCGCAGTTGTCGGAGCCTGTGGGTAGTAGCAGACGCTGAAGGTGATGGGATGTAAATTGGGGAGGGGGATAACATCCTTATACACTTTGCTAATTACATTTTAACCCCAACTACTTTTCCTTGAAGGGAAGGTATACAAACAAATCCATGGCACATTCATGGGCACTCGCATGGCATCATCTTATGCCAACCTGTCTATGTGCCGTCTAGAGGAAACTTTCCTAGCCTCCCAAAACTTCCAACCTCTAGTCTTGTTCAGTTTTAGTGATGATATCTTCATGATCCGAACTCAGGGGCAAGACACCCTATTGTCCTTCCTTCATAACCCCAATACCTCCTCTCCCATTAACTTTACCTGCTCCTTCTGAATGTGTGACCTTCCTAGATCCAACCACACCTCCATTCTCATTAAACCCACTTACCAACAATATAACCTGCATTTCAACAGCTGTCACCCTTTCCACACTAAAAAATCCCTCCCACACAGGCAGGCCACCCATGGACAACGTATCTGCAGTGACAAGAACTTCCTTTCCCAGTAAGCTGAAGGTATCATAAAGGCCTTCCCAGATAGCACTAGCCTCTGAACATTGTCCACAGACAGATCTCCATGCCATATCCTCACACATCCCAATCCTTCCACCATCCCCAAGAATCAACTACAAAGCAATGCCCTGTCATCACCCAGTATCACCCTGGACTGGAGGAACTGAACCGTATTCTTTGTCAGGGCTTTGATTATCTCTCATCATAACGTGAAATGAGGGACATCCCACCCTAGATCCTTTTCACCCCTCCTAAAATGGTGTTGACACCCACCCAACGTACATATCATCCTAGTTCATCCCTATGCCACTTCCATTCCTAACCCCTTGCCGGAGACCAGGCTGCAAGACCTGCCCAATCCACCCTCTCAGCATTTCCTGCTCCAGTCCTATCACAGGCTTATCTTACACCATCAGAGGCTGGGCCACCTGTGAAAGCAGCCATGCCAAATACCAGCTCTGCTACGAACACTGCACAACTTTTTGTGTTGGTATGACTACCAACCAGCTGTCCATCAAGATGAATGGCCATTGCCAAACCATTGCCAAGAATGAAGTTGGTCACCTGGTGGCACAGCATGCAGCTGAGGACAACATGCTTGATTTCAGTGGCTGCTTCACAACCTAGGCCATCTGGATCCTTCTCTCTACCACCAGCTTCTCTGAACTATGCAGATGGGGCTTATCCTTGCAACACATCGTCCTGGCCTCAGTCTGTAGTAACCCATTATCCTCACACCCTTCACCTAACAGTTTCTTCTTAGAGGACTTAGTAATAAGGTAGAAGAACTGCTTGTCTGTTTGGAAAATAGACACCCTCTGCCTATCCAAGCATTATATTACCCCAGGATTTAGAAGTTAAAAAATAAAAGATTAAGCTCTAGCCTCTTATTCATGTAGAACTAATATAGGAAAAGGAGGAGTTGTTACATAAATTTACACAGAACACAATTTCAAGAACTTTACTCCTCATTCTGTACAGTTTGTCTCCCGTGACCTGCTGTTCTGGGTGACTTTTCCGAAATCTGCCCCTTTTCCTATACCTCTCCAGTGCTTTTCCTTCGCCCTTCTTCCTTCCCCTTCAACCCTTCTGCCCGAAGAAGGAGCCAATATCTCCGAAAGCTTGCCAATTACAACATTCTTTTATGTGTGTGTTCTGCTGCCGCTTTGGAGTAGATTTTTTATCTATCCAGTTAAATAATTTTGTCAGTAATCGATTCAAGAGAGTTAGTTAGATGTTCCATAGATCATTTAAACAATTCATTTATAAAAATGGTATGGAACAAGTCAGATTACAGGATACATATACATAACTAGCATTAACATTAATGAACTCATTATATTTTAGTTCTGCACATGCAACTACACTTGAAAACTAGCTCCTTTCCTTTTTTACAGGTTACCAGTTTTTATAGTAAAATTCATCCTTGAAATAGAAGGTGTTGTCCAGGAGAAATGATTTTGGGTTAGATTTAAAACTTCCTTTGCAACCTGTCAGACCTTTCATGTTATTGGGCAAGTGATGAAAAAATTTTGATGCTGCTTTTTGAACTCCTTTCTGAGCTACTGACAGCTTTAATAATGGGTAATAAAGGTCATTTTTTTATCTAGTGTTGTAGATATGGCCTTCACTGATCTTCTTAAATTGTGATGGATTATTTGTGACAAATTTTATTATTGTATATAAAAACAAAGATGAGGTGACTTACCGAACAAAAGCGCTGGCAGGTCGATAGACACACAAACAAACACAAACATACACACAAAATTCAAGCTTTCGCAACAAACTGTTGCCTCATCAGGAAAGAGGGAAGGAGAGGGGAAGACGAAAGGAAGTGGGTTTTAAGGGAGAGGGTAAGGAGTCATTCCAATCCTGGGAGCGGAAAGACTTACCTTAGGGGGAAAAAAGGACAGGTATACACTCGCACACACGCACATATCCATCCACACATACACAACAGAGGTTGCAGAGAATTTAATTTTGGAAAAAATGGTGGAAATAATGTTAAGTGAAACTGTGTGGATGTGTAAAATGATCTGCTTTTATTAATACCATAGCACACATGAATTCATTTTAAACCATAAAAAAACAATGCTCAGTGTTATTTGTTAACTGCAGCAGTAGCATTACCATCACATTTGTCATAAATAAACACCATATTGGCGTATTCCTCTCTCGTAAATTTGAAAGGCATCCCTATTTCTAATCTGCAAACTGCGACAGTTATTATGTGGTTTCACTTAAATACAATGTTGTTATTATGTTCTTTCACTGAACAATACAAAAAACTTACTCGTTTCAAGGTCAGAAAATGACTGAAACAATTCACTAACAATTGTCAACAATGACATAAACATTTCTACATTCTTAAAGGAACGTAAACAAATTTACTTGTGTAGTGTTCTTTGCTTCTCTGGATGTTCTGGAAAACTACTGCAGATACATTGCCTGGGACATGTTTTATTAGAGTCGACAGAGAAATAATAACAAAATAAACGGAAATTATGCTTTGCTTTAACCTCGTACAGTTTTGCGATGGCTTCGTATTAGCGATGTTGCTAAATTTCAGGCAGAATCTTTTATTAGCTGTAACTTCGTAACCAATCATTTGAAGATCTATGTTTATATGAACTTTTTTGTTTTGTTCTACTTGTAGAATAACATATTAAAATATTTACATATCTTCGTGAATCACCCTGTATGTATAGTAATGGTGCAGTGAAAATGCCTGACTCCTTGAAAAGGTACCTAAGTGATGACCATGGGTGAACACCACTTATTATTCTTCCTGTTCACTTTTGTGCAATCAACACTTTCTTTGTAAGTGATGAGTTACCCCAGAAAATTACGGCATAAGACATTATTGAGTGGAAATGTGCAAGATATGTCAGGAGACTGATTTGTTTGTTTCCAAGACTAGCAGTTACACAAATAGCAAAAGCAGGTGAATTTAATTGCTTGAGAAACTAAGTAATATGCTTCTTCCATGTCAGGTTTTCATCAGTATGTATATTTAAAACTCTGGAGCATTCTACCCTGTTTGCTGACTCCTGTGGATATGCTGCATCAGTCGTTGAAATTACTATTTTTTTTTCTTACAGAATTGAACATAGTGCATTTTCTCAAAATTTTAGGAAAAATCCATTTTCAGAGAAAAAGTTTATAATTGTAGAATGAGATTTTCACTCTGCAGCGGAGTGTGCACACATATGAAACTTCCTGGCAGATTAAAACTGTGTGCCAGACCGAGACTCGAACTCAGAACCTTTGCCTTTCTCAGGCAAGTGCTCTACCAACTGAGCTACCCAAGCACGACTCGTAACCTGTCCTCACAGCTTCAATTCTGCCAGTACTTTATAACTCTTTGAGAAACATCTTTTACAATCAATTTTGTTGCTTTTTCTTTAATATGACTTACTACAACACTAGCATCATCTGCAAAAAGTACCAAATCTGCTTGTTGAATGTTAAGTGGAAAGTCGTTGTGTATATGAGGAATGGAAGTGAACTCAAATTGAATTCTGTGGGGACCTTCTTTGTGATTCTTCCCGTCACTAAAATTTTGTACCCTTTCAACGTTGTTTTAATTATCCAGCACAACTTTTTGCATTCTGATTGTTAAATATGATTGAAACCATTTAAGTGTGAAGCCATCGGTTTTATAAAACTAAGTTTATCTAAGCGTGTAAAATGATCTATGCAACTAGATGCCTCAGAAAGAGCACACGAAATACCAGCTTGCAATATGTTAGTATTTAAGGCTTATAGTATTAGCATACTCAGTTTAGCAACTCTTCTGGAATCCAAACATTGATATTATTTCTACTTAAACATGAAGCTACTCTTGAGTGCAGTACTTTTTCGAGTGTTTTGGAAAAAGATGTCAGTAAAGACATTGGGCAATAATTGTTTGTCTTTCTTGTGGCACCTTTCTAATAAAGAGCTTTAATAATTGCTTATTTTAATCTGTCTGGAAAAGATCCATGTGCCAGTGGTACATTACATATACCTCTGAATGACATTCCTTAGTAAGTTAGTATAACTTTTCAGAAATCTGTTTGAAATTCCATCAGTGCCATATACCATAGAATTTTATTAATTTCAATGAAGGGCTTTGGTGGTACTTATAGCTGCATGACGTTTTTTGGGATTACTTTGTAATGTATTCTCATTATTTTGAAATATATTCTCATGATTCTTCAACTGAACCATTTAATCCTATTTTCACTGCTACATTTAGAAAATGATTGTTAAAAGTACTCATAACTTGTGAATTATCAGTCATAACATTGTCATTTAATTTAATTGTTCTGGTATCTTGTACATTGACTGGCTGTTCTGTCTTTCATTTGACAATTTCTCGCACAGTCTTAATCTTATTAATTCCTGTCAGAACCTACGTACTTCCGGACATTTTACTTTCATTAAAATATTGCAGTAATTTTTGTAATATGCAAGCAGTGTCAGATATTTACTTCTTCTTATGTTACTTAAATTTCAGTCTTCCTCTTACATGAGGTTTTAATTCCCGTAGTTATCTGTAGATTTTTAATGGAATTTTTGGATAACTTTTTAGCAAATCTAGTTTCAAATATTGACACAAATTTATTGTGGAATAAATTGAATTAGATATTAGCATCTCTTTCCATATATATACCTCATGCCACATTGCCTCTTCTCTCTTACCCTTAAAACCTTGTATCGCGTTCTCATTAATTAGCCTCATTGCTGTTTATGAACCTGCCCCAGGGCTATAAGACGCTACAAGGGTAAGTCAATTATTATCCGCAATTTAGTTATATTTTTGTTTATTTTGGTAGTACTGTCGTTTTACGTTGATGACACATGCTTTGTTTATTTGTTGCTATATCTTTGCAATTTTCAAGCTGCTAGGTTAGTTTCATTGTCGCTGCTGTACAGTTAATCATGGCTGTTCCGCTGTTTATTTGCACCAAAGAAGAGCAACATTCAATGATCCGTTTTTTGTGGTCAGAAGGTGTATCAGGGGCCGAAATTCATTTAAGACTTTTGGTACAGTACGGGAACAGTGTTTTGCCACAATGGAGTGTTTACGAATGGATTGAAAAATTCCGAAATGGTCACACAAGTGTTACGCACGATGAAGGAGCCGGACGACCATTTACCGCCACAAATAAAGAAACCATTGAGTGTTCGTGTGAAATGATTCTCTTAGACAGACGATTAACCATTGACGATGTGGCACATCATCTGCAAATTAGTCACGGTTCTGCCTACAAAATCATGCACAGCAGACTTGGGTTTCATAAAGTTTGTGCAAGATGGGTCCCAAAACAACTCACACAGTTGCATAAATAAACGCGCTTGGACATCTGCAAAAAACATTTGAATCAGTATGGTAACGTAGGGGACAACTTCTTAGACAGGATCATTACTGGTGAGGAAGAATGTATCCATCATTATGAGCTGGAGAGTAAACAGCGGAGTATGGAATGGAAACAACCAAATTTGCTGTGCAAGAAAAAGTTCAAGACCCAACCATCCGCAGAAAAACTGATGCTTACGGACTTTTGGGATGCACAAGGTCCAGTACTGGAACATTATGGGGAAAGTGGCACAACAATAAACAGTTTACATTACAGGCTAAAGCCTGCAGTCGAAGCAAACGCTGAGGATTGCTGTCGAAAGTTGTTGTGTTGTTGTACGACAATGCCCGTCTGCATACTGCAGCCCACACTGCCGAAACACTCCAGAAACTCAAATTTGAAGTACTGGATCATCCTCCATATAGGCATTAAGGGCCTCAGATGAAGCAGTGAAAGAAGCGGTGCATTCCTGGCTCACAGCTCAACTGAGAACCTTCCTTTATGAGGGCATCAGGAAGCTTGTACAACGATGGACCCAGCGCATTGAAATGCAATGAGACTGTCGAAAAATGATTTTCTTGTAAGTTTCCTATTTGATTAGAATAATATTTTACAATTACTTTTAAGGATAATAATTGACTTACCCTCGTATATTGTTTATTTCCATTAATTGTGCTTCATGATCAGATAATCCATTACCCTTGGGTACTCATTAACTGTTTCAGCCAGAGGGTAGGGTAGCGTGGTGAGCTGCATCAAACCAGTCTCAGGACTGAAGACCACAACAACAATAACAACAACAACAACAACAACTGTCTATAATATGTTATCAATCAGGGGCTTACTAGCTTGCTGCAAATGAGTTGGAAAACTTGACTGCTGAAATTAGATTAAAACATCCAAACACATGTTGCAGCTTCTCCTCTTTTGATGTTAACTGTATCCAAAAAAAGACTATAATCCCTGATATTTAACTTCTTCAACCCTTTGGTTACTTGGTGTTCAAGTAGACGTATAACATCTTATCACATCAGAATTTTTCACATCATTTAGACATACAAGAAGTCATCTGTTTTGTTTTTCAGTCCCCTAATATTCTGATGATGGCCCTGTTCCGTTCTAATTTCTTTCTTTCAAGATTGTCTGTCTAAAGCCTCACTCTTAATGTAGCAAATTTGTCCCTCTGGCGCCAACAAGAAGATTTAGGATGAAATTTATAACGAACCTATGCTGACATAAAATTTGATCTATTCCACAATAAATTCATATTGTTATTTGAAAAAAGCTTTCTGCATAAGCTGATCAGAAAGGACATAAAACAGCGATGTAAAAACCTTGCATCACAAGAGGGTTTAAATTATCTTGTGATAAGAGAAAAAGGAAATGTGTCTGTTGGCAACAACATCTAAAAATCATGCAGCAAAATCATTTAGCTGTCGCACACTACAAAAATACTCAAAATTACTAAAAAAATTATTAAAAAACTAAGAAATGTACATATCATGTCAGAAATCAATAATTCCAAAAACAAGCTTAAGTCTGTATGGAATGTAGTGAAATGAGAGGCCACAGAACAGAAAGACATGGCTGTTGATTTAAATGGAAGGGCTATTAATGACCAATCACAGGCAGCAGGCAAGTTTAATAATCATTTCTTAAATGTAGTATGTAGAAAATATAGGGATGAACAGCTCAGGGGAAAAATCAAAGTAGTATGCTGAAAAAGCAACTCACATAAAGTTCAGTCATATGGATGACTCACCCACTTCTTCTTCTGAAATTAAGAAAATGGTGTATTCTCTCAAAAATAAAATCTCATCTGGATTTGACAATGTTTCCAACAGAATATGAAAGAGTTGTTCTCATAGAATAAAGCTGTGTTTTCTGATATACTGTATGTAATCGTTAACTCTGGACATTTTTTCAGAGAGATTGAAATCACCACTGTTAAATTCTTGTACAAGAAAGGTGAGAAGAGAAATGTCAATAATTGCCAAACAATTTGACTACTGAATCATTTTTTAGAAGGACTAGAACAATATCCCACAATAAAACCACAGTTTGGATTTCACAAGAGATGTCCAACTAAGAATGCCATTTACACATTCACTTACTAAATTTTACAAGCAGCAGAAAACAAAATGGCAGCTGTTGGTATTTTCTGCGGCCTGTCTAAGGCATTTGACAGTGTGAAACACAATATTCTCAGAGGTTGTATGCAGTTGATAGTACACCAAACCAGTGGATAATGTCATAGCTAACCAAAAGTTTTCTATCCTACTCTGCACAGGTAGAACACATTTGTGATCATTCACACTGTTGATAATGCAGAGAACAGTGGAACAAACTGTGGTTCCTGAGGTTGATGACAGCAAAGTTCACGAAATGAACAGCTAGCCAAAAGCAAGTCCAGAGTGTAGCAAAGTTGTCTTAAATGTATACAACAGTCTCAGGAGCAATCCAAATCATAAATGTAAAACAGTCAAAGTCAAAACTTTACTGTTCAATGGTATATACCTGAAGATTTCAAATACTAGCAAGAGACTGACTGCAAGTGCTGAGCCGCAGTGTTTATGGGCCGCCTCACATCAGTGAATGGTTACAAATTTCATACTTGCCATGGCGGCACCTTGCGCAGGAGCAAGTTGCAGTTTGAGTAAGTAACCCGAGTACCTCTGACCTGTTCTCTGTGTTGATACTTGGGCTAGGCAGAATTTCCTAATCACTGTTGGATGCTAAACCCCTCCTCCCTTCAACTGGCATGTAGGGCCAGTAGTGGCCCAGCCTGTGCCAACTTCATTGAGGAAGGGACGAGAGAGATGTTGAAGTCCCATCAAAGGCTACAACTGAAGGCCATTGATCCGATCAGCCAGGTCAGATGCTAGAACAGGCAGTGGGATTGCTGACAGATCTATTGTTTCTGTGGGGCAACTGGATGCTTCCTGAAAAGGAGTGGGTTCTGGCCATGTAGGAGGTTGGACATCATCAATGTAGCCTCTATAGGCACCCGAATCTGAAAATGCTTCACCTCCTTTGATTGCATGGTGAGGGGATTGCTGGTGATTGTGGGAGCCAAAAGTGGCCAGGGGGTGGAAATGGTTCCACTTGCATCAGCTCCTATCACATAGTTGTAGTGGTAGCAGGCAGACCTGTCGCTGACGTGCTTGAGTAGGTTGTGTCCAACCAGTGGTTGAGGCGAAGGGGGGTGACAACAGTAAGTCTTACTGCAGTTGAAGCTGATTTCAGTGTCTGACTAAATACTCCTGGCTGGACACAACCTCAGACACTGCTGCCCTTTAGTGCTGAGGATGGTGCCTTGCGTCCACATGGAACCGCAGCGAAAAGTGCGAACTTAGAAATTGGAGCTCACCCAGTGGTACTTTCTGTGTGCACTTATGGTGAACCTGTGGGGCTGGATGCAGCAAGTCAAAAAGTATGTGGGTCTGTGCCCATTTAAAATTTCAGCTGGACTATGTCCATTATGGTGGTGGACCAGTAGATGGGAAAGAAACTGGTGATTGTTTCCTTGGAGTTGTCTGTCATAATTATCTTGCGCATCTGTATCTTGAAGGCCCTCACTATCTGCCCAAATTCCAAATTGGATGCAGGATGGAAAGGGACTGTGGTCATGAAGTAAATATCACTGCTTTTACAAAAATAATGGTGATACTGTGAATTGAGGGCTATTGTTGGAAACCAGAGTGGAAAGTGCCCCCTCTATTGCAAATTCCTGATTACAGCACATGAAGTAGCAGCTGAAATGGGCTATGATCCGCTACCCTTACTGGGTTGTCTGCTCTATGGCATGGATAGTAGCTGCTGTGGTAGCCAGCTGTGACACATATGGAAAACTAGAGAGGGCTACAACAACTAGCAACAACATTACACCACAGAATGGTCCAGTGAAATCAACAAGCACCCTTTGCCAGTGGTGGTCTGGGTGCGGTCAAGGGCTGAGGCTGATTGATTGTGAGCACAATCCTGGCAGTTCCAGACAGTGTGTTCTATGGTGCGATCAATACCAAGTCAGTAAATATGATGTCACCACAATGAGAAGTGTGGAGGAGCTTCAGTATAAGGGGATGGAGTGTGGAAGGAACTACCACCTGACATACAAAATCATCTGTAGCTGACAAAATGATGCCATTGGTGATGTTAGCCTGAGCTATAAGGAAAAATAGGTGTGCCATTCTGAGTTGGTTCCCTTAGACAGGTGTTCTGGCCAAACCCACCATACAGCAGATAACCCATTGGGGGTAGCGGATCATGGCCCATTTCAGCTGCTTCATGTGCTGTAATCAGGAATTTGTCAAGGATGTGTTGCTGATTTGCATCTAAGGCAAAACACGATGCTTCGTGTTTACCAAACTCTGCATCTGGACTGCATGGCAAGTGGGAAAGTGCAGCAGTGTTTGAATGCTACATGGTGGGCCGATTATTTAATGGATATTGCAGGTACACATATTAGGGAAGATGCCCAGTGTTACAGCTGCAGTACCCTCCTATCAGGAAGGGAAGTGACGGGCTTGTGGTTGGTGATTGGACAGAACTTAGTACCAAAGAGGTACCATGTACAATAGCCAGTACCTCCTTCTCAGTATGTGAGTAATTCCTCTGTGCTGTGTTTAGTGTTTTGGGTGGAAATGCAGTGTGCTGTTCTGTGTTGTTGATGTATTTGTGGGACAGCACAGCACCAACACCACAGTCTGAAGCATCAGTGGCAAGCATTAAAACATTTGCTGGTTGCTAAACAGGGGGCTGACCTAAGGCACTTTTTAAGTTACAAGGAGGCCATCTGGTATACTTCTGACCACTCATTTGATTAAGTGAGTGGGAAATCTGGGTCATATTGGGAATAAACTTCGCATAATAATTTACTTTGCCAAGGAACAGTTGTAGTTCTGAGAGATTCTAAGAAGCTGGTAAGTTATTGATTGCATCAGCTAATTGGGACCAAGGTCCATTCCTCAGTTTCTGGCCTGACCATAGAAGATGGTGTCATAGTGGACCCTATTGGTATCTCCAACACCTTGGGGCACTATTTTGTGGAGGTTTCGAGCTCCACCCACTATCACCCCAGCTTCCTTCCTTGGAAACATGTGGAGGAGGCTCGGGTGATACCCTTTTTCTTTCAGCATCATGAATGATACAGTGCTGCCTTTACTGTGAGGGAGCTAGATCATGCTCTCACTTCATCCCCATCTTTCACCCCAGGGCCAGACAGCGTTCAGATTCAGATGTTGCAGCACCTTCCTCTTGTGGGAAAGCACTTGTTCCTTCATATGTACAATTGCATTTGGGCAGATAGTAAGTTTCCCAGATTCTGGCGTGAAGCCACTGTGAAACCCGAAGCTTGTTAGGATGAACACCTTACTTGTAGCTTCCTCCCCATTTCTCTCACCAGCTGTGCTTGCAAGGGGGCAGAACATATGATTCATGGGTCGCTAGTATGATGGCTCAAACCTTGCAATCTGCTGACCACTGTACAGTGTGGATTTTGAGCACACCATTCTGAGTGGCCCATCTCACCACTTTGTCAACCCTTGTCATGAACAGTTTTCTGCAGAAATATCACACTGCAGCTGAGTTTTTTGATTTAGAGAAAGCCTATGGCATTTGCTGGAGGACTGATATCCTGTGTACTCTCTACACATGGGGCTTCTGAGGCCACTTTCCCCATTTCCATCAGGAATTTTTAAAAGACAGAGTTTTCAAGGTAAGTGTGGGTTTGGCCTTGTTGGACACCTTTATCCAGGAGAACGAGCCGCCCAGTACATCCGGGGACACAGGCTTTTTAATTGTGTCATGTACCGTAATTCTCTCAGTGCTCTTCAGAGTCTCTGTGTACTGTACACAGTCCATCCTTTACTGCAACGGGTCCAAGAAAGCTCCACATGCTGGCTGTTGAGGGAGCCACTGTGATGTCCATATAGGTTCCTCGTCAAGTCGGTCGGATGGGAAATGAGGCTGCTGACACTGCTGCCGAGGCTGCAGTCCCTCTACCTCGGTCCACTAGCTCTTCCATTCCTGCGGATGATCTCCATGTTGCCATCTGTCAGCAGGTGGTGTTATTTTGGCATCATCACTGGTCTTCTCTTCATGGGAACAAGCTTTGAGGAATTAAACTTTACCAATGGCTTAGCCAACCTCCTCTTGGCCCTCTAAGGAGATCATTCTATCTAAGTTACATGTTGGGTGCTGTCTTTTTAGCCATCGCCATTTGTTAAGTGGTGACTCCCACCACTTTGGGCTCATTGTCATCAACCTTTGGTAGTTATCCATTTCCTGACTGAATGCCCTTTTTAAACCACTTACATTCTAATGTATGTTTGCCGTCAGAGTTATTGGCTGTTGTAGCAAATGACACACGGGGTGTCAACAGTGATCTACTTTTTAACCTGTCATAGCAATATGGCAAAGGACATTTCATCTTTGTTTTGGAACCCCTGCTGTCTGTACTGCATATTTTGTGGAAGAAGTCCTTGTTTTTTGCTCTCTTTGCTTCCATTGATTGGGCTTAATGTGTTGTCACTTTTAACTTTTCTTGTGTTAGTGTTCTAAGCTTATGATGTGGATACTTATGACCTCAGTTGTTTTTGCGCCCTAAAAAAAGGTCTTACTACATGTTGTACACATGGCTTTGAACTGCTTAATTGCACTTGATGCCAAGAATGGTGCATTCATTTTCCACTTTGAATTATATACACACAAACACTTTTTAGTTATCAAGATGCTTCCCGATTTAGTCCTATTTGTTTTCCACTATCTTCTTGTGAATCTTTTTTTCTTTCTGAAACTTCCATTATCACTTACAACCACAGATTACAGCAGATTAAATTAATGTTTGTAAAGTAGCTTACAAATACAACAACTGAACCAACAGTCAAAAAGCTGAGATGAGGAACGTAAGATGATCGATTATCTGAAATCTGAATATATGTGTGAAAAATAATGAAAAATAATCTAAAACATGTGGTGCAGGACAAGCCCAGTCTTGCTCAGGACAATTTAAAATGTATCAAAATGCGGGACTGTCCCTTGAAGTTCAGGACAGATGGTCACCCTACATTACCATGAAGTTAAATGCTAACAAGAACTGTTCATCTCTGTTGTTTTAGAATTACATTTATACAGTTGTTAAAAATGTGTGATGGCAAGGGATGAACTTGTTGTACTCCAAAATTTATTGATTTCCATACAGAAATTTATGTTCTTAATTTTACTGAAACCATATTTTCTCTGTTGTTGTTGTTGTTGTTGTGGTCTTCAGTCCTGAGACTGGTTTGATGCAGCTCTCCATGCTACTCTATCCTGTGCAAGCTTTTTCATCTCCCAGTACCTACTGCAACCTACATCCTTCTGAATCTGCTTAGTGTATTCATCTCTTGGTCTCCCTCTACGATTTTTACCCTCCACGCTGCCCTCCAATACTAAATTGGTGATCCCTTGATGCCTCAGAACATGTCCTACCAACCGATCCCTTCTTCTGGTCAAGTTGTGCCACAAACTTCTCTTCTCCCCAATTCTATTCAATACTTCCTCATTAGTTATGTGATCTACCCATCTAATCTTCAGCATTCTTCTGTAGCACCACATTTCAAAAGCTTCTATTCTCTTCTTGTCCAAACTATTTATCGTCCATGTTTCACTTCCATACATGGCTACACTCCATACGAATACTTTCAGGAATGACTTCCTGACACTTAAATCTATACTCGATGTTAACAAATTTCTCTTCTTCAGAAACGCTTTCCTTGCCATTGCCAGCCTACATTTTATATCCTCTCTACTTCGACCATCATCAGTTATTTTGCTCCCCAAATAGCAGAACTCCTTTACTACTTTAAGTGCCTCATTTCCTAATCTAATTCCCTCAGCATCACCCGACTTAATTAGACTACATTCCATTATCCTTGTTTTGCTTTTGTTGATGTTCATCTTATATCCTCCTTTCAAGACACTGTCCATTCCATTCAATTGCTCTTCCAAGTCCTTTGCTGTCTCTGACAGAATTACAATGTCATCGGCGAACCTCAAAGTTTTTATTTCTTCTCCATGAATTTTAATACCTACTCCGAATTTTTTTTTTTGCTTCCTTTACTGCTTGCTCAATATACAGATTGAACAACATCGAGGAGAGGCTACAACCCTGTCTTACTCCCTTCCCAACCACTGCTTCCCTTTCATGTCCCTCGACTCTTATAACTGCCATCTGGTTTCTGTACAAATTGTAAATAGCCTTTCGCTCCCTGTATTTTACCCCTGCCACCTTTAGAATTTGAAAGAGAGTATTCCAGTCAACATTGTCAAAAGCTTTCTCTAAGTCTACAAATGCTAGAAACGTAGGTTTGCCTTTCCTTAATCTTTCTTCTAAGATAAGTCGTAAGGTCAGTATTGCCTCACGTGTTCCAGTGTTTCTACGGAATCCAAACTGATCTTCCCCGAGGTTGGCTTCTACTAGTTTTTCCATTCGTCTGTAAAGAATTCGTGTTAGTATTTTGCAGCTGTGACTTATTAAGCTGATAGTTCGGTAATTTTCACATCTGTCAACACCTGCTTTCTTTGGGATTGGAATTATTATGTTCTTCTTGAAGTCTGAGGGTATTTCGCCTGTTTCATACATCTTGCTCACCAGATGGTAGAGTTTTGTCAGGACTGGCTCTCCCACGGCCGTCAGTAGTTCCAATGGAATATTGTCTACTCCGGGGGCCTTGTTTCGACTCAGGTCTTTCAGTGCTCTGTCAAACTCTTCACGCAGCATCATATCTCCCATTTCATCTTCATCTACATCCTCTTCCATTTCCATAATATTGTCCTCAAGTACATCGCCCTTGTATAGACCCTCTATATACTCCTTCCACCTTTCTGCTTTCCCTTCTTTGCTTAGAACTGGGTTTCCATCTGAGCTCTTGATATTCATACAAGTCGTTCTCTTATCTCCAAAGGCCTCTTTAATTTTCCTGTAGGCGGTATCTATCTTACCCCTAGTGAGATAGGCCTCTACATCCTTACATTTGTCCTCTAGCCATCCCTGCTTAGCCATTTTGCACTTCCTGTCGATCTCATTTTTGAGACGTTTGTATTCCTTTTTGCCTGTTTCACTTACTGCATTTTTATATTTTCTCCTTTCATCAATTAAATTCAGTATTTCTTCTGTTACCCAAGGATTTCTACTAGCCCTCGTCTTTTTACCTACTTGATCCTCTGCTGCCTTCACTACTTCATCCCTCAAAGCTACCCATTCTTCTTCTACTGTATTTATTTCCCCCATTCCTGTCAATTGCCCCCTTATGCTCTCCCTGAATCTCTGTACAACCTCTGGTTCTTTTAGTTTATCCAGGTCCCATCTCCTTAAATTCCCACCTTTTTGCAGTTTCTTCCGTTTTAATCTACAGGTCATAACCAATAGATTGTGGTCAGAGTCCACATCTGCCCCTGGAAATGTCTTACAATTTAAAACCTGGTTCCTAAATCTCTGTCTTACCATTATATAATCTATCTGATACCTTTTAGTATCTCCAGGGTTCTTCCATGTATACAACCTTCTTTCATGATTCTTAAACCAAGTGTTAGTTATGATTATGTTGTGCTCTGTGCAAAATTCTACAAGGCGGCTTCCTCTTTCATTTCTGTCCCCCAATCCATATTCACCTACTATGTTTCCTTCTCTCCCTTTTCCTACACTCGAATTCCAGTCACCCATGACTATTAAATTTTCGTCTCCCTTCACAATCTGAATAATTTCTTTTATTTCATCATACATTTCTTCAATTTCTTCGTCATCTGCAGAGCTAGTTGGCATATAAACTTGTACTACTGTAGTAGGTGTGGGCTTCGTATCTATCTTGGCCACAATAATGCGTTCACTATGCTGTTTGTAGTAGCTTACCCGCATTCCTATTTTCCTATTCATTATTAAACCTACTCCTGCATTACCCCTATTTGATTTTGTGTTTATAACCCTGTAGTCACCTGACCAGAAGTCTTGTTCCTCCTGCCACCGAACTTCACTAATTCCCACTATATCTAACTTCAACCTATCCATTTCCCTTTTTAAATTTTCTAACCTACCTGCCCGATTAAGGGATCTGACATTCCACGCTCCGATCCGTAGAACGCCAGTTTTCTTTCTCCTGATAACGACATCCTCTTGAGTAGTCCCCGCCCGGAGATCCGAATGGGGGACTATTTTACCTCCGGAATATTTTACCCAAGAGGACGCCATCATCATGTAATCATACAGTAAAGCTGCATGCCCTCGGGAAAAATTACGGCTGTAGTTTCCCCTTGCTTTCAGCCGTCCGCAGTACCAGCACAGCAAGGCCGTTTTGGTTATTGTTACAAGGCCAGATCAGTCAATCATCCAGACTGTTGCCCTTGCAACTACTGAAAAGGCTGCTGCCCCTCTTCAGGAACCACACGTTTGTCTGGCCTCTCAACAGATACCCCTCCGTTGTGGTTGCACCTACGGTACGGCTATCTGTATCGCTGAGGCACGCAAGCCTCCCCACCAACGGCAAGGTCCATGGTTGTAATTGTAATTAGATGTCTGGTTCTCTGCTAAAATTTCAGTAAGCTCTTTTTCTGTCTAAATGATCAGATGCTTTCTTTTATTTGGTAAATGCAATTTGTGTTTCCTTACTACATTTTTTATGGTTGCAGTTAAAAATTTTAGAGTAAATTAAATGATCAGCACAAGACAATCTTGCACGTAACAGGTTTTTATGCAGTGAATCAGTGGTGCAGAACAGTTTATACAGCCATATATGGGCTAACAGGAAAGTAATTTAATAAAACTCTTCAATTTAGCGGACACTTTCTTAAATGCCACATGTAAACATTGATATGAGTTTCTGTGGGATATTAACTGAGATAAGTATCTACTTTGTGGAAAGAAAGTAGTTTGTACATTGATGTTTTCCATTTTAAAGAGTTAAAGGGATGATATTGATGATTATTTGGTCAGGGAGTTTAATATTGCATCGTTGTTTTCTCACCACTAGTTAAGATATCTTCATCTTTTTGTTGTGCCTTTGCCCTGCATCAGCACAGGGTCAACATAGTTATTAATGGATTTGTCACAGTTAATTTAAGTGGTGGTTGGATGCCCTTCCTGCTGCCACCCCATTACCCCCCACCCCCCCACCCCCCCCGCCCTCATATGTGTACCCTAACTGTGTGCATATCGTGTTAGTCATGTGAAAGTGACTGAAAGTTTTCTAAATGTTTGTGGATCATGTAATTGAGGTGGGACTTGGGCACCACCCCAAGATTCACCTGGTATATGTGTGAAATTGTCTAAAACCCACATGCAGGCTGGTGGCACACTGAACCTCTCCATTAATCCTCTGGACAGATTCGATCTGGGGCTGGCACACCTCCCTATTCTGGAAGTGGTGCTCTAACACACATGGCTTTCTGGGCAGGTGTTAGTTAAAATATGCATCTGTATAAGTGTGTTGTAACCATAACTGCTTATTTATTAACTTGTATAGAGCATATCATTTTTGAAATTGAGGTACAAATAATCATGCTTTAATATATTGAGCTACAACTAAATGAAGGATTCATGAAGGCTTATATAAGTATAACAGTTTTAAATATGTTCCTGATCATGCTCTTGTCACAATTTCCCTTTTGGTACAGAGCAGACCGTGACCACGATGAACGCCTAACGCTTTTGGAGCTGTCCGACTGGATTGATATTCGCATCCGGGAGCATATCGACCAGGCCTTACTAGAAAATGAGATACTTTTCACTGCCATAGACATAAAACCCAGGGATGGTAAGGATGTCCAGTTACTGTTCAATCTTGAAATTATTTACATAGTGTGTGCTTCTGTCAGGCCACAGTAGTTTGTTAGAACTGGCATTCTACTGAGAAGCTATTTATGTACTGAGGCTGTTTTTGTACTCTCTCTTTTTTATCAGTCTTACCAGTGGTTGATAACTTAACTACCATTTACTTCCTATTTATGGTTTGATATAAATTTTCCATTTTATTCTAGTATGACTTTTCTCATTACAGAAGTTATTTGTTTTTGCATGTAATTCTCAGAGCACAGGTCACACAGATTATGACTTAATTTCTATATAATTTTAAAGCCTAATCTTTCTTATAACTTGATATGTATTTATTATTTCATGTGTCTTATTTAACAGGCTGCTCCTATTATGCTGACCATTATAAAAAGAGCAGCACCAGAAGGACCAGACCAATCCATCGCCAACTGTGTGGGTATGCCAGTGATCACTTTGCCATGCTGGCCAGTAAAACAGTGGGTAGTGTCACTAGAGCATCACCTGCAAATGCACTATGCCCAGGGCACATGTTTGTCAGCAGTATATCCAGCTAGACAAGTTCAAAAGGGGCCACATCATGTGGCTGCAGGAGGCTGGATGGTCCTATCATCATATTGTGCTGCCACATCAGTTGTATAGACAACCAGTTGTCCGTTGTTGGCAACATTGGATACAAGAAGGCATGCATGCATGACATGAAGGATCTTTTTCGTCCAATATGCCCCACGGGGAGGGAGGACCGATGGATTGCATGCCATGCATGAACAGATCCAAACACAATGGTAGGAGTCATTCAGTGGGCTGTCCCGCCTTCTCTGCGACATACTATAAATGTTAATACTATTGCCAAGTGGTTGCATGATGCAGAGCTTGCCACACACTGACTATTACGTCGTCTACCACTCAAACTCACGCAGTGTCCTGCCCAGTTCGCCATGTGTCAGCAGTAATGGACAGGGGGTCCTGCAGACTGGCAATGGGCCATCTTCAGTGACGTGTCCCACTTCTGCCTTGGAGGCAGTGACCACTGGATCCGTGTCTCGAGGCATAGTAGAGAGCACCGTGAAGATCGGTTTGTGGGCTCTCATCACACATCCCACAAGCCTGGTGTGATGGTGTGGGGAGCAGTACCCTATAGTGCCCTTTCACCATTAATGTTCCTAATGGGCTCCCTGACTGCTGCATATGTGTGGAAGAGGCAATTGGTGGGTCTGCATGCCCATGCCTTCTTTGAACAGGACAATGCTTGTCCTCATGCCGCTTCCACCTTCCAAACATACCGTGCTGCTATTGATACTCTGCCGCTATTGATACTCTGTCGCAGCCAACGGCATTGGCCCCTCTTCCTGATCGGTAATGTGTGGGATACCGTGGAATGCGTCATTAGGAATCCACTTCCACCCACCAGTTTACAGGAGCTGCATGCTCAGTTGCAAGCAGAATAGGATGTAATATCACAGGACTTCATCTGAGACTTATACCGCTTCATGCCGAATCTGAATGTATGGATGCTTATACTCACAGCCATGGGTTTCCAGCACCTTAGTAACATGTATGTTTTGTGGCTGTGGACCATAATACATGTTAGTCCTTCAGGATTGCAAGTGTATTTCATATGTATCGTATCATCTTCCTGTCTGCCAACAATAACCACAATTTGCCCTGTCCTTCTGGATGCGGAGCCTTTTATGAGGATCAGTGTAATAGTGGATACCCTGCATTTTTGAATTTATTCTGTAAAACTGTCAAAGAGCAACAGCCAGTTGCCTAGGAGGAATGAATGTCTGCAGTGGTCATTTTGTGTAGTATCATGCTTGTATTCCCCATGTTGAAGTAGTCAAAGTTCTTCATATAGTGTTGTTTTCTGTATTTTGTGTTTCAGTTCCTGTGAAAGTAAACAATTCTGATTGTACGTGTAATGACCAGTGATTCAGTTCTCAGTTTGAAAAGGCATACTAGCCTCTAGTGTAGATAAACTCCAACAATTAATGGAAGAACATCATAGAGCAAATTTGCAATTACACCTGCTAGTCAATTCTAATAAGGCTAAAATAATGTATAACCGACACAAGAAATGAAAGTAGTACACATTAACACTGATGTCATAGAACCAGTTGATGAGTTTTCAGTTTTAGGTCAGCCAGTGAGAAATACTGACTGAGGCAAGAACAGGCCAAAGGGCCTAATTCCTGTAAGAATAATAATGGTGCTGGTGGTGGTGATGGTGATGGCGACAATAGTTGTAGTTATAGTTTATTTTTTGTCCATTGTAGTTTTACAATGATTTTAGACATATTATGTTGCAAATTTATACAGAAATAAACAAATTTCATGGAAATTTGTCATTTGATGGATGAAATAATTCTGTAGTAATGTTTACTGATAATATTTTTACTCAGTTATATATGATAGCCTGCAATGATTTATGCAACAGTCTAGCACACATAGGGAAAGCTACAATCTAACTGTTTTTTGTCATACTGCTAATAATAATAAATAATACATTTAGAAGAACTGAAGACTAATTTTTTAGTTCATTTATGTTAAACTCACTTCATAGAAATATTAGGACATTTATAGATTATTGAAACACTACATCTTAGTTTGTATGTTTTCTTCTGTATTTTCAGCACTACACTTTGTTTTCCTTTCCCTTCTTTCATGAAAATTTGACATTCCAACTTATATTTATCCTAAGGATTTGCCAACATCAGAGATGAGGTTTTCTTTGAGTTTTCTTTTGAAGGTGCACAGATCCTTTATGCTCTTGATGCTGCATGGTAGTCTGTTATAAAATAAGCTTCCTGCAATTATAGGATCCCTTCCTGTCATTTTCAATCTTTTGCTGCAGATTTGGTAATTTTCTATGCTTCTTGTGTTGTGGCCATGAAAGTCTCCATGTAGAGGTGCTGTAAAATTTACCATTAGAAGAAGTATTGTCTCATATACCGGGTGGCGCACCATAGGTCACCTGCTTGAATTTTGATCCTCTTCGTGCAGTTCATGGAAATTACACCAGACGTCGTTGCAAGTTCATCGCTTCCGTTGTGAGTTTGCCATTTCAGTCTACCATGATATTGGACAAAGAACGGTTGACTGATGCACAAAAGATGAAGATTGTGTTACTGTTCGTGGCGACGAACAGCATTACTTTGATACAGAGAAGGTTTCGTGCTCATTTCGGCTTACAGTGGGCTCCCAGCCCACAGACAATAAGCAGATTACATCAAAAATTTGAAGGTACTGGATCCGTTCTGGAGTGTCAGCGGCCACATGCACATACCATACGTTTGCCACAAAACATTGAAGCAGTTCGAGTGGCTTTGACTCATGGTCCGAGTAAATCAACAAGAGCCAGTACCAAGTTGGAAATTTCACGCTGATCTGTACAAAGAATTATTCAATCCGGCATTCGCTTGTATCCATACAAGAGGACTATGGCACATAAGCTTACTGCGAGAGATAAGGAGTGGAGACTACAGTTTGCAAGGTGGGCAATCGAGCAAGACCAAGAGGCAGTGCTACACAACACATGGTTTTCTGACGAAGCTTATTTTTAAGTGAACGGTGTTGTGAACAAACAGAATGTTCAATTCTGGGCATGAACATCCGCAAATAATCCACACGAAAGACACCCATGGGGAGAAAGTGTGCGTGTGGGTCGCAATGTCAAGCCATGGAATCATCGGTCCATTCTTCTTCAGTGCTACAGTAACCGATGAACGCTATTTACACATGCTGTGAAATCAGTTCTTTCCTCAACTCATAGCCTCATGTCTCATTGCAGACACATTGGTTCATGCAGGATGGAGCATGCAGGATGGAGCATGCCCCCATACTGCCAGTGTTGTGCTTGATTTCCTAAACGAAAGACTTGGCCTTAGGGTATTGCCAAACAGATTTACAGAACGTTATGCAGGAGGAGGAATGTGGCCGCCCCACAGCCCTGACATTAACCCTTGTGACTTCTTCCTTTGGGGGTTCCTTAAAGAGAAGGTATACCACAGAAAACCCGAAAATGCAGTGCAACTTAGGGCCATCATTGTGGAGTTATGCCGTGCCATTCCAGAATATTTGTGTTGGAGAGTCATCACAAATGCATGTGTGTGACTTGAAGAAGTTGTATATCAAAACGGCAGTCACATTGAACATGTGATTCATTAGTTTGTATTTCCAAGTTGTATTCTTTACTTCTCCATCAGTAAATTACAAATCTTGTCAACAACAAATGTGTTATTCGTGAAACAAATCAGGTGACTTACCGTGCGCCACCCTGTTTGTACAAACTTGGTACAGTTAATATTTAAATTCCTTGAATTTGTTTTTGCAGGATTCCTGAGGCATTAGTTTAGCTATGCATCTAATGGCTTTCTTTTGAAGTTTTAGGGTTCTTTGTACATGTACATCTAGGAACTTATCAAATGAAACCATAATCGTTTTAATGTCTGGTGGCTTCCTTTTAAATTCAAATTGAAAATTTCTTAGGACAGCAATGTGTAATTTCATTTCCACTTACAACTCCACACCTTGGTGTCTCTCTTGAGGTATAGTCATAGTCATTATCAGTAATAATTTAGCACCTGAAACAAAGCAAAGGGAATCGTTTGGGAAAAAAATCTACAGTAAACTTTTTGAGTTGTTTTGCATGATGTCACAAACCAGAAATATGGACATCCCATTATTTATTTATTTTTTTATTGCATTTGAAAATCAGGGAGATTTTGTGTGGACTGAGCTCAAATGTAATAGGGTATCTTGAACAGAATGGCCTCCTCCATGCCAACCAACATAGATTCTGAAAACGTCAGTCATATCAAACCCAACTCACGTTTTTCTCACATGACACCCTGAAAGCCACGGATGAAGGCAGTCTGGTAGGTGGAGTATTTCTTCGCTTCCAAAAAGCATTTGACAAAGTACCACACCACTGGTATGAACGTATGATCATGTGAGGTATCAAAACAAAAGTTGTAACTGGATGGTGTATCTCTTGGTAGGGGTTGCAGCGTGTTATCTAGGGTGGAGAGTCATTGACAGATGTTGGAGTAACTTCAGGCATGTTCCAGGGAAGTGTGTTTGGGACCCTTGCTGTTCATGTTGTGTGTTAATGATCTGGCAGACAATATTAATAATAACCTCAAACTTTTGCAGATGATGCAAAAGGTTAGCAGCTTGCTTTAAATGTTTACAAATGTGAAATTATAAATGTTACAAAACACTGAAATGTAATATACTGAAGCTACAGTATCAGCGAATCACAGTTGGGGTTAGTCAGCTCATAGAAGTATATGGTTGTAACAATTTGTAGGGATATGAGATGGAATGATCTCTTAGGCTTACTCATAAGTAAAGCAAATGGCAGATTTTGGTTCATTGGTAGAACACTAGTATAGTTCAATCACTCTGCACAAGATATAGACAATATCTCATCTCTCAGAAATTGTATGTGAGGTCTCAGAAATTGTATCTGAGGAATGCACTTTGATCCTAAAGTATTTGCACTGTGTTATTTATTACTTAAGTAAAAGCATATGTGAATTCTTGATTATTCGTACTTTTATCTTGTAATATTCAATTGCAAAGAGAATAAATCAAATGTATGTCATGAAAATGGGAATACATTACATATAAGTCTTAAATCATTTATTAAAGTTCTTTTTGAAAGTGTTTTTCAGTAAAGAACATTTGTTTCCTCAAGTAACAAGACTATTGGCCATAGTCTTACATGTTTCATTTTCCAGTGTGATAAAAATCCTATTCTTCACAGGATTGGTTAGCTGGGATGAATATCATTGGTATTTCCTTAAGCAACATGGACTCAGTCATCAGTATGCAGAGAAGCATGATGAGAAACACCACAACTTGGCACGCTCCATAAAAGGTGTGATAAAAATAATTATTTTGATTACTCACCATTTTTTGATTGAGACTGTTGTCATGTCTGAAAGATATAAAGTTGGAATTAAATTTTTAAGATCTGAAAGAGAGTAGTCATAATTAAGACTCAATCTTCATATATAAAAAGCTGTGAGTGATAACTGAGATGAAATAGTGTAGCTATCTGGTGTCCTCTCAAGTATCATGATCTGTAAGTGAAATTGCAAAAGAAAGATGTTTTGGAGTGTGAAATAATTCAGTGAAGTTGCTGTTAACAATTGTGTGTGCATGATATATTAAACGTTTATCATCAGCGCTGATATCTGTTGTTATGAAAGAGCACTTGCCTCATTCTTTCTCATCTCTCTCTCTCTCTCTCTCTCTCTCTCTCTCTATGAAAATAATTCTTCTTTCTGGTAATGTACATAAAAGTAATATAATTAAACCTTTTTGTCTTATAGTGCATACTTCATATTTTGAAAACTGTTGGCTGCTTTAATGAATAATGGCTGCTTACATACTGTAAAAACAACAGTAATTAACTATTAATTCCCACACAGTGTAAAATGAAACCCAGATGTCTGTTTAAATGCTGTGGTATCAAGGATAACAAACTGCAACAATCAGATTATTTCTTTTAAATGAGAGATAAATGATCATAATGTGACAAATCAGCTTGAAAAATTGCAGATAAGTGTCAAAAATCAGCAACAAAGCAGCACTTCACCAGGTATTGACAAAATAACAAATACTTGCAAAACTTTCAAGATAATGAGTCAAAACATTTAGTGTCTCAAGAATAAAGTGTTAGAATTAGAAGTCGCCATAAACAACTTTGTAGATATCTCTTGTATTTGTCTATCAGAACATTGGTGCAGGGTCAGTGAATTAAGTCTTATAAATATAAGCAATTTTGAATTAGCATCTCATTATTGCCACAGTGTTTGTAAAAATGGTGGAGTATGCATATACACTAGGGATGGGCTGCAGTATAAAGTTAGATCTGAAACATACCATCTAAATATCGAGAAACATTTTGAATCATGTGCCATAGAGCTAAAATCTGAGGAGAAGCGTAAAAATCTAATTGTCATATCAACATACAGGTCACCACTCAGTGACAAAAACATATTTTAAAAAAATTTGGAAGCAGTACTAAGCATTTTGTATAACAATGAAGTGAACTTATTACTATGTGGGGATCTTAACATCAACTTGTTAATTGAAAATTAAGAAAAAAGACAGCTTTTGAGTATCATAAACAGCTCTCACATAAAACTGCTTTTCACAGACCCCACTAGAATAACAGAGTCATCTTTGTCCCTACTAGATAATACCTTTACAAATATAGAAAATGATGTTACTGAGGCACAAAACGTGAACTTAGGTCTTCAGACCACAACACACTAGTAACATGCATAAATTCTTCTGTACCAGAGGTTGTTAAATACAAGTGGGAATATAAAAGGCACTTCTACCCAGAAAAGGTTAATATTTTAATCCAGTCATTAGCAAAAGAAACCTGGGAAGATGTTTACTGAAAATCATCAAATGATGAATCGTTCAATGCATTTTATAAAACTTTCATGTCCATATTTGAGATGTGTTTTCCAAAAAACTGACAAGAGTTAATGTCATGCCAAGAAACAGCAGCCAGTGGATAATACCTGCTGTCAGAGCATCCAGTCAAAAGCTAAAACTTCTCAATCAACTGAGAAAAGACAACCATGATGTACACTTTGCAGAATATGTTAAGACATATAAAAAAATGTAAGAAAGTAATTGAAACAGCCAAGACAATGCACAAAAAAGCAATATGGAATATAGTAAAAAAGGAAACAAACAAAAGTGTTAAAAAGCAAGCAAGATGATAGTGTATTAAAAGATGATCATGGTGTGTTACTCAGAAATGGTACTCTAGCAAATTACATAAATCACTATTTCATTAGCACTCCAGTCAATCTGAGTAAAAATTTTGCTAGTAATAGTGGTACCACAATTCAAAGAGAGCAAAGTGGTAATTCAATATTGCTATGTCCCACAAATAAATTAGAATTTCTTAAGATAACAAAAACAATGAAGAATAAAAGTCCTATGGAATTGATGAGGTACCAGGTTCAGTCGTAATTAAATGTGCTAATGTCATAGCAGATCCACTCTCACATATCACAAACATTTCATTAACAGAAGGGGCATTCCCACTAAGATTAAAAATTTCAAAAATAAAACCATTATAGAAAGTGGGAAACTATAGACCAATAGCTTTTCTATCTGTATTTTCAAAACTAATAGAGACCGTCATGAAAAATATAATTACAAATTACCTCCAAAAATTCAGTCTCTTGTCTGTAACATGGTTTTCGCAAAGGCATGAGTACAGAAACAGCAATTACCCAATTCATCAAAAACATTGTAATAGGACTTGACAGTAATAACAATACAGTAGGAATAAACTTGGACTTATTGAAGGCATTCGATACTGTTGATCATGATATCTTGCTAGACAAAGTAGAAGCTATAGGTATATAAGGAGTTGCATTAAAATGATTTCAGTCATATCTCCACAATATAAAACAGGTAGTAGAAATTACCTCAGCAAACAATAAAAACCAAAGCATTGTGTACAGATCCGACATGCAGACTGTACCAATCGGAGTACCTCAGGACAGCGTTCTAGGACTTCTCTTATTTCTTATATATATTAATGATATCAAGATCCGAATCAGTGGTATGCACATAACTTTGTTTGCTGATGACACAAATATTGTTGTAACAGACATAAATAGGGTATTGCTAACATCTGCAATCAGAATTTTGGAATATGTACAAAACTGGTTTGAACAGAACAGGCTAACCTTAAATATTTCCAAAACTAATTATATACATTACAGGAAAACAAAGTCGCATCATGATGTGAACCTCAAAATTCAAAATAAACAAATTGAAAGGGTAGCTGCCACAAAATTCTTAGGTGTGCAGATTGATGAAAATCTCTACCTCACTAACAGGTTGAGCTCTGCTTGCTTTGCGTTACACATAATTAGGAATGTGTGTCATAGAGAGTGTAGCAGAACTGTCTACTTTGCTTACATCCATTCTGCTATAACCTATGGCCTAACCCTTTTGGGTCATAATAATGCAAACATGAAAACCACCTTCACCTTACAAAACGAGCTGTTAGAATAATTTCAAACAGTAAAAGGCTGACACCTTCCAAACAGTTATTTCAACATCTAAATATTCTACCCTTACCATGCCTCCATATAAAAAGCGTTGTTAATATAAAAATGAACATTGATAATTATAAAATCAACTCAGATCTTCACTCATACAATAAAAGAATGTGCAATGACATCCACATAAAAAGAGTAAACAAGTCTTCAACACAAAAACAAACCAACATTCAGGGTACTATTTTGTACAACAAACTTCCAACTCAGCTAAAAGAAATAAAAACATTGTCTACATTCAGGAAGCAATATTTAAATTCTTAATGACCACTTGCTATTATAATATAAATGAATATCTGCAGTAATCTTGTAGCAAGTAACTACATTCATTTACTATGTGTTAGTAGTACTATAAATCAAATGCTTGCCACAGCCCCAATGTTAATTTTTCTGAACAAAACTGTCAAATCAATTATTTACTTGTAATGTATTTCATGTAAAAGATCCTTCTCATACTTTTATATTATTACAGTAATCAAAGTTGTATTGCCCAAAAATATTGTGATGTGTACAATGATCCACTGTATTATGTAAGAAACTGTACATCCTTATCTCATTTTGCTATACTATATTCTTTGATGAAATCCATGCAATGCACATTGTCACTGGATTAATAAACTACTACGACTACTACTACTACTACTACTACTATTTCTATTTAAGATGTAGAGGCCAATGGATTCATTCACCACATTTTAACCTTAAAGCTTAAGGATATGTGTCATATGATAATGAAAAGTTCTGGTAGAATTAAATAATTTAGGATTAAAGGTAACTGATAAATGACATTATTTGTATATATAGACAAGGACAAGGCTACTTGTTTTTTATATTTTTATTTTTCTGGAGCAGTATTGAACTATCCATTCATCATCAGCATTCTTGTATTTTATTTTTGCACCCCCATGCAATTTTTGCAAATGTTTATAGAGATATTGTATTAATTTTACCTGGTTTCCAGCACATCTTTGTAATGGTATAAATGAAGCTAAGTGTGCTGTATCTATTATACAGCTGTATATATTATGCAGCATGCTTAGCCTCATGTATACCATTACAAAGATGTGCTGGAAACCAGATAAAATTAATAGAATGTCTCCATAAATACCTGAAAAAATTCTGTGAGGGCATAAAAGTAAAATACACAAATACTGACAATGAGCAGGTAGCTCGATACTGGTCCAGAAAAATAAAAATATAAAAAACAAGTAGCCTTGTTCGTGTTTACATATATGAATAACATCATTTATCAACTTCATGAAGGCTGCAGGACACCTTGAGTACGAAACATCAGTAAAGGAGCAACTACTGAATAATAGAGTCATTGATGGTCTCATTAACAAGGCTGAAAACTTTTCCAGCCGTTGGATGAATCCTTTTTCGAGCTACTGTGGACAAACACACACACACACACACACACACACACACACACTCATCTATATGGCTACGTCATTGTCTCAGCTGTTTACACTGTGCTAGGATTGCATTTCTGCAGCTTGAGTGGTGTGAAAGGTTGTGTTGGGTGGAGTGAGTGAGGGGAGAAGGAGACAGTGCACAGGAGACAGTTAGGGAAGGATTGCTGATGGCTATGATGGTTGGGAGGGAGGCAGCTGATGCACAGGTTAGGAATGTTGGAGGGAGAAGTAGCAGGGGTATGGCAACATGACACTGCACTGGTAAATTTTTGCATTGTACAATTACGATGACGATGATGATGATGATGACATGTCACCATGTGTAAGATTGGACTGGGATTAATTTACAGAAGAGAGGAAGAGGAGGAGATTTCAGGGACGAAGGTGTGGTTAGATGATTAGTAAAGTTTGGATCCTGGGGCAAGCTGGATGTGGGTGTGGTTCAGGGAGGTAGTGGAAATTTATGCCAGGAGGATTATGGGAACAAACCATGTTGCAAGGACAACACTTGTCAATGTAATTTGGAGAAGCTGATGATGGGGACAAGGAACCAGATGGTGCAAGTTGTGAAGCAGAAATTGAAACCAAGCATGCTACACTCAGCAGCATATTCTGCCTGTGGGTGGTCAGCTCTGTTCTTGGCCACAGTTGAAGGTGGCCTTTTATTCATGTGGACAGTTGACTGGTGGCCTTACCCACTTAAAATGCTGTGCAGAAATTCAGTGGAGATTGTATACATCATGACTGCTTTCACAAGGACATTCCTTTGATTGGACTGGTGTAGGATGTGCTGGGTGGGTGTATTGGACAGGTTGTGCACATGGCTGTGCCCTAAGCATGGACTAGAATGTTGCATAGGTTGGCTGGGTAGTGGAATGCCACTTTAGGAGAGGTGGCAAGGATTGTGGATAGGATATTCTGCATTTCTGGGCAGAATGATAAATAGTCGAAGACCTGGTGAAGGAAGTGGTTCAACTTTCCAGTCCGGCATGATACTGGGTGATAAGAGGGATGTTTGTGAAGTTGATGTGGTATGGGAAATCTATCTGCATACAAGGTTTGGGTGATAGTGCCCACCTCTGCATATGTTAGTGAGACCTTCTACATACTGGTAAGGGAATCCATGTTACTACAGACATGTTGACCCCAAAAGTTCATACTATATTGGAGTGATTTTTTGTTGTGGAAGGGATGAAAGCTGGATGGAACCACCAGAGAGGTGGAGTCAGCGGCTTTGAAAGTAACAAATTTCAGTGATTACAAAATCGAGTCAAATTTACAAAGAATTTGCCAGTATGAGCCCTCTTGTCAGTATGACATTGCAGCCGATCTGGCCTGGGTGTGTGCACTAACTCAGCTGGGGAGGGTGTAATAAAGCCATTGTATCCAAGCCTGAGGCAAGCCAGCAAACAACTGCTCTAACTGGCCCTTGATTCCTGGATACTGACACTGGGACGGAGTAGATGTGTGAGTAGGTACCACACATGTTCTATCAGGAACAGATCTGGGAATCTTGCTGGCCATGGGTGTAGCTCAGCATCATGCAGGCAGTTTGTAGAGACATGTGGCTGGTATGGATGACCATTGTCCTTTTGAAAAACAGTGCCATAATGCTATTGCATCAGAAGTAGCACATGAGGATGCAGGATGCTAATGACATACCGTTGTGCCACAAGAGTTCCCTCAGTCACTACCAGCTGCGGCCTTAAGTCATACTTGATGGCTCCTAACACCATGATGCCAGGAGTAACAAACACCACAGTACCTCTCAAAACCATTCTAAGTCACCGACATTGGTTGTCTGTGATAGTGTAGAATTTCGTTTCATCGCTTAAGACAATACAACGCCGTTCATCAACAGTCTGTGCTTCCCAGTCACGGTGCCACTCCAGACACATCCATTTGTGTCTGCAAGTGGTGATAATTCCCTAGTCTGGCTGCTGCTAGTCTCCAACTAATGGTGAGGGATGACACAGAACATTGCAGGATGTCTATTACTTGTTCCTGGATTTAAGGCACAGATGTGTAGGGGTTACAGCTTGCTTGGTTCACAATATAACAGTCCTATGGTCATTTAGAACCTTGATGATTATGCCTGTCCTCACATTCTGTGTAGCCCAACATCTGGCAAGTGTTACATATGAATGCCCCACAAATCTGGATATTGCATGACTCAACCTGTCAGCCAGCTGGAGACCCACAATGATGCCCCTTTCAAACTCAATCAGGTGCCGATAATGCTGTCTCATATGTGTATGTGGTATCTCTGTATCTGTCACTGTGGCTGTTCAACATCTGACACTGTACATGCCTGTTATATACTGTATTTACTCGAATCTAAGCCGCACCTGAAAAATGAGACTCAAAATCGAGGAAAAATAATTTTCCCGAATCTAAGCCGCACCCGAAATTTGAGACTCGAAATTCGAGGGGAGAGAAAAGTTTTAGACCGCACCTCCAAATTGAAACAAAGTTAGTCCATTGTAACGTGAGACACAATTTAGGTTGAATGGATGAAGATACAGCTATAGTAGTTTGGTTTGAGTCGTAAGTTTAGCAGTTAAGCTTTACCAGGTAGCCATTGCTATGCGTCAGGCACTCCGTCCTTATTTAGACAGGTACCCTTCCTTTTTCACCTGCTTCATCTGGTTTGAATTGATTGCTTATTTTGCTCCGATCTGATAAGTGCCGTTCTCTTTGTTATAGGTTTTTATGTCACTCTAAGCTGAAAATGCATTATTGTACTGTGTCATGCATTGTTTGTCACATTCCGATTATGAGTGTTTACGACCTGTACCTGCTCGTGGCATGGCTTTCTTTTGTGCGCGCTACCACCGCTTACAGTAAAAAAAAAAGAGAGGAGTTGTCTCATTAGCGAAACAATGGCAAGAGACTGCTATTTGTTGTTACTTACACTGCTGCTATCTTTGATAATGATCAACGAGAACCAAATAATAGACTGCGTATGATAGAAGATGTTCTGAACGAGAGTTTAGCAAAAACTTTCTCCGCTTGAAAATCTTTGCAGATGCCTCCTTAGTACATTACATTCTGCACAGAAATCAGAGTCAGCTTAGATTTAAAAATCTAGTCAGTTGCTGTGCTTCATTTCTGACTGTGTCACTATTCAGCATAAGAATGCAAATATAAACATGACATTATATGTATATTCTTCCGCGTTTGCTGTTGTCTCACTCTAGTTTCATAGTTTATTAGGCAGACGGGATGTAAATGAGATAGCAGCAAACGCGAAAGAATACATGGCATAATGTTTATAGTTGTATTATTCTTATGGTGAACAGAATACTGCATGTGATTCACGATTCACAAAAGTTCCTGTTAGCAACTGTCTCTTGTCACAGGTAGGAAAAAATTCAGAATGTAGAGTGGCCATATTGACATACATCGCAAACAGTCTTGCCAGTCTGATTTTCGTAGTAGATTTTTAGTGATGACTTCAAATGCAGAGTGTGTTGTTGTTGTTGTTGTCTTCAGTCTGTAGACTTGTTTGATGCAGCTCTCCATGCTTTTCTATCCTGTGCAATGCAGAGTAGTAACACTTATAAAATAAGGATGAAAATAACTTAGAAATTAAACGCTGAAATTTAAAACAAAATTTTATTAGGTTTGTAATGCATCTTATATGAAATGTTTAAAATATCAGTCATGATTCTGAATCACTACCACTCGATTCTTTGTTGCTCATTTCTTCATACAGAGCATCAACCTCCATACCATCTAGTGCATTGGCTCTCGAACATTTTTTAAATGCTTGTTGCACAGTCTGATTTGGGACACACTTCGATGCATTGTAAATCCATTGGTACACTTGTGACAAACAAGCGCGTTTTACAAGCCCTGTTGGTGTCAGTTGTCTGTCACTTTTCGAAAGCCAGTCTGTGTAGATGTGATAAGCTTGTCCTTAAATGGTTTATTCAAACAGACGTCAAGTGGTTGTAGAATTGACGTCATCCTGCCTGGAATTACTGCCAAGTCTGTTTCAGTTTCCTCTAATTTTCATTTTATTGCAGGTGTTGTATGGCCTGCGTACACATCTAATACCAACAGACTGTGTAAACCAAGCATTGCACCAGAATGACGATTCCACACATGCCTAATCCATTCCAGCACCATGTACTCCAAAAACCACCCAGTTTCGTTTGCTCGTACAATTAAGTTTTTGGAAACACTTCCAATTTTGGTCAAGTCTTTCGCTTGAAAACTATGAATGGGGGGTAACTTATGTCCATCTGCTGTGGAAGAAAGCATGATGGACATCCGCTGTTTTTCACCCCTGATGTAAGAACACTTATGTCTTTCTTTCCTTTGGCGTCAACCATATTTGACAGCATGTCAAAATATATGGGATTTTGGCCAGCATTTCCTATCTGACCAAGGAGGCATTGCTTTTCCGTGCGCCACCTAATTATGAAGCATTGAAATTCCACAAGCTTATCTTCATAATTTTTCGGCAGCTTCTGTGCAACTGAAGTTCGCCTCCAAAGTGAAAAACACCAGTGCCTCATAAACAGATTAGTCCAGCTGCGACTAGCCTTAAATTTTTCGATTTTTTGCTCCCTAGCAATTTCATGTGCCTTAATTTTTAAAATTTCAGCATTCACAAGCAGGAATTTCTGATGCTGTTCCTTAACAAACTCATTTACAGTCACTTCTAGTGCATGATATTGGCCACACTTTGGCCCACTAAATCCTTTCCTGCTATTGGAACATCTGAATAATTTGTCTCTCTACAGTCACCATCGCCTGATGTTGCTCTCATCAATCCTGTATCGCAGAACTGCAGCACGATTAGAACTTTGTTCCGCAAAAGAAATAACTCCCCTCTTGAATTTGGCACTATAATGAAAGTGCTTCATTATGGTTCACTAACACCAACAAGCACTTCACAAGATTCCACGATGCAATAGGTGCCGCTACGTGAAATCTTAATGAGCTTGTCCTCTACCTTTTTTTAAATTTATTTACTGATGCAGAGGTTTTGGTGCCAGTATTTATCTTTGTGCCTGCAAAGCACGCCTGTGTAGCACTACATATATTCAACGGCGGAAGTTAGTTGTGACGTTACCTACCAACATCTTTCAGAACTTCTGCTTTCTTTGCACTCGATTCTAAGTCGCAGGCGGTCTTTCAGATTACAAAAACCGGGAAAAAGTGCGGCTTAGATTCGAGTAAATACGGTACCCTACCAGACATGATAACATCGCTAAACACAAACAACACTAATACACTCTGATGACCATTCTACTGTCACTCAGCTCTGCTGCTCTGATCATTTGTACATCCACTGATGATGCGTACATTATGAAGTTACTTTGACATTGGACCATGTCTTCTGGGTGCTTCACTTTTTTTGTCAGGAAACCTATTTTAGAGAAATGCTAGTCTCTTATTAATTTGGCCAACAATTCTTCTGGTCATGGAAGGGATTAAAATTCATTGTTGCATCATGCATTAATAGTTGGTTTGAAATTGCCACATTTGTGAATAGACCAACTTGGTATTTTGATGATCACAATGGCTAATACCCATTGAATAGAGAAAATGGAGTAATGACATGGATTGCCTGCAACGTCTGTAGTTGTTCATATATGGCAGACAGAACTGAATGAGCTCTTTAAAAAACAAGGCTGATCAAGGACACATGAGGTAAAATAATCTTGTCCGCATCCAAGCAGTGTTCTTACATACTTTTTCGTATTTAGTGTGTGAGTTAACCCTTCAGTAGTACTGTTGGTATACTGTGTACATACACACACTCTCTGCTGTGGTGATTGGAGCAGTATAGAGCCAAGGTACTGGTCTGTATCGATATGCATGCGACACCATGCTTACCAATATGTTCCAAAATGCCGTGCATGAAAAGGGAGTTTCCACTTCTCATACTGAGGTTCTGTTGGCGATAAAAAGTTAGGGTCAAGTGTATTGTATCACCCTTAAGCTGGAGACCAATTGTATATCCATCTTAGTGTCACTATTCTACAGTACAGCGGCAAAATATGAATATTACAAACTTTCTCTTGCTTAGGCAAATGGAGCAAATTGGTTGGTTCTTTTTGAACTTGATGTGGTCTATAGTGGGCTTGATGGGACTTATGGAGGCACTTTTAGTTCACGTGAGATTCCTTGGGGAACACCCCCCTCCAAAAAAGAGAATTTTTTTACTATATTTTCACCATTACCAGCTGACAACAACCCAGTCTAGGATTCCAAGATGGCTATGAACAGCAAATGGTTGAAATTTGTATGACCTTTCCCTAAGATCACAATCTTGAACACCACTAGCAGGAGGCAGCAGGTGCCCATGTCAGTGCAGGAGGTGCCTGGGTCAGTGTGGGAAGCAACTGCGTCAGAACTGGATCCATCGAGAGACCAGATCACCTCTTTTCCGTGGGTTCGGGCCACTGGTGGGAAGGTGGTCACACACAGCCTGGGCAGTGGACAGGCATAGCCTAGGTTGTGGGCTAGCTTAGCAAACTGCAATCATGGTGGATGCCATTGCGGAAGCAAAAATGATAAAAGGAGATGACCTAAAAAACCACTGTACAAGGGAGGCCTTTCACTGACACACATGACAGTGCTGCGAAAGTTGTGTCTACTGCAACAGATGGACAAAATACAACATAAGGAAACTTAGAGGGCATCAAACAATCAACAACCAAAAGTGCCTAAGAAGGTTTAGCAGAGGTCATAAGGATTCTGTCCCATGGTAGCATGGGTGCCAGCCAAGGAAGAAAAATTGTGTGCGGTGTCGAATGTAGATAGTGGCAAGCCATGACCAAGGACAGGAAATTTCTGTGTGTTGTAGCATACCAAGCTGCGTTTGATGGGAGCCAATGATGTAGAGCCGAGACGTGTGTACGGTTGCAAGTTGAGGACCCAAACAGCTGCTCTGGTGTCTACATGCAACTCTCATATTGCATGATGCAAGAGGTGCAAGATGAAGTGCCGCAGGGTGCCCATTTTGTTGTTGCTGATGGAGTTGTCCATTGTGGCCAGGTTTCCTGATTGGGACTGCAGCAGCTTCCTCTTGACACAGCAGGCTTGCTGCTATGTGCTGATGAGTTCCAGGAACAGCAAAGTCCATCCCCTCCCCACACCCAACCCCCATCCTTTGATTGGAGAAAGTGGAAACAGTGGATCCACACAACAAGGAGTACACTGAAGAACGTCATCATTGGGTGCAAGGAGAAGAATTTCATCTATGAGCTGGCAGATCGCAGAACAGGGAAAAGTCTACGTGATTGGCAGTGCACGGGTGCATAAACGACAGGAAGAAAACAATACACTACCATGACAGCAAGGGAGAGCAAAGCTGGTCCTGAAAAGGGGGCTAATTGACACAACAGGAGATGAACAAACATGACAACAAGAAGAGGGGGGACGTTCCTGAAAAGGAGACCAGTCAATCGAACAATGAAAAGGAAGCTATTCCTGAAAAGGAACCCAACTTACATAACAATGAAGAGAGGTGGGCCATTCCTGACAATGAGCCCATGACAAAAACAAAGTGTTACCAGTGTCTGTATTTGTTACCCAAAAGTTGATGAAGTGTTGGCACATTATAGCTAGAAGCTTGTCAAACCCAAAATGAGACGAAGTGGAGATGGGGCCATGTGACTTGCTAATCTGCAGCAAAGCCTTCAGACTATGGAACACTACAGTGGTACACCAAAACATGGTGGAGCCTGAACAGTCAATGTAGTGGTCTAAAGCAGCCGTATGAAGTTGCCATTGCTGGAGAAGCACACAAAGTTCTGTGGTCGAGCACACAAAAGTTCCAGAGTGGAGCAAGTGAAGATTCTACTTGTTGCCACTTGTGTAGTGACTCCAAGCACAATGAAAGATGTGGTTACAATAAATCCACAGTTTATTAGGTCGTGGAGTGACAGCATAACACTATTAGGTCACAGAGTCATAGCGTACAGAGCAGGTACAGACTACGGACACTTACAGACTGTTTGGTGACTGGTACAGTCTTGTTAATGTGTGCAGAGAGGTGACAAGTACTGACTGCTGACAGGAGCCACTGCACAGCATTATAAAAGGCATTTGTCCACCAGGGGCCACTGGCTCTCAGCTGCAGGCAATAGAGGCACCGGACCACAATCACCAATATCTAGTGGAGGCCTGGAGTAGCTGAATGGCATGCTACTCAAACTGCATGATATGCGCCACAGTAGTGGCAGTGAAGGTGCTGTAATGTACGAGTTACAACACATAGTCTCTTCAGATTTATTGCACACATCATTGATGTGTTTTGGATTGACAACCAGTTTTAAGTCAACCTTGGAGAAATTCATAACTGGCAGAAGCACAACAACGAAGAAATTCTGCAAACCAATTGTAAATGATTTTTTTAAGGTGACTGATTACCAGAATTTGAGAGACGGGATTCAGAGGCATTGTTGTCAAGTTTATGTTTATGAAAATCATAAAAAGTCAGCCGGCAAAAACCTTCATGGAAAATTTCTATTTTTTCACAACACTGTTTCTTTCAAAGTGCATTGTAAACAAACAATTTGGGTCAGATTTTGAGCCACCACTGTTTTAAAAATAATAAATGACAAATTTTAAAACATTTGTAATGTCACAACTGAGCAGTGTCATCTAAAGACTGTTTGCTTAAACTCAAAAGGCGGCCCTTGTTTTTGAAAAAAAAGGCAGAGGGATATGGAGTGCAGACAGAACATAACCATGTTAATTATAATTTTAAATGGGAAACCCTCAACTGAAATTATTGATGACTGCTGTTACTCATAAAATCGTCTTGCATCAGCAGTATAGGGACAGTATAGCATTTTATAAGTGGATTAAAAATGTTGATTTGCTTACAGTGTTTCACATGTTTTCTTCATCGATTCTGTAGCTGTTGACCAAATAATTCAATTTGATTTGCATTATTGCATATATTTTGCTTGTTGTTCCTTATGGTGTAAATTTTCTTACATTCTCTATTTCATTTAGAGACCATCATGAGAGACAGAGCATCATGGTCTGAGGCTGCTCGATCTGACCCTGAACGTCTAACTCTGGGTGAATTTCTTGCATTCCGCCATCCTGAATCCAGCCGTGCCACTGTCATGTCTTTGGTTGAGGAGCTACTTGACAAATTTGGTGAGAATGTTTTGTTGTATTTATTATTGGTTTAAGTCTTTTATGATTTTAGAGTCAATATAAGTGTTCTTATTTGTGATGAAAACAGTTTATTATGCAACTGAAGTAGGTTCTTGTAGAAAACAGAGAAAAAAGGGAATATCAAGTAGTACATAGAAATAGATCACAGTATCTGCAAGTATAAAACAAGTGTTATGAAAAATATAAATTTATACAATGAATTTCAATTAAGAAAAGGCCTTAAAATTGCCACGTATTCACTGATTTCGACATAGAGGCAGTAAGTCGCCCCAAATGGCTTTCCTTCTGTATATCAACAGGGTTAAAATATTCTTGTTCATATACAGAAACTACAGTACTATATGTATCTGGCTTTGGTTTCTACAAAATATCAGATGTGATTAAGACTAAAGCCTGCCAGTGCTCTACCTGTATCATATATTATTGTGCTGGGTGGTACTTGTACAACTACTGCTCTGGCAGCTGAGATTGTTTGGTATAAAGAGGCTACCAGGGTGAATAGGGCTAATCAACTCGGGCCAGTTATAGTGTAAGGAGGTCATTTTCACCTTCGTTGATCTTATTTGTTAGTGAGTGTTTCCATCACTCACCTTCTGCGTCCAGTGGAACTTGTCAATTGATTGTTGGTGTCTCTAGATAACAGACACAATAATTCCACTGAAGCTCAGTTGTTTTCTCTTTATTTTCATGCACCTGTATAAATTCAATCTGTCAGAAATATAATTGGTAAAGTTAGCTACCTATTATTCGCCAGAGAAATTGCTGATAGTTCCATCAATAATTGTATTGATACAGTGTGTGGTGAGGATCAGTTTATTGTGTTTGTTTAGTAGCTAATGACAGTGTTTTGTTTTGCATGATGTTTATGCATATATAATGTGTGTTAGATTTAGTAGGTGTAACAGGAAGTTAGAAGTCAAGGGGCGGAATGATTGATCGAACATTGGGGACCTTTACTTTTAGAATACTCCAAAATTTTTAAATTTCAACCCACAATAGTGTTTTATATCATTCAATAACAAAAGTTACCATAATTTTAGAAAAACAGTAAACACATCTCTATTAAACAACAGACTTGCAGCTCTCAGGCTCCTCAGACAAATTATAAATAAGAAAATATCCCAACTATTAAGTATAAACTGGTACTTCATGAAAGATCACCAGATGGCAATAAGAAAATTTACACAAAGTCCTCCCAGAAATGATTTGGTGACTTCTTGTTGTTGTTGTGGTCTTCAGTCCTGAGACTGGTTTGATGCAGCTCTCCATGCTACTCTATCCTGTGCTAGCTTCTTCATCTCCCAGTACCTACTGCAACCTACATCCCTCTGAATCTGCTTAGTGTATTCATCTCTTGGTATCCCTCTACGATTTTTACCCTCCACGCTGCCCTCCAATACTAAATTGGTGATCCCCGGATGCCTCAGAACATGTCCTACCAACCGATCCCTTCTTCTAGTCAAGTTGTGCCACAAACTCCTCTTCTCCCCAATTCTATTCAATACCTCCTCATTAGTTATGTGATCTGCCCATCTAATCTTCAGCACTCTTCTGTAGCACCACATTTCGAAAGCTTCTGTTCTCTTCTTGTCTAAACTATTTATAGTCCATGTATCACTTCCATACATGGCAACACTCCACACAAATACTTTCAGAAACGACTTCCTGACACTTAAATCTATACTCGATGATAACAAATTTCTCTTCTTCAGAAATGCTTTCCTTCCCATTGCCAGTCTACATTTTATATCCTCTCTACTTCGACCATCATCAGTTATTTTACTCCCCAAATAGCAAAACTCCTTTACTACTTTAAGTATCTCATTTCGTAATCTAATTCCCTCAGCATCATCCGATTTAGTTCGACTACATTCCGTTATCCTCGTTTTGCTTTTGTTGATGTTCATCTTATACCCTCCTTTCAAGACAGTGTCCATTCCGTTCAACTGCTCTTCCAAGTCCTTTGCTGTCTCTGACAGAATTACAATGTCATCGGCGAACCTCAAAGTTTTCATTTCTGCTCCATGGATTTTAATACCTACTCCAAATTTTTCTTTTGTTTCCTTCACTGCTTGCTCAGTATACAGATTGAATAACATCGGGGAGAGGTTACAACCCTGTCTCACTCCCTTCCCAACCACTGCTTCCCTTTCATGCCCCCCAACTCTTATAACTGCCATCTGGTTTCTGTACAAATTGTAAACAGCCTTTAGCTCCCTGTATTTTACCCCTGCCACCTTCAGAATTTGAAAGAGAGTATTCCACTCAACATTGTCAAAAGCTTTTTTCATGTCTACAAATGCTAGAAATGTAGGGTTGCCTTTCCTTAACCTAGCTTCTAAGATATTGCCTCATGTGTTCTAATATTTCTATGGAATCCAACCTGATCTTCCCCGAGGTTGGCTTTTACTAGTTTTTCCATTCGTCTGTAAAGAATTCGCGTTAGTATTTTGCAGCTGTGACTTATTAATCTGATAGTTCGGTAATTTTCACATCTGTCAACACCTGCTTTTTTTGGGATTGGAATTATTACATTCTTCTTGAAGTCTGAGGGTATTTCGCCTGTCTCATACATCTTGCTCACCAGATGGTAGAGTTTTGTCAGGACTGGATCTCCCAAGGCTGTCAGTAGTTCTAATGGAATGTTGTCTACTCCGGGTGCCTTGTTTTGACTCAGGTCTTTCAGTGCTCTGTCAAACTCTTCACGCAGTATCGTATCTCCCATTTCATCTTCATCTACATCCTCTTCCATTTCCATAATATTGCCCTCAAGTACATCGCCCTTGTATAGACCCTCTATATACTCCTTTCACCTTTCTGCTTTCCTGTCTTTGCTTAGAACCGGGTTTCCATCTGACCTCTTGATATTCTTACAAGTGGTTCTCTTTTCTCCAAAGGTCTCTTTAATTTTCCTGTAGGCAGTATCTATCTTACCCCTAGTGAGATATGCCTCAACTTCCTTACATTTGTCGTCTAGCCATCACTGCTTAGCCACTTTGCCCTTCCTGTCGATATCATTTTTGAGATGTTTGTATTCCTTTTTGCATGCTTCATTTACTGCATTTTTATATTTTCTCCTTTCATCAATTAAATTCAATATTTCTTCTGTTACCCAAGGATTTCTACTAGCCCTTGTCTTTTTACCTACTTGATCCTCTGCTGCCTTCACTACTTCAGTCCTCAGAGCTACCCATTCTTCTACTACTGTACTTCTTTCCCCCATTCCTGTCAATTGTTCCCGTATGCTCTCCCTGAAACTCTGTACAACCTCTGGTTTAGTCAGTTTATCCAGGTCCCATCTCCTTAAATTGCCACCTTTTTGCAGTTTCTTCAGTTTTAATCTACAGTTCATAACCAATAGATTGTGGTTAGAGTCCACATCTACCCCTGGAAATGTCTTAAAATTTAAAACCTGGTTCCTAAATCTCTGTCTTACTATTATATAATCTATCTGAAACCTGTCAGTATCTCCTGGCTTCTTCCATATATACAACCTTCTTTTATGATTCTTGAACTAAGTGTTAGCTATGATGAAGTTGTGCTCTGTGCAAAATTCTACCAGGCGGCTTCCTCTTTCATTTCTTACCCCCAATCCATATTCACCTACTATGTTTCCTTCTCTCCCTCTTCCTCCTGCCGAATTCCAGTCACCCATGAGTATTAAATTTTCGTCTCCCTTCACTATCTGAATAATTTCTTTTATTTCATCATACATTTCATCAATTTCTTCATCATCTGCAGAGCTAGTTGGCTTATAAACTTGTACTACCTTAGTAGATGTGGGCTTCATGTCTATCTTGGCCACAATAATGCATTCACTATGCTGTTTGTAGTAGCTTACCCGCACCCCTATTTTTTTATTCATTATTGAACCTACTCCTGCATTACCCCTATTTGATTTTGTATTTATAACCCTGTATTCACCTGACCAAAACTCTTGTTCCTCCTGCCACCAAACTTCTCTAATTCATACTATATCTAACTTTAACTTATCCATTTCCCTTTTAAATATTCTAATCTACCTGCCCGATTAAGGGATCTGACATTCCATGCTCCGATCCGTAGAACTCCAGTTTTCTTTCTCCTGATAATGACGTCCTTTTGAGTAGTCCCTGCCTGGAGATCAGAATGAGGGACTATTTTACCTCTGAAGTATTATACCCAAGAGGACACCATCATCATTTAATCATACAGTAAAGCTGCATGCCCTCGGGAAAAATTATGGCTGTAGTTTCCCCTTGCTTTCAGCCGTTCGCAGTACCAGAAGAGCAAGGCCATTTTGGTTAGCGTTACAAGGCCAGATCAGTCAATCATCCAGACTGTTGCCCCTGCAACTACTGAAAAGGCTGCTGCCCCTCTTCAGGAACCACACATTTGTCTGGCCTCTCAACAGATACCCCTCCGTTGTGGTTGCACCTACGGTACGGCTATCTGTATTGTTGAGGCAATCAAGCCTCCCCACCAATGGCAAGGTCCATGGTTCATGGGGGCATGACTTCTGTATAATCAAATGTAATAACAGTACAAAACGTGACTGAGGAACAGCTCCCCTATGCTAGAATCACGCACTCTGTATGTCTGTTCAGTGATACCATTAACAGCATAACATAAAAGACAGAATAGCATTTAATTATGGTGTGTTAAAATCAGTTCTTCAAGAGAAAGTGTTATTAGCAGTAGAAATCTTTCAAATAGACATATATAAAAAATTGGATATTACAACTATTAATGAAATAAAGCAACATGTCTTCCCTTCTATCAGTGTGTTGCTGCAGAGTGAAATACTTCCATACAATGTCAATATTTCCTCTTAGTTCTTGCTCCTCCCACCAGTAATAACACTCTCATCCACATATGCTTTAGTGCTTGCAGAACAACACAGTGCAATAAAATGCCACCTGTAACAAACTCGAGTTAATTTGCAGGGACAGTGTTGAAAGGTATTCAGTTCCACAGTAATCCAAAAGGCCACTCCGTTGGAAGCATGATAAGCACTATAAGTGATTTACTATGAGACCACAACCTATGCCAATCCCCAATATCAGAAATGCTTGGCATCCTCAGCAGCATTGCCTATCCCCTTGGACGTAATCACAGCTTGGGCACACAATCTGCTATGCATGTTCCATCCCAGTTGCAGTCAAACATGAGCAGTCTGAGTTCATCCAAGGCAACACAGTAGCTGAACTCGAAGCCCATCGTCTCACTGCCCTCATCACCTCATTGCACGCTCTGTGCACCACTTTGTGTGCATCTGTGAGACTCCTGCCAGCAAATAGCTGCATCCTCTGTCGGTGTTGACATGAACCTGATGCCCGCCAGAGGTGAGGTCGTGAGCTGCAAGCAACACCAGTGCTGACAAGGCACATAGGAAAGTTCTGGTTTAAAGTAAATGCCTTAGTAGTGAAAGAGGCCATTCACCAAAAGGCAGAAGTGTTGAGCTGTCGACAGACACACACAGACACACACACACACACACACACACACACACACATACACACAATACTAATGCTGCAGTTCAGAAAGTGGGTTAGGTTGGGGTGGGGATTGTGTTGGGTGGGGTGTGTAGAGGCAGAGAGAGGTGGATGGCAGGAAGAAGGATTGGGGGGAGGCAGCTGGTTTGCTGGTTAGGAATGTGAGAGGGAGGGGTGGCAGGTGTTTCACAGGTGATGGAGCTGGCAGGGTGTGGTACATGCTGAAGGTGACATGGGGACTTGAATTGGAGGGGCTTACCGTAGGATGAGGCCAGCATAATTACGGGAGCAGAGAATGTCTTGTAACGATAACTCCCTCTTCTCAGTTCAGGAAAGCTGGTAATGGAGGTGAGTATCCTGATATCCTGATGACCCGGGTTGTGAAACAGCCATTGAAATCAAATATTTTGACAGCGGTCATCCCTTACACATCAAAAAATCCCTCCCATGCAGACTGGCCACCTAGGGAGGGCATAGGGCATATCTACAGTGGCAGGTACTCTAAAGGATTTCCTGTGCCATATTCCCACACAGCTCCCATGGTCTATGGGTAGTGTCTTTGATTAGTGATCAAAACGTCTTTGGTCCCCGCTTCAAATCCCGCCACTACTTAAATTTTGATTAATAATCGGCAAGGGCTGCTGAAGACTACTGGGATAAGAGTCACCCTCATTCTGCCAACAGCATTGTCAAAGAGGGCAGAGGAGCAGATAGAGGTTAGGGGCACTCTCTTGTCCCTGAGGTGGGAAACTGTCCCTAAAGGCAGAAGAATCAGCAATGATCAATGGCATGAGGATGCAAAGGCAATGAAAACTAGTGCATTAAAGACATATAATGTATATCCCAAGACACGTAGCCTGGTATTGAAAAAGTGTCATGATGATCTCTCCATTGGCAAAAGATTCCGGAATGGTCCCCCTTTCGGATCTCTGGGAGGGGGAGTATCAAAGTGAAGGTGACCATGAGAAAAAGATTGAATAAACAACAAAAGGATAACTTTCTCCAAGTCGGGATGTGGACTGTCAGAAGCCTGAACGTGGTAGGAAAGCTAGAAAATCTGAAAATGGAAATGCAAAGGGCAAAGGCTCAATCTAAATATAGTAGGGATCAGTGAAGTGAAATGGAAAGAAGACAAGGATTTCTGATCAGATGAGCATAGGGAAATATCAACGGCAACAGAAAATGGTATAAGGAGAGTAGGATTTGTTATGAATAGGAAGGAAAAGCAGAGAGTGTGTTAATGTGAACAGTTCAATGATAGGGCTGCCCCTATCAGAATCTACAGCAAACCAACACAGACAACAATAGTTCAGGTATACATGCCGACGTCACAAGCTGAAGATGAAGAGATAGGGAAAGTATATGAGGATATTGAAAGGGTAATACACTATGTAAAGGGAGATGAAGATCTAATAGTCAAGGGTGACTGGAATGCAGTTGTAGGGGAAGGAGTAGAAGAAAATGTTACATGAGAATATGGGCTTGGGACAAGGAATGGAAGAGGAGAAAGACTAATTGAATTCTGTAATAAATTCAGCTAGTGATAGTGAATACTGTGTTCAAGAATCACAGGAGTAGGAGATATACTTGGAAAAGGTTGAGTGATACGAGGAGATTACGGTTAGATTACATCATAGTCAGGCAGAGATTCTGAAATCAGATACTGGATTGTAAGGTGTGCCCAGGTGCCAATGTAGGCTCAGATTAAAATTTAGTAGTGATGAAGAGTAGGCTGAAGTTTAAGAGATTAATCAGGAAGAATTAATATGCGAAGAAGTGGGATACAGAAGTACCAAAGAATGATCAGATACACTTGAAGTTCTGTAAGACTATAGATACAGCAGTAAGGAATGACTATAGATACAGCAGTAAGGAATAGCTTGGTAGGCAGTACAGTTGAAGAGGAACAGACATCTCTAGAAAGAACAGTCACAGAAGTTGGAAATATAAACATAGATACAAACAAGGTAAATGCAAAGAAACTATCGGTAACAGAAGAAATGCTTCAGTTGATTGATGAAAGAAGGAAGACCAAAAATGTTTAGGGAAATTCAGGAATACTGATATACAAGTCGCTGAGGAATAAATATTCCAAAAATATAGGCTATTATGCATTGATAAAATGTCAGTTGTGTGGTGAAAGTGTTGCAAAATAAGAAAGAACATGTGCTATATATCAGGTATGGTATCTTATTAGATTAGTACTTGTTCCATAGATCATGAATACGACACTTCGTAAAGATGTGGAACGTGTCTCTCTACCTACTGTACCAAACAATCCCTGTGTTTGTGCCCTAAATTGTAATGGTCAAAAATTGGCAGCTGAAATTTGCAAGAAAGGTGTGAGTGACTCAGTGGCTGACACATTGTGTTTATTTCTAAAGGAAGCAAACAAAGATGTAACATTTTTAGAAGACAGTTTGAAAAGTGCTACAAAATCGTCAGAAGAACAAGGGCAACAAGACCTGATAACCTCTACAGGCTACATGCCTAATTCTGTCACTAACAGCATACCAATGAAAAATGGTTTTTGCAGGCCTAGTACTGCCTACACAGACATAAATTCAAACGAAGAATTAGTCCCAAAGCAGCACTGCGAATCAGTACAGATAAACAAAACAGTAAACACTGCAACCTGGTATGTTATACACAATGGAAAACCCCTGTTGAAAAATCGCAGCATCTCAGTTTACTCTGATAGTCATGGAAGAGGATTAGTACAAACATTAACATCTGAGAATCTAGTTACTGCAACAAGTTTTGTGAAACTTTCTTCAACTTTACATGAAATAACAAGAATGGTATAAATAACAGTGCAGGCCTATCAGAAGAAAATGATAAATATATTGTGCTAGTAGTAGGTGCAAATGATGTTTATAGACGTGAAGCAAAAGAGGCTATTGACAGATTAATAGAATACTTAAAAGGTTCAGGTAATTCTAAGATTATTGTCATGGGAAGTCCACATGTTGTTGTTGTGGTCTTCAGTCCTGAGACTGGTTTGATGCAGCTCTCCATGCTACTCTATCCTGTGCAAGCTTCTTCATCTACCAGTACCTACTGCAACCTACATCCTTCTGAATCTGCTTGGTGTATTCATCTCTTGGTCTCCCTCTATGATTTTTACCCTCTCCGCTGCCCTCCAATACTAAATTGGTGATCCCTTGATGCCTCAGAACATGTCCTGCCAACCGATCCCTTCTTCTAGTCAAGTTGTGCCACAAACTTCTCTTCTCCCCAATCCTATTCAACACCTCCTCATTAGTTATGTGATCTACCCATCTAATCTTCAGCATTCTTCTGTAGCACCACATTTCGAAAGCTTCTATTCTCTTCTTGTCTAAACTATTTATCGTCCATGTTTCACTTCCATACATGGCTACACTCCATACAAATACTTTCAGAAACGACTTCCTGACATTTAAATCTATACTCGATGTTAACAAATTTTTCTTCTTCAGAAACGCTTTCCTTCCCATTGCCAGTCTACATTTTATATCCTCTCTACTTTGACCATCATCAGTTATTTTGCTCCCTAAATAGCAAAACTCCTTTACTACTTTAAGTGTCTCATTTCCTATTCTAATTCCCTCAGCATCAACCGACTTAATTCGACTACATTCCATTATCCTCGTTTTGCTTTTGTTGATGTTCATCTTATATCCTCCTTTCAAGACACTATCCATTCCGTTCAACTGCTCTTCCAAGTCCTTTGCTGTCTCTGACAGAATTACAATGTCATCGGCAAACCTCAATGTTTTTATTTCTTCTCCATGGATTTTAATACCTACTCCAAATTTTTCTTTTGTTTCCTTCACTGCTTGCTCAATATACAGATTGAATAACATCGGGGAGAGGCTACAACCCTGTCTCACTCCCTTCCCAACCACTGCTTCCCTTTCATGCCCCTCAACTCTTATAACTGCCATTTGGTTCCTATACAAATTGTAAATAGCCTTTCGCTCCCTGTATTTTACCCCTGCCACCTTCAGAATTTGAAAGAGAGTATTCCACTCAACATTGTCAAAAGCTTTCTCAAAGTCTACAAATGCTGGAAATGTAGGTTTGCCTTTCCTTTTCAAGCTGGATTTGTGACACTCGGAACATACATTGTCACAATGCACAATGTCCGATGACTACGAAATTAAACATTCCCTTCCAGAAAAGAAGAAAGAGATGCTATCATCTGTACTGAAGCATCTCCCATTGCTTGGCAACCCAGTGGAAGATCAAAGACAGCCTGTGTGAAGTATGAGGACTTTTCTGTACACCAGGAGAAAGTGGACGCCAACTCAGCACCACACCCAGCCAAGACTCATTAAAATGGAACAGCAGCAGCAAGCCCAAGTGCTGACCTTATAGTGTTTCACCAAGATGTGCATTGCTAACAAATAAAATTGATGAATTTCAAATGCTGCTAGAGAATGAACTTAAAGATGTTTCAGACCTGTGTATAACAGAACACTGGCTGCAACAGACACTGAAAATGGCGTATCTTCCAGACTTCACACTAGGCAGTCATTTCGGCAGGAAAGTGAAAGGTTATGGCAGCAGTTTTATCTACATTAGAAGTGATATCAAATTTGTGCACATTCTGTTCCCAGATGATATTCCCAGAGAAAGCGATCTACATCTACATCTACATACATACTTCGCAATCCACCATACGATGCGTGGCGGAGGGTACCTCATACCACAACTAGCATCTTCTCTCCCTGTTCCACTCCCAAACAGAACGAGGGAAAAATGACTGCCTATATGCCTCTGTACGAGCCCTAATCTCTCTTATCTTATCTTTGTGGTCTTTCCGCGAAATATAAGTTGGCGGCAGTAAAATTGTACTGCAGTCAGCCTCAATTGCGGGTTCTCTAAATTTCCTCAGTAGCGATTCACGAAAAGAACGCCTCCTTTCCTCCAGAGACTCCCACCCGAGTTCCTGAAGCATTTCCGTAACACTCACATGATGATTAAACCTACCAGTAACAAATCTAGCAGCCCGCCTCTGAATTGCTTCTATGTCCTCCCTCAATCTGACCTGATAGGGATCCCAAATGCTCGACCAGTACTCAAGAATAGGTTATATTAGTGTTTTATAAGCGGTCTCCTTTACATATGAACCACATCTTCCCAAAATTCTACCAATGAACCGAAGACGACTATCCGCCTTCCCCACAACTGCCATTACATGCTTGTCCCACTTCATATCGCTCTGCAGTGTTATGCCCAAATATTTAATCGATGTGACTGTGTCAAGCGCTACACTAATAATGGAGTATTCAAACATTACGGGATTCTTTTTCCTATTCATCTGCATTAATTTACATTTATCTTTATTTAGAGTTAGCTGCCATTCTTTACACCAATCACAAATCCTGTCCAAGTCATCTTGTATCCTCCTACAGTCACTCAACGACGACACCTTCCCGTACACCACAGTATCATCAGCAAACATTGCTATCCACGCTATCCAAAAGATCATTTATGTAGATAGAAAACAACAGTGGACCTACCACACTTCCCTGGGGCACTCCAAATGATACCCTCACCTCCAATGAACACTCACCATCGAGGATAACATACTTGGTTCTATTACTTAAGAAGTCGAGAGATGTGGAAATATCAGGTGTTGAACTGTTAAATGAAAATATGACCTTAATTTGTTTGTACAGGACCCCCGATAGTGACATGAACACTTTACTACAACATTTAGAGTACCTCCTTATATGTTATCAAAAAAGAACAGAGGTCTGGTTATTTGTGGTGATTTTTCTGTACAATCAAAACAGCAAACTACCATATTGAACCTCTTCTTAACATTTAACTTGAAACCTACAATAGAAACAGCAACATGTGTAACATACACTTCAGCGACAACAACAGACCAAATATTTACCAGTATTCTTACAAAATGTTATTGCAAAATGTTCCATGGCAGGTTTTGGAGATCATATTGCACAGATAATATCAGTGGAAATAGATCATGCTGTACATACTAACAAAACGTTAGTTTCCACTTCTACGAATTTCAGTGTACAAAACATAAATGCATTTATTAACTAAAGATGTGGGAGGAAGTATACAGCTGTAGCAATACTAATGAAAAATTTGATAAATTCGTAAACGCCTTCCAGCATTATTTTGAACTGTGCTTCTCACTCAGAAAAAAGAAAATCAGGAAAAAATGCAAAAAGTATTTGGATAACTGCAGGCATAAAAGTTGTGGTGTCACCGCCAGACACCACACTTGCTAGGTGGTAGCCTTTAAATCGGCCGCGGTCCGTTAGTATACGTCGGACCCGCGTGTCGCCACTATCAGTGATTGCAGACCGAGCGCCGCCACACGGCAGGTCTAGAGAGACTTCCTAGCACTCGCCCCAGTTGTACAGCCGACTTTGCTAGCAATGGTTCACTGACAAATTACGCTCTCATTTGCCAAGACGATAGTTAGCATAGCCTTCAGCTACGTCATTTGCTACGACCTAGCAAGGCGCCATATTCATTTGCTATTTATCTTGTGATGCATGTACTGTCAGACCGATGTTCACCAATTATGGATTAAAGTTAAGTATTCCAGAAGCTACGTACTTTTTTACTAGACTCAATTCCTTTAACTGTTCCAGACCCCACGCCAGCCTGCGTGAGCTTAAACGCGTGCCTTTCAGCTTCCTCTCCTAGTGGCTTGGCTGTCTTGCCAAGTCACAACAAAAGTTTTACTGAAGGGAGAAAGATTTTTCTATACAGTAGCCAAGCAAACCAAAACAACTCCAGAATTTGAAGCATATTTTTAAAGATGCAAACAGAGCCTAAATAAAGTTATCAGAAGGTTGATAAAGCTAACAAATGACAACCACATGGAAAAAGCTACAAATAAAATGAAAGCAATGTGGGCCATTGTTAGGAGATAAACTGGCAAAACACAGGAAAAAACTCTGTAACATGAATCTGCTTGAAAATGGTGACAAAATTTCTGACCCACATAGAGTAGCTGATATATTTAGTGTGTATTTCACAGAAATAACAAACAAATTGTTGAAAAAACAGCAAAGAACAGTTTCTGGAAACAGAGATGAGTAAAACGTTAACTAAAATGAAAAAAAAAAAAAAGTTGTATTCGACAAATAAAAAGGAAATGCTGACTATTAGAAAGGAATTAAAACCAAAATTTTCTTCAGGTATAGACAATGTCCTGATTACATATTTAAAAAATATGCAACAGTGTTGACTGTGCCCCTAACTCATCTTTGCAGCTCTTCATTGTGTAGTAGTATTTTCCCAGAAAAACTAAAAATGGCAAAGGTAACATCTCTTTTCAAGAGGGGAGACAAGAAAAATGAAAATAACTATAGGCCAAGATCTCTGCTGACAAATTTTTCTAAAATACTGGAAAAACCTTTTTTTACAAAAAGACTGACTTCATTTATAGAAAAAAACAATTTTGTATCAAATAGCCAACATGGGCTCAGAAAACTCAAATCAACAGAAACTGCCATTTTTGACTTTATTAACACAGCCTTGACTGTAGATAGAACATATATATCAGCTGTATTTCTGGACCCCACAAAAGTTTTTGATGTGATACACGACAACTTACTTCTTCAAAAATTGTAGTATGTAGGAACTGGGGGCCTGGCACATGAGTGGGTGACACCATATCTGAAAAACAGAGAGCAGATAATTGAAATCATGCTTCAGAAAGAAAACATTATGCATGCTACAAATCAAAAAGAAAAGAAATTAAGTATGGTGTGTCCCAAGGTTCTATCTTGTGCCCAATGTTGTTCTTAATATTTATGAATGACCTAGAATCATTGAGTGATTTCCAAAAATATATAAAATTTGCAGATAACACAAATGTATTGATAAAAGGCAAAAATGCTGCAGAACTACAATATGAAGTACAAAATTGCACAACACACATTATGAAATGATTTACCACAAACAATCTTACTGTTAACACAGAGAAAACTGTTGCAATGCACTCAGAGAGTAAACATCCATTAACCCCAAGCATAAATCTATTTAATAAGAAATTAGAAACTGTAAACTCAACAAAATTTCTAGGATTATGGATTCAGGACAACATGAAGTGGGACACACACATCAAATACATCAGCAGGAAGCTTAGGACAACATGATATGGCTTGAAAATACTTGTTAGGTGTACAACAAAAGAAACACTAAAAAATGTGTATTATGCCCAAGCAGAATCAGTGCTGTGATACGGGATGATTTTTTGGGTAAATTCACCAATAAGCAAAAGCTGTTTCTTATCACAGAAGAGGATCATTAGGGCAACTGAAAATGCCACACCCAGTTTTCTGGCAAACCCTTTTTTAAACCACTCCAGATATTAGCACTACCATTCCTGTACATTCTTGAGATAACTATGTACACAACGAATGTGGTAAGACAGACAATCTCCTGAAGCATTCTTCACAACAACTGCCACTATCCATGTCACTTATACCATGTGCAGGCCTTATTATCTATGGAATTGCCTTTGCAGTGATGGTTTTGTCACTCACTTATTGCACAAGTCACCAAAACACCTGTTGGCTATGGAGAATCCCCTTGGTATGGTGGCAGCAAACCATCACCGACGGTTCAGCCTCAATTTGTGAGCGGAGGTTATTGGTGACCATCCCATGAGACCACTCTTCCTTCCACAATGTCTCATGGGTGAGGCATAGCTGCACTTCCTGAGAGTGATCCTGCCTTCCCTTGTGAAGACATGCTTTTTGGTGGTAGGAAGGGTAATGTGCCTGTTACATGACGCTGCTCCAGCTCACTTCCACATTTCCAGGTGGAGGAATCTCAATAACATCTACCCTGGCTGATGGTTCAGACATGGTGGTCCAGTCAGATGGCCCACTCAGTGGCAGGATTTCAATACCTTAGATCTCTCCATGTGATGGCACCTGTGTGTATGCAGAGACCATCCTGCATTTGCAGACACTGGAACAATGCATTCACACTACCTGTGATGCCATTCATTTCCAGGTTTGCACATTTAAATGGGTGTGTAAGTCACTGCTGCGTCCTGTTCATGCGTTCTTAGAGGCTTGTGGGGGCAACTTAGAAAATCTTGTGTAAGGGTGGTTTCACTGTAACATGTTGTGCAATGCATTGTATTGTACAGGTGTGATGAACAAATAAATACCCTGTAGCATAGACACAACGCTTTTCTTACCATACATCCATACGACTTTTTGTTTCCTTATCTTACCACAGATTGTTTTGTGCAGTTTACCCACATTTAGCAAAATCACCATCTACATTATCTGAAATCTTCCTGTATCTCTAGCTCCCTTCCCAGTATGTTACTATGTTTCATGATCCTTAAACCAAGTATTTGTGATTATTAAATTGTGGTCTGTGCAAAATTCTACCAAGCAGTTTCCTGTTTCATTTCTTTCCCCTGATCCATTTCCTCGTACTATTTTTTCTACTCTTTCTTTTCACACTACCAAATTTCAGCTGCCTGTCACATTTTTTTTGCCCTTAATATTCTGAATAAATTCTTTTATCCCCTCATCGGTTCTTTCAGTCTCTGCATTATCTGTGAAGCTAGTAAGCATATGCAAGAGTGCTATGGTGGTGGGTTTTGCCTTTGTGTCTATATTGTCTTCAATATACTGTTCATAATATTATGAAAGGGATAGTTGCTACTCACCATATAGTGGAGATGCTGAGTTGTAGACAGGCACAACAAAAAAACTGTCAACAAAGCTTTTGGCCAAACAAGCCTTTATCAGACTTAGGCAAAACAGACGCAAACACACACTCACTCTCACACATATGTGACTGTAGTCGTGTGTGTGTGTGTGTGTGTGTGTGTGTGTGTGTGTGTGTGGGTGGGTGTGTGTGTGGGCAGGCACACGCGACACACGCACGCTCTTGCATGTTGTCTAATAATCATGAAGACCTGTTTGACCTTTTGACAGTCTTTTTGTTGTGCCTATCTACAACTCAGCATCTCCTCTACTTGGTGAGTAGCAACTATTTTTTTCATAATATTATCATTATTCCAGCCAGACTTTTCCATTGTTCGTTATATTGTTTGTAGTAATTCACCCAGAATCCAATTTTCTTATTTTTATTTTATTATTTATTTCAGACCAAACAGATCATGTCCAGAACAAATTTTAAACTTGAAATTGATTACAAGGATGAGACAAATGCGAAGGAAGCCTACAGTATATGTCTTTGTCGACTTTAAAAAGGCATATGATTCAATTCACAGACCCACACTATTTAAAATTCTTGAAGAACAAGGACTGGATAAGAAGACACGGAACATCATAGAGCAGACATTAACAAATACAAAATGCAAAGTGAAATTCATGGGAAAACTTTCAAAATCATTTGAGATAAAAACTGGGGTTAGACAAGGTGATGGATTATCACCTCTGTTATTTAACTTAGTTCTGGATAGAGTCATGGCAGAATGGGAAAAAGAACTCAAAAAAGAAAAGTACTGGAAACCAATATCACTGGGAACCAAAAAAGATGACCTACAAATCCCCTACTTAGCCTACGCAGACGGTCTTGCAATAATGGCAGATTCTAGTGAAATGGCAGTCAAACAGATAGAAACCTTAAAAGAGTGTGCAGGAAAAGTTGGCCTACAAATATCTTTTGAGAAAACGGTGTTTACAACAACAAATCTAGAAATTTCTAAGTTACAAACCAAATATGGAGAAATTAAGAGGGTACCATACTTTAAATATTTAGGAGAGATAATTTCTGAAAAATACTCGCAACAAGAAAGAATATTAAAAGCTCGTAGGGGTCTAGGGCTGGTCCAAAACATTTACAATAAAAAATGTCTATCTATAAATACAAAAATTAAACATTATAAGTCGGTAATTAAACCAATAATGCTATATGCCAGCGAAACCTTGACACTTAAAAGGAAAACAGATATGGAAAACCTGAAGAAAGAGGAAAGGAAAATCATTAGGAAAATTCTGGGACCAAGATGGACCAAAGAGGGGTATAGATTACAGAAAAATTCTAAAATTGAAGAATATTCTAACATAGAGATAGACATGAGGAAGAGGCGTCTAAAATTCTATGGCCACATAATGAGACTTCCCGATCACAGACTTACAAAAAAAATAGTAAGATACGTAGCATCCCTTGTTAATGGAGGAGAATGGATCAAAAATGTAAAGAAAGATCTGGAATTAGCCAACATTACTACTGAAGACATGAACAAAAGAAACAGTTTCAAACTTAAAGTTGACAAATGGGAGGTCAAACCAGAGACAAAAGCGCCGAGAACTGGAACAAAATGGAGCGAAGAAAGAAAAGCTGAATTCTCGCAAAGAATGAAGACCTGGTGGGCAAACAAGAAGAATAAGAAGCCCCAGAAGTGAACCATCTTTACTTAGCGTCTTCCATGTTGGGAGCTTTACAACTAATAATAATAATAATAATAATAATAATAGTTTATTTACATGTCAAGTCTTCCCCCATGAACCATGGACCTTGCCGTTGCTGGGGAGGCTTGCGTGCCTCAACGATACAGATAGCTGTACCGTAGGTGCAACCACAACAGAGGGGTATCTGTTGAGAGGCCAGACAAACGTGTGGTTCCTGAAGAGGGGCAGCAGCCTTTTCAGTAGTTGCAGGGGCAACAGTCTGGATGATTGACTGATCTGGCCTTGTAACGCTAACCAAAATGGCCTTGCTGTTCTGGTACAGCGAACGGCTGAAAGCAAGGGGAAACTGCAGCCGTAATTTTTCCTGAGGGCATGCAGCTTTACTGTATGATTAAATGATGATGGCGTCCTCTTGGTTAAAATATTCCGGAGGTAAAATAGTCCCCCATTCAGATCTCCGGGCGGGGACTACTCAAGAGGACGTCGTTATCAGGAGAAAGAAAACTGGCGTTCTACGGATCGGAGCGTGGAATGTCAGATCCCTTAATCGAGCAGGTAGGTTAGAAAATTTATAAAGGGAAATGGATAGGTTAGAGTTAGATATAGTGGGAATTAGTGAAGTTCGGTGGCAGGAGGAACAAGACTTTTGGTCAGGTGAATACAGGGTTATAAATACATAGACACAAAGCCCATGCCTACTACAATAGTACAAGTTTATATGCCAACTAGCTCTGCAGATAACGAAGAAATTGATGAAATGTATGATGAGATAAAAGAAATTATTCAGGTAGTGAAGGGAGACGAAAATTTAATAGTCATGGGTGACTGGAATTCGAGAGTAGGAAAAGGGAGAGAAGGAAACATAGTAGGCGAACATGGATTGGGGCTAAGAAATGAAAGAGGAAGCCGCCTGGTAGAATTTTGTGAAGAGCATAATTTAATCATAGCTAACACTTGGTTCAAGAATCATGAAAGAAGGTTGTATACATGGAAGAACCCTGGAGATACTAAAAGGTATCACATAGATTATATAATGGTAAGACAGAGATTTAGGAACCAGGTTTTAAATTGCAAGACATTTCCAGGGGCAGATGTGGAATCTGGCCACAATCTATTGGTTATGAACTGTAGATTAAAACGGAAGAAACTGTAAAAAGGCGGGAATTTATGGAGATGGGACCTGGATAAACTGAAAGAACCAGAGGTTGTACAGAGTTTCAGGGAGAGCATAAGGGAACAATTGACTCGAATGGGGGAAAGAAATACAGTAGAAGAAGAATGGGTAGCTTTGAGGGATGAAATACTGAAGGCAGCAGAGGATCAAATAGGTAAAAAGACGAGGGCTAGTAGAAACCCTTGAGCAACAGAAGAGATATTTAATTTAATTGATGAAAGGAGAAAATATAAAAATGCAGTAAATGAAGCAGGCAAAAAGGAATACAAACGTCTCAAAAATGATATCGACAGGAAGTGCAAAATGGCTAAGCAGGCATGGCTAGAGGACAAATGTAAGGATGTAGAAGCTTATCTCACTAGGGGTAAGATAGATACTGCCTACAGGAAAATTAAAGAGACCTTTGGAGAAATGAGAACCACTTGCATGAATATCAAGAGCTCAGATGGAAACTCAGTTCTAAGCAAAGAAGGGAAAGCAGATAGGTGGAAGGAGTATATAGAGGGTTTATACAAGGGCGATGTACTTCAGGAGAATATTATGGAATTGGAAGAGGATGTCGATAAAGATGAAATGGGAGGTATGATACTGCGTGAAGAGTTTGACAGAGCACTGAAAGACCTGAGTCGAAACAAGGCCCTCAGAGTAGACAACATTCCATTAGAACTACTGACAGCCTTGGGAGAGCCAGTCCTGACAAAACTCTACCATCTGGTGAGCAAGATGTATGAGACAGGCGAAATACCCGCAGACTTCAAGAAGAATGTAATAATTCCAATCCCAAAGAAAGCAGGTGTTGAGAGATGTGAAAATTACCGAACTATCAGTTTAATTAGTCACAGCTGCAAAATACTAACGCGAATTCTTTACAGACGAATGGAAAAACTAGTAGAAGCCGACCTCGGGGAAGATCAGTTTGGATTCCGTAGAAATGTTGGAACACGTGAGGCAATACTGTCCCTACGACTTATCTTAGAAGAAAGATTAAGGAAAGGCAAACCTACGTTTCTAGCATTTATAGACTTAGAGAAAGCTTTTGACAATGTTGATTGGAATACTCTCTTTCAAATTCTGAAGGTGGCAGGGGTAAAATACAGGGAGCGAAAGGCTATTTACAATTTGTACAGAAAGCAGATGGCAGTTATAAGAGTCGAGGGGTATGAAAGGGAAGCAGTGGTTGGGAAGGGAGTGAGACAGGGTTGTAGCCTATCCCCAATGTTATTCAATCTGTATATTGAGCGAGCAATAAAGGAAACAAAAGAAAAGTTTGGAGTAGGTATTAAAATCCATGGAGAAGAAATAAAAACTTTGAGGTTCAACGATGACACTGTAATTCTGTCAGAGTCTGCAAAGGACTTGGAAGAGCAGTTGAATGGAATGGACAGTGTCTTGAAAGGAGGGTATAAGATGAACATCAACAAAAGCAAAACTAGGATAATGGAATGTAGTCGAATTAAGTCAGGTGATGCTGAGGGAATTAGATTACGAAATGAGCCACTTAAAGTAGTAAAGGAGTTTTGCTATTTGGGGAGTAAAATAACTGATGATGGTCAAAGTAGAGAGGATATAAAATGTAGACTGGCAATGGCAAGGAAAGCGTTTCTGAAGAAGAAAAATTTGTTAACATCGAGTATAGATTTAAATGTCAGGAAGTCGTTTCTGAAAGTATTTGTATGGAGTGTAGCCATGTATGGAAGTGAAACATGGACGATAAATAGTTTAGACAAGAAGAGAATAGAAGCTTTCGAGATGTGGTGCTACAGAAGAATGCTGAAGATTAGATGGGTAGATCACATAACTAATGAGGAGGTATTGAATAGAATTGGGGAGAAGAGGAGTTTGCGGCTTAACTTGACTAGAAGAAGGGATTGGTTGGTAGGACATGTTCTGAGACATTGAGGGATCACCAATTTAGTATTGGAGGGCAGCGTGGAGGGTAAAAATCGTAGAGGGAGGCCAAGAAATGAATACACTAAGCAGATTCAGAAGGGTGTAGGTTGCAGTAGGTACTGGGAGATGAAGAGGCTTGCACAGGATAGAGTAGCATGGAGATCTGCATCAAATCAGTCTCAGGACTGAAGACCACAACAACAACAACACCACATCAAGTTCCATAGGATTAAATTGAGGAGCAAATATCCAAGGTCATGGAACGTGTCAGTGCATGAAATTACAACATAAAAGTAATAACAGATAAAAATAAAAATGTTTATGAACCCAGAAAACATGAAGCCATAAGTTTAAGTAAATGCAATCAACAATGTAACTTAAGAATCAGCTTAATTTTTCAAGGAACTCGTCAACAGAATAAAGGAGTGACCCATGAGGAAACTCTTCAGTTTTGATTTGAAAGCGTGTGGATTACTGCTAAGATTTTCGAATTCTTGTGGTAGTTTACTGAAAATGGATACAGCAGTATACTGCACACCTTTCAGAATGAGAGTTAAGGAAGTCCGATCCAAATGCCGGTTGGATTTCTGCCAAGTATTACTGAATGAGGTGCTAAAATTTGAGCATCATGGTCTGAAAGGCCATTCACCCTTTTACTAACAGAATGTCCATCTAGTAATGAAGAATGAAAAAAAAATATTGTCTATGGCTGTGCTACTGTTCCCCAGCACCTTAGTTGGAAAAAACACAGTCTGCATCAGGTCATATGAATTTAGCAGATCCACCAACATCCCTTTTTCTTGCACAATCGTATACAAAATCGGTGTTGAAGTCACCACACATAACTAATTTTTGGTACTTCCTGTAAAGTGAACCAAGAATCCACTCTATCTTGAGCAGAAATGCTCTGAAGTCAGAGTTAGGAAACCAATAAACAACAAAAATTAGAAGTTTAGTTTCACTAAATTCAGCTGCCTCTGCACAACATTCAAATGCCTGTTCAGTGCAGTGCCATGATATGTCTATCGATTCAAATGGAATACAGTTTTTTATGTATATGGCCACTCCCCCACTCCACAAGGAACTCCTTGAAAAACAGCCAGCTAATCCATATCCTGGTAAAGGAAGCCTCTGAATTGTCAAATTATTTAAATGGTGCTCTGATATACTGATAATTTCAGAGTCAACATCTATAAGCAGTTTGCTAACTTTATCTCCAATACCTTATATTTTGATGAAATGTGCTAATTCCATCTCTACTTATTTATAGTTAGTCCTGCTTTTGCAGTATCCCTGTTTGATTTTGTGTTGATAACACTGTACAATTTATACTATTAACAAATTTTACGATGTTGAGGTCAGTAATAGAATGAAGGGAGATTATGATGCTCACATTTAATAGAGTGTGAGATTTTGAAAACAGTACAGGTTATTTTAATTCTTATTAGAACTAAAATAATACCATTGTTGCTCATTAACTTGCTCTTTAACTAGATTTTTATGTACTAACACACACACACACACACACACACACACACACACACAGCCTGCCAATTTTTCTTGATAAGATCTAAAAGGTTTGAGATTATAATGATCATTTTTCTGCTCCAGTTCATTCTCCTCAGTCATTTGTCCAGCTACATTAGCCGTTCATATATTTGATACCAATTGCCATCTCTAGTCCTGAGGTCTTTTAAGCTCTGATTCTATTAACCATCAAGAACTCTTCCTCTAACTCTTCTAAGGAACAGTTAGAGCATTGTACACTCCAGAAGTCCTGTGGTGAATAAGAAGGTGCTTAAAGTTCTACTTTCCCAGGTCATCATGAGATCTTCCAAGGAACATTTAGACTGAAATGTATTCAAGATTTCATGTGGGGACCAATTCTCCAAGTGTGGCCATAACACTGTAACTGCTTTACTACCAGCAGCTCTATCAGACTTCTTTCCACTCCCAGATGTTGTTATATCTGTTCATTCTTATTTTATGTATTTTTGTCTTCTGTAGGCAAGAAGAGGAAATTTTCTGTCACTGCGATATGAAACTTATTTTGTCCAGTAATTGTTTCTGCCTCCAGTAGATATACCTATTTAGGTTCAAGGTAGGTTTTGTGTGGACTGATCTTGGAATCACATGAAAATGTTCACCCCCAAAATACAGTATGTACTACATTTTAGAATTTGGAAACTTTTTGTGTTCTGTTGTCAGTAAGTTAGTGTGTGATGTTATCCAAAGAGACAACACCATCTAAGCACGTACATTGTCTAATATCTCCACTTCTTCACCTCCAATTCTTAGATAGACTGTTTGAGAATTTGCGCTCAACAATAAATCTACTGTCGTGTCATTAATTCTTCATGTCTGAGATCTAGTTCAGCTTGTGCCTCCACTACCGTTACCTTTACATCATTGGAGAAGACTAAGGCTTTAGGTGCTGTATCCTTTCTTTGATTGCTTTTTAAAACTTGAATCTGTTATGAGAATGAATAAGAAAGTGAGAGCCAACTTTATTGTTCAACACTTCTCCTTATTTTGAACCAGTGTCGTCATCTGTTGTGGAGTATAGTGTTATCAAACATTTCCTGGCACTTCAGCCATTCCATTGTGTGCTTGCACAGTACAGGATCCAATGCTTTGTTGGGGGTCCTGAAAGACGGTTACAGGTAACAAATACTTTTGTAGGAAATAAGATGAATATTTCATCTATGTTGTCTTATGCTGCATCAAGTTGTAGACAGACACAATTTAAAGACACTCATGTATAGCTTTTGGCCACAGCCTTCATCAGCAAGTGTCACACCACACACACACACACACACACACACACAAACAGGACAGGAGTGGGGAAAGATGGGTGGAAGCATTGGCAGAGGGCAAGAAATAAAGGGGGTGGGAGATGAGAATGGGGAGGAGATGATAGGACACAGGGGGTGAAAACTGTTGGATGGAGGATGTGGGGACAGTATGTTACCATAGGTTGAGGCCGGAATAATTACAGGAGCAGAGAGTGTGTGCAGAGTTCAGAAAAGCTGGTGGTGGAGTGAAGGATCTAAATGGCTTCAGTAGTGAAGCAGCCATTGATATCAAGTGTGTTATGTTCAGCTGCATGTTGTGCCACAGGGTGGTCTGTTCTGCAGTTGGCCACAGTTTGGTGGTGGCTGTTCATTCTGGTAGACAGCTGGTTAGTAGTCATACCAGCATAAAAATCTGTGCAATGACTGCAGCAGAGCTGGTAAATGACATGGCTGCTTTCACAGATGGCCTGACCCGGATGGGGTAGGATAAACCTGTAACATGACTGGAATAGGAAGTGCTGAGTGGGCCGATTGTGCAGGTTTTGTACCTGAGTCTTACACAGGAATATGATCCTTATGGAAAGGGGTTGGGGTTGGAACTGGCATAGGGATGGACTGGGATGTTGTGGAGCTTGGGTGGATTACAGAACACCACTTGAGGAGGGGTGGGAAGTATCTTGGCTAGGATGTCCCTCATTTCAGGGCACAATGATAGGTAATCAAAGCCCTGTCAAAAGATGTGGTCCAGGTGTTCCAGACCTTGGTGGTACTGAGTGAAGCAAGGGACAGTCCTTTGTGGCTGGTTCTTGGTGATGGTGGGAGGATTGGGAGCATGAGGGAAATGGCAGGGGAGATCTGTTTGCGGACTGGGTCTGGGGGACAGTGTCTGTCTGTGAAGGCCTTTGTGAGATCCTCAGCATACTGAGCAAGGGAGTTTTTGTCACTCCAGATACACTGTCCCTGGGTGGCCAGGCTATATAGAAGGAAGTTTTTGGTGTGAAAGGGATGACAGCTGTCAAAATGTAGGAACTGTTGGTGGTTGGTGGGTTTAATGTGGACAGAGGTGTAGATGAAGCCATCAGGAAGGAGAAAGTCAACATCCAGGCAGTTGGCGTGCTGGATTGAGGAGGATCACGTGAAGCGGCTGGGGGAGAAAGTATTGAGGTTTTGAAGGAACAAAGATAAGGTGTCTTGGCCTGAGCCCAGATCATTTGTCACTCTCCCCTCCCATACACTACTATCCCTTCCCCTTTCCCAACCCCTCCAGATTGCTGCTTGCACCTCACATGATGTTGCATTCTGGCTTGAGATGCTGGAGTTGGCAGTCATGTGTGAGTGCTTGTGTGTCTGTGTGTGTGTGTGTTTTACTGATGAAGGCTGTGGCCAAACGCTGTATGTGAATGTCTTTTAATTGGACCTGTCTGCAACTTGATGTGTCTTCTTTATGGTAAGTAGCAATCTTGTCTTTTCCTACACTGTTGATATTCCTACCTAGAGCTTCCAATGTCTGATATTTGCTGAACTGCTTTCTTCCATCCTACAACCCTGTGATGCTTTCCATTGTTACTTTTCTCTATAGCATTAGTCTTCTCAGTATCTGTTCTGTCTCGTGTTTCCTAAGTTTATTGAGCACCTTCCAAACTGCATCCACTTCGGAGCCACACGGTATTAACAATCGTCTCCACACAACACAGATTTCGTAACCATGTGGTCTGCTGATGCCTCATTTAATGCTGCAGATTCTTTCTTCTGGTAGTTATAATTATGTTTGTTCCTACGGATTGCACCTCATCCCTCATCCCAACATACTTCAGTGTTTCGTTTTCCACACGAACTTTTTGATCCTTGATATAACCCATCCTCCCACCCTCTCTCTACACTTATCACGACACACACACACACACACACACACACACACACACACACACACACACACACACAACACTTCATTGTTCCTTTTTGACCCATGTTTCTGTACACTTTTAACGTATTTTGTGCTTGGTTTCATGTATTTTTGCGTATTTTTATATTTATGCATATATTTATACATCTGTGTTTATTTTTGTGCATCTGTATGTGTTTCTGTGTGTCTTTATGAATTTTTTGCTCATCTTTTCCCTTATATAGCCTCTGTCAAGACCATCAACACCTACTTCACCACTTTCTGTGTCATTCCCATTCCTTTACACCATTCCTGCCACAATGGACCCTTGCTCCATCTTTCTGCGTCAGTTCAGAAAAGTATCCCTTTCCCTGGCTAAAACACAGTCCCACATCCTGTTTCTCAAATGCCGCCTAAACTGTGGAATCCCCCCCAAACAGCCTGACTGTAAAGATCCCACCTGTCCTTTCACAATGACCTACACCTTTTCAAATTTTGTCATCCATGGCCCTCACAAACCTGGTACTGCAAAAGCCCATTTCCATGTCACAGGAATCCCAGAACCACCTCTGGTCCTTCTGCTAGATACTACTACTTTCCAATCTCTACTCCATACATCACATCTCTGAAATGAATCCCTTGCTCTCCAGCACCTGGAGGAGCATTCTAGGCACCACCTCCATAAGTTATCCTTCCTGCTGACATCTTACTGCCACCTTGGGGCACCACTATCCAACCCCTATTGCACCCACAGTGTTCTTCTTCACCCACCCCTCATAGCAGGTAAACCCTGCCTAGCTGATCTTTTCAACTTGCCACATCCCCCAAAACTCCCTACCAACTCTCCACCAAATCCAGAGGCAAAACATTTCTGTAACAATGTTCTTAACCTTTCCATCAAAACCCTTAGTTCCACAGAAGTTTCAATCCTATCTGAAGGTCTCACCATTAGCCCTACACAGAAATTTAACCATGCTGGATGTGTCAAAGACCTACTCTGCTTCTTCTGATCCATGGAATGCAAGCACTTCTTTCCCGCCAATCCCTCTGACCAAGACAACTCTACACATCAAATGAATTCACAGTTGCACATCAAATGAATTCACAGTTGTGAATAAGGACTACCATCATCTGTAGAATGGAATGATAACAATGAAAATTTATGCCAGACCAGGACTCGAAGCCGGATTTCCTGCTTATCGTGAGCAGACGCCTTAGGCGAGTCCCGGTCCGGCACAAATTGTCATTGTTGTCATTCTATTCTGTAGCTGATGGAAGTTCTTATTTGCAACTGTGAACTCATTTGATGTGTTTCGTAACAGCTGTAGTCGTCACAGTGCATCGTAATCAGAATAACACATGCACTGCAATATCATAAAATCTCTCTAATTTCAACATTGAACCCTGCCTCTTCTATTTCATACCACCATCCAACTGTGATGTGCCCCCTCCCACCTAACCACCCACTAGTCACTTCCAAGAATTCCTTACCTCCAGCTTAGCCTCACCATCCCTCCCCAGGTCCCTTCCTCAGAGCACCAGCCCTTCATTAGAAGAAAGAATAGCCACACACAGCCTCAAAACAAATCCTGGCCTGATCATCATACCTGCAGACAAAGGGTCCTCTGCTGTCATTATGAATTGCAGTGACTACCTGACAGAAGGCCTCCACTAATTATCTGACTCCTCCACCTTTAACCTCTGCCAGAGTGATCCCATCCCAGAAGTCCAACACAAACTCCAGTCCCTCTTAAAGCCTTAGGCCCTTCCCAGAATATTTCCCAAGAATCCATTTCCGTCCTCCCCAAAATCCACAAACCTAACAATTGTGGACACCCCAATGTGGCTGGTTTTGTGCCCTACTGAAAGAATTTCGGCCCTCATTAACCAACACCTCCAACCAATTGTCCATAATCTAGCCTCCCACATCAATGACACCAACCACTTCCTTCACCAACTCTCCACCATTCCCACCTGTTTACCTTCCGGAGTCCTACTCTTCATTGTTGATGCCATGTCCCCATACACCAACATCCCACATGCCCATGGTCTTACCACTACTGAACGCTACCTTTCCCATTGTCCTTCAGACTCCAGACCCACTGCCTCATTCCTCACACAGCTTACTAACTTTATCCTAACCCACAACTGCTTCTCATTTGAAAGGAAGGTATATAAACAAATCCGCCGTACAGCCATGGGCATGTGCATGGCACCTTCCTGTGCCAACCTTTATAGGGGCCATCTAGAGAAGAACTTCCTAACCTCCAAACACACCAAACCCCTAGTCTGGTTCAGGTTCATTGATTATATATTCATGATCTTGACTCAGGGCCAAGACACCCTATCTTTGTTCCTTGAACACTTTCTTTCCTATCCATTCATGTGGTCCTCCTCAAACCAGTGTGCCACCTTCCTAGATGTCAATCTCCTCCTCTCTGATGGCTTCATCTGCACCTCTGTCTATGTTAAACATGCCAACCACCAACAGTAGCTGTATTTTGACAGATGTCATCCCTTTCACATCAAAAAATCCCTCCTGTATAGCCTGGCCACATCTGCAGTGACAAAAACTCCCTTGCTCAGTATGCTGAGGATCTCACCAAGGCCTTCACAGAGAGACACTATCCCCCAGACCTAGTCCGCAGACATATCTCCTGTGCCATTCCCCTCACACCCACAGTCCTCCCACCATCACCAAGAACCAGCCATAAAGGACTGTCCCTTGCATCACTCAGTACCATCCCAGTCTGGAACAACTGAACCACATCCTTCACCCAGGGCTTTGATTACCCATCATCATGCCCTGAAATGAAGTACATCCTATCCGAGATACTTCCCACCCCACCTAAAGTGGTATTCTATCACTCACTCAACCTCCACAACATCCTAGTCTGTCCCTATGCCATCCTCAATCCCTTTCCACAAGGATCACATCCCCGTGGAAGACCCAGGTACGAAACCTGCCCAACCCACCCACCCAGCACTTTCTATTACAAGTTCATCCTACTCCATCAGGGGTCAGGCCATCTGTGAAAACAGACATGTTATTTTCCAGCTCTGCTACAATCATTGCACAGCTTTTTATATTGGTATGACTACCAACCAGCTGTCCACCAGGATGTATGGCCAACGCCAAATTGTGACCAATAGCAAAATACACCATCCTGTGGCACAACATGCAGCTGAACATAACACACTTGATACCAATGGCTGCTTCACTACACACACTTGATACCAATGGCTGCTTCACTACACGAGCCATCTGGATCCTCCCCTCCATCACCAGTTTTTCTGAACTGCACAGATGGGGGTTATCCTTACAACACATTCTCCACTGCTGTTAATTATCCTGCCCTCAACCTATCGTGACATACTCTCCTCACACCCTCCACCCAACAGTTTGCATCCACTCTGTCCTATCATCTCCTCCCCATTCTCATGTCCCTCCCCCCCCCCCCCCCCCTGTTTATCTGCAGCCCTCTGCAAACACATCCGTCCATCTTTCCCTGTTCCTCTGCTCCCCCCTCCCCCCCCTGCCCCCCCCCCCCCCCAAATGTTCTTGCCCCACAACCTCCTGATGCTGCACCTGCACCTGTTGGCAGGCTACTCCCTGCACACTCCCCCAGACAGCATTTGTCTCTCTCCCCCACCAATCACAATTATACCATTCCGTTCCCCACTCAACTCAAGATTGGTACTTGGATCCCACATGATGTTGCATTCTGACCCGAGATGCTGGAGTTGGCGATCATGTGTGCATGAGGTGTGCTTGCTTGTGTGTGAATGGATTTTTATACTCTTTCCTACTTTAAGATAAGCTAATTAAGAATTGTGAAATCAATTGCAGCAATGTAAGTGTAATACACTGTGTTTATGCGCAGCAGATTGGAATAATCAGCACTTGAAATAACATAAAATGTTAAAATCGGGGAAAGTACAAGGCGGAGTTGCTCATTGTCACCACTAAATATAAATCTTTACATTTAAGCTGAAATGAGGGAAATAAAGAACTGTCTCCAAGTTGTAAATGACAAAAACTCCATATGATATGGTTCTCTGATAACATAGCAATAATTGCTGAAAGTAATCAGCTGCTTAATGATTTGGAGCAAATGCTAGCTGATGGATATAATATGCAGATAGACAAGAAGGAAACTGATGTAATGGTGAATGCGGTTGGTGTACATGTTAGTTGGAAGATATTAAACTTGAACAAAAGACTTGTGAATAAAATGACAAATTTTGCTGTCTAGTAAGAAAAACACTCGACAAAGCAAAGGTGCTGTGCATAAAAATAAACAGCTGTTAACATAAAAAATGTAAGTCTTCTGACCAGAAAAAGATTCCCTAAAAACTATGTATGTAGCACATGAGTGAGAAATGTTAGCAATGGGGAGGAAACAAATGAAATAACTAGACGTAAAATTTATTCCAGTCCATTTTGACATGGAGGTACGGCAACCGTATAATGTTATAAATATTAAAAAAGAGTCCTAGGTTGCACAATGTTCTTTATTGGTTTGAAAATAATGTGTTTTTGTGTGTAGGGCATCATGACTATATTACTAAAATTTCTAATTGAATAGATGGTGGGAGGAAATAATCACAGGGGAAGACCTAGATTAGAGTATAAGAGGTAAATTGGTGATCATGTAACATGCAGCTGTTGTGCTGAAATTAAGAGGATAGCTGCAAGTGAAGTGAATTGCGAGCTCTGTCAAACCATTCTCAGGGTTGATGACTGAAATAAAAACTTCGTATATCCGGTCTTTTGTATGCAACAATAAAATCTGTATTAGGATACATTGCTGTTCAGCAGATAGGTGTTGTGCAACAAACACAAATGCTGGAAAGGATGCTGATGCTGCAGTCTGAGAGCAACATATATCAGTTTTTCTTATTGGTATGATGAGTAGATGACTAAGAATCAGTTTTGTGTATTTTTTGAATATTTTGTATATTTTTGAAACATTTGTCTTTTACTTTAAATTACTGTCATTAAATAGTTTCAAAAATCATTTTAAAAAATTTCAGGTATTAATTTGACTCACAAATTAATAATGGAAATATAATCTTTTGCGTCATAGCCCTGCTGAAACTAGTCTATCCAAAAGATGAATTTTTGAGGTGAACAATTTTGTCCTAACTTACAGCCTGTTGACAGAAAAGGGAAATACTGTTTCATCACACAGTTCTCTCATAATTAAAAAAAATCTTTAAACACATCAGATATTGGGTGTGTTTGTAATTGGCACATTGTTAAATTAACTCTCTCAATATATTTTTTAATTCACTATGGGACTATGCTTATCTCTTGTCACTTTAAGATCTTAATTCACATTCCCCCTACTACAATATCACAATTAGTCAGTATGGTTTCAGCAGGTGTAACAATAGGTCCAGTTTCTCTCAAACTACATTTGCAGTAGTCCTATATGAACTGTACAAAAATGCTGATACCTATATTAAACTGGTAATAACTACAACAGTAGCTTCTGAATTGAACTCTTCAGTCAAAAAGTCTTCGTCTAACCCACTGACACAGCAACAACATCTACATCTACATCTGCATCCTGCAAACCAGCATGAAGTGCATGGCAGAGAGTATGTCCCACTGTGGCAGTTATTAGGGTTTCTCCCGGTTCCATTCCCGCAATGAGTGCACCAAGAATGATTTTGTGAATGCTGCTGTGTGTGCAGTAATAAGTTCTAATCTTATCCTTACAGTCCCTGTGTAAGTGATACATGGGAGATTGTAGTATATTTCTAGAATCAGTTCTTAAAATTTAATTAATAGGCTTTCTCGGGATAGTTTACGTCTATCTTCAAGAGTGTTCCAATTTAGTTCCCTCCAATATCTCTGTGACAATCTCGCACAGATCAGAAAAACCTGTTACTATTCATGCTGCCCTTCTCTGTACACATTTAATATCCCGTGTTAGTCATATTTGGTGTGAGTCTCACACACTTGAGCAATATTTTAGAACCAGTTATATGAGTGATTTGTAAGCAGTCTCCTGCATACACTGATTGCACTTCCCCAGTATTCTACCAATAAACCGAAGTCTACCACCTGATTTACTCACAACTGAGCCTATGTGGTCATTCCATTTCATATCCCTACAAAGTGTTACAGGGAGTATTTGTATGAGGTGGCCGATTCTAACAGTGATTCATTAATATAATAATCATAGGATACTACTTTTTTTTTCATTTTGTGAAGTGCACAGTTTTGCATTTCTGAACATTTAAAGCAAGTTGCCAATATTTGCATCACTTTGAAATCTTATCAAAATATGACTGAATATTTGTGCAGCTTCCTTCAGATTGTACTTCATTATAGATAACTGCATCATCTGCAAAAAGTCTGAGGTTACTGTTAATGTTGTCTGCATGGTTATTAATATATAACATGAACAGCAAGAGTCCCAACACACTTCCCTGGGGCACTTCCAAAGTTGCTTCTACATCTGACGATGACTGTCCATCTAAAGGAACATTCTGCATCCTCCCTGCAGAATCCATTCTAGCTGGCACTGAGAAGGTCATTCTGTTCAAGATACCTCATTATGTTTGAGCTCGGAATACATTTTAACATTCTACAACAAATCAATGTAAAGGGTAGTGGACAATAGTTTTGTGGGTCACTTCTGCTACCCTTCTTGTAGGTAGGTGTGACCTGTGCTTTTTTCCAAGAATTGGGCATGGGTTTTTCTTCAAGGGACCTATTAAATTATATTAGGGAGAGGGGATTACTCAGCCACAAATTCGGTATAGAATCTCACAGGTATTCCATTGACTCTCACAGGTATTCCATCGGGCCCTGGCGCTTTGTTCAGTTTTAATGATTTCAATCGTTTCTCAACACCACTGATGCTAATACTTATTTCATTCATCTTTTCAGTGGCAGGAGAATAAAATTGGGGCAGTGCTCCTTGGTTTCCATTTCAGCTTTTGCGCTGCCACCCCCAGTTTCATTTCCTGTCTCATTCACTAGGGACTGGACACTAACTTTGGTACACTAATAGCCTCGTCACTAAACATTAAGCTTGGAAGAAAACTATCATCCTACATCTTACCAAACACAAAATTACAGAACTCCACACGTTGTTGTTTGTCACCTTCATGAAGAGCTTGCAGAAGCTGAATTTTGTATGGCTTCATGTGTAAACATCGACGCAGCGCATGACAGACGGACATTCGAGGCTTGTTGAGCTGTTGAGCTTCAAGGTGAATGCATTTCTGTAGACTCCTAGTTCTCCTTGTGAAACTATGGCGGATGCGTTCGATGTCTATGTCAGACGTTCAGGGACGGCCCTTCAATTTGCCTTTACACAAACAACCTGTTTCTTGGAATTGTTAATGCCATCATCTAATGCTGTGTGCTGTAGGAGGATGTACACCACACCTAGTATGAAAGTCGCACTGAACGGTTATTACTGACCCGCACTTTCCAAAACATAGAACACAAAATGCTTTCTGTTGTCCTGACACCATTTTTACTAGAGCTGAAGTGGGTACACACTACTGCTACCTAACTGGTACCAAGTAAAACTTGAGAGTCTGCTCTTTCCAACAGTATGTTCTTCATGCACATATCTCAAATAACATAATAGTTATGATTTTTTTTTTTGATAAACCCTGTATTTCCATCGTGAGTGGTGTTCCTAACTATCTGTTGTAGGTAGTTTTCCGAGAAGGCATTTTCATGTTTCACAGTATGTCTTATCATGGCCACCACTAACAAAATTGTAATTTTTGTTAAGTGTTACGTGATTAAAGTCTCCACCAATGATTATAGTATGATTGGGGAACTTACGCACAAATGATCTGAGGCTTTTTCTCAAGTGTTCGGTTACATTAGAAGATAAGTCTGGGGGCGATAGAAGGATCCAGTTATCATTTTATGCTCAACCCTGATACTGGCTCTTGCCCAAACAATCTCACGTGCAGCTTCAATTTCTATCTCGGTGGATCTGAGTTTCTTGTCTACTGCGACAAATACAATACCTCAATTTCCCATTTGCCTATCCTTTCAATATACACTTAAATTTTCCTCTAAAATCTGACTGCTACCTATTATAGGACTCAGGCAACTTTCTGTACCTGAGCTTCAAACTCTGGCAGTTTGTCACGAAGGTTTTGCAGTTAACCATTAGGATTTTGATATTTTCACATGTGGAGACGTGTCTTTTGATCTTACACTGATGCTTCTGGGTTTCCTACAGCTGTCATTATCTGGATTGGATGGAGAGTCACCTGATCTGAAAAAACTTTGTGTGCACCCCACACACTGTCACTCACCTGCGTAGCAGCCTCTGCTGTGCAGTGCACAGCTGATCCATTTAGGGGGACCATACAGTTTGCAGCCCTATGGCATAAGTCTTGGATGTTGCAGCCTAGCTTGTCACTGAACCTTCCACTTGCACATTTATTTCTGTTGATATACAGTGAGATTCAGGAGTGATGTATTCTTTGTCAGAACTGTGAACCAGAAGTGCTGATTTTATTCAAAACACTTGTACCAGTAACTTACGAAAATGTAGTTTTGTAAGCATATGAAAATTCTCAAAAATAACTTATTTCTGGCATAATTGTACAGTAAAATTGGAGAATTATTGTTTTGAATGAGAAAAAAAAGCACAATTATGTTTAAACCTATCATTGACGCTAACAATACAAGTTTATTGCAACACTTTTGAATGTTCGAAATTTCTTAATACAAACAGCTATTGATACATTCAATGAAAGGTTACACAGAAGCAATGTGACCAGTAAAATATGCAAATCTAGAACTTCAAATCGACACATTGTACACACGCTCTCACACAAAAGAAAATTCTGAAATAGGCTTTTTATGTAAATAAATGCAACTGAGTGAATGTGTAAAGTAGGTTGCCAAATTTAAACATATGTGCATTTACAGTAAGTGGCGCTCCTTGAGAATACATTAACTACAGACTTATGTACAACTGAATACAGAAACAGTTGGTTACAACATGTTGATAGAATGGAAGATTACCCAAGAAAACTTTGAACATCAATCTGAAAGGGAGAAGATGTATTATGGGACAACCAGGGAAATGATGGCATAAACTTTGTGGAGTTGTAACTGAAGATCCCTAATCTCCATGAGTAAGATGACAATGATGATAGATGCATAACTGTTCAGGACATTGTTAAGAAAAGTCAGTCTGAGACTTTCCTTGATAGGTCTCTTAGACAGAAGACTATATATCTCATGATACATTTCTTACAGATCATGATGGTGACGAGTTCCTGACGGAGGAGGAATTCTCGAGTCTTCCACAACAACAGCTAGGGCTAGCTGCTGCTGCAGCTGCTGATGATAGTGCGGGCAATGTAGTGGAAGAACAACGACGATCAGAATTTCGGCAGTTAGTGGATCGAGACAGAGATGGACGAGCTGATCGCCACGAACTGTTGGTTAGTCGTTTATAAAATAATTGTTTCAATCATTTCAAATAAGCAAATGTAACTGTTATTCAGTTGTATTACAAAATAATGGAATCGTTTGTAAATCAAACACATCATCTCACTGAGGAGGGAACTTTGTTTCAGTTTTATGTAAATGATTGTATTGAAAGCTGTAACCTATATTTGGCGTACATTGTTGTAGTTGTTTTGAAGAAAAGTAACTGTGTGATATTATGTAATTTATTTTTGTTATACTTAGTTTTGGCTTTATGGATCCATGATGTGAGTGTATCAGTAGGATGTTTTATTTATTGAATTATATGCATTTCTTTTTGCATGTATTCATCAAATTATGATTTTTGCAAACCTCGCATTATGTACACGGCTAAGAGCCAATTGATTATAAGTAAATATTTTTTTTTTTTTTTTAAATCCATCCCCAGTATGTGCTGTAATGGATATTGGCAAGTTTTTGTACTACACTGAGCTGTTATTTCTAATTTTGTTCTTTGTCTGTAATAATTGTGCTTATTTTAAGAGAGCTATTAGGCTAATTTGTGGTCTGAGGTATACACATGAGGAGTATAGTGACATATTTCTTTTGGCTAAGCGCACCACAACTGGCCTCAGTACCCAAGACCAGGTATTATCTGAAGAGCTCTCTTGTGTAGCATCAGTTTTGTTCAAGTGCACCTCAGCAGCACAACCCCATAGTTCTATCCCATAATTATAAATGGAAAAATTATCCCATAGTACACTGTCATCCACATTTTATTATAAACTGTTTTGTACAGCTGGCTAAGCAAGAACAATACTCTGCTTATTTCTCTGTGTTACTGAATTAACATTATTTTCCCACTGAAGGTGCCATTCAACTGCAGCCCAAGGAATTTACAGTCTCTATCATCTGTCATACAAAACTCTGCAAATATTTCCCATACATCTTGTGAGTAATTGTATGGAAAATTAGAAGGCCCTACAATGTTTACATATGCAAGAAAAAGGAATAGCCCCAGCATGATCCCTTGCCAGGCCTTGCATTACTTTTTCAGTCATATACAATTATCATAATAATAATTACATATAAGGCTTACATGAGGGTATTTTTGATCCGTTGTTGCAACTACAAAATGCGTTACTTTTTCACCAGATGCGTTTTGCTTTATTGAGGTAAACCATCATCAGTTGTCTGTAATTAAGTTTATTTACATTTTGATTCACTTTTTAGGTAAAAAACAGTTTGTTAAGAATATGTTGGTTTCTACTTACGGTGATTTTTCGGCTGCTTTCTCACTTCATCAGAAAATGCCATCTGCTAGCACATCGTTGTTTTTCTGTGTTAGACACTTTTTAGATGCTCTGCAGCACTATGCATTTCTTACAACACACTTTTATGCTCACCACTGTATTCTGTTTGTTTTCGTACTTCAAGTATGTGTTGAAGTTTGTGTTTTGTAGTGTTGCCAACATAACATTTCCACTACTTAGTCTTTGACCTACAAATATTCTTTTTTAAATTAGAATTTTGTATGTGTGTAATTCTATGGGAGAAACCATGAGTGGACATAAGTATATAGCAGTGTGATGGAGTGTGGGTTAGAGGAGAAGGTGAGGAGCGAGTGGTGAAATGTAACTGTGAGTGGTGTGTGTGTGTGTGTGGGGGGGGGGGGGGAGTGGGAGGAGGTGATGGATTTTATCAATTATTCTGTATAAAGTCTGGTTTCCGATTTTTATCTGGTCATTGAGCAACTGTTTATTTCGTGTTAATGCTTTTTGTATGAGGAAATTTTCTTGGAAAGGAAGGAGGTGTCTGTCATCTGCTTATAGAATAAAGTAGTATTTTGGGACTTGCACCATGGAAGGTAGTTTATAAAGATCATGGAGAAAAAGTGTTAACATGGAATGTTGTAGGACCCACTAGTAATAGTAAGTCAAGCAGAGGAGACAAGTTCCACATCTGAATTGTTCATGACATCTAGATAAGATTCAAGCCACATTTCTCCTTTTGTGCTTAAGCTATAATAATCTTATTGTAGCTCTAGTATTCCATATGGCAAAACAGGTATAGTACAGTTTTAGATAACATAGTGAATGGTATGAAGAGTGAGAACACACTGTGGGCAATTGCCTGCATGTGGCAGGTGGCACTGGGAGGTACCTGCATAGCCGTTTCGTGTGGTTGCTCAGCCCAAGTGTCTCTCTCTTGTGGCCTCACTTCACTATAGTGAAGTCGTGTCGAATGTGCCCACCATGTGACGACAGCCAATGTCGAAGATTTTGGCTGGTGCCCAATGTCTTAAGTGGTAGCCCAGTGAGTTACCTCATCCCTTCTTCCATTGGGAAGTGGTGAGCTGAGTCTCAATGAGGTATCCCCTGCCTGGCCGAGCACCCGGGCAGCACTCCATACCTGGTAATGTGTTCAGAAATGTGGGACATCCCCTCTGGCACCATTAGTTCCTGATCAGCTTGGACAGGAACATACGGCCAGAAGGTCCTCATTCAGTGTTGCGGATGGAGTCGTTCCAACTCCAGTGCTGGTAGCAGAGACCATACTATGTCCTCAACGGATCCCAGTGTGGAAGGGTGCAGCAGCAGTGAGGATGGTGTCTTCCGGGTGGGTACTGCTGCCTGATCTCCTTCCGTCATCTGGTACATCTCGGGTAGCTTAAAAACAGAGGGCAGTGAGGGCAGGGCCAGGTTTTATGAACAGGGCTGTGAACCAGAGGGCAGGAACAGCTTGGGAGCAGGAGGAGAAATAATAGAAGATTTGGTGGAAGAGAAACAAAAGGTGGTATTGTCATGATTGTGGGAGGGCCTGGAGGTATCAGGTCACCTGCCGCAGGTGGAACTGATTCTGATGATGTGTCACCATTCATTTCCTCTGGCCAGAGTGTACATATGGTGTCATCACTGCTGCTGGACAACCACTAGAATCCACTTGTACTGGCATCTGAAACTCCACGCCCATTTTCAGGTGCACAGCTGGAAGCGAGGGGACAGTGCTGCAGATTGCCCGCAGAATGTGAGGCGAAGGAAGGTGTAGGGCTAGTGAAAATGGAGGATTTATGTTGGATTGTTGCCCTATTGACATGGATCTGTTGGAATTAAAAAAACATCACTAACTCAACTGTGGGAGCATCGGCCACATATTTTCTCATTTGAGTTTTGAAAGTTTACATGAGTCTTTCAAGCTAACCATTTGATTGACAATGGAAAGGTGGAGACAGCAGGTAGTGAATGCTGTTCTCGTGCCAGAACCCACCAGAAACCTGGTGGTCTATTGTTTGACGCCAGCATGAGAGGAAATCGTTCAATAACGAAAATTCTACCATAGCCTTTGCACTCACGAGCAGACTGTTAACCAATACAGTAAGTTGGAAAATGCTCAATGGTAATATCCAGGAAGGGGCCCATGAAATTGACATAACCTGCCCCCAAGGGTGTGAGGACATCTGCCAGGATGAGAACATTTAGTGGGGAGTTGCTTGCCGTAGTTTGCACTGATGACAGTTGTGAACAAGATGTTTGACCTGCCGATTTATGCCAGGCCAGCACATATGGTGCTGGACAAGCAGTTTAGTTTGCAATAAATCCCAGCGATCTTATTGTAAGAGCCATAAGATTGTTGAGCACAGAGGTTCCGGAGGGAGTACCCAGGGAGACCGTTGATATGTGATGAGTAAGATAACCCTGTCCACCAGAATCAGCTGGTAGCAGAGGTGGAAGTAATGCCGCAATGGGCTGGGTCCCAGCTGGGAATGTGGTCCAGCCAGCTTTATTGCATGTACTTCTGTACCTTTTGTAAGATGATGTCTTTGGCCATGGCTGCAGCCACACAGGCCTCTGTATGGGAAAAGTGTCCAGTGCCTGATGAGCCTCTTGATCCAACTGGAAGGACAAGACCTTGTCTTGGTTGAACTATGGCTCAGGGCCCATCAGGAGATGGGACAAAGAGTCCACATTGGCATGTTGAGCAGTATTGTGGAAGTGAATTTTGTAATTGTACCTGCTGAGAAAGAGTGCCCAGCACTGGAGTCTGTGGGTAGTCCTCTCCAGTAGCTTTTCTGCAGAGCAGAAGAGGGAGACCAGTGATTTATGTTCCGTAATGAGGTGGAACTTTGTTCTGTATAGGAATACAAGGAATTTCTTCAGCAGGAAGATGATTGTGAGGGCCTCTGTGTGGCATTGAGTTTCCTTGATGCAAATGTGTTTGAATGTTCATAGCTGCCAGTGTCTCCATGTGCCAGGATGACCCCTAGGCTCTATTCAGAGGCGTCCGCTGCCTCCACTAGCTGTTTGCCATTGAAATGCGGCAAGAGATGGTGCTGATAAGAGTGCCTGCTTCAAGGCCTTGAACATCTGTCCATATGCCTCCGACCATGCAAATGACCTGCCCTTATGTAATCTTACCCAAGAAGGACTGGAGCTCCTTTAAATTCCTGAGGCAAGGAAATGTGATGATGACTTTGACCAGCTTCTGCGCGGGCTTAATACCATTGCAAAGACGGTATGTCCTAGGTATTTCACCAACAGTTGTGAAAAAAAAAGAGATTTTTTTGAGGCTGCATTTGAGGAGGCCTGCGGATTGGAAGGTGTGGAACAGCCGCTCCAAATTGTAACCTGGGAGTCAAGGAAGGCAGGATTCAGTTACGATTGCAGACGGGGCCGTAATTGGTTACTGTTGGTTCCCTTTTGCAATTACACACATTTATTTTAAAACGGTAATTCCAGACTCAGCAATAAATAAAGATATTACACATTATTAATGAAGGAATAAACAACTGTGTAATTAATAGTGCTTTCAGTACATTACAATTTACCAAATGAGCATTTATTTATTTATTTATATTTATTTATTTATTATCATCCCAATGATTACATTTGTGATATAGAATTTGTCAGGGTACATTTTCACAACTATATAATATCTTTACAAAATTTTTGTCTGTGCTGAATTCATATGAATCTATCTTATGTTTAATACAATATACAAATAATAAGTGTTTTTATAACATAATTTCTTATGTGCTTGACAGACATATTAACTGATGTAATTTCATTTGTCACATTAACTTAAACATATATTCTAAAAACAAAGCTGATGTGACTTACCAAACGAAAGCGCTGGCATGTCGATAGACACACAAACATACACACAAAATTCTAGCTTTCGCAACCAACGGTTGCCTCGTCAGGAAAGAGGGAAGGAGAGGGAAAGACGAAAGGATTTGGGTTTTAAGGGAGAGGGTAAGGAGTCATTCCAATCCCGGGAGCGGAAAGACTTACCTTAGGGGGAAGAAAGGACGGGTATACACTCGCACACACACACACATATCCATCCACACATATACAGGCACAAGCAGACTTTGCTTGTGTCTGTATATGTGTGGATGGATATGTGTGTGTGTGCGAGTGTATACCCGTCCTTTTTTCCCCCTAAGGTAAGTCTTTCCGCTCCCGGGATTGGAATGACTCCTTACCCTCTCCCTTAAAACCCAAATCCTTTCGTCTTTCCCTCTCCTTCCCCCTTTCCTGATGAGGCAACCGTTGGTTGCGAAAGCTAGAATTTTGTGTGTATGTTTGTGTTTGTTTATGTGTCTATCGACATGCCAGCGCTTTCGTTTGGTAAGTCACATCATCTTTGTTTTTAGATATATTTTTTCCCACACGGAATGTTTCCTTCTATTATAAACATATATTCTTATACAGTTGCGCAGAGATATTCACTTATGCTGTAATAACATTTGTCAAGCATGTGGTTCTTTATGTTCTAATACAGCCGAGCATAGAAATTCACTTACACTGTAGTAACATTTGTCAAGCATGTGATTCTTTATAACAGTTTTAAATTTGTCATCATTTTCCAGCTCTTTGATATGTTTTGGTAGTGCATTAAAAAGTTTGATGCCTTGATTACATACATGTTTCTGGCTTCGGGTCCTTGTTACAGATTGTATGTGGAGATCTTTACATTGCTGTGTATCATAATTATGGTAGTCTGTATTGGCTTTCATTTTGTTCTGATTTCTTTTGAGCATCAACAGATATTTCAGAATGTATAATGATGGAATTGTTAAAATTTTCATTGCTTTAAAAAGTGGCCTACAATGTGTTTGAGGTGGGCTCTGGATCATTATCCAAATAGCGCATTTTTGTAATTTGAAAATCTCATTTAGACGACAATTTGTTTTTCCCTAGAATACTGTCCCATAGGTTGCAATGGACTGAAAATAGCCAAAATATACTAATCTGGTACAGTCATTACTACAAAATCTTGAAATTATTCTAATTACAAAACATGCTGAATTTAGTTTTAGTGCTAAGCTCATCACATAGTCCTCCCAGTTAATCTTCTCATGAATGTGCATATCCAGGAATTTTGCACACTGTACTCTTTCAAGTTGTTTGCCCTCCATGGTGGGATTTAGGTCATCATGTTCACTTATTTTTCCATATTGCACATAATTAGTTTTTTTGCATTCAGTGTTAGCTTGTTAGCACTAAACCATTTTTGTATATCTTGTAGGACACGGTCCACAGTACTGTAGTACTGTGCAATGACTGCTTCATATCACTAACTATTAAACTAGTGTCATCAGCAAATAACATGATTCTAGCTTTTCTCTCTGACACCTGAATATCATTAATGTAAATGAGTAACAGCAAGGAGTAATACACTTCCTTGGGGTACTCCTACTGTCACCTCCCTTGGATCTGATCTTAGTTTAATTTTTTGATTAATATGTGGTGCTGTAATTTCAACCACCTGCATCCTCTTTTCCAGATAAGACTCAAACCACTTTTTTACCGGTCCTCTGATACCTATAGCTTCAAGCTTTTCTAAAAGTATGCTGTGGTCAACAGTGTCAAAGGCTTTTGACAAATCTAGATTTATCCCAACTACACTTTTTCCCCTCTTCCAATTTACTGATTATTTCTTTTGTATATTCCAGTACAGCTGTTTCGGTACTTCTCCCAGCTTGAAATCCATGCTGATTACTGTTTATCAGATTGTGGATATTAAGATAATGTGTGACTCTATATTTCATTAGTATCTCTAAAACCTTAGAGAAAGTTGGGAGAAGTGAGACAGGTCTGCAGTTTTCTATTTTAAGCTTATCACCCATTTTCAACAGGGGAACGACTTTAGAAATTTTCAGTTTCTGTGGAAACATGCCCTCAGCCATTGACAAGTTTGCTATGTGCACCAGTGGTTTCGCTATTTACTAGTATTACTGGCACCTCATCTACTCCAGCTGACATCTTGGACTTGAGACTTTTAATCACTTTTAAAACTTCCTTTTCGTTTGATGGAACTGCCATCATACTGCTGGGTGCCTTGGGTGCTTCCATCTTAATCTGCTTCCCAAAATTCCTGCTTAATGTCTGGGGTTAATTTAAAAGCAATTATTTATATAATTATGCATGGCATATTATCTACCATTTTATTCTCCTCATCTTTTAGAATAATATCCTTGTCTCTGATAGGTACCCTGGTTTCTTTTCTCACTGTTTCCCATGCTATTTTAGTTTTATTTCTGGACTGTTTTATTTCCATATCATTACTTAGTAACTTTGCATTTGCAATTACTCTGCGGTATATTTTCCTATACCTTTTTACATATTCTATAAAATCAGTATCTGCACACTCCCTCAACTCTGAATTCAGTTTTTTCATGTTTTCACATGATTTCTTAATGCCAAGAGTCATCCAAGAACTTGACTTTGTGTGTCCAGTACACTTGATTCTGGTCAGTTCCTTTGGAAAACACATCTCAAAGTTCATCATATAAATCAATGCAAATACACTATATGCCTCATCTGTACTTGTTTGTTTCATAACATCTAAGATACTTATGAATTGATGACAGCTGTCCACAGAGACGTTTCTTTTGTAAATATTATTTACACCTTTATCTTCCTTTGACTTTAAGGGGATTTCAATGGTGAGAGCATTGTGGTCAGACAATCCTAAATCTATGTTTGTTACCTCTATGTCAGTTGCTGACATATGTGAGAACATGTTATCTACGAGGCTATTGGAGGTGTTTGTTATTCTAGTTGAATTGTTTATGGGTGGTGACATGTTGAAACTCTTCAATATGTCCAAAAATTGCCTTGTTTGTTGACTTTCAACTTGTTGTTGTTGTTGTGGTCTTCAGTCCTGAGACTGGTTTGATGCAGCTCTCCATGCTACTCTATCCTGTGCAAGCTTCTTCATCTCCCAGTACCTACTGCAGCCTACATCCTTCTGAATCTGCTTAGTGTATTCATCTCTTGGTCTCCCTCTACGATTTTTACCCTCCACGCTGCCCTCAATTACTAAATTGGTGATCCCTTGATGCCTCAGAACATGTCCTACCAACCGATCCCTTCTTCTAGTCAAGTTGTGCCACAAGCTCCTCTTCTCCCCAATTCTATTCAATACCTCCTCATTAGTTATGTGATCTACCCATCTAATCTTCAGCATTCTTCTGTAGCACCACATTTGGAAAGCTTCTATTCTCTTCTTGTCCAAACTATTTATCGTCCATGTTTCACTTCCATACATGGCTACACTCCATACAAATACTTTCAGAAACGACTTCCTGACACTTAAATCTGTACTCGATGTAAACAAATTTCTCTTCTTCAGAAACGCTTTCCTTGCCATTGCCAGTCTACATTTTATATCCTCTCTACTTCGACCATCATCAGTTATTTTGCTCCCCAAATAGCAAAACTCCTTTACTACTTTAAGCGCCTCATTTCCTAATCAATTCCCTCAACATCACCCGACATAATTCGACTACATTCCATTATCCTCGTTTTGCTTTTGTTGATGTTCATCATATATCCTCCTTTCAAGACACTGTCCATTCCATTCAACTGCTCTTCCGAGTCCTGTGCTGTCTCTGACAGAATTACAATGTCATCGGCGAACCTCAAAGTTTTTATTTCTTCTTCATGGATTTTAATGCCTACTCCGAACTTTTCTTTTGTTTCCTTTACTGCTTGCTCAATATACAGATTGAATAACATCGGGGAGAGGCTACAGCCCTGTCTCACTCCTTTCCCAACCACTGCTTCCCTTTCATGCCCCTCGACTCTTATAACTGCCATCTGGTTTCTGTACAAATTGTAAATAGCCTTTTGCTCCCTGTATTTTACCCCTGCCACCTTCAGAATTTGAAAGAGAGTATTCCAGTCAACATTGTCAAAAGCTTTCTCTAAGTCTACAAATGCTAGAAACATAGGTTTGCCTTTCCTTAATCTTTCTTCTAAGATAAGTCGTAAGGTCAGTATTGCCTCACGTGTTCCAACATTTCTACGGAATCCAAACTGATCTTCCCCGAGGTCGGCTTCTACCAGTTTTTCCATTCATCTGTAAAGAATTCGCGTTAGTATTTTGCAGCTGTGACTTATTAAACTGATAGTTCGGTAATTTTCGGATCTGTCAACACCTGCTTTCTTTGGGATTGGAATTATTATATTCTTCTTGAAGTCTGAGGGTATTTCGCCTGTCTCATACATCTTGCTCACCAGATGGTAGAGTTTTGTCAGGACTGGCTCTCCCAAGGCTGTCAGTAGTTCTAATGGAATGTTGTCTACTCCCGGGGCCTTGTTTCGACTCAGGTCTTTCAGTGCCCTATCAAACTCTTCACGCAGTATTGTATCTCCCATTTCATCTTCATCTACATCCTCTTCCATTTCTATAATAGTGTCCTCAAGTATATCACTCTATATACTCCTTCCACCTTTCTGCTTTCCCTTCTTTGCTTAAAACTGGGTTTCTATCTGAGCTCTTGATATTCATACAAGTGGCTCTCTTTTCTCCAAAGGTATCTTTAATTTTCCTGTAGGCAGTATCTATCTTGCCCCTAGTGAGGTAAGCCTCTACATCCTTACATTTGACCTCTAGCCATCCCTGCTTAGCCATTCTGCACTTCCTGTCGATCTCACTTTTGAGACGTTTGTATTCCATTTTGGCTGCTTCATTTACTGCATTTTTATATTTTCTCCTTTCATCAATTAAATTCAGTATTTCTTCTGTTACCCAAGGATTTCTACTAGCCCTCGTCTTTTTACCTACTTGATCCTCTGCTGCCTTCACTACTTTATCCCTCAGAGCTACCCATTCTTCTTCTACTGTATTTCTTTCCCCCATTCCTGTCAATTGTTCCCTTATGCTCTCCCTGAAACTCTGTACAACCTCTGGTTCTTTCAGTTTATCCCAGTCCCATCTCCTTAAATTCCCACCTTTTTGCAGTTTCTTCCGTTTTAATCTACAGTTCATAACCAATAGATTGTGGTCAGAGTCCACATCTGCCCCTGGAAATGTTTTACAACTTAAAACCTGGTTCCTAGATCTCTCTCTTACCATTATATAATCTATCTGATACCTACTAGTATCTCCAGGATTCTTCCATATATACAACCTTCTTTTATGATTCTTGAACCAAGTGTTAGCTATGATTAAGTTATGCTCTGTGCAAAATTCTACCAGACGACTTCCTCTTTCATTTCTTAACCCCAATCCATATTCACCTACTATGTTTCCTTCTCTCCCTTTTCCTACTCTCGAATTCCAGTCACCCATGACTATTAAATTTTCGTCTCCTTTCACTATCTGAATAATTTCTTTTATCTCATCATACATTTCATCAATTTCTTCATCCTCTGCAGAGCTAGTTGGCATATAAACTTGTACTACTGTAGTAGGCATGGGCTCCGTGTCTATCTTATCCACAATAATGCGCTCACTATGCTGTTTGTAGTAGCTTACCCGCACTCCTATTTTTTTATTCATTATTAAACCTACTCCTGCATTACCTCTATTTGATTTTGTATTTATAACCCTGTAGTCACCTGACCAAAAGTCTTGTTCCTCCTGGCACCGAACTTCACTAATTCCCACTATATCTAACTTTAACCTATCCATTTCCCTTTTTACATTTTCTAAACTACCTGCCCGATTTCAACTAGAATATTAAAATTGCAATCACCACAAAGAATAATCACAGTTTCTTTTTTGTAAAAAGTATTTAGCAACAATTCTAATTTATCAAAAAATACTTCTATGTTTCCATATGGTGACCTATACACTGTTATGACTATGACTTTCTTCATCAGGCCATATAGCCAGACAGCACCTGCTTCAAAAAACTTTTCAATACTTAAGTTCTCTGCTTCACATCTCTTTTTAAATTCTAACTCTTGTCTAAGGTAAATACCAACTCCACCACCTTTTGCAATTTTCCTACTATAATGATTTGCCAGTTTAAATGGATTAATGTGAATACTACTAATTTCATGGTCCTTACACCAGTGTTCAGTAATACACAATACATCAGGTTGGGTGTTACTGCTATTTCAAGTTCACAATATTTGTTCTTGAGGCACTGCACATTTAGAGTCATAATCTTTAGAACAGGGGAGTGAGAACCGACGGTATTTCTCCTTTCGTTTAACACTGTTAACTTGGAGTTTTCATTATGGCCGGATACCAAAAATCCTGTTGTACCACAGGTTTCTTGTTTCTGTTGCTTTTCCTACTTGAAGTGGATGATGCTGATACGGACACAGCAAATAATGTTTTAAAAACAAGTCAATGTGATCCCAGTTAAAATTTTAAAGCAAGTAACCACAGTCACGGCTGAGGGCCTTTAATGCCAAGAACGGCAATTATAAAAAAAAGAAAAGTTAACAAACATACTGTAAAACAGCAGTGCTATAGGGTCATTCCATGTCAGTTCAACCAGGGGCTCCAGCTCATAATCTCAGATTTGACTGAAATTCAGTACACTAATTCTACCATGTGGCATGACCCGGAAATTGCAACCCGCATCTGGCAATCTATCTTCAGACCCAAAGTCAGGTCTTAATAACTTTGGAACTATTCTGCACAGTCTAGTGAAATTTTTACAACCCAGTAACATCCATTTAGAGAACACATTCCATGAATCAAAACACCAAGAACATATTTCTGAGAGAAAATAAAAAATTCCAAAATGTGATTAAAAAAATGTAACACGTTAAAAGGTACATATTGTAGGTGTGCTCTATGCCAAATATAATTCACTCAAAAAGGGTATAAATTTTTTTGTGGTAAGCTTAATGTGGCCTAAACACACACAGAACTCATCATGCCCATATCAGTCACAAAACTGAGTTACATGCACACGAACATACAAAAATTTGAAAAATTACCTGGAAAACATGGATGTTCTTAGTGTGGTAGCACAAAAGGGACAAGTGATATCCAAGCCAAATTTCAAACACTGCATAAGTAGACCATAATGATATATATCTCAAAATTTCAGCATGTTATTGCAAGACATTTGTGTACAATGGAAGTTGACAGATGTATTTGGTGATGTGGTCATTGTTCCACAACACAATTTTGTAAAAACATGTCATACACTGTTCTGCCTCTTCTTGTCCTCTCCCACAACTATTTAATCCCTAAGCAACAACACGTAGACAGATTAACACAACCTATCATTAATCTTTACTGTGCCTTAACTGCTAAAAACAAGTCTATTGTGCTTTGAACAGAAGTTCTCCCACACTTTAGCTATTGTACTCTGTACATTGAGTGGCAAATTGTACTGTTTTCCTGACACTGTGGTAGTAACTGGAACTGTCATAAGAATATGTTCAAAAGGAATCCAACACCTGTCTGCCAAACGTGGCCAATGAAATTATCTTGCTGGTCCTGCTGGTTCCACGAAGTTCACAAATACATCACCTTCTGCTTCACAGCACTCTGCAACACATCTTAAGTACCATTTGTCATCATAAACAGCAATAACATAGCAACCTGGTTGTATGTTGCTGCTTTTGCTTCTGAATGCTGAGTCAGACACACTGTGAAGACACATGTTGTGCATGAACCTATAGTTATAACCGGACAGTCTGCTCCTCTGCACATTGTCAGAGTCCGCTGGAGAGAAGTGATGATGGCTCCTTGTGCCTGCAACAGTTTTAACGTGTTCTAGTCTGCTTTTTAGCAACTATTTGACTGATTTCACCTCATCTTTCAAAACATAGAATGATTGTATGCCAGAGATATTTTTCTGACCCCAGGTAAATAATTGAAGAGGTGTTAGAATGTGACCTTCTGTAGGGTGCTGCAGACTAGCTCATGATGCCATGCACTTAATGGTAGCACCAATACCATCACATACATTTTTACCATGACTTGTTGCAAAAAAATTCCATTATGCATGAATCTGAAAATCATGGTAATGCATGCATAAATTTTTGAGATTTTCACAGTTTTTGTACTGACTAGCTGCCCCATCACTGAAGTATTTTGCAAAATGTATGCGAGGCAGCTTGTTTTTCACATATGCCATGATAGTGTGAATGTGGGCATGAACTGCAATGGCATCATGAATTAAACAGTCACTAAAAACGCACAGGTTCGTGACAGACACATCACCTGATTCACCTCTATAGTAAATTGCAAATGGCTGGAGAGTTGCTTGACTGTTGTCCCAATGATATCCTTGGATGGCATCTTGAACTATAAATGCATAATTTTCAGAAAAGTCTAGAATTACTATAATTTCTTCTTGTTTCAAATTATCCTTACAAAACTGGAGATAAGCCGATTGTGCTGTTGCTGTGAAGCTGTGTGTGGTCAGTTTGTCCGTTTTTTTGACAACACATTTCAACAAAATCTTCCACTGTACTTTCCTTTGTTTCAAGACTTGTGCGATCCACGAGTGTCCGTTGGTTATAAGAAACAAGTTCATCATCATCCATAAGGAGTTCACCATACAGTTTGTTATTCATGTGTTCTGCAAGATTTGCCTTACCAGGACACTTTGTAAGTAGGCTGTTTAGGTTTTTTTATTGGTAACGCCACCTCTGTATGAAAATCACTGGCTGTGCTGTGTGCAGTCTGTGGCTGCTTTGCATTGTTGTAATACTCGCCATTGTAGTGTTAGGCAGCTGGCTGTGAACAGCGCGTAGCGTTGCGCAGTTGGAGGTGAGCCGCCAGCAGTGGTGGATGTGGGGAGAGAGATGGCGGAGTTTTGTAATTTGTCATGAACTGCTATATTTATATATGATGATATCAAGGTAAATACATTGTTTGTTCTCTATTAATATCTTTCATTTGCCAACTATCCCTATCAGTAGTTAGTGCCTTCCATAGTTTGAATCTTTTATTTAGCTGGCAGTAGTGGCGCTCGCTGTATTGCAGTAGCTTGAGCAGCGAAGATTTTTGTGAGGTAAGTGATTTGTGAAAGGTATAGTTTAATGTTAGTCAGGGCCATTCTTTTGTAGGGAATTTTGAAAGTCAGATTGCGTTGCGCTAACAAAATATTGTGTGTCAGTTTAAGCACAGTCGTGTATAATTGTTCAAAGGGGACGTTTCAACTTTTCACACCTGTGTATCATGCACTGATAGGAACTGACGTCAGACACTAACAGCTTCATTGCACCTTTGTAATCCAGACCAGAATCCTTTATAGCAGCAAACATCAGCTTAGCATTTTGATGGGTCTCACATACACAAACATTGTGTGTGCCCCTTGCACTTACAGGCACAACCCATTTTGGCCAAAGATTGAAAAGATATGATAAACCTACTTTGGTATTGGGATACTTTTCCTTGAATTCTACGTATAGTTCTGATATGTTGCATAGCAACAATCTTTTTTGCATCTGTACACGTACATTTCCCATTTTCACCATTACATAGTCTTTTTTTCCAGGCATTATTCGGCTGTAGTCATTATTTTCATAAAACTCCAATACTAGCACCTTTATTTCTGATCTCAATTGCTTACCCTTAGCCTGCTGAAGTTGTGGAAGCACTCCTTGGGTTGCTTTTATTTTCCTAGCTTGCTTTACCACATGTTGTTGTTGTTGTGGTCTTCAGTCCTGAGACTGGTTTGATGCAGCTCTCCATGCTACTCTATCCTGTGCAAGCTTCTTCATCTCCCAGTACCTACTGCAGCCTACATCCTTCTGAATCTGCTTAGTGTATTCATCTCTTGGTCTCCCTCTACAATTTTTACCCTCCACGGTGCCCTCCATTACTAAATTGGTGATCCCTTGATGTCTCAGAACATGTCCTACCAACTGATCCCTTCTTCTAGTCAAGTTGTGCCTCAAACTCCTCTTCTCCCCAGTTCTATTCAATACCTCCTCATTTACCATATATGTTGAAACTGTTGTGACTCGCCGATCATTCAAAGCGCCGCCGCGCCATTACGCGCGTCCTCTACGTGCAGCGCTGTCTGCCAGCCATGCAGCAGCTGTGCCACCTAAGCGGCCAGCCGAGCAGCGGCCGCTAGACTGGGACTCAGTGCTCATTCGAATGCTAACGTGTTCGCATGTCTTGCTTGTCAACTTACTCTGTGACTTATATGTGTTGTGTCGTTCTGAAATATATTTGTTAAACTTGACGTTATAACAATTGGCGACGAGGGTGGGAATTTTCCTTTTCACCGTTGACCCACAGGGTTCCATGGCTACTGTCGAGCAACTATTGCAAAATCTCCTTGAACAGCAAACGCTTCTAACAGCGGCGATTCGCGATTTCGTCGCGGCGTCAAATGCAGGGCGTTTCTCGTCGTTGGCTGTACCTGCTTTTCCTCCTTATGACGAGACGGTGAAAGACTGGTCTGATTATGAAAAACGTCTTCGACAGCACTTCTTGGCATTTCATGTCACGGACGAACAACCATGTAAGTCTCTGTTCCTTTCCTGGATTTCACCTCAAATGTATCGGTTGTTGTCGCAATTGGCTCCTTTGAAGGATCCTGCATCTTTGTCCTTTGCTGAAATGTGCTCACTTCTGTCTGTCTATTTTCAAAAGCAAATGCATGTGGTAGCCTCTCGTGTTGCCTTTTATCGTTGTCAAAAACAGCCACATCAATCCTATCGCGGTTGGGCTGCTGAACTTCACGGCCTCAGTCAAAAGTGTCAATTTGTTACTGACGTTCACTAAGAATCCTATGCCGATTCCATGGTACGGGATGCTATTATCCGGTCGGCGCCCGACAAAGAAGTTCAGCAACGTGCCCTTCAGTTGGCGAATCCGACTCTAGATGAAGTTCTCTCCATTGCGCAGTCTTTTGAAATTTCTCGCACCGCTGGGGCCCAAATAGAGGCGTGGGGTGATGTCGGGGAAATACAACCTCTGTGCGCTGTTGACGACGCGTGCCGCGCTGCCGCCGGCCGACGTGGCGGCAGTGCGCTCCCACGTGCAGCCTCGGCCTAGCCGTAAACAACCCGCTAAGAAACTGCAGCAAAACCCCCGGCAACTTCCTTCATGTCCGCGGTGTTTTACGAAACATTCAAGCGAGGATTGTCCCCAACGTTGGGCTGTGTGTCACAATTGCAAAAAGAAAGGTCATGTGTCTTCCGTTTGCAAATCCGACCGCATACATGATGTTCATGAACATGACGCTGATTCTGTGTTGTCTGTCAATTGCACTTCTTCCCTTTCAGGGAAGTTATTCCTCACTGTCCAAATCCTTGGTCGAGATGTTCGCATGCAAGTGGATACCGGTTCTGCTGCCACTATAATTAATTCTCAGGCGTATCTTCAGTTGGGTTCTCCACTCCTCTCACCTGTCACTCGGCAATTATGGACGTACAATAAACAGAAGATTTCTCTCTTGGGACAGTTTAATGCTGAGGTATCTTACAAATCCGTCGTTCGCACTGTTCCCATATTTGTGGTCGACCAGAGCAACGCAGAAAATCTTTTTGGTTTCGATGCCTTTCGCGCTTTTGGGTTCTCCATAGATGAATCTGTCAATATTGTCTCTGATGCTATTCCTTATGCTCAACTGGATTCCTTGTCGACGACATTTTCGTCCCTCTTTTCTCCTGGGTTAGGCCGTGCAAATGACTTTGAAGCTCATATCACGCTCAAACTCACTGCTCAGCCTAAGTTTTTTTGGGCTCGGCCCATTCCTGTGGCCCTTCATGATCGGGTGAAACGGGAGTTGGATTGTCTCACTACTTCAGGGGTCTTGCTTCCTGTCACTTCCAGTGAGTGGTCCTCTCCTGTCGTTATCGTTGCTAAGCCAAATGGTGATATTCGTCTCTGTGGCGATTTCAAAGCCCCTGTAAATGCTTAATGCCTCATCGACACTTACCCTATGCCCCGTCCTGAAGAACTGTTCACTAAACTTGCTGGAGGCCAGTATTTTTCTAAAATTGACCTGTCAGAAGCTTATCATCAACTTCCTCTCGACACCGCTTCCCGGCAGTTTCTGGTCCTTAACACGCCTTTCGGCCTCTATCAATACCAACGCTTGCCATTCGGGGTTGCTAGCGCCCCTGCCCTCTTTCAGCGTTTCTTGGAACAATTATTGCTCCCTGTCCCTGGGTGTATCAATTACATTGACGACATTGTTGTCACTGGCTCCACCACTGAAGAACATCTTCAAAATCTCCGCACACTTTTTCATGTCTTACAGACTGCCGGTATTAAGTGTAATCTTCAGAAATCACAATTTTTTCAGGCATCTATCACGTACTTGGGGCTTCAACTCTCTCGGGATGGTATTCGTCCACTTCAGCAAACTGTCACTGCGATCGATGCCCTTCCTCGCCCTACATCTGTTAAGGAACTGTAGGCCTTCTTGGGGAAAATAGCATACTATCACAAGTTTTTACCATCTGCTGCTTCGGTGGCTCAGCCGTTGCATCGCCTGTTGCATAAAAACGTGCCTTTTCACTGGTCCGCGTCATGCGATGCGGCTTTCCAGAAATTGAAGACTATGCTGAAACAGGCCTCGTGCCTGGCTACTTATCGACCTGGGCAACATCTTGTTCTTGCCACAGATGCCTCTCAATATGGGGTTGGTGCAGTCCTTGCGCAGCGTTTTTCTGATGGTTCAGAACAACCCATTGCTTATGCCTCCAAAACTCTCACGGATGCCCAACAAAAGTATTCTCAAATTGAAAAAGAAGCTTTGGCCATTATTTATGCTCTTCATAAGTTTGGTGGTTTTCTCTATGGCTCAAAATTTCATCTCGTTACGGATCACAAACCACTTGTTTCCTTGTTTCATCCATCAACGTCACTTCCCGACAAGGCTGCACACCGCCTCCAGCGTTAAGCTCTTTACTTGTCTCGTGTCAATTATGAGATTCATTTCCGGCCAACGGCTCAACATGCAAATGGTGATGCTCTGTCTCACCTTCCCATGGGTCCTGATCAGGCATTCGATAGGGACGAACTTTTGTGTTTCCACCTGGATGTTGCCGAGCAGCGGGTTGTGGACGGGTTCCCCATCACTGGGGACAGGCTGGCGGCTGCTACGAGTTCTGACTCTACCCTCTCCCGGGTTTTACGCTGTATTCAGAAGGGTTGGCCAGATCGCCCGTCCGTTAAGACTCCTGATCCGTTGCAGAACTACTACACTTTGCGCTACCACCTCACGGCTAGGGATGGTGTTATCCTACTCTCCACTGACAATGCTTCACCGCGTGTCATGGTACCTGCGTCTTTGCGTGCTTCGGTCTTGCGCCTCCTTCACCAAGGGCACTGGGGTGTGTCTCGCACAAAATCTCTGGCGCGCCGTCATGTGTACTGGCCTGGCATCGACTCTGAAATAGCACACATGTTCGCTGCCTGCGGCCCTTGTGCGTCACAGGCCGCTGCCCCGAAGTCATCTTTGTCACCGTGGCCTTTGCCTGAGAAGCCCTGGGAGGGCATTCATGCTGACTTTGCGGGTCCCTTTTTAGGCACTTATTGGCTCCTCGTAATTGATGCCTACTCTAACTTTCCTTTCATTGTCCGTTGCACGTCGCCTACCACCGCGGCAAACACCAGTGTTCTCGCCCGCATTTTTTCTTTGGAAGGCCTCCCCTCTACTCTTGTTACTGATAATGGTCCGCAATTTGCCTCTTCCGAATTTGCGGATTTTTGTGCTCGTCACGGCGTTATGCATGTCACGGCCCCGCTGTTCCATCCACAATCCAACGGTGAGGCTGAACGACTGGTCCCCACATTTAAGGCTCAGATGAGGAAACTTCTGACTTCTTCTGCTGCTGATGATGCGCTTCTCCAGTTTCTGGCGTCTTACTGTTTCACCCCCACGGGCGACCACAGCCCGGCTGAGCTCTTACATGGCCGACAGCCCCACACGCTACTTCATCTTCTGCGGCCTCCCGCCTCACGGCCGCGGGTACCTTCCCTTGGCCGGTTCACCGCCGACGACCTCGTCTGGGTACGGGGATATGGCAGGTGGCCAAAGTGGAGCCCGGGCCGCATCTTAAGACACCGTGCCTGATGCCTGTATGAAATCCAGACGGACATGGGTGTTGCAATGCATCATTCGGACCAGCTTCAGCCTCGTGTGCCAGCAACGCCTGTTCCGAATGCTGCTACACCACTTTTGGCCCTACCTGACGCTCGGGATCTTAGCATCTCTCAATACTCACAACGCAGCCCTCTCACCATCATCGCGATGCCAGCACAAGAACGGACGCCACCAGGAGACGTGCCCGTGCAGGAACCGGATGACCATCCTCTGTCAGAGCAAATCTACTCGCCTCCTCCTCCAACGGACGCCGACACATCGCCCGTGTCTCCTGTCATATCAACTGGACTTGCCGCAACAGGCAGATTGGTGCAGGGGGCCCCAGCAGATTCGACCCCTGCGTCTCCTGTCATCTCGACCCGTTATCATCGGGGACACTTCCGTCCGTACGGGAAGCCTCCTCCTCGAGACTTTACGGCGAGTCAAACAATGCCTATGGACGTTAGTGATCTCCAGGACACCTCCATCAAGACCAGTGCAACAATTTCAAAGGGGGGAAAAGTGTTGTGACTCGCCGATCATTCAAAGCGCTGCCGCGTAGTTACGCGCGTCCTCTACGTGCGGCGCTGTCTGCCAGCCATGCAGCAGCTGCGCCACCTAAGTGGGCAGCCGAGCAGCGGCTGCTAGACTGGGACTCAGTGCTCATTCGAATGCTAACGTGTTCACATGTCTTGCTTGTCAACTTACTCTGTGACTTATATGTGTTGTGTCGTTCTGAAATATATTTGTTAAACTTGATGTTATAACAGAAACATTGAATTCCTTTGCAGTGTAGCCAATAGACCAGCTCGAAGGTGCAAGGGTAAGAATAGCTACTATTTCCTGGCGTGTGGATGTGGCAAATTTTTCTTTTAAATCATGCACAATTTTGTCCAAATCAGAGCATTTCTGGCATTATTTCTGTTCCTTTGGAGCAGATAGTTCTTCCTCTTCCACCATTAGCGTGTCAGCTGTTTTGTGTTTTAATTCCATTTGAGCTCCTTTTAGTTTTCTTCTACCATAGCTGGGCCTGTCCCTTTTCCCAACTTTGTGTCTCTTCATGGGAGACAAACCAATAGCAGTCACTGAAGTATTTAATTGCTCATCCGCTGTGGTTGTAGGTGGCTGATACTCTTCGTCACTGTCATGTAAATTATCAGAATATTCTTCATTTTTTAGCAGTGTAACACACCTGGAACATAACTTTTGTCCTGGTTTCATGTTAAGTCCCATGCACTGATTCACTTTCAATACTGATTTTACATCAATTTCACTGAGACTACACTTCACAGTCTTCTTATGAATCCAAAATGGATCAAAACAACTTCTTTGTAGGAAAGAATACTTATCCAGAAACACTTTCATATGATGATAACAAACACTAAAGTTTCCTGGAACTGTACTTCTTGTGCCCACAGGGTGTATCCCGGATCTCCATAGCAACAATTCTTGGTCCGATTCATCCAGATCATACAGTACAAAGCGAATGCCACATTTTGTTCCGTATGTTGTTTCATGACATTCAGATTCTTGTGCTCTACCAATACTGCAACTTGTTTGAACTAAAGCAGCACTAGTACACTCTTCTGCCTCCACACTGACTTTCCACAACAGTACTGACCAGTCTGAAATAGAATCTTAAAAACATGAGTAACCCGTAATTGTTGCTTGTTTCCTTTGTTGTTCCTGCCTAATGATGTCTCATTCTGTCCCTGAAAACTATCATTGTTTAACTTTCCGTTGCCTAATGGTTTCCAACAATTGCTGCAGCTTTATCTGAAACAAGCTGTCTGCATCATCACTATTACTTGCGAAATCGTGATAAAAGAAACGTAACCAAATACATCTCTGTCAAGTTTTATTGTACACAAATGCCTTCCAATAACAAGTTGAAATTGTGCCACATATTATATTATGGTCTGCTTATGCAGTGTTTGAAATTTGGCTTGGATATCACTTGACCCTTTTGTGCTACCACACTTAGAACATCCATGTTTTGCAGGTAATTTTTCAAATTTTTGCATTTTTGTGTGCATGTAACTCTGTTTGTGTGACTGATATGGGCAAGATGAGTTCTGTGTGTTTAGGCTACATTAAGCTTACCACAAAAAAATTTATATGCTTTTTGAGTCAATTATATTTGGCATAGAAGGCACCTACAATGTGTACCTTTTTTTTAACGTATTACATTATTTTAATCACATTTTGGAATATTTTATTTTTTCTCAAAAATATGTTGTTGGTGTTTTGACTCATAGATTGTATTCTCTAAGTGGGTGTTACTGGATTCTAAAAATTTCACTGGACTGTGCGGAATAGATCCAAAGTTATTAAGGCCTGAAGTTGGGTGTGAAGATAGATTGCCAGATGCGGGTTGCAATTTCCGGGTCACGCCACCTTCTTTCACAAGCCATAATTCTGGAACTAATTGGCAGAGGAACTTAAAATTTTCTACATAAGTGTTCCACACTTGGTAGCATTGGTGTACTAAATTTCAGTCAAATCTGTGACTATCAGCTGGAACATTTTCTCAGATTGGTTGAATTGACATGGAATGACCCAATAGCAAGGTTAATTTAAAAAAGACAGGCTACTGATCACCAAACGGGTGAGACAAAACGATGGTAAACTTGGTAGCACAACCATTTAAACATGCTGTAATGCCAAGAATGGCAATTATATAAAAAATTAGGAAAAACATACAGTAAAACAGCAAATACAACAGCAAAGATTATTTAAAATGACAAGCAACTGACCTCCAAACAGGTGAGACAAAATGATGGTAAACTTGGTAGCTCAATCATTTAAACCTGCTGTAACGCCAAGAATGGCAATTATATTAAAACACTTAGAAACATACAATAAAACATCAAATAAAATAATGAGACACAAGGGCCAGTCACAGATGGTGCACTAGGAATCGACCTTTGAGTAGGTCCGACAAAAAAACACTTTCATGAACGATGAGATAGGCAGCCAAGAATTGCATTCACTTAACAAGATCGTAACTCAGACTAGTGGCAGTCTAACGAATGACTAATGATAATCTTGCTGACGCTACCTGATGTCCAGGCAGGAAAAATATTTCTGGTTGAACGTAACAAATAGTAACAAACTGAACGCAATAAATGGCAATTAGAAGTCCAGGAAAGCTAATCAGATCTGCCTTCCCCAAGTACTCCACTCACTGCTCTTTGCCTCAGCAACACTACGAGCAGCAACACGAACCCAAGTCACTGGAGAATCACAAGATCTCACAATGGTGGAGGTTTCTGTACTTGAATCCAAATGCACTCAACTTAAAACTTGCAGGATCCAGTTTACAATGAGGTTGTGCACCCTCCTGACCACAGGTCTTCGATCCAGCAGTCCATGCGCGCCTCCAGCAGTCCATGCGCGCCGCCAGCAGTCCCGGCATGTTTCGCACTGCGCGGACCTGGCTCCCCTTGAGTCCGTAACTGAACTGCTGACTGACACGACCTGGAAGAACCACGACGTCGCCCCAAAGATAGGGCCACAGTTACCACATATTGATAACCGCCGTTGTTGCCACTAGTGGACAGGCAACGCTTGCAAAACTAAGCGGTGCCATTCAACATGAGAAGAAGATGAACAATCGCAACTATGTCGACTGAAAGATAAGGTCTGGATCCAACAGAGGACAGAAACCTTCAAACAGCACCAACGCGAGCCGCAGCATGGCTCAACCTCCTCCTCTCAAGGAAAAACCTGGGTTAGGAGACCCAACTAGCAGGCTAACCAAACTTAATTTGATTAAGGTGGACCCGGTATTGCATACTGGTGCGATTGTCCTTATCCAGGAGACTAACTGGGCCTAAAATCCACATAATCATACACGTACCCAGAAAATGGGGAGTAAACTTACCAAGGTTGCCAACACGCACCTTTCTGCTTTCCCTTCTTTCCTTGGAACTGGGTTTCCATCCTAGTTCTTGATATTCATGCAAGTGGTTTTCTTTTCTCCAAAGGTCTCTTTAATTTTCCTGTAGGCAGTATCTATCTTACCCCTAGTGAGATAAGCCTCTATATCCTTACATTTGTCCTCTAGCCATCCCTGCTTAGCCATTCTGCACTTCCTGTCGATCTCATTTTTGAGACGTTTGTATTCCTTTTTGCCTGCTTCATTTACTGCATTTTTATATTTTCTCCTTTCATCAATTAAATTCAATATTTCTTCTGTTACCCAAGGATTTCTACTACCCCTCGTCTTTTTACCTACTTGATCCTCTGGTGCCTTCACTACTTCATCTCTCAAAGTTACGCATTTTTCTTCTACTGTATTTCTTTCCCCCATTCCTGTCAATTGTTCCCTTATGCTCTCCCTGAAACTCTGTACAACCTCTGGTGTAGTCAGTTTATCCAGGTCCCATCTCCTTAAATTCCCACCTTTTTGCAGTTTCTTCAGTTTTAATCTACAGTTCATAACCAATAGATTGTGGTCAGAGTCCACATCTGCCCCTGGAAATGTCTTACAATTTAAAACCTGGTTCCTAAATCTATGTCATACCATTATATAATCTATCTGAAACCTGTCAGTATCTCCAGGCTTATTCCATGTATACAACCTTCTTTCATGATTCTTAAACCAAGTGTTAGCCAAGATTAAGTTGTGCTGTGTGCAAAATTCTACCAGGCAGCTTCCTCTTTCATTTCTTAACCCCAATCCATATTCACCTACTATGTTTCCTTCTCTCCCTTTTCCTACTCTCGAATTCCAGTCACCCATGACTATTAAATTCTCGTCTCCCTTCACTATCTGAATAATTTCCTTTATTTCATCATACATATCTTCAATTTCTTCGTCATCTGCAGAGCTAGTAGGCATATAAACTTGTAGTACTGTAGTAGGCGTGGGCTTCGTGTCTATGTATTTATAACCCTTTATTCACCTGACCACAAGTCTTGTTCTTCCTGCCACCGAACTTCACTAATTCCCACTATATCTAACTTTAACCTATCCATTTCTCTTTTTAAATTTTCTAACCTACCTGCCCGATTAAGGGATCTGACATCCACGCTCTGATCCGTAGAATGCCTTTTCTTTATCCTGATAACGACATCCTCTGGAGTAGTCCCCGCCCGGAGATCCGAATGGGGGACTATTTTACTTCCAGAATATTTTACCCAAGAGGACACCACCATCATTTAACCGTACAGTAAATCTGAATGCCCTCGGGAAAAATTACGGTTGTAGTTTCCCCTTGCTTTCAGCCGTTCGCTGTACCAGCACAGCAAGGGCGTTTTGGTTAGTGTTACAAGGCCAGATCAGTCAATCATCCAGACTGTTGCCCCGGCAACTACTGAAAAGGCTGCTGCCCATCTTCAAGAACCACACGTTTGTCTGGCCTCTCAACAGATACAGCTATCTGTATCACTGAGGCACGAAAGCCTCCCCACCAATGGCAAGGTCCATGGTTCATGGGGGGGACTCTTCTGATATAGCTCTGGATACCAAGGTATTCAGTTCGCTTCTAGTTAAAGGATACAATAGAGACAAAATTACCTGATGCGAAACATCAAATGCATCAGCGTGTTGCTCAAGGCGAACCAACAGCCATAACAACCTTGCAGTTTGCTCGGGTCGGTCTATAGCTAATTCTGTGACGTCTCTAAACAGATGCACCATGGGGTTAGGCAATTTAGCAAACGCCACGACTACCCCCTCAGAGGACATAAGGGCGTTATTCCCCGTTCGCTAGTGCACTGCCCAGAAGGTAGCATATCCTGCTCCGCGGTCCTCTTCCCATCAAGCTCAAAACATGTGACCTTAAACTACAATTCGTTAACCAAGGACCCCAATTCGGCGCTTGATTACTTATCGTGATCCTCTAATTTAAATGCCCTTAAGTCAGATATCTGGTTGAGTAAATGAATCACCTGTGCCCCCACCCTGACTAACTGACTGCCACTAGGTCGAGTGCCCTCTAAAAAGCCGATATTGTCCTCAAGACTCCTAACAGCTTTAAACAAAAACTCAATGTCTGTCCTTGTCTCACCCACAACATCCGGTGTGATGTCAACCGGCTGAAGAACGGTCGCACACAAGTGGGCTGCTAAGTCCGGAACACTACCCTCAATAGGCTGGCGTCTTATCACCAGTTCATAAATGAGGTGGTCCTTCCTCAGTAGGCCGATCCCGGGGCACTGCCTGACCTCCATTACAGAGTTGATCACCTAAAACAGAACAAAACACCAAAGGCAGAAATCGTACAACAGTAACCAGTTGTAACCTGGGAGTCAAGGAAGGCAGGATTCGGTTACGATTGTGGACGGGGCCGTAATCATTTAGTTTTGGTTCCATTTTGCAATTACACACATTTATTTTAAAACGGTAATTCCAGACACAGCAATAAATAAAGATATCACATGTTATTAATGAAGAAATGAACAACTGTGCTTTCAGTACATTTCAATTTACCAAATGAGCATAAAATACAGACACAGCAAATAATGTTTTAAAAACAAGCCAATGTGATCCCAATTAGAATTTTAAAGCAAGTAACCACAGTCATGGCTGAAGGCCTTTAACACCAAGAATGGCAATTATAAAAATAAAAAAAAAAAAAATTTAACAAACATACTGTAAAACAGCAATTCAATAGCAAGGTTAATTTAAAAAGACAGGCAACTGATCACCAAACGGGTGAGACAAAACGATGGTAAACTTGGTAGCACAACCATTTAAACATGCTGTAGGGCCAAGAATGGCAATTATATAAAAAATTGGAAAAAACATACAGTAAAACAGCAAATACAACAGTAAAGGTTATTTAAAAGGACAAGCAACTGATCTCCAAACAGGTGAGACAAAATGATGGTAAACTTGGTAGCACAATCATTTAAACCTGCTGTAATGCTAAGAATGGCAATTATATTAAAACATTTAGAAACATACAATAAAACAGCAAATACAATAATAAAACACAAGGGCCAGTCACAGACGGTGCACCAGGAATCGACCTTTGAGTAGGTCCGGCAAGAAAACACTTTCGCGAGCGATGAGATACGCAGCCGAGAGCTGCATTCACTTCACAGCATGGTAACTCAGACTAGTGGCAGTCTAATGAATGACTAATGATAATCTTGCTGAGGCTACCTGGTGTCCAATAAATCAAATGCAAAGATGTAAAAATACACGAAAGCCGGAAACGGCGGTCAGGACTCTGCCCGCAGAATACTGTGCTTAGAGCGCCCAGAATGAGAAAGAATCACTACCACCAGAGTAGAAGAATCGCCAGCCAACCTACAATCAAGAAAGCTGTCAAAACTACACTCCTCACTGGACAGCAGCGGCAAGGCGAGGAAACGTACACTGCTGTTACATACACTAACCCCCAGGGTAGTTAACTGGGGCGTTAGCGGCCAAGAGGCACAAAAAATACCACTGGTTGTACTTGATAAATAGGAACAAATTGAACACAATAATTAGTAATTAGAAGACCAGGAAAGCTAATCAGATCCACCTTCCCCAAGCACTACACTCGCTGCTCTTCGCCTCGGCAACACTATGAGCAGCAACACGAACCCAAGTCACTGGAGAATCGCAAGATCTCACAATGGTGGAGGTTTCTGTACTTAAATCCAAATGCACTCAACTTAAAACTTGTAGGATCCGGTTTACGATGAGGTCGTGCATGCTCGTGACCACAGGCCTTCAATCTGGCAGTCCATGCACACCGCCAGCAGTCCTGGAGTGTTCTCGCACTGTGCAGATCTGGCTCCTCCTGAGTCCGCAACTGAACTGCCTACTGACACGACCCAGAAGAACCACGATGTCGCCCCAAAGATAGGGCCACAGGTACTACATATTGATAACCGCCGTTGTTGCCACCAACACGAGAAGAAGACAAACAACTGCAACCATGTCGACTAAATGATATGGTCTGGTCTCCAACAGAGGACAGAAATGTACAAACAGCACCAACGCGTGCTGCAGCATGGCTCACAAATTCTCTTTGTGTTCCTGCACTGTGACCCCTTATGCCTTTATGGGACCTTTTTCCATTGTAGCTCCTTTTTCCATTGTGGCCCCCTCTTCCATTGTGGCCCCTGTCATCATAGTGTCATCCATATAATTTATGCAGCCTGGAACATCGAGCAGCAATTGCTAAAGGAACTTTTGAAAGATAGCTAGGGCACTGGGCACCCCAAAAACTAAGACTTTGAACTGATGTAATCCATGTGGTTTGTTGACAATGAGGTCTTTCCGTTATTTAGTTATTTGTTGTGCAGAGTAGTTGTAAATGAGCTTTGGAAAGATTGATATTCAAAAAATACTAGGCTGCCATGAGTGCAGAGGAAAGCTTGTCTGGTTTCGGATTGGGTATGTATCGATCCCTGGCTGGGAATTGACTGTAACCTTAAAATCTCCTCATAGGTGCAGTTTTCCTGAATTCAGAGGTGTCACCCAGTCACTTGCAGACATGGATTCAATGAAACTCAAGGCTGTCAATCTATCTGGTTCATTCCTGATGGCATGCTGCTTTATTCCTGATGCTATGCTGCAGTGCAAGGGATGTGGACCATGCAGAGAAGAAGCGAGGGAACACCTGTTGTTCCTTTAATATAATGTGTTCTATAAAGTTCATTGCTTTGCCTAGACACACAGAGAAAATGTCAGAAAGCCCCTTACTGAGGGTTTTCAGTTCCTGAAATGGTATTTGCTCTGAGATCCAGGTGGCACAAATCATTGATGACAAATCTGAAAGCTAAAAAAAACTTCAAGGCTGAATAGATTCTCTCCATCTGTGTGAACCACAAGAAAGGGGAGGTGCAGTACAACATGTTTCTATGTCACTGTGATTGTAATCTGTACCCTGAGAGGAATGTTTTGTTTTTTATATGTCACCAGGTGATGATCTGAGGAATGAAGGTATGGTGCTCCGAGCTGGAGATATGTTTGAGTGTTTAATGGGGATGCAGAGGCACCAGTGTCAACATTTAGCTGAAATTCTTTATTACGAAAAGTGAGTGTTACGAGCAGTTTCTTAGATGACACCACCCTGGAGTGAGACTGCTGAAACCACATTAATGTCCGCTAGTTTCTGTCGAGGTGAATGTTTTTTGTCCAGTGTGTAGCAGACAGTCGCAGGATGTCCTTCCTTCTGGCATACAGTGCACAGTTATCATCTGTCAAGGCATCCTTCTGTGACGTGTTCAAAACAGTTCAAGCACAATGGACATGAGTGCCAGTTGTGGGCCAAGACTTGTTTCTTTGCTTACAAGGAAGAGCTGAAATGCAGTGGTGTTTGTGCTCTACTGTTGCCACATTTGCTGTATTGGAAAATTTAGATCCCTCTCCTGGGTCTGACATGATGGCTGCCACCTCACCCCAGAATTCTGATTTCGGACCTGTGGCCTGGGAACTTTGAAAGCTTAGGCGCGTTTTAAAACATCCTCCAAAGCAGGTTCCTCAAATTGTAGAGCTTTCTGACACACCACATTATCTGGAGCCACCCGAAATATCATATCTCTAATCATCTCCTCAGCATATGATTCCTTATTTACAGGAGTCCCAAAACAGCATTTTCTACTGAGTCCCTGCGGTTCAGCCACTTGTTTGCAGTATGATTGATTAGGCTGTTTACGACACTGGTAAAATTCCATACTGGGTGCAATAACGTGTTAAGTGTCAGTGAAGGTAGGTAGTTAACAAAGCACACATTTTGTCAGAGGTCAGGTGTACTGATTCTATGATAGGGGCCAGTTTGCACAAAAGTGAGATCCATGACAGGAAAAATGATTTGGCAACAGCTGGATCCGTTATCTGGAATTCAGAAAAGTGCTGTTGGAGTTGCTTCTCATATTCCTCTCTCTTTTATGCCATCGTGCCATAAGCCAGGAATGGTAGCACATTCACATCCATATGCCAGAAGAATAATGTGGACAACAAGGCATCCTGACATTTATGCTTCTCTAAGTGTTGCTGCAGAACCTGGTGCAGTACGACACCCATCGGCAGACCTGGTGATGGAGCTCATTGTGCAGGTTCCGTGGTTATGCAGTGAACATGAAAAATGTCCACAATTGTCACCAGTTATGTTGTAACTCACAACATAAAAAAACCACTAGGCAACACCTCCAGAACATGTATATTTAATGATCTCACAGAACAAGTTAACAATGGATACGATGCTTGGTATGCAACGTGGTGAGACAGGTACAGTACAGTTTTAGATAAAGTAGTAAATGGCACGATGAGTAAGAATAGACTGGGCAGCGATTGCGTATGTAGACAGCATGTGGTAGGTGGCACTGGGGGGTGCCTGCAGAGCCTCTGTGCATGGTAGCTCAGCTGCCTTGTGGCTATGCTTCTAGATAGTGGATGTGGGCTGACTGTCACACCATATGCACCTGCTGTGCAATGATGGCAAGTGTCGGAGACATTGGCCGGTGCCCGACTTCTAGGTGGTAGCCCAGTGGGTTACCACTACTCTGCATTCCTGAATACTCGTGGAGTTGTGTATTATGCTGTAACGGTCTTCTCCAAGTTGCCTACAGACAAAAGATAACATACTGGGAATCCCTGCAAATTCAGAAGAAAATTAAAATAAATAAACTAGACAGAAACCTGTACTGAATACAGAAAGCAGAAGAAGTAAAATAGCTACCCATTGTTGAGGGGAAGTTTTGAGCAGTCAGAATGCCCAGCCCACCAAGAGCAAGTGAAACATGATATGTCAGCTTTTGAACTCATGTCCTTCTTGAAAGTTTGTACAAGTATCCAGGAACGCAGTGTCAGGAGTTGTTACTGTTACAAGAGGTGGAATGAGTACTATGGGCAAAGGAAATAATTCCAAGACTAATGAGGAACAATGGGCAACAAAGGGGAGAGTTTTTCTCTCTTTTATTAATGAGATAACTAATGACATCAAAAAAGTTTTGTCCAAGCTTGAGGTTCAAACAATTTTTAAGTCCATCTAGAAAATAAATGAATTCCGTAGAACTGTAAAAGATGTATGTCATCCACTATCAACAGTTTGTGTGTATAAAATTTTGTGCGGTATTGACCTAGTATGAGTATGTGTCGGAAAGTGATGATTACAAATCTTTTATGTTAAAACTCAAGTTTTTAAATAAAACAGACATTATTAACATTCTACATCATTATTCTTTATCCTTACATTGAGAGACCAGTTTGTTGATATTGTCACTGTAGAATGTTTGACTTCGTTGACAGAGCCACAACTTCACCTTTGCTTGCACTGCTTCGTCATTATCTTTGTGAAGACCTCAAAGGTGTTCTTTAAGTTTTGGAAAAAGATGAAAATTGGATTGCACCTGTATGGAGGATGATCGATGACAGTGAACCCAAAGCGTCAGATAGTTGCAGGTGTCACAGAGCTCTTGTGTGGCCTGGCATTTTCATACTGGAGGGGAGGGTCCTCCATGTGTGGATGAACTCTTTGAACTTGAAATTTGATTACAGCAAGCTGTTTCTTATGCTCCGATGTAGTTACATTATACACTGCCGTGTTAACATGCTACAGTTTGGAGCCCTCTTGTGGCAGTAGGCTGTGAATATGTAGACATGAAGAATAAAGATGCAAAATGTTGATAACATTTGTTTTGTTTAAAAAGCTACAAGAGTTTTCATATGCAGATAACAAGTCTGAATGAATACCTTCAAAAGCCTTCTGCTGCTCCTCTCCCAAAGTCCATACTGCATCTTTCTACAGTAGGTTCAATAAAAGAGGTAACAGAAGGCTGTGTCCAGTGAAAAAGTGATGGTACAATCTGGCAAATCTCAGATATGCTATAAACTGTTTTATACACATCGGTGCGGGTTGGGTTCAGTCCCTACTTGCATGATCATGTGCCCAAGAAGTCTTATTTGTTTCTTTCCAAACTCTGATTTCACCAAGTTTACAGTAAATCTAGCTCTCTTAAATGCACTGAGGACACTATCCAAGTTGCCAAGACATTCATGTTCCTCCCATGATGCTGGACCAATTAAAACATCATCCACATATACAAGAATGGTCTTAAGTAGTTCTGGTCAATACCGTATAAAGGTAGCAGAAGATACATTTAAACCAAATGGGGTCATCTTAAATTGATAGCTCCTACCTTTGTGTAGAAATGCAGTGTACTTTCAGCTCTCTGATTGCAATAAAAGTTGCCACTAACTGCTGGTGAGATCAAAATTGATTAAATATTTGACAGCATTAAATCACTGTAATAGCACTTTTAAATTTTCAGGTTGATCTCTTTTTCAGAAGAATTATCCTGTTGATTGCTCTGGCATCTAATATATTCCTGACAGTACCACTTTGCTTTGTTACTGCATGTATAGGACTACAGTACTCACTGTCTGATAGCTGGATGGTTCCCATAGCCAGCATACTCTGAATCTCTTTTGTCAACTGCAGGCTTCTTGGCTTGTTGAACAGACTGGCCAAAATGGCCGGATGTAGCAGTTATGTGTGTGTGAAGTGTGCTTGCTTATGTGAATGTGAGTGCATTTCTCTTTTTTCTGAAGAAAGCTTTGGCCGTAAGCTAATTTGTAACTGTCTTTTCATTGTGTCTGTCTGCAACTCAATGTGTTATCTTTGAGGTGAGTAGCAACCTGTCCATTTAATAATATTGCTGATATTCCAACCTGGATCCTCCACATGATTAGTAACATCAGAAGTTTGTTGTTTAAGACCATCATAATTATCCATTTGCCTTGATGTATGTAAGCAGTTGACTTAGTCCCACCATTACTACTCCATGTTTAATTGTTGGTGTAGCTTCAATTACTGAGCTGGTGATCAGTTCCCTAAGGTCATTATTCTTATTATTTGAGTTACTCTTACTTAACAGAATTCCTGATTTGTGTTCAGAATCAACATTTATGGTTGGATTGTTCGGGCATATTGATATCTCATACACTCCTGACGGATTGTCACTGTTAGTATTCAGTGTCAAGTATAGCACATGGCCTCTTTCCAGCAAATCACACCTTTTATAAAAATCAAACACCACTGCAGTGAAGTCATAGCCCAACATGAGCATCACCAGTTGTGAGGTTACACTAGAGTCATCTTATTGGTAATTACACCTCTCCTTTTTGTGATGAGTCAATTAATTAAAAATATTTAATTAACAGTGGACGAAGTTCAGAAAGTGCAACAGTCGATATGAAGCTATTGATTTATCAATTCATTAGTCAATAGCAATTATGGAATTAGAATAATAAAATCATGCCATAAGATTGTAACAACACAATGCTTTCAGAAATAATTCATTCCAGGATGGCAACCCATACGCTTGCGCCGATGTTAAATATGGCCGAATGCACTTTACGGGACCACTTTAACAATGTCTCGTAACAATTATGACGGACTCTGAAACACTACTACACACTGTTGTGCATGCAAAAAACAAGTCACCAAACTTTGATTGTCGTGACCAGAAAGCCTTAGCCATGCATTGTCACAACTCACAGAAGCTACATTTCATATCCTAACAATCAAAGTACAGCAACTGTGATCTCACAATTGTGAAACACAGTTCATACATTGTGAGATTATGTGTAATTGATGCACAAGCGTGCGTACACTTATGTTCTCACACAAACACCACTCATAATGAAGTTAGTGAGAGCTTGTGAGAATAAGAAATGATGTAGAAATAATTTCTACATCATCAACAAGATGTACATACTAACACTATCAAAACAGACTGCCACATACACAATCTATAAAAGAGAAAATGAAGGATTTTTCAGTGAAAATATGAACTGTGTATGTTCTACAATATTTATGAATTTCAAGATAAATAAATATTGTATTTTCATTGATGAATTTACAATTTTTTTACTCATCAGCATCAGTAGAACCTATCCAAAAGAAAGGAAAGAACTAGCAAATTAATGTCAATATATGAGGCATAGTTGCAATGTTACTCAGCTCATGATGTCTGGAGTGGGAGCATTCATGTTGTGCCCAGTCTTGTTATACTTTCTTTCTCTGCTACAAAATATCACATAGTAAATTCTCACATTGCATGACAGCGAAAAACAGCTCAGTTACAAAACACCAAAACTGGACGACCTGTCACATGTAATGAGAATCTCTAGTGGAATGGAATTGGTGTCTTCCACAGACATAGCATTGATACACACAGCTATTAATTAGTAGAGAAGAAGTATCAGAATGAAAATTTAGAAGTTCGCGAAAAGCAAGATGAACTGGCTGGTACTTATTTTAAGGGAAGTTGGAAGGAGCTGTAGGTCACTCAGCTTTAAGAAGGACCCACATTTGCCTTAGACAAGGTGAATTCCTTGTAACTGTGGTTCTGAATGACCTGCACTTCACTCCCTCCTCTTTCCACTCAACCCAACTGTTTCTGAAAGTAAGGAGTTGGCAGACTGTTGTTGTTTGGGGTTGGAGACTTTTTTTTTCTCCAGCTGCAATGCGACTTGTGCCTCCCCTGAATTCAGTTATGGGAACAGGATTGGTAATCGGGATATAGAAAACTTAATTCCCATATATGTCATAGCTCGTGTATATTTACACATGACACTGTGTCCGTACAGAATGAAGTATAACAAAGAACTGACTAAAGTGAAGTTAAGATGGAGGCTCGACAGAGCACTTAGAGTTCACAGATATTAAGTTTCGTGGTCGATACGAACTATTGACGCCACACAGATCCCCCTTCCCCTCCCGCCTTCCCCCCTCACAGTACGGAGTACTACAGATGTCTAAGGGTGAGGGTGTGCGGACATCGACGTCAGTGGAAATTGTGCGTGTAGGCAGGTGCACAACAGGTACTTCCATCTTGAACAAAGTGGGTTATGCAGATGGAGTGGCGAGAGGCAGGTCCACTTCGTAGTCTGTCAGCCACCATGGCCGGATGAGACGGCGGCCGGCCTGGGAGTAAGCGGATGGGGCAGTCAACGGCGTGGCGGAGGAATGTGTGGCCCTTAAGTGGATCGAGCCGTCCGTAGAAATGAAAGCATGTAGAGACGATCAGTCACACTCGCTTGGGAGTGTGAGGTTGTGTGCAATATTGACGTGTAAGGGACTGTCCGAAGGCGGGACCTAGGTACCTGTCAAAAGAATGAGCACTCGGTCGTTGAATGTCACTATAGAAACGTCGTTCACTCGGTGCAGGACAAACTGATAGTAGGTGTGTGTGTCTCCAATGTTAAAGGTGAGGGCGCGAAACCTGCGCAGGGTGAAAGAGGGGGCGAGGTTGGGAAACCAGTGAACGGTGGCGAACAGTCTTCAGCGGAAGAGGTGTGCGGGAGGTTGATGGGAGCACGTCTTCATTCTCAATCAAGGATGGATCATCTGCAGAGTCTGACTGCAGCGGTGTGAGACCATCAGGTCGACGAAAGCCGGCTTCAGGCGATGCCGAGAAACTGTCTGTGTGTGGTCTTTAATCATGATATCAAAAGTCATGTCCCCCCGCCGCAGGACCTTGTAGGGACCAAGATAAGGAGGTTGAAGAGGCTGCCTAACCGCATCATCAGGCAGCATGACATGGGAGCAGTCGGAGAGTGTGGTGGGAAAATAAGTCTCGAGCAGTGAGTAACTGATGGGGAGGTGCAAACGCGTTTGTTGAAAATGCGTGCACATCTGGCAAATGAAATCTGGCGAGGGGGGAAGATCCTCGCTAACCTGGGGAAGAATAAGTTCCCCCAGTAGGACTGGCTTCTTGCCAAAAACAAATTCGGATATAGTCCCCTGTAGGTCAGGTTTATAGGTCGAGCATAGACCAAGTAGCACCCACGGGAGAGCTTCTGACCAGAGACAATCATGGTATCAAAGGGCTGTCTTGAGGGTGCGGTGCTATCTCTCCACCAACCCATTGCTTTGTGGGTGATAGGTGGTAGTGTGTATTTATTTAATACCACTGATATTGCAGAGGATGATGAAAAGGGAGGATTCGAACTGTCGACCCTGATCGGTGCTGATAGTGGTCAGGCAGGTGGTGATAGTGGTCAGGCACCAGAAACGAGTGATCAACGACCCAGTGAAAGCCTTGGCTACCGTCTCGGCAGTAATGTTAGAGAGAGGGACAGCCTCGACCGAGCGAGACAAATTGTCGATAGTTGATAAGATATATCTATGGCCCTCCGAAGGAGGAAGAGGCTCAATCAGATCAATATGTATGTGACGGAATCGTCCTGCGGGAATGTCGAACGTGCCCAGAGGTGGGGAGGTGTGGCGGCTGATCTTGTTCCACTGACAAGCGATGCAGCTGCATGCCCAGGTTTGGCAGTCCCGTTTGATATTCTTCCAAACAAAACTTTCTCACATGAGACGTGTGGTGGCTCGAATGCCTGGGTGGACTAGGTTATGCTGGGCATCGAAAACCTGTCGGTGCAGCCTGGGTGGGGCCAGTCGAAGAATCACACCACACCTCATCAGAAATGCCAGGAAATTAAGCCATTGTGAAAACAAGTGACATTTGTGGGTCTCGAAGGAGAGCCTGAGAATCTTCATCAGAAGCTTGGAGGGAGGTCAGATCGGAAAGATCAACGATGCAGGAAAAAGCAACAGTCCACAAGAAGAAATCTACAGCGATGTTATCAGCACCCTTGATGTAACGGACGTCCACTGTGAATTGAGATACCAGGTTAAAGTGGCGGTAACGTCGAGGGGGTGGGTCCTCAGATGGGTTGCAGATCAGATGGGTTGCAGACTGCATCTGCCAGTGGTTTGTGATCGGTTTGGACGAAAAATGAACGTCCCTCGACATCGGGACTTAAATGTGTGATTGCCTTGTAAACAGCAAGGAGCTCTCTATTGAATGCAGAATATTTTCTCTGAGCCATAGATAGTTTCTTGGAGAAGAAATGAAGGGGAGAAACCACGTCACACTTGCGTTGTTGCAACACTGCCCCCACCGCGATGTCGCTGGCATCCGTAGTGATGAATAACTCGACCGAGAGGTCAGGATGGGCGAGTGTCACAGTGTGAGCTACAGAAGTCTTCAGAGCCTTGAAGCCCTCTAGCATCGGAGCCGTCCAAGAGACGGATTTGATACCAGAAGTTTGTGTGCCTGATAGCCCATCCGTCAGGGGTGCCTGAACAGAGGCGGCAGATAGCGACAATAGTAATTGATGGTGCTGAGGAAATGGCCTAGCTCTTTGTAAGTAGCCAGGGGCGGCAGAGACGTGATAGCCTGCACATGAGATTTGGGAGGCTGCATTCCGTTAGTGGAGATGGTGTAACCTAGGAAGGAGACTGACGCCTGGCGCAACTGAAACTTGTCTTTGTTGACCTCGACACCACTGGAGTTCAAGGTCTGGAGGACCATAGACAGAAGATTTTTCATGTTCCTCCACTGAGCTGCTGAAAATGAGAATGTCGTCCAGATAAGCAAAGCAAAACTCAAACTGTCGCAAGATAGAGTCAATAAAACATTGCCACGTTTGTGCTGCATTCTTTAGGCTGAACGGCATGAAGTGGTATTGGAATAAACTGAGCGGCCTGATAATAGCCATCTTAGGAATGTCTTCCGCCACCACGGGAATCTGGTGGTAGGCGCGTTTACAGTCAATAACACTGAAAATTGTGGCGCCCAATAACATATGAGTGAAGTCATTGATGTTCGGCACTGAGTAACTGTCCATGACGGTACAAGCATTTAAGCGTCTGTAATATCGCACATTCGAAAAGTTCCGTCATGTTTGGGGATGAGGTGGATTGGTGAAGACCAGTTGCTGTCTGAGGGTTGCAGAATACCTGCCGCCAAAAGTTCATTAATCTGCTGCCAGGCCACGTGCAACTTGATAGGGTTGAGGCATTGGACCTTATGCCTAATAGGAGGGCCGGCAGTGGTAACTATCTTGTTTCTTGTTCCATCAGTGATGGAAGAAACTGAGAACTGCACATGAGATTGGTTAACGTCCTGGCGCCGAGTCTTCGGACGAGTAGGGCGCAATGAAGCATAGCCATTAGCGCAAGTGGGGAAAGGCAGCACAAAAGTCACACGTCTCTTACAGGAGCGCGGAGTGTGCTTGTGTGAAGAGGGTGGGTGCGTGTGCAGCGTCGAGCAAAGCGGAACGGGCGGCAACTGTCCGCTGTTAACCTTGCACTGGACAACTGGCGCGCCCGAGAGCAGCACTGGCGTCACACGTGGGGCCACAATGGCTGCTGGGTCATGTGGCCAGTGAGTGAGAGAGGAGGAATGTTTATCAACACGCACGGTAGCTGTCCAAGAGGTGAGTGTGGTCACAACACATGCGTGATTGTCATTAGCAGCACTGTTTGAAACACACGGCATTGGATGAGGCGAGCACAACAGGGGTGTAGGAATGTCACACACAAGTAAATTTTGTTGACCAACCTGATGAGAGTTGTTAGGTGGCGGCGCTGTGGACTGCAGTTGCAGAAGCGAGGTGCGAGCCTCGACGAGCTCACTGCAAGGGGATGCAATGCGTTTTTTCAGCTTCTCGTTGTCCTGGCGGAGTTGCGTCGCTGAGTCGTATTCTGACAGTAGGTCAATAACGCAGGTCACAATGTTGCCCACGAGGGCGGAGCACTCACGTATGATATCGTATGTTGCGGTGGAAACAGAGCGTTGGACATAACTGCATGTGCACAGTATGTGAGTGTTCGTAGGATGGTGGAGCACTGAACCCTGTACGACGTTCAGAGATTGTTTGTAATGAGACAAAATATCCATACTGAGGATTGGGTTCATTGATGTTGACAATGTAGAATGTCCATGGAAAACATAGAGAAGGAGATAGAGTCACCATAACCTTTACTGAGCCTGAGGTAGGTAACGTCGTTGCATTGACAGCTCGTAGAAGTGACTTCGTCTGTGAGGAAGTGGGTGGAGCCATTGAAGTAGGTATGATTGACACATCAGCACCAGTGTTAACCAGAAAAGCTAGACTTGACACATTGTCAGTCACATAGAGACGACCACACAGCCGGGCGAATGAGTGAACGGAGTGTAATGTATGAGGACGCCTGTTAAGTTCCCTGAAGGACTCGGCGTCTCTTAGTTCCTGTGGTCAGCATTTGGGTGTTGGCATGGCAACCTGCATTTCTTGGCGTCATCACCGAACACTTTGTGGTACCATCAGAAAGGGTGAGGAGGAGGTGGAGACTGCGGCTTGAACTCGTTGATTTGTTCCAGTAAATAGATCGGTACGTAAGGTGTATGGGGAATCCTGGAGTGCTCAGACAGTGGAGAGAGTCGCCGACGCTGCCAGGAGAAGTAGACAAGGTGACGGTAGAGAGAGCCCTGCCTCTGCCAGTCGAAGATCGGTATGCGGGGGCAGCTGTGCCAAAGAACGGTGTGGAATGAACTGGCTGATGTTGCTGCAGCAGCGAATACAACTGGTCAGCAATGTGTAGACAGGAGCCGATGGACTCGAATGACTGTGGTAACAGGTGGATCTGTAGATTGGTAGGTGGTTTGCCAGATCACACAGCCCATAGTGTAGCGTCAGGCATGGTATGCTCGTTCACGAGCACTCGAAGGTGGCACCAGAGTTGTGAGGGGGTGTGTTCCCCCAGGTGCTCCTCGTAGAGAATCTTGATTATTAACACTTGTGGTGAGCAGGCAAGTCATTCCATTATAGTCTTCTTTGCAAACTCATATTTTGGTGCAGGTGGCGGTGAAAGGAGCAGGTCACAAATCAAATCTGAATGGTCATGGAGGTGTGTGGCGAGGCAGAGAAAGTTTGAGTTGTCGTAAGACACATTATGTAACTCAAAGAGACGCTCGATGAGTGCGAAACACGATGCCGGGTTGTCCTCGTATAAGGGCGGTAGCTTCGGCAGGCGGCCGGGGGGGGGTGATGACGGCGGTTTCGGTGTCTCCTAGGCTAGCAGCTGGACTGAGGTTAAGTCAGAGTCCAGCATGGTATGACCGGATTTAAACCATGCGAGCAAATCCGTAATTGCGGCAGCTGGCATAGTTGACTGTCACGAAAATGTGGCACGGCAGGCATGGATGGTACCGTGGGAACGACCCGCTTCCAGAATAGGGTGAGAGACCGGCGCGGCAGGAGCAGCAGGCAGTTGAGCGATGGGAAATGGGGAGCCCCACAATCTTTGAGTGGGGGGTGTATGGGGGGTTGAGAACGCCACCTGCGTGGAAACTATCTGATGCATAAGATGCCTGTAGTTCATGTGGTGGGACACTGAGGTTAAGTCAGGGGTCCATGTTACGCGAAACACTGAATTGTGCATGTAAATTAGACACAACTGGAACACCACGTGCATGGAACAGTTCCGGCATGGCTTGTAGTAATGGTGGCATTGCACACGGCCTAACAGTAACCAATGTAGCATGCTGAGGGGTGGCTAAACACGTGGAGAATGGAGATCACTTTGTTCGTGAAACACTCAATTTGAAGAGACACAATTCAAAATATTGTTCAGTTCACATTTCACTGTCGGATGGGCATAATCCAGTGATGCGAAGCCCGAGTCCATTGTTCGCTCTAACGGCGTAGTTGTCAACCGTCGAAAACGAATGAGATTAGCACATGGCGTTGGTAAATGATGAATACGCTGTCGGTGAAGAAACGACGAAACTAAGTGAGCAGTGTTTTGCTTCCACATCTTCGAACAAGGCATTGTTTGGCGTGGTCATTGCGTACTGCATATAACCTGTTGTATAAACATTGGCGCAGAAGACTCAAAACACGAACGAACACTGGGGGTCACCACTGTGCGAACGGGATCGGTAATCAGGATATAGAAAACTTAATTCCCATATATGTCATAGCTCGAGTATATTTACACTTGACACTGCATCCGTACAGAATGAAGTACAACAAAGAACCGACTAAAGTGAAGTTCAGATGGAGGCTCGAGAGAGCACTTAGAATTCACAGATATTAAGTTTCGTGGTCGCTACAAACTATCGATTCCACACAGTAGTGGGCTCCCAAACTGAGATTTTGTGAACTTGTTCATCAGAGTAAGTTGCATGCATTAATAATAAATATGCATATACAAAACAGCTTAAATGAAATGTACCAACATTTTGTTGCTAGTGACTGTTTCAAATGGCTAGTGACTGTTTCAAATGTAGTAATGACATAAATGTGTAAATATGATTTTCATAAGTTAGAATACTATTTTCTGTTCATTGCATGCTGCCACTGAAGATATCTGATGTGATTATAAAACATATTTGGGGAATAAAGACAACAAATTTCAGTTGTAAAAGATGAGTAGGTAATCAGACAAATCCACACAATTGTCGTATGAGCATTTTTACTGTAACTGTGGGAAATGTAATCACTGGAGGAGACTGGTCTTAAAATGTGTTCGGTTGCTCCACTTCATCTTATAAGTGTGTGACATCACAATCCTGTTTGAATTATTCTCTATTCTCTTGCAGCATCAAAATAAAATAAAAATGTGTGCTTTTGACAGTAATATCAGTCTTCTTCATCAGGAATAACTTTCTGCCCTCATGTTGTCAAAGATTGTGTTTGTTATTGTCTGTGATGCTGTTGGTGCCATTGAAACACAAACAAGTCTCTGAATCTCTCTGCAGTCTCTCAACACTCCATGCAAGACTAAGAATATTTCCACTGTCCCAGTGAAAGTTGTTGTGCAACTTGATCTCAGTGGCCTCTTTGGTGACAGAATATCAAAAAGTTGATATGCGTGTCAAGATTTTTACTTCATCAAATATAATTTTATGAATATTTGTGAGGCTATCATTGAAAGACTGAATTATTGCTCTAATTTGACGTGACAACAATGACTAGTATATTTTATGCTGGTGTGAGAAATGTTCCCAGATCCCTATCCTGTTCATGAGTAAAGCTATTGTCCTAACCCTTTGACTACCATTTCTTTCTCTTCCTTTTTTTGGGGGGGGGGAGTGAAATACATTATGTTTATTTTAAATAATGTCTTAATGTCTTAGAAGCAGAGAGAGAGAGAGAGAGAGAGAGAGAGAGAGAGAGTGTGTGTCAGAAATAGACACTGACCGGTGGCTAAAGCATCTTTTCAAGTTTGGAACTCACACTACAGGTGCTCAATACAGGCACTGTTTGTGATGCATCAAACGTTAATAAGCAAGTGCAAATCATTGACAGGAATTGTCCAGGAAGGTGCGACATTAGCCCGGTTTGCAAATCTGTTCATTGGGTTGCCTATTTCCAGGCATGAACTAATTTGATGAGACAATACAGAGCAGAGGGTTAACAATGAAACTCAAAGACAGCACAGTTTGCAGGTGCAGTCTGTAACTATAAGAATTCTGCAAACTTTTAGCAAGGTTTCCCTTTACCAGTGGAAAATATATACATAGCAATATTAATGCAGCGTTGTCCACTAGTTCCCTGATAGCGTATCGTGGACACGCACATCACAATGGGTGATAAAGAATTAACTTGAGTGGCATGGTTTTGAGTTGTGCTTAATATCTTTCACTTTCAGATGTACATGGACCCACGCAATCCACGACACGCACGTCAGGAAGCTTCGCAGTTGCTTCAGCTTGCTGACACAGATGCAGATGGTGCTGTGAGTCTAATGGAAGTACTGGCTCATGCAGGACCCTTCCTCAACAGCAAGATGGTCGATACAGCTCGATCTTTCCATGATGAGTTCTAGATGAATAATGAAACGAGGAGACTGTACATTCAGAAATGTAAACTGTATTGATGTATTAAGTATGATGTCAGATTAACAAACTTTACTATGTTTGAATTATTTGTGTTTGGATTACTGCATGTGGACTGCACAAGCAACTGAAAAAACCTTAATGAGCTGAAGTTTTGCATTCTTTTAATATCTAGAATCCCATTATAAGATTTTGGAACTGACAATTTATTAAATGATTAGCTATTGTGTTCTCCAGTAAGGGGGCTGAATTACCTGAATAACCATCATGCTGAAGTTGAGATGGAATTGAAATTAACTGTTTGTTGTATGTCGTTACAAGTGTGGTTCCACACTTGTATCTGTAGCATCTTTTCATCGTCCATTAAATATTCAGCAGAAAGCTATGCCTAGCATGTTCTCCTTCAGCATGTCACTTTTATGGGGCATCAGCTTCAGATGTCCTTGTGAAGCCTACATTGAGAAGGTTCATGTATTTATAACATGGAAAAAAGGTGCTGCATTAACAATTTTTTTCCTCAGTTACATATTCCTAAAAATTAAAACTAATTTTTGTATTTAATTGAAATGATTTAAATAACTATTTCATTATAAAATGTGTCCAATCATAGGTAAAGTATAGGTACAATCTGATTTCTCACCTTTTCTTGGCATTATTGATCAATGGTGTGCTGCTACCTGTTCAACTGAGTTGTTTTTTGTTTTTGTTTGTGCGCAGTATTTTGACGAACACTTTAGCTGTTCTGAGGTGTTTCATTATGCATACTCATTATCTGGGCTCCAACCAGTTGTTGGTGTCACACCACTGTTTATAACCAAGTTCAATTTCTAATTTTCACTAGGCCCTGTCCTGAAGTAGTGCTCTTACCTGGCTTGTAGACCAGAATGGGCTATACTTGAACATCACAGATGAACGTGTAAATGAGGAAAAACTTAGAAATGGCAGTAAAAATTTTTGGTACCCCCATAGACTGGCTTATGGTGTGTGCTCAGCCTCATGAGGCCAGCTGAGGAGCTACTTGACCAGTTAGTGGCGGTTCCAAGGTCAGGACAATGATGACGAGAGCAATGTGCTGCTCACTTGCCCCTCCACACAACATCCAGTGATGTAATTGGCAGAGGATGACATGGTTGTCAGTTGGGCCCGATTGGCCTGTCTAGGGCTGGAATGCAGAACTTCGCCATTGCTCTAGACTGGCTATGTGACCTGCATGCAGAATTTGGGACAGCAGAATGTAGATAAGCATTTCTTTTTATTTCTCAGACACCAAATGATTCCTCAAGCATTATTGATTGTGGCTGCAACGTCTGCTCAATTTGTCAATCTGAATACCCATTCCGTGAGAACACTACTCATGGGCATTGTAATTATTTACCGAGGCTCTCGTTTTCTGACAGCATTTGAGCTCTATGTCCCAGAGTCTTTAGCACAGGATTTCTTTGTGATGGATGGTGATGGGTCAAGGTACTTTGATCCAGGGGCCTACTTGTTCTTCTCTCAACTAACACGTTGAGGAAAGCTAGCTGGCTTTTTTTTTCTATTTATATTGTGAAATTTATGTTAGGATGGACAGAGTTTAAATATTCTGGGAATGTTTAACATATAAGTCATAAGATTTTGAATGCAGTGTGCATGCATCTTGAGTTGTAATACACTTGCATTCTGCCACTAATTTTGTATGTAAATATTCCAAATTGAAGAGAAGTGTCAGATACAGTCATCTGAACATCATCACAAAGGCCATGTAACAATGAAAATTAAAAATAAGACTGCATGATAAAACAAAAATTTACTGCTCTGAAAAATGATGACTCACTGGGAGGTAGCTTAACATACAGTGAGCTGGCTTGCAAAACTGGAAGGTGAGATGTACATGGCCGAAAATCACTAGCTGGACTTGTTTCCGTTGGTCCAGTTAACTGGTGAGCTAGAGAGTTGTTTTGAACGAAGGACATCCAACTACAGAATAAAAATAATTATCAAATGAGCTGTTTCCAGTTGTCAGCAAATTTGGCCATGGCAGAATAGTTGCTAAAGAAAAGATGAAGAACAAATAACAAGTTGGCTAGTAACAAACCACAAACTGTTGTTACAAGCTAAGGTGTAATTGCATGGGCCAAGTTTTGTACAAGTGTAAGTGTCAAGACCTGCTGCGCTATAGATATAAATCTATTTAGTACTAAGAAACACACGTTTTGGCTAAGGTTAAAACATGTTGTTGTGGTCTTCAGCCTGAAGACTGATTTGATGGCTCAGTCTATACTGTGAAAGCCTTTTCATCTCTACATTATTACTGAAGTCAAGCCTTGGGCTCCCTGTACAATTTTTACTTTCCCACCACCCATTACCAAACTGACTATTCCTTGGTTCCTTAGGATATGTCCTCTCAGCAGATTGCTCCTTTTAGTCTATTTATGTAATAAATTCCTTTCCTCTCAATTCTATTCAGTGCCTCCTCGTTAGTTACTCAATCTGCCCAACTAATCTTCGGCATTCTTCAGCAGTACATTTCAAAAGTTTCTATTTTCATCTCATCTGTATTCCTTGCCGTATACATTTCACTTTTGTACAAGGTTGCACTCCAGACAAATACTTACAGAGAAGACTTCTTAAATTTATATCAGATGTTAAAATATTTCTCTCTTAGAAACACTTTCCTTGGTATTGGTAATTTGTATTTTATAATCTTACTAACTTTGGCCATCATCAGATATTTTAACACCCAAATAGCAAAACTCACCAACTGCTTTTTGTGTCTCATTTACTTATCTAATTCACTCAGCATTGCCCGATTTAATTTAACTGTGATTCATTACCCTTGTTTTACTTTTTTTTATATTCATCTTAAAACCTCTTTTGAAGACATTATGTAGTCCATTTAATAGATCTTCCAAGTCCTTTGCTAGCTCTGACACAATTGCCATGTCATTAGCAAACCTTAAAGTATTGTTCCTTCTCTCTGAATTTTAATTCTCTTTCAAAATCTCCCATCAGTTTTCTTTACTGCTTACTCAGTCTACAGATTGAATAAAATGATAGACAGGCTACAACCCTGTCTCACTCCATTTTCAACTAATGCTTCCTTTTCATGTCCTTCAACCTTCATAACTGCAGTATGATTTATGTACAATTTGTAGGTACAGACATTAAATGTTAATTGAAAATCACTTCTAAATTCAGCTTTTACTTTTCTTGTTTGTCCCTTTAATACAATCCTTATCACTGTTCCAATTATCAAATAAGCCTACCCTAGAATATTGCTCAAGTGTGTGGAACCCATACGAAATAGGACTGACAGGGGAAATTGAACATACACAGAGAAGGGCAGCACAAATGGTCACAGGTTTGGTTAAGCCATGAGAGAGTGTTACAGAGATACTGAAGGAACTGAACTGGAAGACGCTTGAAGATAGACGTAAACTATCCTGAGAAAGCCTATTAACAATGTTTCAAGACCTGGCTTTAAATGGTGGCTCTAGGAATATGCTACAATCCCCCTACATATTGCTCACATAGGGATCGTGACAATAAGACCAGAATAATTACAGCACACATAGAGCCATTCAATCAATCATTCTTGCATTCCATACGCGAATGGAACAGGAAGAAACCCTAATGACTGGTACACTGGGACTTACCCTCTGCCATGCACCTCACAGAGGTTTGCGGAGTATAGATGTAGATAAAATTGGTCCACAATTTTTTACAGAAAGACCTGATAATTTCCCATGATTGGAGTGAAGGCAGCTTGAAACTTTTGTATTGTCTGTGTAGGCCAAGTGCTGTCAGACAAATCACATCAGAAAACAATTTTCTTGTTTCAAGAAAGATTATTCTGGCACGATTGATTTTCCACACTCAGGAAGTCTTGAAAATTGACATCTGTGAAGAATTGCAATCTTTTGATCTTTGTGTGACATTTAAGTTCATTAGGCAACTTCCAGAAGTTGGATGTAGGATGCTCTAATCCAAAGCTACAAAAATCAAAGGGGTGACTATTATTGCATTTACTGTTTACTGGAACTTCAGTTTCCCATTGAGTATTCCTATGCAATATTGTTACTGGTGACAACTTTTGTCTTTACGTTAACTTTGTATGAAGAAATTAGTGGCTCATCTCCAGCAAAAGATATCTCCTCAAGCAAAGGGCTGTGTGAACAGATAATATTTTGCCTCTTGTTGCATGAAAATGGTGTTGTGCACTACGATCTGCTCCCCAGAGATGTGCTCATTACATCTGGCATTTGTCATTTTGAACTGAGACATATTGTAAGAGAAACAACCAACAAAACTGCATCAATTGTTTCTACTGCATGATAATGCACTCTGTTGATTTCAAAAACAAAACTATCTGGGATTTGGTTGGGAAGTTATCCCACATACACTATTTTTCTAATCTCACATTCTCAAATGTTTAGCTTTTTTGCTCCTTATTGACCAACTGTAAAGAAAATTGTTTTCTGGGTGAAAACACATTACGGAGCTGGGTTGAAGACATCATTGACATCAAACCAGTATGTTCCTACAGTCGTGGAATCAATAAACTACCTGAGCAAAATCAGTGAATTTTAGATAATTTTAGAGAATATGCTGTTGATGATTTACTCCTCTCTTATGTTTACTGTGTGTTCAATAAAGCAATGGAAAAAACACTATTAAAATATGCATTTACTAATACAAATGAACTACAACTTACCACAATTATTTCAATAAAACAAAGTATGTGTAACATGTGCTTGCCTAAACCAGTATGAATTGTTAAATATTGTGCACTTTGGGCTTTGAAACTGCCTGTGATGACATTCTCTCCCATTTTTTATTAGAGTGGTTTGGAAATACGGAAGTTGGAGTGGATGCAGAATAAAACCCAGGTAATAAAATATTCAATGTCACAAAAGCTGTATATTCGCAAAAACCAAAAATTATGACGGCAGAAGCAAAAAAAGGGATTATCAACTGTGCAGTATCAGTTTTTTGCCCTTACACTATGGGGTACTGGACGTAGCAAGAAGACATGTGATGGAGAGGTTTCCTTTAGATTCACTTATTTATTTGCGAGCTGGCTGGTTGAAGCTCTGTCACTGGCAACTTCAAGATTGGAACCGAGAGCCAACACAGCCTTCACTTTACAGTGCAACCCCAGTATCTCAGAACTAGCAAAGAGTTACGGCATTTATCTCTCCCTTATTGCCCCAGAAGTGACTAGGACAGATAAATCACAAAATGAAAGATGCAATTAGTTGCAATTTCATGATGAAGTGATCTTCCTGAACTCGTGTGTGTGCAAGTTGTGTTTGTGTGAGTGTGTGTGTGCGTGTGTGTATGTGTGTCTACTGCTGACAAAGGCCTTAATGGCCGAAAGCTATAATTGTGTGGTAATCTTTTTGTTGTGCCTATTGCGACTCAGCATCTCCATTATATGGTGAGTAGCAACTTTCTTTCTCTGGTATTGTTACACTTGATAATGTCCTTTTCTGCTTCTGCTGACAAAATTTTTGGTTTTTGTGAGTACAAAATTTTGGTTACAGTGACTAGTTTATTAACCACATTTCTTTGCACGTCCACTCCAACTGTCACACTTCCATACTACTTTAGTATGACTCAGAACAGTACATAAACACAAGATATTTCAAAGTCCACAGTGCCAGGAATTTTCGTAACATTTATTTGAAAAGGGTTGGGAAAGGTAAACAGTTAAGAGTACAAAATCAGAAGAATAAGAGTATGAGGGATGACTTTCCAAATAAACTCCTGGATAGTTTCATTTGTGAAATCAGCAGAGTGCGTTATGATATAGCAGCAACACGTGATGCAGTTTTGTTGGATATATTCTTTCTCTGGGACCAAAAGGTGCCTCAGTTGTAAACAAGAAATGCCAGCTGTGATGGGCACACTATGGGGAAGGAGTTTGTAGTGCAGAAAACACTTTTTGTGCCATCAGATGCAGAAAAAAATTGCAACACCAAAAGATAATTAATATAGAGTAATGAAATTTCAGTAATGTTGTCTAGGAAACATATTCAAGTGATTAACATTGCAAGATCACAGGTTAATGTAAGTGTGAGAAAAGCCACTGGAAGTATGAAATGCTGGTACACAAATAACAGATGTAACCACCAGGATGTTGATTGCAAGCATGCAAATGTGCATGCATTGTGTTGTACAGATGTCAGTTTCTGGGATAGAGTTCAATGCCTGTTGCACTTGGTCAATCAAGAAAGGGACAATTAATGCTGTTTCTGGATGACACAGGAGTAGTTGTCTGATGTTCCATATGTGCTCGATTGGGGACAAATCTGGTCATCGAACAGGGCAAGGCAACATGTTGACACAATGTAGTGCATGTTGGGGTACAACAGCCGTATGTGGGCAAGTGTTTTCCTGTTGGAAAAAAGTCCCTGGAATGCTGTTCATGAGTGGCAGCACAACACATCGAATCACCAGATTGTCATACAAATTTGCAGTCAGGATATGTGGGATAATCATGAGAGTGCTCCTGCTGTCATTCAAAATTGCACCCCAGACCATAACTCCAGGTGTAGGTCCAATGTGTGTAGTATGCAAACAAGTTGGTTGCAGGCATTCAACTGGCCTCATTCTAACCAATACACAGTTATCAGAAAACACAACAGACTTTCACTCTACCCTCTAACGAGCTCTCACGTGCTTGACAACAATGAAGTCTATAAGGTGGTGATTTGGGGTCAGTGGAATGCATGCTACATGGCATCTGGCTCAGAGCTGTCCTTGAAGTAACCAATTTTTAACAGTGCGTTGTGCAACTGTGGTGTTCAATTGATGCTGCAGATGAAGTACGATCCTCCAGAGCCTTATATTGAATGTGAACGATCTTTCCTCTCAGTAGTGTCATGTGACCATTTGGAGCCCTGTCTTCTTGCAACCATGCATTCTAGTGACCACTGCTGTCAGCAATGTGTGCAGTGGCTACATTCCTGCCAAGTCTTTTTGCAGTGTCACAGAAGGAATATTCACCTTCTCGTATCTCTATTACATGACCTCGTTCAAATTCAGTGAGGTGTTGATAATGGCATCTTTGTCACCTTAAAGGCACTCTTGACTAACATTAGCTCACCACATTTGCTCTCAAAGATAACTAATGCTCATGACAGTTACAAGGTGTATTTAAAGCAAACCTGATTTGCATTCTCATAGTGGCACTACTAGTGCCACTCTTATGTGACTGGCGTGAAATTTTAATAGACATCATGTTTCTGATGTAGAAACACACTTAACAACTTTCATTTATGTCTCACAAGTCGTCCTTGGTTTTGTCATTTTTATTTCCATCAGTGTATTATCTGTTCACACTGCCCTTTGCTCAAGGAGATGTCTTTTGCTAGAGCTCAGACATTAATTTCTTCATTTTTGTTGCTTTGAATTAGACTATGCAGTACTCCTAAATCCGACATATGACCCTTGCCTTCACAAAAGAAGATGAAGTAAATATTCCAGAATTCGAATCGAGAACAGCTGCCAACATGAGTAATGTAGAAGTAAATATCCTTAGAGTAGTGAAGTAACTTAAATCACTTAATGAAAGCAAGTCTTCTGGTCCACACTGTATACCAATTAGATTCCTTTCCGAGTATGCTGAGCATTAGGTCCATACTTAACAATAATATACAACCATTCACTCGACAAAAGATCCGTACCCAAAGTCTGTAAAGTTGCACAGGTCACACCAATATTCTAGAAAGGTAGTACGAGTAATCCACTACATTATAGGCCCATATCGTTAATGTTGATATGCAGCAGGATTTTGGAACATATATTGTGTTCGAACATTACGAATTACCTCGAAGAAAATGGTCTATTGATACACAGTTAACATGGGTTTAGAAAACATTGTTCCTGTGAAACACAACTAGCTCTTTATTCACATGAAGCGTTGAGCGCTATTGACAGGGGATATCAGATCGATTCCGTATTTCTGGATTTCCGGAAGGCTTCAGACACTGAACCACACAAGCGGCTCGTAGTGAAATTGCGTGCTTATGGAATATTGTCTCAGTTGTGTGACTGGATTTGTGATTTCCTGTCAGAGGGGTCACAGTTCGTAGTAACTGACGGAAAGTTATCAAGTAAAGCAGAAGTGATTTCTGGCATTCCCCAAGGTAGTGTTATAGGCCCTTTGCTGTTCCTTATCTATATAAACGATTTGGGGGACAATCTGAGCAGCTGTCTTCAGTTGTTTGCAGATGATGCTGTCGTTTATCGTCTAATAAAGTCATCAGAAGATCAAAACAAACTGCAAAACGATTTAGAAAAGATATCTGAATGATGCAAAAAGTGGCAGTTGACCCTAAATAACGAAACGTATGAGGTCATCCACATGAGTGTTAAAAGGAACTCGTTAAACTTCGGTTACACGATAAATCAGTCTAACCTAAAAGCCGTAAATTCAACTAAATACCTAGGTATTACAATTTCAAACAACTAAATTGGAAGGAACACGTAGAAAATGTTGTGGGGAAGGCTAACCGAAGACTGCGCTTTATTGGCAGGACACTTAGAAAATGTAACAGACCTACTAAGGAAACTACCTACACTACACTTGTTCGTCCTCTTTTAGAATACTGCTGTGCGGTGTAGGATCCTTACCAGATAGGACTGACCGAGTACATCGAAAAAGTTCAAAGAAAGGCAGCACATTTTGTATTATTGCGAAATATGGGAGAGAGTGTCACAAAAACAATACAGGATTTGGGCTGGACATCATTAAAAGAAAGGCGTTTTTCATTGCGATGGAATCTTCTCACAAAATTCCAATCTCCAACTTCCTCCTCCGAATGCGAAAATATTTTGTTGACACTGACCTACATAGGGAGGAACAATCACCACGATAAAATAAGGGAAATCAGAGCTCATACGGAAAGATATAGGTGTTAATTCTTTATGCACAGTATACAAGATTGGAATAATAGAGAATTGTGAAGGTGGTTCGATGAACCTTCTGCCAGGCACTTAAATGTGATTTGCAGAGTATCCTTGTAGATGTAGAATGCAAATGTCACACAAAGATTAAATGGTTACAGTTCATCACAAATGTCAATTATGGAGACTTCCGGAATTTGGAATATTGTTCATGTCAGACAAATGTTTCATATTACCTCTCTACCCTCTATTAAACTCAAAGTAAACAATATGTCACAAATGTTAGATCTCTTTTCACTTCTGATTGTATTTTATAATGCTTAAACAATGTTCATAAGATTCAAGCACGCAAAATCCAGTTCATAACTGGAAGAAAAATACTAGAACTTGAAATAAGGAAATGACAATTGATAAACACAGTCATAACAACCAGAGTATGTTGTGGTACTGCATGGTGTTCACTCAGTTTAATAAAGTTATTTCGTGCAGAAAATCAATATACAGTAATAAACAATGTTATGCTTACCAATGCGAGATCAGAAACATGCCCAAGGTGCATTGTGCCATGTTCATCCGGACGGAAAGCAGATAGTGTCAGGTGGCCGGTGGTGGGTGGCTGCTGTAGGAAAAGGAAACTCTGGAGCATAAGTGGCTCTGATCTTGACGCAGCCATGAGTACTTTTGTGAACATATTTCTGTAAATATTTGTGACCACTGGAGATCAGAATGTGAAGCAAATTATTTTTGAAGTTCTGTTCGACTGATACCTTTAGCAGACAGATGAAATGAGGTTTAAAAATTAAAGGAAGGTGTGGACTCAAACTCGGTAATTTGTGCCTGCATTGCACAGTGTTTATCACTAGACCAAGAGCAGATACAACACTTTAACAATTCAAGCAGGAGTTAATGCTTCTTCCAGACACTTCCGCATCCTGCAGTGTTGCCAGATTGTGCACATGGCCGGATGTAGCATTCTGAAGGTTGGCCAGTTTTATTGGTCCCTTAAATGAACAACTCAGGCTTAGTCTCCGTGGTCAAAGAGTGTACATTCAGTGGTGCAGGGGTTGGACAGAACTGTGGAAACACGGTGAGAAATGCATGTTTGAACATAAATGCAGGTGTTAGCCAAGACTGCAGGTTGCGCTGTTGTATCTAACCTCGAACGTTGCCTGTGCAAAGCCCTCAATACGTTGAAAGTGTCAGTCGTGTTCAGAACAGTGTTTGGTGTAGCTGTGAGTATATTATGTTGAAGTTCAGTGATATCAAATGTGGTAAATTTGTTGGTGCTCGTATTGTGAGTGTTTCTGTAACCAAGATAGCTATAGTATTTGGTGTTTCAAGGGCCATCATATCGAAGATTTATAGTGCATGCAGGGAAAGTGGAGAAACATCATCCTCTAAGACGAAAATGTATGTTGAGTGGCCACAACAGATGGTCATTGAAGAGGATTGTGATGAAAAATACAAGAACAGCAACTGCAAAGGTCACTGCAGAAATGAATGTCGCATTTGCAACCCTGTCAGCACTAGAACAAGGGTGCTCCATAAGCTGGAAATTGCAGAGCAAGCTGGTATTCCAAAACAAAACAACTGATGCACATGCCTGTAACAGGAAAATGTGAAGCCGAAGCTGTAAAATCTGGACTATGGAGGAATGGAAGAAAGTCATATGGTCTGATGAGTCTTGTTGCACACTGTTTCCAACGTCTGAGCAAGTTTACTTCTCAAGAGAGAAACATGGCAGGGGTTTGGTGATGATTTGGGCAGCCATATCGTAGTATTCCCACAGGTACTCTGCAAGGTCACATTACTGCCAAGGATTATGTGAACATTTTGGCTGATTAGAAGCACCCCATGGTACAATGCCTGTTCTCGAATGATGATGCTGTGATGCATGACAACAGGACCCCTATTCAAACATCTTGCATAATTGAAGACCAGTTTTGTGAGCACAATGACGAACTACTGCATCTCCCTCGCCACAACAATCACCAGATCTCAATATTATTGAGCCTTTGTACTCTGGAGATAAAGGCACATGATCACTCATGATCTCCATCATTATTACTTGAACTTACCACTATTTTGCGAGAAGAATGGTATAAGATATCTTGAAAAACCATACTGGACCTATATTTATCTATTCTGAGAGACCAGGAAGTGGTTGTGAATGCCATTGTGTTTACAGTGTTTCCATATTCTTGTCTACCCCTGTATATGAGGATACCGCTCACAAAATACACTGTGAATAGAGTTAGTAGTAAAGAGATACTAAATTAAAATGTCATGCTTTATGTTGAAGTGTTGCCTTTTATTATTTTATGAGTGGTGTTGGCACAAGAAAAAGTTTTGAAAAGGTTTACAGCAAATACGTAAAAAGCACAAAACGTTTTTCCCCTTCATTATTTCATGCACTGTGTTGGTAAGAAAAAGTTTTGAAAAGGTTTACAGCAAATATGTAATAAGCACTAAACATTTTCCCCTTCATTATTTTATGCACTGTGTTGGTAAGAAAAGGTTTTGAAAAGGTTTGAAATTATGTGTATACTTTCTTGGAAGTCTTTGAGTGCTCTGATTCTCTAATACTGGTACTGGATGAATATAGTCCGGGTAATTTGCACACTGTCAATGACACAGCCTCAAAACATATACAATTTGTAACTTTAATACTTGACTGTGTTAAATGTTTACTATAATAATCTCTTACTGACTAGATTATTACAGAATTTTAAATTTGGCCAGTAAGTATATGAGACATTAAAAATCAAATTTTTGTTGCCCCTGGAAGCTGCTTCATAGGCATCCTGCAACATGGACCATGCACCATTTTAGCATATAGATTTTTATTACATGACAGCTGTAAATATTGCTTTTGGCTTTTGTTTTATGTTGATCATTGACAGGAAGAAAATTCACCACACTGTCTCCTGTAAGTTAGTGAAAACTGCACCTAAATGTATTTAGTAGCTCTGAATACATTGGAGGAGACCTCTTTAGCTGCCTCATCCACTATAACAACCACATGAAAAAGCGTGTCAGCGAGAGGTGTAACAGTTGTCCAGATTACACACAGATTACATATAGGGAATATCATAAGGAGATGAGAAGAAATTGCAAGTGTTGATTTGAGTATCTGTATGTGATGGGAAAGAATGATGAACTATAAAATTGAATATATTATCAGTGAGCACTGTGAGACAATAAATTTTACTTAGTTGTCCAGCAGCAAGCATAAATTACAAATGTCTCTTTAGAAGTTTTTTCCACTGTTTCAGCAAGGAATTCTGTTTTCTTCAGCATCCTTTCACTTATTACACTCTGTTCATTTAAACAGATGCAACACTGAATTAATGATTGCATTTTTATTAGAAAGTCCAGGTTGGAATACCAAATTTTATGAAAAGAATAGATTGCTACTCACCATTAAATTGACATTTTAAGTTGCAGACATGCATAATGAAAAATCTGTTACATTCTGAGCTTTCAGCCAAAGGCTTTTTCAGAAAAGAAAGGAAAACATATGCATTCACTCAAGCAGGCACATCTTGCACACATGACTGCCACTCAGGCCAGAGTATGACTGTTGCATTGAACAAAAGCAGCTGGGGAAGGAGGGAGGGAGGGAGGGAGAGAGAGAGAGAGAGAGAGAGAGAGAGAGAGAGAGAGCAGAGTACGGATAGGGAGACAGAAATGCACTGTCTGGCAGAGCATGCAGAGATCGGTGCATAATGAGAGTGAGGGGACATAAACTTGGAGGAGGTGATAGGACAGAGGGGTAGGAAACTGTCAGGTGGGAGGTTTGAGAACATTAATCATAGGTTATGACCAGGATAATTCTGGAAGCAGAGAATGTGTTATAAGGATAAGTCACATTTGCGCAGTTCAGAAAAGCGGGTAGTAGAAGAGAGAATCCAGATGGCCTGGATTGTGAAGCAGCTATTGAAATCAAGCATGTTATGTTCAGCTGAATGTTGTGCCACAGGATGTTCCACTTTGCTCTTGGTCACAGTTTGGTGGTGGTCATTCATTCCGATTGGTAGTTGTATCAGTATAAAAATCTGTGCAATAGTTGCAGCAGAGCTGGAATATGACATGGCTGCTTTCACAGGTGCCCCAGCTACTGGTAGGGTAGGATAAGGTTGTGACAGAATTGGAATAGGAAGTGCTGGGTGGGTAGACCGGGCAGGTCTTGCACCTAGGTCTTCCACAGGGATGTGATCCCTGTAGCATGCTGGGATTGGGAGTGACACAGGCAAGGGCTTGGATGTTGTGGAGGTTGGGTGGGCAAAGGATCTTGGCTAGTGTCCCACATTTGAGGGCAGGTGGTACTGGAAAATGAAGGGGTTGCTCCTTTGACCCAGTTCTTTGGAGTGGTACGAGGATTGAGTGCGTATGGTGATAAGAGAGATGTTGAGGTTGTCAAGGAATGAGGATGGAGTGTCTTGATCCAGAGTCTAGATCATGAAGATAACTTCAATGAACCTGAACCAGACCACGAGGCTGGGAAGGTTTTCTCTAGATGGTCCATAAGCAGGTTGGCATAGGAGGGTGCTATGTGGATGACCATGGCTATGACACAGATTTGTTTGTATACCTTCCCCTGAAAGGAGAAGTACTTGTGTGTTAAGATAAAGTTATAAGGTCTATGAGGAATGAAGCAGTTGGCTTGGAGATCGAGGGTCATTGGGAGAGATGGTGTTAAGTACTGGCAATTTCCATCCCTTATGTCTTGTCACCTCCTCCCAGTTCACGTCACCTCACCCTCACTGTGCTCTTATCTCTGCCATCACCCCCCACCACTCTTTTTCACCACTCTGCTCCTCTCCATTTTTTTGCTTCCCCCCCCCCCCCCCCCCCAAGTGCGCACGCTTCTTACAGCCTCCCGACATGTTCCTGGCAGCCCTGTCCTGCTGTCTTCTAGCCTTTGCATGCTCCTGCTATCCAACCCCCTCCACCCTCACTCTGGACTGCTGTTGTCATTCAATGCAACAGTCATAGGCTGGAGATATCAGACAAGTGTGCATGAGGGGTGCCTGCTTGAGTGAATGTGACTGTGTTTTCCTTTCTTTTCTGAAGAAGGCTTTGGCTGAAAGCTCAGAGTGTAGCAGTCTTTTCATCTGCCTGTCTGCAACTCAAAGTCTCATTGTTACAGAGAGCAGCAATCTATCCTTTTCATAATTATTCTATTTTTATTAGATAATATAGTTTAAGGTGCTTCCTAAATTGGAAATTAAAGATGAATGTGAATGTTAATTTGCACACAAACATATTTGCATATGAAACGGAGAACATCAGTGCTGGCCATCAGTTATCTTACAAAGTGAAATTCCAAGTAGTGCTAATAGAAATACTTAAAACTTATTTCTAACTTTTGAAACTTGTACTTCCCAAGGGAGGAAGAGGAATTCTCTGGGAAAGGTTGGAGAGAAGGGGCAGATTACTCAGACCACAAGTTGCAAGGAATCCATCTGTTATACTGAGTACACTCACAGACCCACATGAAGGATTTTATGAGGGTGGTTTGAAAAGTTCTAGGAATCACCACGGGAGGTCAGCGCTAGCACAATGAGCTGTTCAAGTGATATTCATTGGACTGTTGCCTGTAAACACATGCCATGTCAGTGCTCTTGAAGAGAGCTGCGGCGGTGATGTGGCTCTGTTGTTGTTCCCGTGTAGTGATTTGTGAAGATGGAAAAAAAATCGAGATTCGAGCAGTGATTAAGTACTTTGTAAAGAAAGGTATGAAAGCAAAGGACAGTCATGCTGATTTCCAGAATACACTGCTCCTTCATTTTCAATTGTTGCCAAGTGGAAAAATGAATTTAAATTTGGTTGGGAGAGCTTAGATGATGATCCACGCAGTAGTCGGCCAAGATATGTCACTATTCCAGAAATCATTGCAAAAGTGCACAAAATGGTCATGGAGGATCACTGATTGAAAGTGCGTGAAATTACTCACACTTGTCAGATGTCATCTGAAAGGGTATATCACATTTTAACTAAAGATTTAGAAATGAAAAAATTATCTGTGAGATTGATGCCATGACTCTTGACACTGGACCAAAACTGCATGAGAATGGACATATTGGAACAATGTTTGGCTCGTTTTAGGTGAAATGAATAAGATTTTTTGTGACCACAGATGAAACTTAGGTGCACTACTATACCCCAGAGACAAAACAGCAGTCAAAGCAGTGGAAACTGATTATCTGCCACAAAAAAGGCAAAGACAATTCCTTTGGTGGGGAAGGTCATGGCATCATGATACAAAGGGGATCCTGTTTGCAGATTATCTCCCCACTGGGCAAACAATTACTGGAGAAAACTATGCTAACCTCCTGGACAAATTGCAACACAAGATATGTGAAAAAAAGGCCAGGTTTAGCAAGGAAGAAAGTCATCATCAATCAAGACAATGCACACGTGCCGTCGCCATGTCAAAATTACATGAACTAACGTACGAATTATTGCCACACCTGCCTTATTCACCAGATATGGCTCTGTCAGACTTCAATCTCTTTCCAAAACTGAAAGTTTTTCTTGGTGGACGAAGATTCACTTCAAATGAAGAACTGATAGCCAGAGTTGACAACTATTTAGCAGGCTTGGAGGAAACTCATTTTCGAGATGGGTTCAAGGCACTGGAACATCGCTGGATTAAGTGCATTAATCTACAAGGAGACTACATTGAAAAATAAAAAAAGTTTCAGTGATGTAAGTACTTTTTTTCTATTCCGTTCCAAGAATTTTTCAAACCACCCTCGTAAGTAGATACAGGAACTATTGGGAGTTGTAGTTGGTGGAGGCAATGTATAAATAAAGGACAAGATGGTTAGTACTAAAGATTGACTGTTTTGGAATTTAATGCGGGTGATTAGTGGAAAGATGAGTTGCATCCAGTGATGAGGACTTTTAAAGGGGTCTTTAGGAGTAATACCAGAGATTAAGCAGGAATGGAGCAAAGTAAGTTTGCAAGACTGTAATTATGCTGATATTGATGTCAAGGGTTAGGGAACTTGAAGAGATCAGTGCTGGAGAACTTGCAAATGGCTCACATCACAGGTAGGAAATTTGGAAATGGAGGTCAAACTCCAAAGGGGGACCAAAAGGCTAAAAAGGATGGATGAAATAGAAAAAGGAACAAAACCACTAGGAATACAGGAAATCAGGTGGATAGCCAGGTTGACATAAGAACACCAAGGGAGGGGATGGAGAGGGCAGAGGGGAAGGAGTGAGGACAGGGAGGAAGGGGCACAGGGAAGGAAATGGAGCCTGGGAAGGAAGAACGCTGCTTTGTATGACCCTGTGACCTTCCCTTTCCTGGCTACACACTGGGAAGAGGGCCAGGCTCGCTAGCTTGGGGTGAAACACTTTCTCCACTACTTGGTCTGTACTAGGACAGATGGGGACACATTCACAGCCACAAGGCCATTATTTTGTTGGAGAAAGTATCAAAGACAAGTTTGGAGAAGTGGAGTGTTTCAGTAAGATGAGGTTGGGTTCACTGTTGATCAAAACTTCTTATGCTGCCGAATCTGCAGCTCTTTGTGCTTGTGATCATCTGCCCAGTGTTCTGGTGTCCATTACTCCTTACCAGTCTTTGAATATGGTTCAGGGAGTCATTTTTCATCGGACCTCATATTTCAAACTGATGAGGAACTCTGGACCAATGTGGAATTACAAGGAATTTTGTCTTGGTTCAGAAAATTCATGTTCCACTACCCATGAGATGTTTTCGGAGCATGCATTTCGGGCAAATCTTTCTGCTGCATGGCTGACCCTCTACATAGCACATGTGTACACCCACTCCATGAGCGGAGCTCCTGTGTTCCATTTCCCATGTCTGTTAATTGTCATGTACGTCACTATCCCTGCTCACCAGAGGCCTGGCTTATAAGAAGGAAAAGAAGACACAGGAATATAAGTCCCACGATCGTTTATCTTTCACTGAGGCTCATCAGAAATGTGACAGACTTCACCCTGTGTTGATGACTTCCACCTTTGCCTCTTTAATGTCCTTTCCCCCTCCACCCCCCTCTTCCTTCTCCAGCTGCACCCCCTTTCCTCCCCCCCCCCCCTCCTGTGTGGTTCCCACACCCTCCCTCCCAGCTGCCACTCCCCCTCCCCAGCTGGAGAGGTGTCCCCCTTTTTTGGTGCCGGCTGGTGGAGGGGATCTCTCCTGGGACCCCTCCCTGTGGTCTCTCTCAGGCTGGAGGCCTGATACACAACTTGACCATGGGATGTGCCCCAAGGTCACCTGTTCTCTTCCAGTTCCGAACCTTGCAAAAACCTGCTCTCCTTCTGTGCACTGCCCTCCTCAGCCTCTGAAAGAGGAGGAGGAGGAGAAGGAAAACAAACATAAGTCCCAGGACAAGCCCCTCTCACCCTCAGAGGTGCCATCTCTTCCCTCGCAACCTGACTTCTCATTTGCGAATACCATCCTGTCCTTGTTGGTAACCTGGTGGTGTGACTGGCCCCAGCCCACTCGTCTCCCATTTGGATACCACTTTGTGCTTATTCAGAGGAACTGTAATGGGTACTACTGTCACCTTCCAGAATTGCCTTCTACTCAGCAGCTTGTGTCATTCTCCAAGAATCTCATTTATGTTACTGATGCTCACTCACCACACATTTGCACATTGGTCCATGTGGACCTTGTTAGTTCATGGATTCCTCTTCATACCATGTTGGAAGCAATTGCTGTCTGGGTCCACTTGGATTCTGTGGTCACAGTTTGCAATCTCCTGACAGGCCACCTTCACCTCCTACCCTCCTTCAGCAACTCTCCCCTCACCTTCCAGCTCCTTGGGGATTTTATGCCCATCACCCCTTTGTTGGGCAGTGCTTTCTTATCTAGTCAGAGACTCCTCATTGACCAGTTTCTTGCAGACTACAACCTGTACCTTCTTAATGTTACATATGGCACTTTCTCTGTCATTGATCTTTTGCTCACTTCACATTCCCCTCTTCCTTCCTTACACTGGTTGCCACATGATGATCTTTGTGACAGTGACCCCTTCCCGTTGATTCTCTCGTTTCTATCCCACATCTCGGTGACCAGGTTACCCTGCTGGGCTTTCCACCATGCTGATTTGCTTTTATATACTTCAAAGGCTGTGTCTGAACCTTATTTGTCGGGTTGTATTGATGAAGTTGTACATGATGTGTCCGATAAGATAATCCATGCTGCCGACATTGCTGTACCCACTTGATGGGCTCTGTTCGCCAGCAGCCAGTTCCATGGTGCAGCACAGCCATTGCCACTGTCATCTGTGATCATTGTCATGCCTTGCAACATCTTAAGTGGCACCCATCCTCCACCAGTCTTATTACCTTTAAAAGTCTTCACACCAAAGCCCGTTACTTGTTCAAACAGAGCAGATGGTTGTGTTGGAAACACTTTGTCTCCTCTGTAGGTTCTTCGGTCAGTTTGTTATGGGTGTGGGCTCCACTCTGCACCATTGAATGTTGTCAGCAGAGTCTTCCATTCTGAGCCTTGCCCTTCCAGGTAGCCTTTGTAACAGATTCATCAGTTCTCGTGGAACACCTCACTACCCATTTTGTGACAGCATTGGCATCAGCCTCCTATCCAGCTGCCTTGCTTCTCCAGAAACAGTGGGATAAAGCTTCCCGCTTATGTATTACCCCTTGTGAGGAAGAATCCTACAACAAACCTTTTACTGAAGGGGAGCTTCTTCTGGCCTTCTCTTCTTCCATGATTCAGCTTCTGATTCTGATTCTTTCCGTAACCAATTGCTTCAATACCTCAAACCTACACAACGTCAATGTCTCGTACAGGAGTTACTGTATTTGGATCTAACACTTTTCCCCTCTCAATGGAGAGACAGTATTGTGGTTGCTGTCCAAGCTCAGCAAGGATTCATTATCCCTTGATAGTTACTGGCCAGTCAGCCTGACCAATGTCTCCTGCAAGTGATGACTAGAGTAGATGGTGGCTTGTCTACTCTACTGGGTCCCTGAATCTTGAGACCTTTTATCTCCATAACAGTGTGGCTTTTGGGAGGGATGGTGTCCCATCAATCATCTGCTTTGAGTGGAAATTGTAGTTCAACAGACCTTTTCTCAATGCAACCATCTTGTTGCAGTTTTCTTTGATCTTCATAAGACCTACAACACAGCTTGGTGCCATCACATCCTCCTTACACTCCATGAGTGGGGTCTTTGTGCCCCCCCCTCCCCCCCCCCCCCTTTTAATTTGCCAGGTCCTGTCCCACATGTCATTATGAGTTCAGGTTGGCGCCGTTCTCAGCTCTCTGCGCACTCAGGAGAATGGTGTTACACATGGCTCCATAATAAGTGTCCTTTCTTCCCCTCATTGTTATTAACGGACTTGTGGCCTCTGCCGGACCATTGGCCACCACTCCTCTTTAAGTGGATGGTTTCTGTATTTGGGCTAGCTTCCACTTGGTGGCCTCTGTGGAACGACTGCTCCAGGGTGCCGTCTGACATGTTTCCATATGGACACACTCACGTTGTTTTCAGTTATGTCCCCTTAAGGCAAGGGTGGTGCATTTCTGTTGCTATACTAATGTCCATTCTGATCCAGAGGTCTACCTCAATGACTATCACCTGATCGTGGGCCCCCAGTTCCACTTCTTCGGTCTTCCTTTTGACAACAAGCTTACTTGGTTGCCCCATATCCATCATCTGAAGGTGGCTGTTTTCGTAAATGCAATGTCCTTCACATTCTTGCCCACATCTCTTGGGGTGCGGATTGTTTGAGCTTTCTCTACCTTTATTGGGCATTAGTTCTGTCTCATGCGGAGTATGGTTGTCAAGTTTATGGATCAGCTGGTCCTTCCATGCTGCTCCTTGTGGACCGAGTTCTCCATCATGGTATCCGTTTAGCCACCGGTGCCTTTTGCACTAGCCATGTTGATAGTTTTCTGGTTGATGCTGTGATCCCTCATGTTTCAGTTCAGCAGTCTCAATTCCTGGTTTCCTATGCCATCACTATCTGCTCTTCCCCTGCTCATCCCTCCTATTCTATTCTCTTCGCACCTTTAGGCCATCGCCCGCCCACTGCCCATCCTCAGTTGGGTTTACCAATTAGATTCTTCTTTGCTCCTGTCTGCCGCCATTTCCGTCTCCTCTCCTTGTCGTCTTCCTCTTGTTCTCTCCCAAACACTCCCCATCGGTTAGTTCCTCGGTCCTGGATTCAAATGGATCTCTTCTGGGGTTTGAAAACCTCCACTGGTACAATGATGTTCTATTGTTTGTTCAGAAGGCTCTTATGGGTGTTTCAGGATGCCATTGTTTCTTACACCGATAGCTGATCTTGTGGGATATGCCTTCACGTCTTCCATTGGCACAGAACACCATCTCTAGCCTGCCATGTGTAGGGTCTTTACTGTGGCACTGATGGCATCTATCGAGCCCTCTGCTTTGTTAAATGATTCTTCCTCAACCAATTCAAGATTATGTACAGACTCAGTGGGTGGCCTCCAGGGTATTACTCAGTGTTTTCCCACCCATGACCTTCTCACTGATCTTGGCGATGCTGCTTGTTTTGTTGATTTCTTTTGTGCTTCCAGTCACGTACGTATCCAGGGTAATGAACTTGCTGATCATCCGGCACTTCCTATGACACCTATGGGGCTGGATTTGTCACTTTACATCAAATCACTTTTCACTCAGTTGTGAGCCAACTATTGGGAGGGTACTTCCCTGTCTAACAGCCTTCGTGTAATCAAGGAGATTTCCACCACAGGGCATTCTTCACTCTGCCTCTCCCAATAGGAATCTACCATCCTCTGCCATCTTTGTGTCAGCCATACTAGGCTGATCTGTGGTTTTTTACTCTGCAATGAGCTGCCCCCTGTTCATACTTGTGGGGCCCCTCTCACAGTGATCCATATTTTGCTAGATTGCTCCTGCCTTTTGGCCCTTTGCACTAGATATTTTATTATTATTATTTCTTGATGATCGCATGGTTGCATCTGTCTTTGGGTTTCTTTGTGAAAGTGGTTTATTGTGCCAGATTTAAGTCCTTGAATTTCCTTCAGGATTTGGAGACCCTCAGTTAACATTGACCTTGCCTCCACAGCAGCTGGGCTCTCCTTTCCATTTTTTCCTTACTTTTGCCCTTTTTTTGTGATGTTTCATCTCCCCTCTTCTTGTGTCTTCTTCTCCTAGTGTTGCCCCTGTTGTGTTGTGATCACGGTATGATGTGGAGATTCAGAAAGGGTTGGTGGCAGAGCTGGTGCCACAATGTGTACAGTGTTTCTGGGGCACCATCACCCCCCCCCCCCCTCCCTCCTCCTGTTTTTTCCTCTATCTGCTGCTCCTTTTACCTCTTTGTTTGCCTGTTTTCCTTCCCCTTGACTGGACTGTGCTGTTTCTCTCCTGGTTACTGCCAGCTTAGATCACGGGACTGATGACCTCACTGTTTGTTGCCCCTCCCCCCCCCCCTGCCAATCAACCATCCATCCAACCAACCGCTGCTGCAGATGTTTCATGAGTGGAGCATAATTGTGGAAACTGGCAAACTTTCTGCCTCTGATGATAGTTGTAATCACTAGTTTGTCTGTGTAGGGCTCTCATCAGTAAGGTTCTTAGCACTCTAATCGGTATTGTCTGTGACAATGTTGAAATATTTAAAATGCAAACACCGACACCAGGCTCGTTATCTCCTTGTCTCAATGAAATTCACACAACCACCTTAAGCTAACAAATCCTGCCATGACTAATATAATCATAGCTTTAAACTGAGGTGTTAAAATACAAGTACACAAACACAACAAAAGGTTAAATAAGCAAGTCAGAAAATTTTGGCCAGCAGTTTGTTTGAAAAATAAATGGATGAGAACACACTACCTAACAATATAGGTAAAAGTCAAATGTAAGAATACAACATTTCATCTGTACACTGCTTCCTGAACGACATACTGGAGGAGAGGGTTGAAGGAACAGGACTCCACCTGCCGGTGATGGACAGCATTCGAAAATTCACAAGTGACAAAGTGGCTGTTGAATCAGACAACAGGAAAGGAAGAAACAGTGTAAACAAAGAGGAGACAAAAATAGGTGCAACAGAGAAATGGGGAAACTGTGGTAGAGGTTTGGATTTGAAAAAGCAATGGTGGGATTTGCAGCATTAATCATGTATTTAATGGAACAGGTGCCTTAAACAAAGGTGTTAAATTTACTCAAAGCAACTGTTATAAAGTTTAATTTGTATTTAGAAGGGAACTGCAAAAACAAATCCACTGATCTCACACCATTAACTCTCAAAGCATTTACTGTCTACAACCTGTAATGATTTAATGATAAATGGAGGAATGAACCATCTTGTATTGTTGCCTAACATTGAGGGCAGGTCATCCGATAAGCTAAGAACTTTATTCTTGTCTTCATATAAAACATTAGATGTTAAAATGTATTGTACTGTCAGTGGCACACCACAAATATTGCATTGCATTCCAATGGGCCTCTCACTGGTCGAAGTAACTATGTTTCAAAGTGCCACATCCGATATGGAGACAACTGAGCACTACCTGATCCCTTCCAAGGCTGGGAGACAGTGCACCATGATTGGAGTGACAACCATTACAGATTTTGGGTTTTCAACGGGGGATTCAAAAGATCTCCTTCGAAATGTTAAAAATGCTCAAAGTTCCTGAAAATCACTTGTCTATGACTTTACGTGCCAAAAAACATGTCATACAAGGTGACAATTATTGAACTATGTGGAAAAAAAGGAACATAAATTAGTTCAGCATGCACACACATTATTCAACATGTAAACATCACTACAGATATTTGGATTTAGGTGGCGACATGTTCGATATGCCTGCTATCACTGGCGATAATGTGATGCAAACAAACAGCAAAATTCTGCATGACCTGCTGAAGTCTCGGAAAATCAATGCTGTCGATGACCTACTGAATAGCTGTTTTCTGCTCAGCAATGATTTTGAGGTTATTGCTGTACACTTTGTCTTTACTATAGCCCCACAAAAAGGAGTCACATGTGTTCAGATATGGAAAATATAGTGGCCAATCGAGGCCCATGCGAGTGGCCTCTCAGTACCACAGAGCCAGAATGCGGTCTCCAAAGTGCTCTTCCAGGACATCAAACACTCTCCTGCTACGATGGGATCAAGCTCCGTCTTGCAGGAACCACATCTTGTTGAAATCAGGGTCACTTTGGACAATGGGGATGAAATAATCTTTTAAAACCTTCATGTACTGTTCAGTAGTCACCTTGCCATCAAGGAATATCATACCGATTATTCCATAACTAGACATTGCACACCACAGAGTCACCTGTTGAGGGTGAAGAGACTTCTTGATCGTGAAATGTGGATTCTTAGTCCTCCAAATGTGCCAACTTTGCTTATTGATGAACCTGTCCAAATGAAAGTGAGCTTCATCGCTAAACAAAACCATACAATTCCCATCATGCCCCGGGGCCAACTGTGCAGTTTGAAAGCCCTGACACAAACCGTTCAGAAGTTATGATGATTTTATTTAAGTAAGTTCAATAACTGTCACCCTGTATGTGGGACAAATAAAGAACAGCTGAGGAGAGGTGTAAGGGACACAGTCACACACTTGTCTGAAAGAGTGTAGCAAATCAGCTGTCACCAAGCATGCCAAGGGTATGGTCACGAAATGAGATATAACAAGTGTTGGTGGCTTCAGTTTACTGGGAAAACAAATTCAAGGATCCTGTCAGCTTAAATTTGGAAGGATGGTGATTTAAACCCATATCCTACCACGATTTAGATTTTCTGTGATTCTGCTAAATCACTCCAGGCAAATGCCAGGATGGTTCATTTGCAAAGGCATGGCTGATTTCCTTTCCTGTCATTGAAATAATCTAAACTTATGCTCCACCTCAAATGACCTTGTTGTTGATGGGACATTAAACTCTAATCTTTCTTCAATCCCTGCTTGATTCTGTCAGCATAAGGGTGTCAGACAACCTAAACAACTAGAACGGACATTTCAACGTACTGGAGCCAAACTAAACTACAAGAAAGGCATGACACTAACAACACATCTAAGTCTGATTTGGGTCCATGCAATGAGCAAAGATAATACCGTTGTTTGCTGCAGTTGAAGGAGATAACAGAAACACCACTCAAGAATTAGGCCCTATGCTTGTTGTCACTGGCTGGTTGCTGCCTACAAGGCAGTATGAGGAGCTGTCTATGATCATGGGACATGTGATCACCATGTTGCCAATTCCTCCAGCTGTTATTGCCAGTGGATGAATCTTGATGATACTGCTGCTTCTTTATTCAAACAGCTCTTCATTTGGCCTTATGAGGCTGGTAGGACCTCCCTACATCAGAAACAAATCTGAGGAGGTACCAGGAATAAAAACCATGAACTTCCACACTGGAAGCAGCAATGCTAAGCATTTGACTACCAAGATAGTCAGGTAGCTTGGTAAGTTGTTGGAATATTTTCTGCAAAAACTGAACTGTTAACTTCATACCATAAATTTCTTGAGTAGCTTGTGCTTGAAATGTGGATGAGCCTTGACTGGCCGATTCTAGAGGTACTTGCTATGTCTCTGGAGCTAACACATGGGTTGTGAGTAACGACTGCCAAAACATGTATTTTTTTTCATTGCACTTGTTGCATGTCTGCCGCTTACACTCTGTGTAGTAGCATTCCAGTGTCACTTCAATATCAATATTTTACACAGTTGCTGAGTTGAAATTCTTGGTGGACACTGTCTGTTGAGGCATCTTTGCACATATGACTAAACTGATCTCTGTTATCAAGTATCTAAAAGATCAGGACCTGATAAATGTGAATTACACAAAAATAGAATAGAAAACTACATTCTCTCTGTGACCCTTTCATACCAGCATTGTGACAGTGCAACAATTTCCCCATTAACTAAAATGACATATTTCCTTATCTGGCTGGATGGTCTCTCTGGGCTCTGCAATGCTGATAGCAGAGACCACTGTGATTTCATTTAAGGAGCAATATTGATACTAGTATGAAACTTCCTGGCAGATTAAAACTGTGTGCCGGACCAAGACTCAAACTTCTAACCTTGTGAGCATGTGCTCTACTGACTGAGCTACCGAAGCACATCCTTACTTCTGCCAGAACCTCATCTCCTGCCTTCCAGACTTCACAGAAGTTCTCCTGTAAATCTTTTGGAACTAGCATTCCTGAAAGAAAGCTGTACCAGTAGATAGTGCATTATTTGGTTGTGACTTTCTTGCTGTTCATCTGTGATATCTTGAACAGTTGTGGCGTGTGAGACGTGGCAGCTGAGCATAATCACCATAAATGTAATAAAGTAATCTAAAAGTAATTATCATAGTTATCATTGTGAGTAGATTATCACTTGTAGCTGGTGTTTAACTTTTTTCATTATGGAAGTAGCATGTAGTGGCAGCACCTACCACAGTTTATGCATAATTTGACTTATATCACTGAAGCATCTTCTTCCAGGCAGAATTTATGGAACATGGTGTGAGAATGAATTAACACATATGAGGCAAAATACTTGTACATGCATTTTAAAAAAATTCTCAGACTTTAATTTCTCTATTTTATATACACTTTACGAGAATTTAATATACATATATTTTACATTTATGACACAGGCACCTTATCCTTTAAGGAATTCGGTACCAGTAACATCTCAAACTGTGTATAACTCTTTGTATTTAATATAATGATACAAATGTTAATTAGGAACTAACATGATCATCGCTATCTGAGCTTGTAGAGCCATGATATCCACTATCTACTAAGCAAACTGTCTGCCTTTTCTTATTGATGAAAGACTGTTCAGTCACTGGATTACATGAAGAGCTTCTATTCACAGGCACTGGAGCCATTTCCTTGACAGACCCCGCAGTTCCTTTCAAATGACATGATGTGGATTTGTTGTCATGTGATGTGGATATACTTGTCTCAATATTAGAGCTACAAATGGGGGAAGTGAAAGTCTTAACCCAGGTTTTTCCTGAAGAAGCGAAATTTAAAACAAGAGATTTACTACAGCTGCTACTCAGAACTTCTTGCTTTGTAGAAGAAGCCTCTGTGACTGCCTGCATTTCCTTATCAGCAGACAAACTAGCATTACTACAGCTAATATGAGTAACTGGAGAAGGCACATTTGAGATTAAGTTTTGTTTGACATTCATAATATTTTCTTGTGGACAGGATGCCACTACTTTTGTATTCATGCATGAATCAAATTGCTGAACACTGTCTGCAGGTAATACAGATGGACAGTCATTTTCATCCATAAGCTCTAAAGTTTCCTTCTGTCCCTGTATATCTACTTCACTTGTGGTTTTACCAGTTTCAGAAACACTGCATGTTTCAGCAGTGTGATTATATTCAGTTTCACCTTCTCTGGTTAGGTGCCTATCTGTCAATACAGTTGCTTCAGGCAATGTCACAGTCTGCGGGATGGTTCCCTTCTCTCGCTTCTTTACTAATATCTGTGAAGTGTGTTTTTTAGTATCACAACTGCCATGTGTTCTCTTCAGTGGCTTAATCAAGCCACGCATATCATTAGTCTTGCTGCTGGGGAGAACAGGACGTTCTATGATGGCTTGTCGAGACTGCGACTGACGTTCTAGAATACCTAAAATTTGGAAATAATGAAAATATTTTAAAACAATTACATACCTATATAAAATTCTGTAAGAGTAACTTCAGATAAAAGATATATTCCTTGGCAAGTGTGCGTGTAAATGCATCATACTGCAATGTACACATTTCCTAAAGGAACATTATGTCAATAAAATTGTCATGAGCTGTAACTACAAACTGCATTATAAACCAGTTTGTGTGCGGCTAATTCTGAGTGTGGGAACAAACAATGGAAGAGACAAGCACATTATTATGAAACACAAATCACCAGGAAACTACAGAACAAAATTCTAAATGCATGCAAAATTGAAATAAATGAACACTTTTTTCACGTACAGACTTTTTGAAAATATGAGGCAAAAGGCATCATTCATCCAGACACATGCACAAACACACACATGCATAAACACACGCATGCACAAACACACACACACACACAAAATTAAAATAACATCCACAGAGGTGATTAAAACTGAATGATGCACCAGTTTTTGACTATTTCTGCATGGCACTGACCAAGAAGCTGAGTATCTTACTGAATTTAAAAAATTTTCGTAACGGTTTTGAAAAATGTTATACGGGGTGTTCAAAACGTCTCTCCACAGTGCCATATGATTGTTAGCCGTGCGTGCCGTATGATTGTTCGCCTGCCTGGGTTACTTCCCTTCAAGTGGACTCTCTCAACATTACACTGTTTCGTTTATCTCAGCCAGGGTCAGTAGTATTGTTGGTGTGTGTCATTACGTGTTGACATGAACATTTAAGTTTAGTTCCTTTGTTTTGTTCGTGTCACTGTTAAAATGCTAACCACTGAAGAGCATGTGTTTTTAGTCGAACAAGTGTTCAAAGCTGGCAGTAAATACACAGTTTCAGTTCGTCAAACATTTAATTCAGTTTTCTCGGTGACAACACTCCCACATCGCGATACTGCGTGAGATTTGATTAACAAATTTCAAAGTACAGGTTCAGTGACAGATGGACCGAGAAGTGGTCGTCCTAGTGTTTTGTCTGAGGATAAACTACTCAATATTTCCGATAAAATGTGCATGAGTCCAAACAAGTCAGTAAGAAAACTCGCTCAAGAAATCGATGTTAATGTCGGAATGGCCCACACAGCTGTTAGGAAAAAATTAGAACTTTTCCCATACAAAGAGACAGTCGTGCAAGAACTGAAAAATACTGATCTTGGCAAGAGACTGCATTGTATTCAACAACAGGGGGGACACTTTCAACATTTAATGTGAAAAACTGTAAGTAAAAATGAATATTCAATAAATTAATAACTTTTATTTCACTGAGTTTCATTTCAGTATATTCAATGTGGCATATGGCACGTGCGGCTAACAATCATATGGCACTGTGGAGAGACTTTTTGAACACCCCATATTATAATCAAAAACAAAAAATTCTGTTGAGTGAGTTAGGACATCCATTAAGTACAAAGGAGTGTACGACATAGTAATATATCAATGAACTCAAATAATCAACCAATCTTTTGAACAGGTATGGTTTCCCGATATTTTGAAATATGAAGACATTAAAAACTCAAGAAATGTTCAAAGGAAGACGTGTGAAACAACTGAAGGGACACAAAGAGTGCAATAATGTTAAGTGTTGGAGAAAGTAGCAGCAATCCACTATTCACTATTTTATTGTAAAATATATTATTCTCAGCAACAAGGAAAATGGACTGGGAATGCAATAAAGAATTTTGTCGAAAAATGATATGAATAATGTTGCAGGTATCTTCTGCGATCTTGCAAAGGCCTTCGAATCGGTTACCCATAAGCCCTGTCTTGCTTATCTACAAATCAGATAAATATGCAATTTGAGGCATTGGTCTACAACGGCTTAATCATACTTGTAGAACAGAAGACAATGGGTAATTACCACTTGAAATCAATTGTCATTTTAAATGGAGTACAGGATTACAAGTTCTGTCTCAATACTCCGTTCTAGGGCCAAACCTGTTTTTATTCTACATAAGTGATCTATTGATAAATACGAAGTCAGTTCTGTTTGAAAATTGTACTTCTGTATCAATCAAAAGTAACAATGCAGACAGAATTTTGAGCTCTGTTGTGAACACTCTCAATATGTTAGAAAAGTAGTTCCAGTTAAATAGGTTGAAACTGAACACTGTTCAAAATCAAAAATTTAAAATGCCACAACATTAATACAGATCACAACAATCAGCTTTTCAATAAATTGATGCAACAGAATTACCTGGATACAATTTGGACAAGAATTTAAGCTGAAAAATACATGTTGAATTCCTAGCAATTAGATTAAGCAGTTTTAAATTTTCTGTGTAAATAGTACTGACACAAATACATGAAAAATAGCATATCATACTTATTTTGAATATATCATTAGGTATGACATAGTTTACTGATGTATTTCAGGTACTGAAGCTTCAGAAGAAAATTGTCAGATAAATATGTGGTGAACAACAGAAGAATCTTCCCTGATCATCTCCATCCTATACATTTATGAAATTATATTATTTTCACACAACAGACTAAAATTATTTGAATAAACTCATTTTGGCCAAACTTACTACACATGAAACAAAGATAATTTCATGCTTCTCACACACTGATTGAAAGTATATGCCCAAACTACACAGTATATAGAGATGAAAATATATTATAAATTATTAAGGTGTGTTGATATCAAAATACACGTCATTGTGGTAAGTATGCAAAACCATCGCAAAAGCATCTCTGCCACTGTCGGCATAGTTACTGTCATTATTTGCAGTTGTTGATCTCCTGTTTGTTGTTGCATCATATGCTTGCATAAAAAGTTACTATGGAATACTGAGCAATACTTATTGTGAACATGAGAATAAATTCGAGTTCCTGTAGTGGTGACCCTGAAAAGGAAAGCAAAGTTTAAACACTGAAACATGTAGTCAGAAAAAATGGATCCATTGATGCAAGCACCCAAAACTGGAATCAGAACGGAAGAACGCTTACTGTGTGACTTAGGATCACCATCCGTGACTTTTATTTCACCAAAAAATGGCATGATAAGGTGTAAATATACAAGATGGGAGTATGTGCAAAGGAATTGAAATGTTAAGCTTCCCATATTCTGGTTGAGACGACCTCAGATTTGGTTCACGCAAATCGAATGCACCTTTCAATGTGTCGGGTGTTCAATAACACTGATAGATTTAATATCATGGTCTCACATCTGGATTTAGAAGCACTTACTTACTTTACTTTAGGCGATCAGGTCCAGACGACCTCAGATTTGGTTCACGCAAATCGAATGCATCTTTCAATGTGTCGGGTGTTCAATAACACTGATAGATTTAATATCATGGTCTCACATCTGGATTTAGAAGCACTTACTTACTTTACTTTAGGTGATCAGGTCCAGAGGACCGCACACTACTACAAGGTTCCTCCTTCACTGGGTTTTGTTTTGTGCCTCCTGGTGCCCATCATTCTCTATTCCAATATGCAGCAAGTCCTCAAGGATTACATCCCTCAATCTCTTCTTTAGTCTTCCTGGTGGGCGTCTTCTACAGGGAGTATAATCCATGGCTTTAAAAGGCCATCGGCATTTATCCATCTGACTGACATGTCCTACCCATACAAGGTGCTTGGTTCTCATCAGTCCTAGAATGTTTGATCTATTGTACATTTCGTCTAGTTCACAATTATGTCTGATCCTCCATTCTCCAGTGATCTCATCCAGTACTGGACCAAAGATCTTCCTTAAAACTTTCCGCTCAAAAACAAGAAGATTGTTCAAGTTTTTTTTCCAGACACTCTAAGTTTCACAACCATACAGTATGACAGGTTGAAACATTGTTTTATACAGCTGGAGTTTGAAATTTCTCATGAGACCACACGATGCAAGACGTTGACTGAGACCAAAGTATGATCGATTGGCAGCTTGGATCCTCGCTTTGGCTTCTGCTTTACATGCTGCGTCTTCTGTAAAAATTAACCCCAGCATGGGTCCTGCTCATCACCAGACATTCCGTCTTTGATTAATTCACAAGGAGTCCAATTTTGCTTGCTTCCGCATCCACGCTTTCATTCATCTGCATTAGTTCCTCTTAGATCTGGACAACAGGGCCACATTATCAGCAAACGCGAGATGTGTGATTTTCTCACCCTCTACCTCTATACCCTTGGAGCTTTTACGAGAGGCTTCTCTCATTATCGTTTCAAGTGTCAGGTTGAACAATACCAGTGACACACCATCTCCTTGTCTCAACCGTGTGTTTATGTTAAAGCTCTCTGTGAGTTGGTTCCCAAGCTTCACTTTGCCTTTTAAATCAGTGAGACATATTCCAACTAGGCTGATGAGTTTCTTAGAGATTTAGAAGTAACTAAGAAAATTGAAGAAACGTTGTCACAGCAAAGTTACACTACGCTAAAGCAAGCTTTCATATGGTGCTACACACAACCAGAACAGTGACTACAAAAGATATTCACGTATGAAAACATGGGCCTTAACACTCGGTCACAAGTGCTCAAAAATCTATGTATACTAGCAGGCCCTACCTGAATAATCTTTACGCTTGTTATAGCTTCATAAATTTCCAGCCACCATGTTCGCTGTCATTGCAACACAGACAGACTTGACATTGCAAGTGTTAGCAAAGAAGGCAGACAACATTGCAGGTTAAGTAAGGTTTCTGCTTGTGCAAATATCAGCAATAGTCAAGACAAGAAAATGGGAACAGGCAGAGAGGTGGAAGCTGGCACTACTAGTCCCGCAATGTGCACAAACACTTCTCACCAACTCCACACACTGAGTGAACCCATCTTGAAGCAACTAGCATCACAAGAGGGGAAAAATGCTGCACACCAACAGCAGCCATGAAGTTGTACTTTGAAAAATAGAAAACTGCCATGTATCATGACTCACTGGAATGGTGGTGCTGGTACCATACATCTTTTGGAAACTCAATGCACTCAACCCTGCAATTACCCAAATTTCAAAGCTGGGTGCTAACATCCATTGCAACAACAGAAGTGCCCAGACAACAGAGTGGAAAAAAGATGGGGAAACACCACATTAGCAGCAGTCAACCCGTCACACTGATTGTTTATACAGTACCAGTTACTGGACAAATTTCGAACTGATATGGGTTCGAAAATCAGCATCTGTCCAAGAGGTGCTGGTGACGCCAATGGCAACAATGCAATATATAATTATTGGGGCCAATGATTCCAGGATCACTACCTAAGGAGAAAATGTCGAATGCTACACTTGGGTTCAAACTTCCAACCGACATAGACTTTTATGATTGCAGATGTGCCTGATCACGTAATCAGAGTGGACTTTTTACATGGTTATCAACTTATGCCTGACTTGGTCAGCCACTGATTAGTACCAGTACCCACAGAATGGATAATGACTACTGTGTCTTCCGAGTTCTGTCAAACGCAGTGTGACGTGCCTGTGGCTTCACCTTCATTGACGTGTGATGTCTCTACCGTATCATCCATGCCAAAGAACACTGATTTGTTTCCGTGCCCACAATGAAGTATGCATCTTCAAAAAAGTAGAAAGCCGGGAGTCATAAAGATTCAAATGCTGTCAACAATATCTGAGGAGCCACTTTTTCATAATTTACTTCTAGATTTTCCGGCACTCACCAAACCCTTCTGTGCCACCAGGAAATGCTCACACAATACTCAGCATTCCACCCACAGTGTCTGCATCCACAGAAGCTACTCAGAGCATGAGCAGAGTGCAATCAACTGCTGGAAGCGGGTATTGTGCCCAGGTCGGATAGTCAGTGGGCCTCCCCAATCTACATGGTTTGTAAAAAAGAAAATTCCTGGAGGATATGTGGAGATTATAGAATGCTTCACAGATGCACAATCTGAAACTGCTACTCTGTACCACATGTAATGGATTATTTACAGCACAATTAGTAGTGCAGAAATATTCAGTGCTACAGACTGCACCTAAGTGTATCACAAATTCTCATGGCGCCAGCTGACATTAAGAAAAACAGCAGTGATCACACCATTCAGCTTATATGAGTTTCATGTCATTCGGCCTTAGGAATACCGCACAAACTTGGCAATGGTTCATGCTCAAAGTGCCTAGAGAATTAACATCGTGTTTTTTGCTACATGGACGGCATTATTGTATTATCTGCTAGAATACAAAAGCATGCAGCACACCACAGCAGCTTTTCAGCTGTTTAAAAGAATATGGTGTAATTATTAAAGTAGGAAAATGTGTTCTGGAAAAGCAAAAGTTTAAAATGATGGGATACTTGGTCTCCCCGGCAGGACTGTCAGCATTGTCATAGCAGGTTGAAGCAGTATAACAGATGCCTCTTCGCACAACTTACAAGAGACTTTGCAAATTCTTAGACATGCTGAACTATTATCGACATCACTTGCTTCACTTAGCTGCTGTCCAAGAGCTGCTCTCGACATTACTCGCCAGCAAGAATACTACAGGGAACTGTAAGGTACTGTAGGCTCTGGATACCAAGGCAGCTTTCCAAGACTTAAGGAAACATCTAGCACATACACTGCTGCTAGAACACACAAGACTGAACACACCCTCTTGTCACTTATGGTAGATGTGAGCCCAACAGTTGTGGGAGTGACTCTGCAACAGAAAGTCAAGGGCAACTGGCAGCTACTTGCCTTTTTCTCTAAGAACCTGACTCGAAAACACTCAACATGGAGTGCAACTGATTGTGAGTTGCTTCCTATTTACTTAGCAATTAAAGATTTCCACTCATTGGTCGAAGGGACATTTTGCAATTTTTACAAGCAGTTGGCAGCCATTTTTCAGTGTGACATTGATCTCAACTCACTGCACCACTGCAGGCAGGTCGAGTACATTGCACAGTTCTCAAGTCATGTCCTGCACATAGCAGGTAAACACAACCAGATTGCAGATTGCTCTCTCAGAATAGTGCCAGTTTAAAATCTATTTGTTGGACAGAAATAGTGTTAGAACAACACGATGATCTTATGTATATAGACTGAAGTGGGGAGTGAAAATTTGTACCAAGTTCGGGAATTGAACCTGGATCTCATGCTCACTAGGCAGGTGCACTAGCCACTAAGCCACCTTGGCACAGCAGTTTGCACAACTGCACGGATTACCCTGGCATGCCTCCCTCCAATGTGGTGTAGTGGCTAGTGCACGTGGCTAGTGAGCATGAGATCCAGGTTCAATTCCCGAACTTGGTACAAATTTGCACTTGCTGCTTCAGTCTATATACATAAAATCGTATCTGTATGAGACCAGTAAAGTCTCTGAGATTGTGTCATTTCATTTGTATAAGTACCTGAACCTGGATTTTAGGGTGGATATGACCATCAAACTGTGTTGCAGCTCTGGTGTATGCCAGCCCAAAATGAGCCAGATGATTTTTGGTGTGAGGCTGCAAGAAGGAAGCAGTGGCCCTACATACCGAAACAATACTGTCGCGAAGTTTTTGTCATGCTGCATAACTTAGCACACCCAGGAGTCTGAACAACAGCCAAACTAGTCTCCGCTAAAGCTGTGTGGTCAGGGGTGCAGAAAGACTGTCGCACTTCGGCACACACGTCTCACATGCCAGTGTAATATCAGCAGGCATGTCTCCGCACCTGTTTCGCTTCCTGACATTGTCAACCATATTTTTGCACATACATTTGGGCAGTATAGGGCCACTACCATACTCTGACAGACAGTATTTGCTAATGATCATCGACTGTTTTATCAAGTGGCCACAGATTGTCATGGTACAAAATACATCCACTGAATTGGCTGCAAGAGTACTGTTGCTTGCTTGGCTCTCCAGGTTTAGCATTCTGTGAGACATAACTAAGGATCACAGGAAACAATCTGAAAGCCAACTATTCAATGAACATCTTCTATTGTGCGGCTGTGACCACCTCTGCATTAGCTATCATCCAGCGAGCAGTGGAATGGTAAAGTGATTCAGCCGCAGCCCTAATATGCAGTTCATAATCAGAAAAAATGCCACTGGTTCTACTCAGGTTGAGAATGGCAGTGAAGGAGGACATCAAGACATTTTGTCTCTTTGAGGCATACCTCACCTAATATTGGCTACTGAAATGCTTGTTGTTTCACAATGAAACAATTTATTTCACAATGTCGATTACAATATGGCCAATTAATACATTCCCAATATGAATATTTTAATTCTAGACACGGCAATTGTGAAAATGATAGAGTGCCACTCACCATACAGTGGAGATGCTCAATCACTGATAGGCACAACAAAAAGACCATCAAGCAGGTAAGCTTTCGGTCAAAAAGGCCTTCATCCGAATCAGGAAACACACAGGCGCACGCACACACGCAGACACACACACACACACACACACACACACACACACACACACACACAAAACATGACCACAGTCTCCAGTCTCTGGTTACTGAGGCCAAATATCAGAATCCCAACAATTACTAGCAAAAAGAAGTGCATTTCCTTACTTTTGTTTCTCCACAAAATATTCACAGCACCTTCCTTTGACGTTCTCCCAGCCACACTGGATGAAAATGAAAAAGAGGTAATTGGCCCAGGTGAAGGATGCATGGTTTTCATCATGACATCGTATTACGTAGTAGAGACTATTTGGAAATCCATTTGAAACAACATACTTCAAGAACTTTCCATGATATTAATGCACTGAGGTTGGGGGCAAGAAGACACCGAGATGGACAGCCCTCAATAACAGGGCATATAGATGACATGCTTAATGTCTTGAAGCATTTTCTTAGTACAGCCAAAGTGAAATCTGTACTTGTAGAGTATGCATGAATTGCAGAAGTTGCTGCAGTAACACAAGTACACTCTGTTACAGAAGAGTGCTTGTATTGATTTGCAATTCCTGGTGAGGGAACAGATTTTTGAGAAAGCTTGTTGACGATCTGAAATGGAATATCTGTGAAAAAACTCAACCTTCCAGTATGATCCATCAATTGCACCAAATGACAAAAACACTGTTGATACCAACTTAAGCAGACAAAAGTATTGCTGAGGTTTTATTCCAAGACAGGCCAGCTGCACTAACAGACTGCTGTGCTACTGTGTACTGAAAAAGTCAGTATTTAAAAATGTTGTGTTGTATGTATAAATGTTTTAGCCACTAACTTTGTAAATAAAACAGTGAACAGACTGAAAACTTGTATTAAGTGTAACATCTTCTGTTACATCTTGACTGTGACAGCTTAAATTATGGGAATGTGAAAAGTTTCACTGTGCATTTGGTCATATGTTGAGCACCTTCAGATTGTATACGTCATAGGCAGCGTTTAGTGAATGAAGTGTTCAACGTATGACAAAAGCAGTTGTGAACACTTTCTTCAGCAAATACCATCTGTAACATACAGAATACAATATATGAGGGAAACTGGTTAAGACCGCTATTGTGCAACATGATTATGTCTACAATAAAAGAAAGAGTATATTCTCTTTATTTGGAAATCTGACCTCATATGACAGTGGTTTTCATTCCCCAGTCTTGTGTGTACCTTTCATATTTGTATTTGTCTTTTCTACCCACTTTTAACTTTTAACATACTGAATGTCTGATGTCTGAAACTCCCCCCCCCCCCCCCCCCCCCCAACCTTCATCTGTGTATCTCTCAGTATTAAGCTGACAATTTTGGAAACTGTATTTCAAATTATTTCTATATTTTTATTTCAAATCCTCCTTTAGTGAAGAAAAGATGACTTTATGTCATCAGTTCTACTTACTCTGAGCAGGTTTCAAGGCCAGTAGTTTAGCTAAATGCACATCTGATTCTAGTTCTGGAAGAAGTGGCAGATCTAGTCCAAATTTATGAGTCAGTGCTCGATCTCGAGCCTCTGTTTTCTTTTGAGCACGTTTTTTTGCCTGGAACAAGTATTTTAAAATTACTTGTGCAGTCATACACATGCAGTCAGTAAATACATCTGGTACCAATGGTCAAGCAAACAGAGTTCTCTAAATATTTAGAAGTTGAGAGGCATGTAATATTAATTTAGCATAGAGAAATTGGTAGATAATTTTCACAATGAAGTAGATGAATTAAATAATTTAAAATAAGCATATATGCGCCATCAGTTGTACGATTATATATTTATTCTCTACTGGTTTTGATTATTACTATCATCTTCACAGGAGAAAAACAATGTATATCTCCTGTGAAGATGATTGTAATAATCGAAACCGGTAAAGAATAAACACAGAATCGCACAGCTGATGGCACAAATATACTTTTTTCAAATTATGTAACAACTGTAGACAGTCATTATCAAACAGCTGCAGACAGTCACCTATGCAAAAGCTCTATGAATTAAATCAGTTGAAACTGAGGGAATTAGATTAGGAAATGTGACACTAAGGGCAGTAAACGAGTTTCATTATTGCAGCAGCAAAATAAGCAGCAAAGGTCACATTAGTGCCAGACAGGCAATTTAAAAAAAATTCTGAAAAAAAAATTAATCTTTTAACATCAAGTATAACTTTAAATGTGTGCAGATGGATATGTGTGTGTGTGCGAGTGTATACCTGTCCCTTTTTCCCCCTAAGGTAAGTCTTTCCGCTCCCGGGATTGGAATGACTCCTTACCCTCTCCCTTAAAACCCACATCCTTTCGTCTTTCCCTCTCCTTCCCTCTTTCGTGATGAAGCAACCATGGGTTGCAAAAGCTTGAAATTTGTGTGTGTGTTTGTGTTTGTTATTGTCTCTATCAACATACCAACGCTTTCGTTTGGTAAGTTACAGCATCTTTGTTTTTAGATATATTTTTCCCACATGGAATGTTTCCCTCTATTATATTTAAATGTTCGGATGTATTTTTGAAGGTGTTTGCAGCATTGCACTGTATAGATGTGCTGCACAAATTCACCGGTGCCAAAATCGATGTCATATTCCTATCCTGCGTACCTGCTACCTCTTTCTTCTGCATTCCTATCCTATGCAACTGCTGCCTAACTTTCTGCCATCAGCCAATCTTCCCAAACTCTCCTTCCTGCTTCCTGCCCCTTTCTTCCCTGACCCACTCCATGTGACACAACCTCTCATCTAGTCAAACTACAATTCTCTGCCACAGTGTTCAGCCAGATAGTGTAGCTGTACAGGTGTTGTGTGTGTGTGTGTGTGTGTGTGTGTGTGTGTGTGTGTGTTGCTAGCTAGAAAATGGTTTTGTCTGAGAGCTAGCTGTAGTAACCACAATCAACTGCGAGAATGCCTTGGGCTGCGGATCGGAGCCGCCAGGCAGGGAAGCTGCCGGCGGTGGAGCACGCACCACCGGGTAAACACAAGGACGAGTCGGACGACAGACCAATGACAACCGACAACAACTGACCATGACCTACTCTGACCGACACATCAAGGAAGAGAGAAACAATGGAGGTTTGTAGAAACCACAACACCAAACACCAACAGTAAATCCACTCGGAACCAGAGCCAGGCAAAAGTCAACAACGAGCAACGCCAAGAACACAGTACCGCTGAGATAGAAACTCAATCCAGAGCGAGTACCAGACTGACGGGACTAGGGCAGAGCAGGTCCCTATATACGAAACCGGAGGGAGCGGCTATTGGCCGCTGTCTGCAGGTGGCGTAGCGGTGGCGCCCTCGCTGCGTGAGAGCCGTTGCGCGGAATAGCCGCCGCGGACGCAGAGCCCTCTATAGGCCGACCACGTTCATTTGTTCTGGCGCGTGTTCAACTTCTGCGGCGTGAGGTACTAGACTAGCAATATTTTCAGTCTACTTTATCTGCCTGTCTACAGCTCAATGCCTCTACTATTCAGAGAACTGTTACCTTTCCTTCTAAATTATTTAAATATGCAATTATACAGTACACTCATAATTACTGCAGCATGTACCTGACGTTCAGTGGTTTACTATGGTCCTATTTCAGGTGAAATGCTCTCAGAACTGGTGGACCCCATTATACAGGGAACTTTAGATAACATGAAATACAAATCATGGTGCAGCTCTCGCACACTGAAAAGCTTAGGTGGAAGTGAAAGTTACATTAACTGCCAGGAAAAATAATTAAAACCATACAGGGATTCAGCCCTAGACAAATGACCTTGAGCTCTGACACTATATTATGCACTGAACTGGATAGAGCATTGGTTAAGGCACTTCTGGTATACCTAGAAGTGTTACTGCTACGGCACAGCATAATAAAGTGTAGAAATTAGAAAAATTTATTAAAACTCATTAACATAGTCATGAGCAAACTCAAGTCAATGCCAGGGCAGAGGCAGAAGCAGGAAGCAAGCCAGTATGATGCAAGTAGGTCAGGTCGACAACACATTACAATACTGTCTGCCTGAGTGAGGACATGCCTTCGACAGGAAGAAGACATGACAGAAAACAAAAGGAAGTTAGACAAGCATATTCATTATGCTCATAAGACATGTTACAAGAAATTCTCTCTCTTTCACAAGAGTACATAGTGAGGAATGAACCTGGCAGTAAACAGCCTGTTAAGTGAATATATCAGAATGAGGAGGACACACAGCACTTGATTCTACGATTGCAACACTGTAGTGAAACTATGCCACAGATGTATGAACTAGGCGAAGATGCACTCGAGATGATGACCTCCACCTCATGAACATCGTGTTGCTCACTGCCTGCCATCTGCTGATGGAGAAACAGTGTCTTCCGAAAACGCCACACTGCAGGGTGCTGTCAGCACAGAACTTCAATGTGGAAGCCGGCAACAGGGCCACTTGGGGTTCACATTTCTGTTCAATTCTCAAATGCCTCCAAGGGCTTGAAACCTACCAGGGATAGAGAGGAGATCAACCAACCACATGACTACAGACACCATGTACATTGTGGGTGGGTAATCAAGGGTCATCATAGAATTTGGAGTGGGACCAAGGAAACCCCAGCAGCTAGTGCAAGAACCACTTTGTGCAGTGCAATGGCCACTGACACCTTCTCCTGGGTGTGCAACTGCTGAGCTGACTCGACGGACATAAGATAGAATCCAACATGCAGCTGTATGTGCCCCAGCTGAGGCTGGTGCAAAAGAACGACGACTTGTGAACATTGCGAGTAAATGACTGGACTCTAATATTAATGTTTTACTAGCATTGTTGATGCTTGACAGGTTCCTAACAGCTGTTTTGATCTAAAGCAGAGGCGTCTCCACTCAGCCCTCTGTAATATCGAGGTTGCCACTATTCTCGCATGGCTGAAGAAACTACCAGTCCAAGATTAGATGCTGCTGTCAGCACCACTCCCACTGCATCTCATGGACAATACATTTGACTGCAGTCTGTAAATATAGGGATCAGCCCTGTAGCTTGCAGCCAATGCTGTGTTTACTGGGAATTTCATCTATAACTTCTTGCTATGCCAGTTTGTTGCATCCATGCTATGCGTTTTTTCTTGGACTACTCTTCGGCTTTTTGCTTGTGACTAAGGTATTGGAATTTGTGCTATGGTCTGGTCTTGTTTGCAATGTTCCCTCATTGGATTTCTTTAAGCCTACAATGACTGTGCTGCTCTAGGCTGATAGCACAAGTGTGTGTGTGTGTGTGTGTGTGTGTGTGTGTGTGTGTGTGTGTGTGTGTGTGCGTGTGACAGTGACAGTGACAGAGAGAGAGAGAGAGAGAGAGAGAGAGAGAGGGAGGAATCACTTCAAATCCCTGTTCAGCTATTCAATTATGTTTTTCAGGGAGTATTCCCTTTCAAAATGGACATAGCATTGCTCAGTTTAAGCTTTTGCCCCATCTTTAATTGCTTTCTATGTTTTAATATATTTTGTGCAGGTGATGTGCCACTGCTCTTAAGCATTAAATAAAATGATACTTCCAACTGAAGTAATCGTACTACGCAACACATAATTGTCAGTAACAAAAATAAAATTATTGAAAGTAATCTTGCATCACAGTCATGCATTTATACAACTGAGTAATATTAGGGAAATTTGTGATTTCTGTATACCCCACTGACATGTGTCTATCAGCTGTATACTGGAATAAATATATACTGGCCAACTATTCTGCCCACATGTAAATTTACTGATTATATTTTACCAAACAAAAAGTAAGCATGTAATGGTTATAAACCACATTCAAATTGCAAGTATGCAAAGTCAATATACATAACAAAGCTAGAAATGAACTTTTATGTCAGGAAGGAAATCAGAAATGTAGATTACGAGAATTTTAGGAAAGGATGGATTGTTATGCACCATAAAGACCTTAGTGCAATGACCAGTCGGAGCTGCTGGTGGTAGTGGTCATGTGTACCTGAAGTATGCTTGCTTGAGTGAATTTATGGATGTCTTCTTTGCTGAAGAAGGCTTTGGCTGCTGAAAGCTATAATATGTAACAGTCTTTTCGTTGTGCCTGTCTACAAGTCAACGGATCATCCTTGCGGTGAGTAGCAATCTATCCTCATCCTAGTATTGTTGATATTCCACTGTTTGATTATGAGAATTTATTTGATAGACAGGTACACCAAATAAAACTGGGCAACAAGTGCAGCATCTTAGAAAATGAAGGTTATAACGACATTGATGAAAGAGGCAATTATTAACACAAGTACATAGGCAAATGTAAAATATGTACAAAGAAAACACAAGAAAAGAAGATCTCAAATGGAATAAGGAAAGTATTAAAGAGAGAGTAAGATTTCTAAACAAACAATAATATGAACAAGACAGAATTGCTTAATTAAACAAAACTATTTGGATACTTCTTCAGGTGGGTCAGAAGAAGAAATCAGAAATTGGTAAGAGAAACAACAGGAAACAAAAGGGCATGGAAAAAAATTAACTTATTTTGGATAGGTAGCACATTTCACCAGTTAAAATGAGAGCAGACACAGCAACTAATGACAGGAAAAAAAGTACAAATATTTAAAGAGATGAAGGAGAGCATGAATATTCACACCGCCCCACCGAGAGTAACAATCCACAATGGCAGTGTGAATATGTTAAATATGTATTCAGGATAAGACATGAATCATGATAATTAACAATGAAAATAATGACAATATATAAGTAATGGCAGTGAGATGTATAAATCCATGTGAGATACAAGGATTGGTAAGATGCTGGGAGATGATTAAATCTGAAGGAAAGAATATACAAAATAAAATTTGCAAAATTATTAATGGCATAAATCTGTTATTGGATGAGATTCACCTTGAGCAAACACAGTTTTTTTTCTCTTCATTTTTACCCAGACACATTTTGCAGAAGTTACATGCATCATCAGTGTTTTTTATATTTATTTATTTATTTAATGCTACATGCTTTGGAAAACCAGAAAAAATGAAAAACTGTGAAAACAGGTGTTACAGTCTCATTTTTTTCTGGTTTTCCCATTATCTTCACTGTAAAAAACTGCACTTCTTAAGTTTACAACATCATTGTGAGAGTGGAAGTCTAAAAAGTACTGTTTTTCACAGTGAAGATAACTGGGAACCAGAAAAAACATGACAAACTGTGAAAGAAAAACAACTTAATGCAAAACATAAAAAACCACAGCATGTGAGAACAATAAAGAAAATAGAAAATCCACTTACGCTGTAACTTCAGCAAAATATATCTGGATAAAAATGAAAAAATTGCGTTTACTCAAGATGAAAAAACAAATTTATTTTTATACAAATCTGGACATGAGAGCATCAACTGCAAGAAGAATATTAACAGCATATTTGTAAAAGAAGACAGTTCACCAATGAAATAATGCTTCAGCCATTCTGCTTCATTGGAAAGGCAAATGAAGTGTAAAAAACCATACGCTTATCAGCCTCCTATCTGTAATATACAAGATATTAAGTAAAGTTATCACCAACCACATAGAAAGAACATTAAGTTTTGACTGAGCACTAGAACAAGCTGGTTTTGGAAATAAAGGTAGTGTAATGTATGTAACAGTTCAGACAAGATGAGAATAGAAGCTCCTGAAATGTGGCGCTACAGAAGAACAATACAGATTACATGGGTAGATCATGTAACCAATAGGGAGGTATTCAATAGGACTGAGGAGAAAATAAATCTGTGGCATGACTTGACTAAAAGAAGGGATCAGTTGATAGCACACATTCTGAGACATCTGGAAATTACCAATTTACCGCATTTACCCAATCATGAGATGAGGCTTCTTTTCCAAATTCGTCATTTGAAAAATACAGGGTCGTCTCATATTCACAGATTAAACTATTGCAGCTGAGGTTAACATTTCTGCATTGTTAAGTCGAGTATATAGGGGTCGTCTTACATTTATAGATGAAAGCTTTGGCTATTGAGGTCACATACAAATTTATTTTGAAGAATGTGAAAGCGCAGGGCTGGGCAAATGATACTTGCATTCAAGCAGGCTCAAAATTTCCCAATATACCAAAGTGCTCAGTACAGTATCAATGCTGCTCAAACAATCACATGACATTTGACTCATATGGCACTAGTGGAAGGGGTATGCGAGAAACTATTAATTACCCAATACAACAGTCTACTGCTCTACTCAAAATGTGACAATTCTGTGAAACATAAAAGGGAATTGCATTATGTTCTATCATACTACAAACTCTTGTTGTATTTGAACAGTTTTGCAATAAAAGTTCTCATACTTGTATGGATACCATATACAAACATTAATGCTGATTGTTAAGTAAAGGCAACACTCAAAACTGAAAAATGTTGTTCTTCAAAAAACATTACTTGATTCTGAACACAGATCAATATTTTATTTGATTATGAGAGAGTGTAATGATTTACCAAGTGGGTTGCATGTGAGAAATTCATCCACTGTTCATGTGTTAGAATACTGAGTAAAAAGTTTACTAGCTTTTAATCAGCTTTAGAACATAAAGGAGACATTCTGGTGAAACAAGAAGGAAAATTAATATATTATACTGTAATAGTTGTTGCAAGAATAAACTGCAGCAGCAAGACCCATTATGGAGATATACCAAGGATGGCATGATGAGTGAAGTTTGGAAATTGGACTAAATTGTGATTGTGATATTTCATTTATGTATTAATTGCTGTTGTTATATATTACTTGCAGTCCATGTTTCACAGTTGCTCAAGAACAGCACTGTGCCAAGTATTGGAGGGGGTAACAGTAATATCAGCTTGGCTGAGAACTAGGATGAGTGTGGGGAGGGAGCAGTGAGCGGGCAGCAAATTATGTCCTGTTGCCAACCGTGGTCTTTTAGGAACATCTACCACATTTAAACTGCAGTTTGCCTGAATCCATTTGTAGTCATAAAGGAACCGATTTTAAAATTTGACAAATACTCAACAATGCAGGGTGAGGTAAAAGTCTGGATACATCCCTATAAACCTCGAATGGTGTGAGGAATCATAATGGCGTCTGGTATGGGATGTCTGTAGGTGGGGGCGCAACGTATAGGAGCTATGGTAACAGTGGCAGTCATCTTTAACTCCACCATCTTGGATTTGGGTTATGTGTTTCAAATGGGAAGGGGGCCACGTGGCTTTTTGAATTGCCTCTTTCTTAGGAATATACATGTGAACTCTATTTTAAGATACCTTCATTTGCGTAGGAGTTATGACCGGTCAAGAAATGAAACTGCATGGAAGTGATCAATTCTGTTTATTGTTGCAGGTGATCCACAATGACACACAACAGCAGGCATGCATTGAAACTGTGTTAATGAGCAGTGGATGAAGTACCACAGTGACTGCTGCCAATTTCAATGCCTGGCATCCTGAGAGTAATGCCATTTCAAATATGACAGTATTAAAGTTATTGGGCAAATTTTGTGTAACAGGTTCTGTGGTGAACAAGCCACTCAGTGGACATCCAAGAACAGCCACTGATGAGGAGACTGCAACAGCAATTTTGGCATCATTTGTGAAAGGTCCCCATCGCAGTATGCGTCGATTATCAGCAATATCTGGTGTTAGTCAGCATTCAATCCTGCGTGTATTCTGCACACACACAGTTGCGTCATCTCTCGGAGGATGACAAGGTGCAGTTTGTGGAATGGGCTCTGGATCAGTGTAACAGAAATCTAAACTTCATACAACAGATGTTGTTCAGTGACAAAGCTAGTTTTTATGTGCAAGGAGAAGTAAACAAACAGAATCATTGTTACTGGTCAGATGCAAACTCCTTCAGAATGGAACCCTGTAAATGTGCTGGTGGTGAAAAAGAGACAGTTTGGTGCATGTTTGGGACACAAGAATCGTGGTTCTGATGTTTATTTATGGAGAGAGGTATCTTAACATGCTCTGTGATTGTGTGCTTCCAACGCTACTGAATCCACAAGATGATTCCCCAACCTTCGTCCAACAAGACGATGCACCTCTCCACTATTCTACCAAAGTCAGACAGTTTCTGGATGAACAGTTTGGAGGTCACTGGATAGGTACGAGGGGTCCTACTGAACAGCTACCACAGTCCCCTGATCTTACACCTCTTGACTTTTATCTGTGGGGACATTTAAAATCATTGTATATAAGGTAAAAATCAACAATTTAGCCCACCTCTGCTGGCATGTTGAGGTGTGTGCCTCTGTTGACCCACAGATCTTGTAATGTGTGCAGCAGGACTGGCAAAAAAAGACTGACTGTGTGCGAGCACAATGGAGGTCATATTGTGTGTACACTGTCAAGCTGACTATGACAAGTGTCCTAAACTTTAACAGGTCATAGCTCCTACACAAATAAAGATATCTTAAAACAGATTTCTTACGTGTATTCCTGAGAACGAGGTAGTTCAAAGTAATGTGCCACATGATTCCCTTCTCATTTGAAGCAAGAGATATTTCAACATTCTAACTTCAGTATAGAAGCGAAATCCAATATGTATTCAGATAAAAAGAGCTGTGTTCTCAGGCCCCACAGTAACCCGACCTCAGAAATCACAACGTAGGAAGAAAACCCCAAATATTTGTGACAATGAAGACTTAAATTTCAGAGCTGTTCTATTAGGATAATGAGGATGAAATATAGTGATACCACAGATGAATGGTCTGCAAATTAATGTCAACCATTTATTTTATTTTTCCTTGTATTATCAAAATGTAGACACTCAATAAACAGCATAAATTTAGAGTATGTGTAATGTTAACTTCCTAATATCTGTCTATTAAACAGTTTGCAATTTTGATTAGCCAGAACGTGTTAAAAATAAATTTTTCTCAAGAAGCCACTTGAAAAAATGGGGGTTGCCTTATAATCAGTGTTGTCTTCCAGTCAGGTAGATACAGCAGTAATGGAGGGAAGTGTGTGGGTTGAAGATTGTAAAGTAATACCATGAAATGGATACAATAAGTAAGTTAAAAAGGATGTAGCTGCATTAGTTATTTGTTGATGAAGAGGCTTGCACAGTACAAAGCAGCATGGAGAGCTGCATCAAACTAGTCTTCAGACTGAAGACCACAACAACAACAATTCTAACAAACTTTGTAATAACAGTCCTTGAGAAATAAGGTATTTATTCAGTATACTGAAGAATGAAATGTATATCAATGTTACAGCTGCTCTTAAACTTTATCAAGATATTCAGAAATTCAGAATTGATAACAGAATTTGGCAATTAGATTTTAAATATGAAAAATCTTCTAATCCTGCCAGTCATATCAATTGATGAAAACATACCATTGATACCTACAGCTATGTCCCGTGGGGTCACTGCAAATGGGGAATAACACAGTATCTTCAGCTGACAGGTCAAGAGAGTACGCCATTGGTTGATTTAATGCCAAGTAGTCAATGACCCAATCTGATTTCTGCCTGCAAGTGAATTTGTTCATTTCTATGGCTGACTAAAGTACTGATGACAACTCTGCACCATCCCAATTATTCTCTGGACTGGTCCATGTAATTTATTTTTATTTATTTGCTGCTTTCTTTTAGTCTGTTATCCATATAAAAGAACAGACCAAATATTGAACATGAACAATTCTAATGGTCTGCAAATGCTATTTAATGGGGGGAAATATACATAGAATAACTACATTAAAAAATAACTAAAAAAAAGTCTGGATACTACCATTTGGGCATCTGGCACACAGATATCTGCTCATCCCAAATCCAGAAGGCACACACTACTGGTCTATTACACTATGCAACATTGGTAGATCACAAATTTTGTAATTTGTAATCCTGGACTGCACTACTACACTATACTACACAACAGCACACAACACTACTGTTCTTGGTATTAGAAACCAGCTGGATCTCTCATTTGCCTGGATGATTATTCCCTGGCGTACTGAGGTGCAACACAGGATTCGAAGGGGCTATGGCACCCAAGGTGGCTGTCAGGTCTCAGGAAGTCCTTCCTGGTCCTCCCTGAGGCTCATCTTCTCACTGCTTCCAGAATGTTGTTGTATGTGGCATGTCTCGTTATCATGATGTAAGGCCCCTTCTTGGTTGTCTCTCAGCATTGTGGGTTTGTGGTTCATAAGCCAATATCTTAGCTGTAAGCAAGTTCAGCTTATGCCATAGTTCTTCATTCCTTATTATATTGTAGACTGTTGCTTTTCCAAATTCGTTCCTGTCTATCAGTAACATCTTGTCTAATGACACACTCTCAGATGATGTGATCTGGGGTACCCATTGCTCCACATTCACAGGTGTTTGTGGGCACTGTCCTATTTTCAGTAAGTGCTGGGATATGGTCCATGTCTCAACAGATAATGTATAGCTCCCTTGGTCAGAAGGAAGTATGTCATTCCTTTTCTTTGTCTTATGTTAGGAAGGAACTGGTAGGTTCTCATTCCTGTTTCTCCACTGTCCCAGATTTCTTGCCATTCTCTATCAATGCATCCTTTTATTTCCTTACTCAATACAGCTTCCTCACCTTATATTCATGCTTTTTGAGCCAATACTGGGCACCTCTCTTTCTTACTGCTGCATCTAGATGTAGCAAGCCTAATTTCACCAGCAATGTCTCAGTCAGTGTTGTTCTATATGTGTCAGGTGCTGAAGTACACTTCTCTTTGGTCACTGTAGAGCCTGTGCTGTCCTTACCTTTCTGGCTCTTTGAGCCCAAACGCCCCACACCCGTAGCCCACAACAGCAAGTAAGATTGCATTGTGGTACATTCTTATTGCACTTAGTGGCAGCTGAAAACTTCTTTGGCCAACTGCTGCTATTTTATTTACGATTTTAAGGTGTCTCATTTCTATGTGTGCTTGGAAGTTTTGCTTTTCATCGATGGTAATTCCTTTTCTGTACATAGGATGGCCATTATTCTGACTGCTCGATCTCTCATTCTTGATAATGTTCCTTTTAGTAACATATAGACTGCTTTATGCACTGCTATTGTTAGTTTTTTTCTATGCACCAGTTGCTTAGTTTTTCAATAACTACCCGACTTTTTCCTCTACTTTAGCCCTTGTGTTAGCAGATACTACAATTACCAGATCATCTGCATAGGTGATGCAGCCCCTAATGTTTGTTATACCCTGAAGCTTGTTCAGTAATGGCTCCAAACCAACATTCCAGAACTCTGGACCACAAACAGAGCCCTGTGGACACCCTTTGATGGTGCTCCGTGTTGCACCTGGGCCTGATTGGGATATGAGTACAAAGACGTCTGCCTACTGCTATTCACTTCTACTTTGGTGAACTATGGTACCATTCAGCTACGCAATTGTTTTCTGCCTCACATACTACTTGTTTACTCCAATGTAATTCCAGTTGTGCTACTCCCCATTGGCTGCTCCCAATTGTTTTCATTTGTTGTTCTGAACAATCCACTGAATCAGTAATGGTTATAAACCATATATCATTTATTTTGTGTTTCGGTGTAATCAACTTTTGTGATCTAGACTGGGGACCACAAAACCGAAACTGTCCTACACAGCCTCAAAGAAAATGTTGAGGGTGTTATATTGGGGACATGAAAAAGGTATAGGTGTTTACAAAATGTAACAGAACCATCTTTGTTTTGCTGATGACACTGCACTATTTGCCTCTAGCACAAATAATTTCATCAACTATAAGGATAATTTATGGAAAAGTTTGAAAGGAGCTCTGAAAAACTAATTATGTAATAAGACTACAAAACTGTATAATCAGCAAATAGAAAAGTAAATAGCACAAATTTACAATGAAACCATGTAAACAGAAAATGAGATTTTGTAGCAGGATGGAAAGGAGCAGAAATAAACAGAAGAGTAAAACTGGACTGGAATTATTATGGGAAAACCAATCTTACGATGTGTCTGAAAAGGAAAGGTTACAATTGGTTTGTCTCATCAATTTTGATGAGGGCAAGGAGACATGGACTTCTAATGTGAAAACCATTCAAAAACTGAGAGTTACTTCATGAGCAATAGAGAGCTGCAGTTGAAAATTACTAAGAGAGACAGGAAAACAAATAATTGGATCAGGGAGCAAACTGGAGTGGAGGATGTAATTATGACAGTAGTGAAAATGAAGGGAAGATGCACTGGACGTATAGACAAATAAATGGATGGTAGAAGGACAAGGAGTCCTTTTCTGGAGGCCAAAAAATAAGAAGGCACAGGACAATGACCTAATGATTATACAAATGTAGGGGAAATATAGATGTGTGCAGCTCAAGATTATGATGAAAGGAAAGGTCTAGACACCAGTATTATTCAGCAGTGGATGTCAAAAGGCTGATAATGATGACATGGAAACAACAAATTTCTTGGAACACCAGTCTGCATTACATAACACATTAGAGAGATACAAATATTAATAGTAATTTTTTAAGCCTTGAAAATAAAGTGAAAGTACACAAACCCGAAAAGTTTGCCGTAGGGCACAATTTGCACTGTAGTCATCTTGCCAGCGATCTTCACGCATTGCTGCTAACCTACTAAGAGTTGGCATGATAGATTTAGCTCCTTTCTGATCTTTGTCACCATGTTCCAACTTAAACATAGCATCATCAAAAAGACGCTTACTGGTTGCCTTATCTTCAGGAACAACCTGTTCATTTTGTGTCGGATCCCATCTATTCTCTTGACGTCGGGCACCAGACACTATCACATAATCAAAATTCTGAAACAGAAAAAATCAACAATGTAAATACCCACATAAATGAAATCAAATCAAACAGAACAGTTTGTCAATAACACAGAAATATGAAGGATAAAGAGAAGAAAATCAGTGCTACTAAATATGAGTCAGACCAAACAGACTGTAATTAGAGGGGTGTTCTGCTACCTCTGGATTTATTTTCATGTAAATTATGCAATGTAGGGCTTTCAGGAAGTCATGAATAATTACACTCACATACACAGGTGCCAGTTTAAGTTTCAGGATTTGTGATTAAAAATAGCCTCAAAGCATTTTCTTATAACATGTATTTGAAATACTGTTGGAAAAAGTTCCACAGACTTTCAGTCATGTCCCACTTGAATTAGTGCTCAGTTGGGACACTCATTGGTCAACATCAACAGACTACAAGCCTTGCACAAATGTCCAGGTGGAAGCATATAATTCAGAACACTCTCCTGCCATAACACTGCTTAAATAATATAAGGAAATATTTCCTTGGTATGCACTGCAGGCATTGTCTCACATCTTACAAACATGGAGTACCAAACTGCCCCCCCCCCCCCCCCTCCACAAGTGTAATGGTCTGTTGCTGCTGAAAAATTTTGCATTGTGAATCACTGTCATTGGCTTCCACGAGTCTCTTTCTCTCCATAGCCACCATATAAACTGACTAAAGTGCTTCTTAATCAGTGGCAATGGAACATAATGATGAATCATAAATGACAAAGAGCACATTTTTTATGAGAAACATGTAAAATAGCATAAGAAATGTATGCCACCATACAAAGATGAGCTTAGTCCTGAAATTTGATCCGAAGAAATGAACTGTGCAGTTTATGCAAGTTACAGTGTTTTCACACTGTAACCTTGTTTGCACCCAAGAACCCCATCATTCTATTACTGAGGCGTTAGATGTTCTTGATCATATTTTGCTTTATTGCTTGTATTATGTTTTCCATGTCTGCCAAATTTGCCATACGCTTCTAGGTGCTAACCATATAAATAACTGAAAATGAAATACACAACTGAGTGTTGTACTTACTGTTTTCTTTGTAAGTTACATGTACCTACAATGTTATGACTCCAATTTTATAACAAATAAGTTCTAAACATAAATATCACACGATACAAACAACTGGAAACAAAACTCATATCAAACAGTAACTACACTTCTGCAGTACCTTATTTACACCTCCAGATATACCTAGTACTCTAAATACCAGCTGTTACGGTCATATGCATACAAAGTCATGAAGGAATTGAGACACAATATCATAATCTATTATCAAAGCCAACTTGACTGTGACTCCAAGAAAAGTACTGCTGATTCCACTGATGTCGTACAATCTTTCCAAAATTATGTTTTAGTATTCGTATAAGTTATCCATATTGGGAATGTTGAAGCCACTTTAATACATTACCCCATATTTTGCTGTCATGAATAATAAGTTCTGGGACACTAAATAATTTGGCTAATTCCAAAACTGTATCACATATGAACAAATGAAGCTGCTTCATAATATTCAAACTTAAATAAAAGGCTGTTTTGAAAAGTAACATTTATTCAGCAGATGCTAGAAGACAAAATATTGCAATCCAAACATATCAGCCGACTATGTCACTAAAATATAAATGAGAATATTAAATCCTCCATACATTCAGAAATATTACAGATTCACACAATCTAAGAGCAGTTGTGGAATCAGCATAAAACTCCTTTACAATTAAACAATTTGTGCAAAAATTTTCACCCCTCTTAAATTTCATTTACTTTATTTTGCTAAGATGGCAGTCAAGTTTGAGACTATAATGGTGGACTCACCCACAACTGCTACGACATTAATATACAACAAAGAAATTTAATATGTGCAACAGAAAACTCTTTTAAGTTAATACTAATATAAATAAAAATAAAGCTAGCTTTTAGGCAGCTTAATTCTAATATTAAATATGTTTTTATACTTCATTTATTGCCATCACATCCCTTAAGCTGGTGGGGAGACTGATGTCTTTAAATACATTCTTGGTAGACAAAAGGGTAATGTGAGAATGAATTGATGATATGGTAGGTCACTTGGACCCACAATACTTTAAACTTTTGTGACACCAACCAATAGCAGCAGTGTGTAAACATATCTGATTTCAACCATTACAAATTTCTGTGAGTTGTTGGAATATAAATGCTGAGTTATGATGACGTGTTTTATTTAGCAATAGTTACATTGCACAAAGCTACAAAACCTGACAGCCCAAGTGAACATCAGGGCCAGAGACCTGGAATTTACTGCATCCACCAAATTCATCGTATTAGTTTGATGAAATTCACAAGCTGACCTTGTGACATGTAATACCAAATGGGAGTTCAAACATTTTTACAACCCCACACATAGGTAAGACTACAGAATCCATCTTGAGGGGGAAAAAAAGCTTTATGCTGGCTTCAAATATGATCCATAGTTATCCATCCAAATCATTCCCTTAATTTGATTGCTGTTAGTACTTACTGCAGGATCTGTCTTTATTTCAAAGTGATTATCACAAAGATGACACTTCATCCGGAACTGATATACTGGTGTACTGTAGTACATTCCAACTTTCTTTTTCTCTGCATTGTACCTGGAAAAAAAATCCTGTTATTTAAACAATTCTTTTCATATGTATAAATAAATTACCCTGTACAAATTCTGAATATAGAGAGGGAGAAAGCAGCAATGGCAATACACAATGCATACTATGAGAGAGAGAGAGAGAGAGAGAGAGAGAGAGAGAGAGAGAGAGAGAGAGAGAGAGAGAGAGAAGACTGATGCAGAGATCAACCTTCAGTGCATTGTTTTGTTATCAGTACACTTGGCACAAACTGGTTGATTTTTCTAATTCAGCAATACAATACAGCTGCAATGAAGAGCAATGGATGACAAGCAGTACAATGTGTCAAAAGTTTTAATACCTTTTAGAATCGATCCACCTTTCTAGCAGCTACAGAATTTTATCAAATGTCTTTAATGCCTAGCAAAAATAAAGAATATGCTCATTGGTTCTGTACTCAAATCTCATCATCAACAGTGTTCTGCCAAAAGGCAGGTTTTCACGTGGTAGTTTTCCAGGCTGTCCAGTCTTCTGCCATCCTCTTCAGGTCTGCATAATTTCCTCTTCCCTTTATGTCGTTCTATCATCTTGCACCTCCTTCTTCCTCTCAGTCTTCTCCCACAAACCAATCCTTCCAAAGCATCTACTAGCAAGCACTTCTTTCTCAAGGAATGTCCCAGCCAGTTCTTTTTCCTTTCTCTTACAACCTTCAGCAGACATCATCTCTCACCAACCCTTTCCAATACTCTTTCATTACTCACTCTTTCCATCCAGCTTATTCTCTCCATTCTCCTCCACATACACATCTAAAATGCTTCTAACCTTTTTTTCATCCTCTCGTCTCAGTGTCCATGTTTCTGCCCCGTATAGTGCGACACATCAGACAAAACATTTGCCAAACCTTTCCCTTAGACCCTTATCTAATTTATGGAAATTCAAGTTTTCACCTCCTGGTGACAACTCACGTCTTCAGTTATTGTGGCTTCCAAGATATTTAAATGCACTTACTTGGCTAATGGAAGATTGTCCTATTTTAATATTGGACAGTCTGTGTCTTGTACTAATGACCATACTCTTTGTATTTGCTGTGTTTATTTGCATCCCATAATCCACACAAGCTTCATTCAGATCTTTCAGCATGTTATTCACTGTCCACTCACTTTCTGCCACTAATACCATGTCACCCCAGCAAGTCTTATACATTCTATTCACTTTCCACCAATACATATTCCTCTTTTTCCATCTAAGCCTTTCGCAATAATCTCTTCAAGGTATGCGTTAAACAACAGTGGGGAAAGGCAATAACCTTGTCTAACACCTCGTCCAATGCTGCTTCCTTCTGACATTTCATTTCCAATCCTTATTCTTACTTTCTGGTGTAAATATACATTCTGTACCAGTCATCTCTCTTTCCAATCTACTCCTTTCCTCTTCAAAATATCCATCAGCTTGTTCCACTGAACTCTGTCAAAAGCCTTCTCTAAATCTATAAAAACAGTAAAGATTTCTCTACTTTTTCCATATATCTTTCCCCTATAGTTCTTAACTGGCGAATAGCATCTCTTGCTCCTTTTCCTCTTCCAAATCCAAACTGCTCCTCTGCAATCCCTCTATCCAGCTTGCCATAGAGTCTTTTATTCAACACTCTCAGCATGACTTTAGCTGCATGAGGAATTAGACTGATGGTCTTATGCTCTTCACATTTTTTGGTATTTCTCTTTTTCTCTATTGGTATCATAACTGTTGCAAGGAAGTCCTCAGGCCATTCCCCTTTGTCATATACCTTGCTACAGAGGTAAACTATTCCTTTTCTTGCCTTGTTTCCCAGACTCTTCAACAGTTCTTCTGGCAAATCATCAATACCACATGCCTTCCTATTCTTCATCACCTTCAGCCTTTTCTACTTCTGCTTCCAAGATGGTGAATCCCTTTCCATCTTCCGGCACATATTGCTCCTCTTCAACATTAATTTCGCTTTGTATTTCATCCCCCTTACACAGATATTCAATGTATTCTTGCCATCTGTTCAAAACATGTGGTTATTCTGCTAGAGTACCATCTGCTCTTTATATTTCCATGTTATTCCTCTTTCTTTTATGTTCAAAAACTATCTCACTAGCCAGCCTATACATCATTTCATACTTGCCCTCTTTCTCCATTTTCTCTATTTTGTCGCATTTCTGTTTCATTCATTTTTCCCTTGCTTCTTCAGTTTCTCTTCTTAATTCTTTATTCAGTTTCCTGTACCTCTTTTTGCCTTCTTCAGTTTCTACATTTTCCACTTTCTCCGCTCTTCCATCTTTTTCAACATGTTTTCTGTTATCCATTCTTTCCCGGTACTTTGGGATACTCAAATTCCTAGTATTTCTTTGGCAGCATCTCTATGCTGGCTGGTTAGCATATATACCTGTATCGACACCAAATCTTTTGAACTACCCTTCAGTCATATCATCATCAGTCTTCCATCAATATATTGTACTTTCATTACCTAATTTTTCAGCTTTTGTCCTATCAATATTCCTACTCTGTTTTCAACACTCTTGATTTCCCCTGAGCTTATAATCTCCACTTTCTATCTCGCCATTGTCTCCCCATCTCATTTCACACAAACTGAGGGCATCTAATCTGTTCCTTTCCATCTCCTGTTTTGCATTCTCTAGCTTTCCTGCTTGCAGTAGTGTGTCCTCACATTCCATGTCCCAATTCTTATCTTCCCTTCCTTCACTGTCCCTTTCTTCCTTTTGAATATGTCTACTCTCAATGTGTTCCCCTCCCAGAGATCAGAATGAGGGGAAGTTTTAACTCCGGAATTTTTCACATGGAGAGACATACCGCGTACTGCTTGGGAATGTAATGTGGTAGTTTCCCATTACTTTCCACATAGGCAGTAAGATGCCCAGCCTAAAATCATCCGCTCACTACGAGTCAGATGCTGTCTGTAGCCGCCCCTCTGGGGTACAGTTGCTACTTGTACTCTTTGTACCCAAAGAGAAAAGGTGCCTCTTCTGCCAGCTTCACCATTCCAAAAGACTCTTTCTCTGCTTTTGCTGCTGTTGAGGTCTTATGCATATAATGGGAAATAACAGGAAAAAGACATGGTGAGGACAGGTCTGGGACAGGAAAGGGGGAGCAATAGGCTGTTGTGGGACACACTTTGTCTGGTTCCTCCCCTTTGGCCTGTCCGGCTTGGGTGACCCTTCTGGTAGCTAAGCTACCGCTGGCATAGCCCTCCGGATCCAGAGCATGCAAACCTCCTCGCCCACACAGACAGTTCTACGTTACAGACAGTGCTACGTTAAGGCTGTGTCCCCTGAGGAGGACTCAAATCTCACACACTGTGAATATCTGTAGCCCACAAAATCTGGAGTATTTCTGACAAATTAAAACTGTGGCAGATCAGGACTCAAACTCAGTTATAAGCCTTTTATGGTCAGTGAACAACAAATCTTACTGTTTGGGCGTGCTTTACAGCCCAACTAGGACATGTCAATTGGAGTGCACTGCTCCATGAGGATGGTATCAATGTTCACATCCTGGTCTGGCACACAGTTTCAACCTCTCACTGCTTTTTACTGGAGCACAGATATGTCAACCATGCGATATTCTGCTGAGTGTCTGAATAATAAGCTTCATTGGCTGTTTCACCCTGCACAGTGATCTGTAAAATCTATAATTTTACTGAATTAACCAAGTCCTCCAAAATTATGAACAAAGTAGGACCCAGGTACATGCTATAGCACTGCACTAGCAGCTGTACTTCAGAAGGTGTATTTAGCTACATGCATGTTTCATTTGCCTTTTTCAAGTTCTTTTATGATGCAAATGGCGATTTATTTCTTCCTTAAGATTATATTGATTAGTATTGACTTTTTGGTTGCTTTTGATATTATGATACTTAATGGCATATCAGTGTCCTAACATAAATACAGAATTGGGAGGATGAGGGGGAGCGAAAAGGGTGATGGTGCTGAGATCATTTTTTACATCACTTACATATACCATAAACAGAAATGATCCTACACATCCCCGAGATAGGCCAGATGCAACTTTTGTTGGTGAAGAATATCTGCTGTCCAGGATGACATATGGAATTCTAAGTTATAACAATGTGTCACAAAAGTGTCAAATAACTAAACTGAATGCAGTTAAGTAATGAAATGATCTTTTGTAGGATCACAGATCTTGCATATAATGTTATTCTCTTGAACACAACAATTAAATGCTCACGTTGAATCAAAGAGAAAAATATTGTTTCACATTACCTTACTCCCATACCAATATGGTTGTTACATCCATCACACCAGATATTGTATGGCATCTCAAAGCGAATGATGAGGATTCCCATGTGCAACTTGCGAGCACGTTCTCGCAAGGCATGGGTCCCCAAGAATTTATTAAGTCCACCTTTTTTGGGATCATAGTCAGGTGGATAGTACAAATTGGTTCCTTTCCGTTCACCCATTCTTTACAGGAGCTGAAAAATATTAAATATGACAGTTCTCATTAAAGATAAATGAGAGAGTTGCCTTTTTCATGTGAGCTTTGTCTGACTGGCATAATAGGAAGGGGGTAAATCACATAATGGTAACAATGACAGTCATCCAAAAATAAAATACAATGTAATGGAGCCAGTGAAACACAATTATAACTATTTTGTTATTTAGTTCCATGGATCATGTTCACCCAATATTTCATTACAAAGTGGAACATGATGTTTCCAGAAATACACCCAATATTTAATTACAATGTGGAACATGATGTTTCCAGAAATATTTTACTGTTGCTCAAAATGAACGTGTGAATTGTACATTCAAAGTGACTTGTAAGATACATTATGTTATCAAAAGTATCCTGATATCCATTGCTGTTGTAAAGATGACCACCTTTGTAACTAACACCACTTAGGGCCTTGTATTATAATAATGTTTTATTTATGAGGTAGGTTTTTCTCCATCTACAAACTTTTTTTTCCATTTACTAATACCTTGAAGGAATAATGAAGAACAGTTGCCTGGTTTCTGGATGAATTGATTTGGTGTGTAACTGATGTTTTCATTCAACACAAAGGTATTTGATGGTTTTTTTTTGTTTGTTTGGGAGGCTTAATCTTGCATTTTTGTAAGTGTAAATTCATTAAGTCTGTAGTGGAGTAGTTGCTCATTTGTTTCGTTTAGCAAGCCAGTCAGTCAGGCTCCAGCTCTCAGCTGATACCTGAGTACAACTACAGAATGGCAAGTTAAGCGTGTATCTTCTTCTGTATTTTCCTCATAGTATATTTATTAAATTTTGTGCATGTTTCTCTGTTTAAGAGGTTTAATCTCATCTTTTTGTAAATGTAAATTCATTCAGTCTGTAGCGCAATAGCTGCTCACTGAACAGCCATGTGCGTAGCTCATTAACGAATCACTGACCATTGGTGACATATCAGGACGGCAGCAAGTTGCGTATCTAGAATTGTCTGCTTCTATAGTCCACATCTTCAGTTAATTTGGCTAGGATGGCTAAGATGTGTGCATACTGTGTGCAGATGCAGGAGGTGGTGGCCGCAGTTTGTGAACAGCTGAATGTGCTTTTGGTTCCGGTCAGTCACCTTCAAGCTGCTGCCTCAGGGTGTAGGAGTGGTGGAGAGAATCTGGCGCATCACGTAGGGCACCTCAGGCATCTCTTGTTTTGCCCATGGGCTCTGCTTCCAAGGCACCTGCTAGTGCATCTCATGTGGTGGATCCACCCTCACAGCAGGGAGAGTGACGGGTGATAGTGCGTTCGTGTCACTCAAGGCAGATGGACAATGTGCAGATTGGGTGCCTGGCCTTGCCCATTCGCCCTGTGAGTGGACATATGGCTGCTTCTTCAGTAGTGTCCAAGCAGGTGTATAAAGCAGGAGTTTACTAGTTACTGGGAGTTACAATGTTAGGCACATTATGGAGCCCCTTAGGCAGATAGTGTTCAGGGCCAGAAAGAAAGCCAACGTGCACTCAGTATGTCCGCTGGGGATCCTCATCCGAGATGTGGAGGCAGCCGTGCCTGTGGCTATGGAGCACGCAGGATGCAGTCATCTGTGTGTTGTGGCTAATGTTGGCCAATGATGCCTGTTGCATAGGTTCTGAGGCAATCCTCAGTATGTACAGGTGACTGGCAGAGGCGGTGAAGACTGCTAACCTCGCGCTCGCGGTGCAAGCAGAGCTCGCAATATACAGCATCATTCTCAGAGTTCTTTTTGGTTTGGAGCCGAATGGAGGGTCTCAATCAATGACTTCGTCGACTCTGTGACACTCTTGGCTGCAGATACCTAGACCTGTGTTATTGTGTGGGCATTTGTAGGACTCCCCTTGATAGGTCAGGTGTGCACTACACAAAGGAAGCAGCTACTCGGGTATCGGAGTACTTGTGGAGTGTACATGAGGGGTTTTTAGGCTCGGCAGTAGTTTGTGGGGCTCTGGTGAACACTCGCTAGTCGGTATGCAGAAAAGGAAGTTGAATGGTGTTCACAATAAAGACACTTCAACTTTCACAATTTTATCAGTTAACTGTCGAGGTATTCATAATAAAGTTTCCGAATCTACTGCACTCAAAGAACGTTCTCGTGCTCAAATTATTCTTGGGACTGGAAGCTGGCTGAAACCTGAAGCAGAAAGCTCTGAGATATTTAGTGATTCATGGAATGTAGATCAGAAAGACAGATTAGAAGCCAGAGGAGGGAGAGTGTTCACTGCAGTTCACAATTATATTGTCTCTATTGTGGTCGAAGTTGAGTGTGACAGTGAAGTCATCTGGTTATGTATAACAGGTGTCGGTGAAACCAAGTTGTTGGATGTTTTTACAAGCCATACGATCCTGCTGTGACAGTTCTAGAAAGCGTTGCCACAAGTTTCCCCAAGTGAAATTTCCTGATATTTTCCTGATTCCCAGACAAGTTTTAGCATTTTTCCCGACAAATTTTGAGATCTCAAGGGTAAGTAAAGTTATAAGGTGACAAAAAAAAGGAAGGGAGGAAGAACTTCATATCCCTCCCCATGTGAGCAAAAATCTTAAGTACTAACATCAACATCTTTTGTAATGAACCGTTTTTAGACACATAAAGCAAGCCAAATGGTATATGTGTTTTATTAAGACCACTGTTTTTATTTTATTTCAATAAAATGAAACACGTCTGGTGGCAAAAATACAAATTCCTTGGAGTTGCAAGACAGATTAAAAATACCTTCAATGATTTCAGAAATAACCTCAGAAAAAAGTAGCCCTCTTGAAAAACACAGGGAAGAGTTGTGTAAACCAACACTACAGATGACCACCAATAAAATGTTGGTTCTGCTATTTTTATTATTGTCGGTTATTACCCACTGTGTTATGTCTATTATTTGACAGGTATCATGAGATTTTTCTTTGAAGAAATATATGAGTATATAGCGTATAAACCGCCAGTGACTACCACAATTTTCTTCTAATATATAAACTACTTTCAAAGTGCCAAAATGAACTACAATTAATAAAATATCTATAAAATGCCACACCGTATACTGTACTTGTGGTGAGACAGTCGCAATTCCTGAAATCCATCACCCACGGCCTCTTGCCTGCTGAGGAGCACCTCGGTCCTGTGTCCATAGATACGCCACAAAAATCCACCGCATTATGCCACACACAAACAGAGCCGGCCTGCAGGTAGATTAATGAGACTTAATCCGATGCGCAGTGCCTGCACATTAGTGGGAAATGATGGGCTTCAGATTGGCATGCTCAATCTGTTAGAGATACCCACAGAAATGGCCTGCGGTTTTGGACTGTCGTTGGAATCCACTCGTGTGGCCAGCTATTCACACGTCACAGACAGCACGTTGATGAAATGAGACCATGGTGATCAATCCAAGCAACAAATAACTTGCACAAATAGTCTGAGAATCAATACTAATGAGGATAACGATGAGCCACAGGTAGGCATGTAGAAAAGACAATCACACTCTCACAACTAAATTTTCGGCCATAATATTTGTCAGAAAACAAGAGCACATACACATTCACACAATTACTCAGACACAACTCATGCACACATGACTGCCACCTCTGGGCCCTGCGTCAACAATCTCTGAGAATCAAATCCAAACAAACCACTCCTCATGCCTCACAGCCTCTCATTGGCAGCTGCTAGGCTAGCAGCAAGAAGTGGTGGCAGCACTGACTCCAAGCTGAGGGGAGAAGTAGGAAGGGGAGAGGCAGTAAGAATGAGGAAGTAGGGAAGCAGCGCATGTTCTCTGTTGCACCCAGCCAACCATTATGCATGACATCTCTGTAAACAAACAAATTCATCTACTGAGACAAAAACGAGATTTTTTCCGGTGTTTGTCCCTTTTTTTTCCCAAATTTCTCTGATATTTCCTTGATTTCCCTTACACGCATGAAATTCTCAGATTTACAGGGCTTGTGGCAACCCTGTAGAGTCATTCAAAGACTGCCTTATGGTCAGTGGCATGTAAATACCCAGATCAAGCATTACTAGTTGGATGTGACTTTAACTCACCGAGTATAGACTGGGATGTTTATAGAGTCATAGACAGTCGTGCAAGGAACTTTTGAATATGTTTTCTGAAAACTGTCTTGAGCACCTAATTCAGCAGCCCACATGCAGTGGAAATATCTTAGACCTTGTAGCTACAAATAGGGCAGACCTTATTGATAATGTCGGTATAGAAATCGAAATTAGCGATAATGATGTCATAGGAACTATGATTACGAAAGTTAATAAATCAGTCAAGAAGGCTAGGACAGGGTTTCTGCTAGATAGAGCAGATAAGCAGTTATTAGCATTTCACTTATGACAGTGAATTGGCATTACTTCTTTCCTGTACGATGGATGTAGAGGAATTATGGGCAAAGTTTAAGCAGATTGTAAATCATGGTCTGGAGAGTTATGTGGCTAATAAGTGGGTACAGAATGGAAAAGACTCACCATGGTTTATAATGAAATTTGGCACATGCTGAGGATATGCACAAAGCTTACAACAACTACCACCATCACACCTCAGCAAAAGATCTGCAGAGAACCCGAGAAAGTAGTACGTAAAATCGCTAAGCGTGTCTAAGGCTTCCATTCAGTCCCTTGTTGATCAATCTAGTGTGGCAGTTGGAGACAGTGAAATGAAATCGCACAAACATACCATCATTTGACTATCGGATGACATAGTAATGAGCATACCTGGCATAGAGAAACAATTGAAAGATTTGAAAGCAAATAAATCATCAGGTCTGGATGGAATCCCAGTTCAATTTTACAAAGAGTACTCTATGGCATGGGCCCCTTAGCTTGCTTGCATTTATCATGAATTTCTCACCCACCACAGAGTCCCAAGCAAGTGGAAGAAAGCACACGTGACTCTAGTATAAATTTCTGCTTTCTGCAGAATACTTGAACGTATTCTCAATTCGAGTATAATAAACTTTCTTGAGACTAAGAAGTTTATGTCCATAAATCAGCATGGTTTTAGAATGCATTGCTTCTGCAAAATACCTTTTTCTCACGTGGCATACCGAGAACTATGGATGAAGGGAAACAGGTAGATTCCAAATTTCTAGATTTCCAGAAATCATTTGACACAGTGCACCACTGGAGGCTGCTAAAAAAGGTACGAGCATATGGAATAAGTTCACAGTTATGTCTGTGGCTCAAAGACTTCTTAAATAATAGAATCCAGTACGTTGTCCTCAATGGTGAGTGTTTGTCAGAGACAAGGGTATCATCAGGAGTGCCCCAGGAAAGTGTGATAGGACCGCTGTTGTTCTCTGTAGACATACATGATTTGACGGACTGGGTGGGCAACAATCTGTGGTTGTTTGCTGATGATGCCGTGGTGTACGGTAAGGTGTCAATGTTGAATGACTGTAGGAAGATGCAAGACAACTTAGACAAATAGCAGCTAGCACTAAATGTGGAAAAATGTAAGTTAATGTAGATGAGTAGAAGATCAAAGCTGTAATGTACGAATACAGTATTACTAGTATCCTGCATGACACAGTCGTTTAAATATCTGGGCATAACATTGCAAAGCGATATGAGGTGGAACGAGCATGTGAGAACTGTGGTAGGGAAGGTAAATAGTCAACTTCGGTTTATTGGGAGAATTTTTGGAAAGAGTGTTTCACCTGTAGTCTTGAATACTGCTCGAGTGTTTGGGATCCGTAACAGGTCAGATTGAAGGAAGTCATCGAAGCAATTGCGAGGCGAGCTGCTAGATTTGTTGCTGGTAGGTTCGAGCAACATGTAAGTGTTACAGAGATGCTTCAGGAACATAAAAGGGTACCACTGGAGGAAAGGTGATGTTCTTCTCGAGAAACACTAATGAGGAAATTTAGAGAACAGGCATCTGAAGACAACTGCCAAACGATTCTACTGTGGCCATCATACACTGCACATGAGGACCACGAAGATACGACACGAGAAATTAGCGCTCATACAGAGGCATATAGACAGTCGCTTTTCCTTGTTCTATTTGTAAGTGGAACACTAACGTAAATGACAAGTAGTGGTACAGGGTACCCTCTGCCACGCGACATACGGTGGCTTGCAGAGTATCTATGTAGATGAAGATGTAGACGTAGATATAGACAGGCAAGTTAATTTTCTGCAGACCACTCCGTTTGTTTGATCTACAACGGAATACAAAACTAAGGTAGCAATGGCATGTGGAAAAGCTAGCCATAAAGCTAAGTTTTGACTATAGCATTTGTCCCATAAGAATATTTGGTAATGCTGCTTACCAAAGATCCAACATGTCTTCAGGAGCCTCCTTTTTATACTCAACTGCCAACACCTTTACTCTGTAATAGTATTTGTGGTTCATAATAATTGTGAATTTAGGACTGACTGTGAAATTCACAGCCATAACACTAAAAGCAAAAGTAATTCCCATACAGATTATGCATCCCTGTCTAGGATTCAGAAATGGCTTTTGTATTTTGCTGCAGAAATCTTTTACAGGCTCCTGTAAGAAATCTACATCCATACTCACCAAACCATGGTGAAGTGGGTGGCAAACATTACTTCCCATTTGATTCGTACATAGAGTGCAAGACGGGCAGATACTTACATGTCTGTGGCTGTGCTGTAATTAGTCTGTAGCAAACTCAGTTCACAGCTCTCTCCACAACTCTCAGATTGTGAACGACAAATGCCAGGAAGACTGCGCTCTCCAGCAATCGGCACATAGCTACCTGCTGTAGCACGAGGATCAGTGCACGTGCAGTTGTCAGGCTCGCATCATCAGGAACAACTGATACAACAGCCGCAGCAACTACTGTGTGATCAGCAGCAGCTAGCAGAAGAGATGGCTGCACTGCAACAGTGACACCAGGAGCTATGAACACGGCCCAAACCAAAGGAGCCATCATCTACGGTGCAACTTCCAAGAGTTGCTGCAGTCGCAAGCCAGGAAAGCGCATGTCTGGCTACCCTTACTGCTTTTATTACCTGCCACCATCCCCTGGGAGTCTTCCAGCAGCACAGGTGAAACACGTAGCATTTAAAGCACCAACCTTCTGGACAGATTACTCATCACTTTGGTTCACACAGATCGAAAGCCAGATCGCTAGGATAACTCGAGACTCCACCAAACGTGCACAAATGGTGGCACTACTGGCAGCTACTCTGCCAATGAGCTTAGCAACATCATCACAAACCTGTCTGTCCCTGGAAAGTATGAGTTACTAAATGTCTAGCTCATTCAGCAGCTTTCCCTTTCTAGCACTCAATGCTTAGGACAACTGTTGCACAGGGAGGGAATTGGTGACAAAAAGTCACCCTGTGACACCTCTGCACCTTGACAGGAATGGACATTCTGGACCCATTCCTATGGCCCACATGAATATTTTGCTTGCCAGAGATGCACTGCTCTTCACTCTCAGTAATGCAAGAGGTGAACTTCAGCAGGTGTTTACAAAAATACACATCACAGACAAGCTGGATGACACCACCTCTCATCTAAATGGGTAGACATGGCATGTTACAGCCCTCAGTGTATATAAACAATGAGATCACATACCATCATACAGAAAATGCAGTGTGCACTCCTTGCCCTTGCCAGACCAGAGTGAGAGTGTTTTGGTGAAAGAACACATTGGTGCAGATTGTCATGTCCATGGGTAGAAAATGTGAATGGCAGCTTCCCAAGCTTGGGAGGCAAGTCTGCCAGCAACAGCAGCCTGGCAAGTATCACAACATTTATTGGTAACAGAGACAACCACCAAGATGGATACCGGCTCAGACGCATGCATTTTTCCCGAGTGCCTGTTGCGGTACCCATGAGCGTATGTAAATCACAACTTAACAGCTGCAAATGGTTCACACATTGCAATACGTGAGCCTATGACTTCAAATTTGAACATTTGTTTATGTAAGTCATTCGAATGGCAATTTATAGTTGCAGATTTGAGCAGTACTATCATAGAGATGGATTTCCTGTCCTATGACCTCATCCTGGATGTGAGGAATGTTTCCATTCTGGGCCACATCAGGTCATTTATGTTTGGATGCCAGCCTGCATTGTGCAGTGATCCATCAGTACACTTCCTTGTCACATCACCGCCACTGGCTTGCTGGCCAGATGAGTTTCTGCCAACCACACAGCCCGTGGAGCACTGTCTTCGTCCCACATCTCAACAGTGCACCACATCAGGACCACACATATCCTATTTCCTCTGGACCACAGCTGGCCCCTAATAAGCTCTGCATCACTAAATCAGAATTTGATGCAATGACCCGAGCAGGCACAACATGACCATCAGAAAGCAACTGGGCTTCTTCCCTTCATCTGACACTGAAGAAACTAGATGGCTGGCACCCCTGTGGTGGCTATAGTGGACTCAACACTAGGACAATTGTCACATCAGAGATTCTGCATGCTAACTGATGGGGCACGACATTTTCTCGACGTTGGGCTTAGTGGAAGTCTGTAACAAAATACTTGAGGCAACAGAGGATATCCATAAAACCACAATAATAACACCCTTTGGACTATCTGAATTCCCATACATGTCATATGACCTTCAGAATGCGACACAGACTTTTCAGTACTTTATTCATCAAGTTTGCTTTGCACACTTAGATGATATGTTCATGGAATCACCATCCACACGAGAACATGAAAGACAATCTATACATGGTTTTCTGAAGGTTTGGTGACTATGGAACACTCATAAATCTGGCTAAATGCATCATGGGCACTAACAAAGTGGATTCCTGTGATTTCAGGTTACTGCGATTGGTATGTATCTGGCAGCTGAGCACATCACTGCACCTACATGTTAGCTGGCCCCACAACTGGCATGCAAAATGTATTATTACCTGGGTAACATAAACTTTTACTGTCATTTTTTCAGACAGCATTTGAAGCCAGCCAGACACGCCTCATGCAAAGCCGACCTCCTTGCGCATCCAATTACCGGTGCCCCAGACACCTCATTCCGTGCTGTCGGTGCCACGCTATAACATAATGTAAATGCACCCTGGCTCTCTTGGTTTTCTTCTCCAAGAAGATCACAGAGTAGCTGTGCTCTTGACCACTATTGTACACAGAACTTCTGGCACTCTATGAAGTAATTAGATAAATCACTATACATACAGATCATCGACCACTGACTTTCGCAGCCATGAAATAACTATCCTCCAGTGCAAATCAACCAACTAAATTTTATGTCATGATTTGCAATAAATATTAAGCAACTGGTTCGAAGAATATCAATGCTGAGACTTTGTCTACAGTAGAAAGCATTTTCACATCTTTTGCTGAGCTGATAGCAGTGTAAAATGATGATGTGCAGTTAAAGCACCTGCTGCAAGGCAAGACGGCCCTGCACTGGCATCATATGCCACTGCAAGGCACTGAGAAGCTGATATACAGCAATGAGTCAGCAGGCTAACAGCGGCCATATGCGCCTGCCCTTCTACAACAATGAATATTTGAGTCGCTACATGCACACGACCATCCGGTAATCCACACTACGAGGGCACTAGTAACATAGCATTTTGTGTGACTCTGTATACAGGACTGCTGTACGTGAACGAAGACCTACACCCCCCACCAGGAGTGCAAAGTAATACGACATGTACGAGTTCCACTTGAAACTTTTGATGTCCCATAGACACAATTCTTACACATCCCTGTGGACATAGTAGGACAATTCCTTGTTGCATGTAACAACCAGTACCTCCTCACTGTGATTAATAGATATATCAGCTGGCCGGAGGTATTCCCACTGGAAACATAAAACTGGACGTATTCCCACTGGAAACATAAAACTCCTGAGAATGTGGAATGCACTTTCATGTGTGGTTGGAGTTCATGTTTTGTCTGTCCCCAGCAGGAGACTTCAACTATGACAACTATGATTGGTGATGGGAAAATATTTCATGCAAGGGCCTGGCTGTAAGAGATACAAATGAAAAGGACTTCACTACATCATTCAGCCACAAACAGCATTGTGGAGTGCCTATATTGTTATTTGAAGGCCACTACAGTGTGACCCATGATGGATTCATAGATTGAAGTCCACTCAGTAGTGTTGCTGGGGCTTCACAGTGCATTAAAAGAAGACCTGCAGACATTTCCAGAGGCAAATGGAGGCCATGTGACCGATTGGAACTACACAGTACGGAAAATGGGCACAGACCTAGCAATGATGAAGTACATTTTCCTCCCACACATCCCACTGTGCACATCACTGGAGCCACCTCACCAAGGTCCATTCACAGTGACAGAACAAAATGATACAACACTCACTCTCCACATTAAATGGGTGGACACAGTAATGTCCACTAACTGGTGCAAGCCAACCTATCTAAGTGCAGAAAACACTGCTGAAATGCAAGCCACCACTGGACACAGAACACTCACACTGTCGCAGCCAGCAGTGATACAATGTCATCCAGCGCAGTCAACCTGAAAACTGACCGACCACAGCCTACCCATATGCAGCAGCCAACTTGCAACACCAGCTGCCCCACCAGCATCTAGAGCCACAACAAAAACTCAATATTGACTAAAGGTATGGTTCTATTTTGATCTGGCAGACATTTCTTAGTTCAAGTAAGTTGAATATTTTTTTCTCCTTATGGGGTTGAGCTATAGCAACCTCAGTGCACAGTTCACTGCACACCTCTCTGCTGGCAACATCACAGACAACAAATGCTGGAAAGACAGAGCTCACCAGCAGTCAATATATTGCTACCTGCACGGCACAAAAATTGAAGCTTATGCATTGTCTGGCATGTGTTATGCAAAATAAGTAGTGGGACAATACTAGTATATTTTGTGATAGCAGTTATTTTTATCTTGGTGAACAGATCAATAAAGTGTCTTTATTTTTACGTAAAGTGTACTGTTTACTAAGTACCTACAAGCCTAGTCTTTTCTTTACAGTCTCTAAGAGAGTAACATGTAAGAAGCTGCAGCATATTTCTCTCTTAATACTAGTTCTTGAAACTTTCTAAGTTCTGGTGGGCTTTTGTGGTATAGCTTGACATCATTTTCATTTGTCTGTTATTTCATGTTTTTAGCATTTCAGTGATACTCTTCTACAAAAAAAAATTAAATAAATAAAAAATGAAATAAAAACTATGACTTTTGTGGTGCCCTCCCTTGTATATGCTAAATATCCCTTGTTAGCCTCCAGAGTGTTCGCTGCTAAACCATAAGCCTTATCGACATGAGGAAAGTATGTCAGACACTGACCATTTAGTGCACAACAAAATATTAATGCAAAAATCCATGACAGGCCTGTCAAGCCAGTGGCAGTGCATCAGTACCGCTTTCAACAATCAAACAGGCCTTGGATCAAAATTAATAAGATCTATCAGGTATGAAGGCTAACATGGCTCCAATCAAAGATAGATTTGTCTGAAGAAAAATGCATGAATTGGCATTATTAATGATTTATCCTTAGAAAAAAATTCAGGAAATCACATGGATAATGACAGAGAGGAACATACCAATAATGAGACTAAGTGAAATGAGAATAAGGGGGAAATGTAGTAAGGTGCTCTTAAAAAGGATATAATATGTGGGGGTCAGGAAGAGAGAAAAGAAGAAACAGGGCCACAATAATAGTAGCTAAAGAAGTTATGAACAAAGTGCTTAATGTGGAAATTGAGTCATCATCATCATTTAAGACTGATTATGCCTTTCAGCGTTGAGTGCAACAGGATAATTAAAGTTAAGGTAAAGATGGAAGCAAATATCCTTGATGTAAACCATGTTTATGCTCCCCGAACAGGATGGAGCCAGATGAAAAGGAAGAGTTGATCAATAAACTGGAGGGTGCTGTAACATCTAAAAAGACTTTGACTATAGGAGACTTTAACATTGCTGTTCGGAATGACAGAGGAGGATATGAAAAATCATAGGAAGCCACAGAGAAAATCACAGAAATGACGAAGGGGAGGTATAACTACACACAAGCCCACAGCTCATGGTGTAGTGGCTAGGGTTGCTGCCTCTGGGTCATGGGGTCCTGGGTTTGATTCCCAGCCGGGTTGGGAATTTTCTCTGCCCGGGGACTGGGTGTTCGTGTTGTCTTCATCATTTCATCATCATCATCATCATCATCATCATCATCATTTGTGACAGTGGCTAGATTGGACTGTGAAAAAAATTGGACTGTGTAAAAATTGGGACTTTGTACAGGCACTGATGACCTCACAGTTGAGCGCCCCACAAATCAAACATCATCATCAACAACAACACACTTCTGAGAAGTAAGTGGATCGTTGATAATGGATGTTATAAGAAAAGAGATAGTACAAGTTTACCAGATACAGTTTGAATTTACTAAAGAAATCCACAACAAACTATGTAGTAATAAATGAAGAAATCATAAAATGCCTGACGGAAGTGAAAGTGATACCAAGCATTAATCTCGACACCAACCACACCCTAAGAGTACATAGAGACATTGAAGAACTTCGGGAAGGATAAATATGAAGGGAAAAGATGGCAAATATCAAGTGCAGGAAACCTAAAGAGAGAGAAGCCTAAGAGATATATGGCAAAAAGATTAAGACACAGCTTGCCAAAGATGACAGGGAGGGGCTAGAGGAAGAATGGAGGCGTTTCAAACAGGCATTAGTTAAGGCAGCACAGAAACATGTGGAAGGACATAAAAAAAGTCAGACACAAAGAAACTCCTTGCTGGAATAACAAAATTGCAGAAACAGTCACAAAGAAGAACAACATATGGAGAGAATGGTTCAAAAATAGAACGGAACACAACAGAGAGAAATGGAAATGACAAAGCAGAGGAGCAAGGAAAATAATAGCATTGGCGAAGATGATATCTTGGGGAAAATCCACAAATGAAATAGAAAAGAATTTTAAGGATTATAAGATATTAAAGTGCATATTAGATAACAGAAGGAAGCTAAAAGGAAATACTTCACGAGTCACAATGAAGAAGGAAAACTGAGAGAAAGAAGTAGTTTTGAAAGTATGGAAAGGATACTTGCAAAATCTATATGGACAGGATGAAACAAATATACATAACGAAACACACACACACATACACACGCACACACACATATTAGAGAGTAAAAGAAGTATAAATGGCTTGGTGAAACAGAAAGAGAAGATCTGCAAATGTTGGATGTAGAGAAAACTGTATTAGTAATGAAAAATAACAAAGTTCCTAGAGTAGATGACATCATAGTGGAAATTACCAAAGCTGCAGGACCTATAAGAATTCAATAGATGTATAGAATAATAGGACAGCATGGACCTATGGAGTGATTCCTGATGATGGGACAAAGGCAATTTTAAGAAGGGCAACAAGGTGCTCTGTGAGAACAACAGATGAATAGCATTAATGCACTACTGTGTGAAGATTTATGGAAAGATAATGTAAAGAAAATCAGGGACAAAACAGAATCATAATTAACAGAAGAACAAAAAGGATTTCAGCCTGGAAGATCAACTATAGAAGGCCATGTCTACAGCTAGGCAGATAGTAGGAAAGGAATGGGGAATTTGGGGAACACATCACAGTTGAATTCATAGATATACAAAAGGCTTATTGTTTGAAGGGTGGATGTATGGCAAGGTCTGAGTAGACTGGGACTGTCAAAAGGAATGGAACTCAAAATCAGAAACACGTATAACAAACGCCTGAACCATGTTATAACAGATGGCCAAAAATCACAATGGCCTAGGACACACAGCAGGGTTGGACATGGAAGTGTACTCTCATCAGTGCTCTTCAGTATGGTCATGGGCACTATAATGAAGAAAGTTTACCAGAGGTCAACAGCAGATGAAATGAAAATCACAGGATATTTACAAGATGTGATGATAGAGGAAGACAATGAGCAGAAATTGGAAGAACAGAGGGCAATTGAAGAAGCAGGCATGGAAATAAGCTTAACAAAAAGTGAGGTCCTGAAAATCAGCAAGGAAAAAGGAAATGAAAATGATGTAAGTTCTAATGAAAAATTATTAAAGAAGTAGATGTTTTCAAATATCTAGGAAGGAAGCTAATCAGAAAGGAAACATCAACAAAGAAATTTTGGACAGGATAGAAAATTACATAAGTATTTATTACTGTGTGTCTGACATAATTAGGAATTGCAAAATACATGCCAAAACAAAGATCATTATATACAAATCATATTACAAATCAGTTGTGATCTATGCTTCAGAATGCTGGACCTGGATAAATAAATATATGAGTAGAATATAAATGACAAGAGACATGTTTTCTTCTAGGGATCCTGTGTAATATGAGATGGGACAGTCCCATTTTTTTGTGTCCCACACACTTGTGCAATATTATAGAATGGGAGACAATGAGGGTTTTGTAAGCAATTTCCTTCGTTGACTGAATGCATTTTCTGAATATCCTACCAACTTAGAAAGTAGTTGGATATCCCCAGAAATTCACAACTAAAATTGCCAATTCTGGTTAATACTAATTTTCATATCAACCCTTACCTACCATCTGGCCTCAGAGTCCTGGCCATGATGGTTGGTTGGTTGGGTGTTGAAGGGACCAAAATATGCGGTCATCAGTCCCCCCGACCTTAGATTAACTAAAACCGATAAAATTCCACATTAGGAGAGGCAACAATAATGTCCATAAAATGAGAAACGAAGGAAAGAAAGGAAAAGGGCGGAAGAAGATGTGAGGGAGAGAAAGTGACTAATGACAGGGGTGGGAAGGAAGAAGCACACGAGACAAGAGAGACGATCAAGACATAACAAATCTCATAATGAAAGGAGTTAGAAGGCAGAGAGCCAGGGTGAACCACCAAGCCCAGTTAAAGCCAATCCAGTTGGGTTGAAGGGGGGAGCAAGAGGGCCTGCCTACCCCTCCACTCACCGATAAGGTGGAAGGTCCCGCCCTTAAATAAAGCGATAAAAACCCCTATCACGAATAAAACGTAAAACAAGATCCGCCACTGAGGCATTGTCAGCCAACACCAGGGGTAGCGAGTCTGGAAAGCTAAAAGTTCGTTGTAAGGTGGCTAAGTTGGGGCAGTCCAATAAGATGTGAGCCACAGTCAAAATAGACCCCCAACGACAGAGAGGGGGGTCTGCATGATGGAGGAGATAACCGTGAGTCAAAAAAGTATGGCTGATGCAGAGCCGGAAGAGGACGACAGAGGCCTTATGAGAGGCCTGTAAGGAGGACCGCCATAGAGTTGTAGAATCCTTAATTGCCCTGAGCTTGTTCGGCGAAGAAAGAGTGCCCCATTCTGCATCCCAAAGGCCCAAAACCTGATGACGCAATGCCAAGCAAAGGTCTATTTCTGGAATGCCAATAGCAAGAGATGGCCTAGTAGCAGCTAATTTAGCCAGTCGATCGGCAAGTTCGTTGCCAGGAATCCCAACATGGCCTGGGGTCCAAATGAAAACCACTGAGCATCCACATTGAGCGAGGAGAAAAAGGGAGTCCTGGATAGCGATGACCAATGGGTGGCGAGGGAAGCACTGGCCGATAGCGTGCAAACCGCTCAATGAGTCACTACAGATAGTGAAGGATAGTCCTGAGCAGCAGTAAAAACACTACAGCCATCTGGCAAGGAATGAAGTACCGTGCATCGTGCATAGGTGTAAGCAAAACCAGTGCGGCCAGCAACCATGGTGCCATCAGTATAGATCACTTCTGAACTCTGAAAAGAACTGAGGAGACAGGAGAACTGGTGGCGAAGAGCCATCGGAGGGACATGATCCTTTGAATCGATTGAGAGATCAAGACAGAGTTGCAGCCGAGAGACACACCACTGATGGGTACGTGCATGAGCAGAGAAGAGAGATGGTAAAGGCAATTGCTGAAGCTCAGAAAAGAGCGACTGAATGCGGACAGCCATGGTAAGCCCACATCATGGCCACCACTGTGGCAGGGTGCTCTTCATGTCTAGATCCTGGCCATGATGTTTAATACCTTCTCCATTAGTAAATATACTTTTTATTTCAATCAAATTTTATGACTTTTCCTAATTTGTCAAGTTATTCGTAATTTTGGGAAAAAAATATAAAAAATTACATATGACTTTGCGTTAAAGTGTTGGCGCACGTTTCCTCCCAGACAGGTCTCACAGGCCCGTACAAATAGAACAATATTTCAACAACCTGTGCAGCATCTGTTACGTCATTTGCCACTGTTGACAGGCACTGTTATTCATTCAGTGTTCAGCAGTCCTTCTTGTGACAGACGCTTGTTTATTTTGGTACATTATTTCATAACAGTTGTCTGTTCTACAAACTGAAAATGTTATGGAGAAGAGAACTATCAGATGATAAGGTAAGGGGATTGTTGGAGCAGTCTTCTGATTCTGGAAACCCACCTAATGAATGTGAATCTTCCAGTGATGACGATAATGAGGTAGATGTCATTAAAAATGCAGAAGTACATGAAGATGGTGATAATGAAGAATCCTTTTACAAACATGGAGAAGAACAATTTAGTGCAAATCCTGTTGAGTGTGACTTACTGTTTTCTCGTAATGGGAATGAAATACGGGCTACAGCTCCTCAAGCTGGAATTTCTGGTAGATGTATTGAAAGAAAGAAGACCAGAGATGAACAAGTTATCTGATTGATGATGATGAAGTCCCATACTACTTAACAGAGCATAGGGGAACGATGCGGGAGAGCTGCACTGCCGTACTAGGCAAGGTCCTAGTGGAGTTGGTTTGCCATTGCCTTCTTCCGACCGTAATGGGGATGAATGATGATGATGATGATGATGATGATGATGATGAAGACGACACAACACCCAGTCATCTCAAGGTAGGTGAAAATACCTGACCCCACCGGGAATCGAACCCGGGACCCCGTGCTTGGGAAGCAACAATGCTACCGTGAGACCACAAGCTGCAGACAGTTATTTGATTAGGAACTATGATAGTGAGGAATCTTGTTTTATGTTGTTCTTTCGAGTACCCTTCATCAACAAAGTGTGTATCTGGACCAACAAGGAAGGTCAAATTGTTTATGAGGACTGGGTGGATATATATATGGATGAGATAAAAAAAGTTCTTGGTGTACTGATGCTGACTGGAGTTTACAAGTCAAGAAATGAACATATCAGTCACCTTTGGAGCATTGAGGATGGCCGACCACTGTTCGCTGAAATTATGTCTTCCAACCACTTCCATGCTACTCTGTGGGTGTTGTGCTTTGACAATGCAGCAGGTCGATCTGAACATCGGTCAACTGACAAACTGAACTAATCAGAGAAGTTTCTGAGATGTGGGAAATTACCCTTAAGGATGCCTACATTTCAAGATGGTGCACGATTGTCGATGAACAGTTGGTCACAGTTTGATGTCGCTGTCCATTTCAACAATACATCCCATCAACACCTGGTAGGTATGGAATAAAGTTCTGGGGAATTTGTAGCACTGCAACAAGCAGTGTATTTGAGGAAGATGACAGTGTATTTGAGGAAGGAGGAAGAAACCAGAGCCCTGCGACTTTCCGGAGAGAATGTTGTGTAAACCCTGGATATAATATACCCTGTGATAATTTTTTTATAACTCTCAATTTAGCTAATTACGTGTTGTCAAAAGATCTGACACTAGTGGGTACTATCTGTAAAAACAAAAGTGAACTGCCTGCCGATTTTATTACACTGAAAGGATGTGTTTTCAACCAAATGTGATGATAGCCTCTTTTGTTCCTTAGCTCTCTTTGTGACCAGCAAAAGGTGTCATCATCACAAGTAAAGAAGCCTGAAGTTATGACGACATACAAAGCCACAAAAGGTAGCATTGACACCATGGAGCAGGAGGCGCAATTCTACAGTATGAACAGAAAAACAATGCACAGGTCATTGGTGTTTTTGTTCAACATGATCAATGTAATTGTAATGAATGCATACATAATTTGGATGATGCTGGCTGCCAATAAAAAATAAGACATCGGATTTTCGTCATCAATTTGGGAAAGCAACTAGCAGGGGTAAAGAAGTCAATGAATTCATTATTATTACCTGATCCAGGATGAGCAAATGAAACCACCAGCTAAGAAAAGGAGAAGATGAGCACCAAACCTGTCTGCCCGAAACATTGAGATACTGTCAGTAGGCCCTGAGCAAATTTGTAATAAGAACAAAAGCCACCAGTGAAAGTATAAAAATTGTGTTTTTAAAATGTAAACTTTAACTGTAAATTTTAAAAGCATTTATATCTTGAAAGTCATTCACATCACAAGTAGTCAAAATAGTGTTAATTTATGTCAATTTAAACAACACACGCCTGAGAGGCCCGACTGGTAGGCAATGCTGTACAGATTTTCTAGTAAGCAGAGGGTTACACTGGATACAATTTTTCAAAATGTACACAACTGCATGGTTCTCTAAAAACAGTAAAATTACCTAAATGACTAGTAAATAAGAACAGCAGCTCAGTAAAGGCTTTTTTCAGAGTAACTGCTTTCTTTACTGATGTTGTTGTTGTGGTCTTCAGTCCTGAGACTGGTTTGATGCTGCTCTCCATGCTACTAGTAAAGTATCTTTACTGATATACTGATAATAGTCTGATTTATAATGCTTTAAAAAAAGTCGTCTATATGCAATTTGAAGAGTATGTCGTAGCTGATGTAGCAATACTTCCCCTGGCTAACAGTGTGCAATGGGTAAGTTTTTCATTCCAGAAGCATCTCATCAATGCAAAGCAGCGACTACCAAAGGGACCTTCTCAGGTTAAAAAATTAAAATTATTTCTATGCACATACAAACAACAACTATTACAGGACCTATGTCAGATATACAACTGTGATTTGATCTATCTCCTCACATGGAGACAACAAAAATGGTCAAAACTAAATAGTGTGAAGCTAGCAGCAGAAAGGTCATACAGATGGTAGTCCAGTGTTTGTCAAAGCAAACCTACTGATCTAATTAAGAAACTTGCAAGAAACAGAAGTGTTTTTCACTGAACAATGACCGCAGAATACCTTTGATATGAAAAACATGCAATGCTGACTTCTAAAAGAAACAAAGTTAACAACTTCAACAGACATGAAGTCAACTTCATCATCTGAGATTTTAACAGTCACAGCACCCTGTGGGGCTAACCTGAAGGCAGTAACAATGGAGAGGCTGTTATTCCATGGTTTGAAACAAACAACTTAATAGCTGATCACTGATAATAAACTCTGTGCACCCACCAATAGTCAACATTTAAAGACATCAGTGCCTAAATGATATTTGGCCTCCAATACCAACCTCCATGTCCTCCTCCTCCCCTCCTGCCTCCCGTATAGGCCAAAAATATGCCAAGTAATGCACACTGTTTGTCCACAAAATGTCAAATTCTGGCACAGGTATAACTTCCAAAAAGCAAAATGGAAGAAGTTCAAAGCCTATTGTGTAATCCTGTGGCTGAAATAACCCTAACACTAAAGACCTGCGACCCACGTATTGGAGCAGTTAAAAGGAGCCCAAGACAATCCATCCCAAAAGGCTGCAGGTGTGACTACATATCTGAAAAGACACACATTCCTACTCAAAGCCAGTCCCTTCTCTTAGAAAAAAAATTCTGCTGGCTAACAATTAATCACTTCAATATTTCCTGCCACAAGAGGAAATTAGATAAAGATAAGCAAAGAACTAGATACAAGATGAAGCTCCTGACGTGTCTCCATCATTAGCCAACACATTCTCCACGCCATGTTCCAATAAACACTAACCAAATAGCCAGCTGGCTTCTGGAAAACGGCAAATATAATAAAAAAAAAAAAACCTTCAAACTAACTAGAAATGCAGATGAAGGAACTACTAATACCGTTCACCCTTCAGTAGTGAAGAACTAAATGGGGTAATTACTATGAGAATAGTAAGGCACACTGCAAGCTTGGACAATACCTCAGCAGACTGAATTAAACATTCTGGAGCTAAAACAAAGCAGTGACTACTAGAGCTTTTCAGCAATTGACTTCTAACTAGAATGTTCCTTAACATTTGGAGGAAACTCACAATTATTGCTATCCTAAAATAGGGAAAGTCGCATACTGGTCTTGGAGGCATCCACCCTATATGAGGTGCTATCCAAAATTTTTGGGACTGGTGCTGCCATCTGCTGAAAACCTTACCTTTGGACTAATCATCACTATCACCATTGAAATAGTTCCCATCCCCACAAACACACCAGTCCCAGTGCTTCTGCCACTGGTCAAACGATTTCTGGAAGTCCTGTTCTTTGAGGGTGTTTGTCACTGCAAGCGATGCTTCTTGAATCCTCTCTTGAATGTTGAACCATCGGCCTTTCAACTTGAGTTTCAGTTTTGGGAATAGCATGGAGTTGCAAGGTGCCAGATCTGGTGAGTACGGTTGGTGGGCCACAACTGTCATGTTTTTGGGCAAAAAGGCCCTGGTGAGCAAGGACGTGTGACAGGGCACGTTATCGTGATGCAGCAGCCAGTTCCCTTGATGCCAAAGTTTGGGCCGTCGTTGCCGCACATTTTCATGGAGCCGTCGCAAAATGTCACAGTAGTACGCAGAATTCACTGTTTGGTTGGGTGGGGTGAATTCTTTGTGCACAATTCCCTTGGTATCAAAGAAAACTATGATTGTTCTCTTCACTTTGCTGTTGCTTTTTTGGGTCTTGGAGAGCCCGGGCTCTTCCACTAGGATGATTGTTGCTGTCTACATCTACATCTACATCTACATCGATACTCCGCAAGCCACCCAACGGTGTGTGGCGGAGGGCACTTTACGTGCCACTGTCATTACCTCCCTTTCCTGTTCCAGTCGCGTATGGTTCGCGGGAAGAACGACTGTCTGAAAGCCTCCGTGCGCGCTCTAATCTCTCTAATTTTACATTCGTGATCTCCTCGGGAAGTATAAGTAGGGGGAAGCAATATTTTCGATACCTCATCCAGAAACGCACCCTCTCGAAACCTGGCGAGCAAGCTACACCGCGATGCAGAGCGCCTCTCTTGCAGAGTCTGCCACTTGAGTTTATTAAACATCTCCGTAACACTATCACGGTTACCAAATAACCCAGTGACGAAACGCGCCGCTCTTCTTTGGATCTTCTCTATCTCCTCTGTCAACCCGACCTGGTACGGATCCCACACTGATGAGCAATACTCAAGTATAGGTCGAATGAGTGTTTTGTAAGCCACCTCCTTTGTTGATGGACTACATTTTCTAAGCACTCTCCCAATGAATCTCAACCTGGTACCCGCCTTACCAACAATTAGTTTTATATGATCATTCCACTTCAAATCGTTCCGTACGCATACTCCCAGATATTTTACAGAAGTAACTGCTACCAGTGTTTGTTCCGCTATCATATAATCATACAATAAGGGATCCTTCTTTCTATGTATTCGCAATACATTACATTTGTCGATGTTAAGGGTCAGTTGCCACTCCCTGCACCAAGTGCCTATCCGCTGCAGATCTTCCTGTATTTCGCTACAATTTTCTAATGCAGCAACTTCTCTGTATACTACAGCATCATCCGCGAAAAGCCGCATGGAACTTCCGACACTATCTACTAAGTCATTTATATATATTGTGAAAAGCAATGGTCCCATAACACTCCCCTGTGGCACGCCAGAGGTAACTTTAACGTCTGTATACGTCTCTCCATTGATAACAACATGCTGTGTTCTGTTTGCTAAAAACTCTTCAATCCAGCCACACAGCTGGTCTGATATTCCGTAGGCTCTTACTTTGTTTATCAGGCGACAGTGCGGAACTGTATCGAACGCCTTCCGGAAGTCAAGAAAAATAGCATCTACCTGGGAGCCTGTATCTAATATTTTCTGGGTCTCATGAACAAATAAGGCGAGTTGGGTCTCACACGATCGCTGTTTCCGGAATCCATGTTGATTCCTACATAGTAGATTCTGGGTTTCCAGAAATGACATGATACGCGAGCAAAAAACATGTTCTAAAATTCTACAAGAGATCGACGTAAGAGATATAGGTCTATAGTTTTGCGCATCTGCTCGACGACCCTTCTTGAAGACTGGGACTATCTGTGCTCTTTTCCAATCATTTGGAACCCTCCGTTCCTCTAGAGACTTGCGGTACACGGCTGTTAGAAGGGGGGCAAGTTCTTTCGCGTACTCTGTGTAGAATCGAATTGGTATCCCGTCAGGTCCAGTGGACTTTCCTCTATTGAGTGATTCCAGTTGCTTTTCTATTCCTTGGACACTTATTTCGATGTCAGCCATTTTTTCGTTTGTGCGAGGATTTAGAGAAGGAACTGCAGTGCGGTCTTCCTCTGTGAAACAGCTTTGGAAAAAGGTGTTTAGTATTTCAGCTTTACGCGTGTCATCCTCTGTTTCAATGCCATCATCATCCCGTAGTGTCTGGATATGCTGTTTCGAGCCACTTACTGATTTAACGTAAGACCAGAACTTCCTAGGATTTTCTGTCAAGTCGGTACATAGAATTTTACTTTCGAATTCAATGAACGCTTCACGCATAGCCCTCCTTACGCTAACTTTGACATCGTTTAGCTTCTGTTTGTCTGAGAGGTTTTGGCTGCGTTTAAACTTGGAGTGGAGCTCTCTTTGCTTTCGCAGTAGTTTCCTAACTTTGTTGTTGTACCACGGTGGGTTTTTCCCGTCCCTCACAGTTTTACTCGGCACGTACCTGTCTAAAACGCATTTTACGATTGCCTTGAACTTTTTCCATAAACACTCAACATTGTCAGTGTCGGAACAGAAATTTTCGATTTGATCTGTTATGTAGTCTGAAATCTGCCTTCTATTACTCTTGCTAAACAGATAAACCTTCCTCCCTTTTTTTATATTCCTATTAACTTCCATATTCAGGGATGCTGCAACGGCCTTATGATCACTGATTCCCTGTTCTGTACATACAGAGTCGAAAAGTTCGGGTCTGTTTGTTATCAGTAGGTCCAATATGTTATCTCCACGAGTCGGTTCTCTGTTTAATTGCTCGAGGTAATTTTCGGATAGTGCACTCAGTATAATGTCACTCGATGCTCTGTCCCTACCACCCGTCCTAAACATCTGAGTGTCCCAGTCTATATCTGGTAAATTGAAATCTCCACCTAAGACTATAACATGCTGAGAAAATTTATGTGAAATGTATTCCAAATTTTCTCTCAGTTGTTCTGCCACTAATGCTGCTGAGTCGGGAGGTCGGTAAAAGGAGCCAATTATTAACCTAGTTCGGTTGTTTAGTGTAACCTCCACCCATAATAATTCACAGGAACTATCCACTTCTACTTCACTACAGGATAAACTACTACTAACAGCGATGAACACTCCACCACCGGTTGCATGCAATCTATCCTTTCTAAACACCGTCTGTACCTTTGTAAAAATTTCGGCAGAATTTATCTCTGGCTTAAGCCAGCTTTCCGTACCTATAACGATTTCAGCTTCGGTGCTTTCCATCAGCGCTTGAAGTTCCGGTACTTTACCAACGCAGCTTCGACAGTTGACAATTACAATACCGATTGCTGCTTGGTCCCCGCATGTCCTGACTTTGCCCCACACCCGTTGAGGCTGTTGCCCTTTCTGTACTTGCCCAAGGCCATCTAACCTAAAAAACCGCCCAGCCCACGCCACACAACCCCTGCTACCCGTGTAGCCGCTTGTTGCGTGTAGTGGACTCCCGACCTATCCAGCGGAACCCGAAACCCCACCACCCTATGGCGCAAGTCGAGGAATCTGCAGCCCACACGGCCGCAGAGCCGTCTCAGCCTCTGATTCAGACCCTCCACTCGGCTCTGTACCAAAGGTCCGCAGTCAGTCCTGTCGACGATGCTGCAGATGGTGAGCTCTGCTTTCATCCCGCTAGCGAGACTGGCAGTCTTCACCAAATCAGATAGCCGCCGGAAGCCAGAGAGGATTTCCTCCGATCCATAGCGACACACATCATTGGTGCCGACATGAGCGACCACCTGCAGATGGGTGCACCCTGTACCCTTCATGGCATCCGGAAGGACCCTTTCCACATCTGGAATGACTCCCCCCGGTATGCACACGGAGTGCACATTGGTTTTCTTCCCCTCTCTTGCTGCCATTTCCCTAAGGGGCCCCATTACGCGCCTGACGTTGGAGCTCCCAACTACCAGTAAGCCCACCCTCTGCGACTGCCCGGATCTTGCAGACTGAGGGGCAACCTCTGGAACAGGACAAGCAGCCATGTCAGGCCGAAGATCAGTATCAGCCTGAGACAGAGCCTGAAACCGGTTCGTCAGACAAACTGGAGAGGCTTTCCGTTCAGCCCTCCGGAATGTCTTTCGCCCCCTGCCACACCTTGAAACGACCTCCCACTCTACCACAGGTGAGGGATCAGCCTCAATGCGGGCAGTATCCCGGGCAACCACAGTCGTAGTCCGATCAGGGGATGCGTGGGACGAGCTGGCCGTCCCCGACAAACCCCCATCCCGACCCCCACAGTGATGCCCATTGGCAACAGCCTCAAGCTGTGTGACCGAAGCCAACACTGCCTGAAGCTAGGAGCGAAGGGATGCCAACTCAGCCTGCATCCGAACACAGCAGTTGCAGTCCCTATCCATGCTAAAAACTGTTTTGCTAAGAACGTCTGAACTAATCTACAGAGAGCGCAAACAAATCGACAAAATTTAAACGGTTATTAAAATACAAGATTGCCTAGTAAATGCAGTAATGCTGCTACTTGCGCACTGCTGACACTGCTCGGCGGCAGAAGGAGACTAAGCGAAATTACACTATTCAGGTACTAAAACACGATGCTACACTCTCAAATACTATAATACACCCGAAATTTATGAATTAAACAATGCAAGAACCAAAAACACGCAAAGAAATTAAGAATTAAACTATGTAACAAATGAGTGAGCTAGGAGTATACGACTTGCTGCTCAGCTGCTTATCCAACGGCGGCAGGGAGCACACTGACTGCGACCAACCGACACTGGCCGTTCAAAACAAAACAGTAGACAAACGACTACGCGAATTTACACTATTCAGGTACTAAAACGCGATGCTACAACTCTCAAATACTATAATACGCTCGAAATTTATGAATTAAACAATGCAAGTACCAAAAACACGCAAAGAAATTAAGAATTAAACTATGTAACAAATGAGTGAGCTAGGAGTATACGACTTGCTGCTGCAGCTGCTTATCCAACGGCGGCAGGGAGCACACTGACTGCGACCAACCGACACTGGCCGTTCAAAACAAAACAGTAGACAAACGTCTACGCGAATTTACACTATTCAGGTACTAAAACGCGATGCTACAACTCTCAAATACTATAATACGCCCGAAATTTATGAATTACACAATGCAAGTACCAAAAACACGCAAAGAAATTAAGAATTAAACTATGTAACAAATGAGTGAGCTAGGAGTATACGACTTGCTGCTCAGCTGCTTATCCAACGGCGGCAGGGAGCCGTGGGTCATAACTGTAAATCCAGCTCTCGTTGCTGGTGATAACCTGTGACAAGAAGGCTGGATAATCAGATGCAGTCTGACCAAGGTCCGTGTACACTTCAACACGCTGTGCCTTCTGATCGGCAGTCAAGATCCTTGGCACAAATTCTGCAGCGACACCATGCATGCCCAATTCATCTGTCAACATTCATTGACATGTCCTATAACCAATACACACTTCATCCGCAAGGTCTTGAATGGTTTGATGTCGATCCGAAAGAACCAATTGTTGAAGTTTGGCAACAATGTCTGGTGTTGTGCGGCTAATAGGCCTTCCAGTGTGAGCATCATCTTCGACGTCTGTACGGCTGGCCCTGAACCGAGCATGCCACTCAAACACACGTGTATGGTTCGTACTCTGTCCCCCAAACACTTGTTGAATCATTGCAACGGTCTCCATAGCACTTTTGCAGAGATTCGCACAGAATTTGATACACACGCTGTTCCATTCACGGATCCATCATAAAATCGCCACACACCAAATGCAGAGTATTACGGAACTCACTGTGGACCTGCAACACATCCTGCCAGCTGAATGCCACTCTGCACACTGACTCATCTGCAGCTCTCGCCATCTAGTGGTGCAAAGATCTACTACTCCTACTTTCCAGATGGCAGCACCAGTCCCGAAAATTTTTGAATCCATCTCCTATCTGTCCTCACCTACCTCTGCAAAACGTATGAAAGAAGATACATCACAATTTCAGATGCGATATTAACCCTTCTCACTCATCAAGAGGCCAGTTTCTATACAGAAAAAGACACAGTTTTTTAAATATTAAATCTCTCACAACTCATCGACAATGGCTTTGAAAACAGCAAAATCACAAATGTGGCTCTCATAGATTTAGCAATGGGTATGTTACGGTTAATCTTAGACTCTTGGTCAAAACAATTTGCACTATAACAAAAACGTACACATTGACAAAGGCTATCAGAGGCCTCCTCAAAAATCAAATGTCCTTTATGAAATTCCAGGGCAGAAGAAGCGAGTGGCAAGGATGGGAAAATGGTCATCTCAGGGCAGTATACTGGTCCCAATGTTTTTTAATATTTACACCAATAACCAGTCACACTGAATGACACTACTACTTCACACATGCTGATCTTATTGTGTGTCTGTCACTTGGCACAAATTCACCTGTACTAAACAAGTCGATTATGCACTCAACAAAATGTGCTGATTTGTCACCAGCTCCCTAAAGCATACTCCTGCTGATGAGGTCTACTGTCTGGGTGGAACTGCTCCAATGGCAATTCAACAAAAGACAATGGCCCCATAGTGAAAATGAAGTCCTCCTCATCTGAACAACACTCAATACATGGCATCTGACTGCCTGCCAAAAGGCTGAAATCAAGAAATCACTTCCTCAGAGCAACTGATAGCTATCAACACAAAACTCAGCCTGAATTGGAGACATGCTCAACTTCAGAAGATCAGCTCTGCATGGAATCCTATCATCAGAAGAACAAGCCACTGGCCATTGTGTAACTCTCTGAATAGACTGTAGCCAGGAACAAGAAGATAAAAAACAAATCTTCTAAAATGGAGATTCCCAATACCATCTAACCTCTGCAACTGTGGCGAGTTTCAGATGATTAAAGACATTTATCTCTGCCCTGACTGCCCCACTCAGTGCATGCTCAAGGACCTCACATTAGCAGCTCCTAACAGTTGATGTAACTGGCTTCTTGGCTAGTCAGTCTAAAATGCTCTGTGAATTTGTGTTGTACAAGTCATAAGTATAGCACAGTCCATTCCCTTCCCTTCTTCAACTTGTAATCTGATGCTTTAGACACACAAAAAAAAAAAACTATTTTGCACTTCTCTGACACTTACACTTCACATTAACATCATTAACTGTGTACCTGACTGAATTTAACTTGCACGAAGTTTGGCCGACAAAACGAGAATTTACAGAGCCTAAAATCATGTTGCATTTGAAGTCTCTAATTCTCTCTCAATTTAGCGGGAAAAACGCAATGACCCATTTAGCCTACACTTACATTACATTTAATTACAACCTTACAATTATTATTTGCTGATAAATATATATACATAGTGCTCAGAAGAGTAGCAGACACGGGATTCTAGAATGTAATGTATACCACAAACACCAATCATTTGGAAAATTATAATTCCTTCCCCACCACTGGAATGAGCATGGCTGGGCCACATGGAAGACATGAAACAAAATGAAAGGGATGTATCAATTGGCGGAGATATAAAGGAATCATTTGGTGAACTGCAGGTATACAGAAAGTAAAATACTGCCGATTTCAACAAATTTGACAAAAGACAGGCTCGTTGCTGGACACAAGTACTATAGAATCAAAAAAGTTTATTGACTATTCACATGCTGACACACACACACACACACACACACACACACACACACACACACTTAAACTGGAGGAGTTATGTTCAATTTGTGAACAGAAACAAAGTATTGACAGGCAACGCCATCCAATAATCTGGAAATTGGAGGCATGTCCACTCCATAAAGCAGAATAGGCAACAATCTTTCATGAAACTGGCAGTGGAGTGCATTTATAAAGCAACAAGTGTTTTGGAGCACAACACATCACACTATTTACAGTTGTAAGTCCACAGAAGATTATCAATATATGACATTGTAAGTTAAAACTGCATTGGTCATTACAACATTATGACAAACATAGCAATAGCAAGCCACTTTAACTTGATTTTAAACAGCTTTACATTATTTTCTAGTGGTAGGTTGTCATAAAATTGTAAAGGTGACATTCTGGCTGGTTTGGAAGACATGAATGTTTTGGCAACTTCTGCTTTCAGGATTATGTACAGAAGCTTCTTGCCTGGCAATAAGTACCACAGGTTTCAACAAACGCTCTCAGAAAATCTATTGTTTCATTTATAAATAAACATGGTACACATACTGCTTTTAATGTAAGGAATATATGACTCATTTTTGAATGTCATTTGATTAATGGAACATTGCCATATACCTTACAACAGACTAATATGTATGAAGAGGATATGTGTAAAGAGCACAGAGGGCTTCTAAACTGTCTAATGGTGTGACAGAAGAAGAAATGGGATTCAATGTGGAAGACATAGATCTAGAATTAGAGTCAGAGTTGAAGAGAGCTGTAGAAGACTTGCAATCAAATACAGTATGAGGTACAAATGACATTCCTTCAGTATTTCCAAAATCTTTGGAGAATTGCAACAACATGATTGAAGTTAGTGTGTATGGGCTTATCAGAAGACGTACCATCATTTAGAAAAAATATCTTGCACACACCCCAAAGATAGTAAGGACTAAGATATGTGACAACTATCATGTTAACTGGTTCTTCCATCACTTCTTGGTAAAACAACTTCAAAATTATAAGTGAAAAGCACAATATTGTGGATATACTACAACATTAATTTATTTAGATAACTGGTTTTTGGCTCACACAGCCATCATCACACGATAGTCAGTTAAAGTCTGGTGACTGACTTATAAGCTGAAAATTGGTTAATGAAACAAATTAATACTGCAGAACACACACAGTATTGTACTTTCCATTTATAATAACTGTGAGAACTACTACTCAATCAGCTGAGCAGCTCATACATCCTTGTTGCTGACAAAAATAATACACATTAGAACAGAAAAGAAAATGGAGGATCTGTTAAATGATGACTAGTTTTGCTTTTGGAAAATTAAATGCACCAGTGAGGCAGTTATGACTTTGAACTCCATAATGGAACAAGCAAGACTTAAGGAAAATAAAGACATTTTCACAGGATTTGTTGACTTAGAAAAAGCGTTAGACAACATAAAATGGTCAAGATGCTTGAAATTTTGAGAAAAATAGGTGTCAGTGACATAGAAAAAAAGTAATATACATTATGTAAAAGAATTGAAAGGGAACAATAAGAACTGAAAAAGTTCTCGGATAAAGGCTGTAAAGCAAGGATGCAGTCTTTTCTCCCCACTGTTCAATCTGTACATCACAGAACTAGTGATGGAAAAAAAAAAAAAGTTTTACGACTGAGGTTTAAGATCAGGGTGGAAGGTACCTATCATAAGATTTTCTGATAACACTGCCATCATCAATGAAACTGAAGAAGAAGTACAGGACCTGCTGAATGGGGTGAAAAGTCTAATGAGGTCAAACCAAAGAAATACGAAAGTAGTGAGGAACAGCAGAAATGAGATTAGCACTAAATTTAACATCAAAACTGGAGTGCATGCAGTAGATGAAGAGAAGATATTTGGCTATCGTGGAAGCAAAATAATGCATCATGTATGAAGTGAGGAGGACATACAGTATGAAACAGACTATCACAGGCAGAAAGAGCATTCTTTGCTAAGAGAAATCTGCTAAAATCAAATACAGGCCTTAATTTGAGGAAGAAGTTTCTGAGAATGTTCACCTGTAGCAACTGTGTGAAAGTGATCACGGACTTTGGGAAGTCCAGGAGCAAAGCAAATAATTGAAGCATTTGAGACAAGGTGTTATAGAAGGATGCTGCAAGTTAAGTGGGCTGATAAGATAAGAAATTATGTGGGCCTCTGGAGAATTGCCAAGGAATGTAGTATGTGTAAAACACAGACTACAAGAAGGGAGAGGATGATAGGACATGTGTACAGGAATAACTGTTGTGGTATTAAAGGGAGCCAAAGCTGACAAAAACTGTAAGGGAAGACAGAGACTGAAATACATCCAGATAATAGGACATGTAGGGGAATAACTCTCATGGTACTAAAGGGGGCCATAGCTACCAAAAACAGTAAGGGAAGGCAGAGATGGGAAAACATCCAACATATAATCGGGGAGACTGGGTGAAAGTGGTACTCGGAGATGAAGATTACATTAAATTAGATGTACTTTTATTCCAATTGATCCACAGTGAGGAGATCGTCTGGGATGTAGAACATGTCAGGAAAACAAGAATTCAAACTAAACATTTATAATGAGAAACAAATATGCTAACATAGGTACCTTCCACAGATCCCAAGTTAAATAATATTCATCAATAACAAATGAGTAAAAAAAATTAAACATATTTTCATTTACAAGGTAACAAATACCAAGCAGAAAATCACTTTACAACACTTATTAGCAACAATCTTATTACTGCACTGAATTTGTACAGAAGTCAGGTTGTACAAATACCACCACACTACTAACAAGCACGCATCAGTTGATTCTACTACGAAATTCATTAGTGGAGTAGAAGAAGTTGGCCACTAATGAATCCTCTAGGTTCCTTTTAAACTGACTTCACTAGTAGCTAAACTTTTTATAGCTGCTGGCAAGTTATTGTAAATGTATTTTCCTGAATAATGGACACCTTTTTGGACCAAAGTAAGTGATTTTAAATCTTTGTGAAGATTATTCTTATTTTTAGTACCGATTTTTTGAATTTAGCTGATGGTTTGAAAATGAGAGCTATTTTTAATGACTAATTTCATTAAGAAATAAATATAAAGGGCAGTCACATGAAAACTGAACTCCTGCCACAATGGAACCATAGAATGGTCCCATTCAAAAGCAACCATCACACACATTAAGACATTTATCCCACAGGGAGACGAGATGATCAATTCCTGTTTCACAGAATGCAGTCAGCCGCTGATGGATCCATGTCTGTGTCCTCTCTTGCACTTCCTCTTCTGACTGAAACCGATGTCCATACACATCTTCCTTCAGGTGGGCAAAGATGTGAAAATCACATGGTGAAAGAGCTAAGCTGTATGGAAGATTTTGCAGTGCTTCCCAACCAAATTGATGAAGTGTAGCCTTCACGCTATTGGCAGTGTGGGGGCAAGCGTTATTGTGTAACAGGATGATTCCATCTGACAGCATTCCTGGGTTCTTCTTCTTTACGATGCATCACTATTTCTGCAAAGTGTCTTCATAGCACTGTGCATTGAATGCTCGAGGAACTGGACAAGAAAAGGGCCCCTGCACTCGAAGGAGGGGGTCATCATGACCTTATGGGAACAGCTTTGAATTTTTTGGTGTGGGAGATGTGGGATGTTTCCACTATTGTGTTTACCATTTGCTCTTGGGATGTTGGATGGAATCATCCTGTTGCACGATAATGCCTGTCACCACACTGTCAATCAGGCAAAGGCTATATTTCAGTGATTTGATTGGGAAACACTGCAACATCCTCCATACAGTCTGGATATTTCATCGTGCGATTTTCACATCTTTGCCCACCTGAAGAAAGGCATGCATGGACATCAGCTTCAGTCAGACGAGAAAGTGCAAGAGTAGGTGTGAATGTGGATCTGTCAGTGGCCAAGTATTTTTTTATGAAACAGGAATTGATCATGACTGGAACCATTCCATGGTCCCTTGTGGCAGTTGTTCGGTTTTCATTTGACAGCCCCTCTTGTATTGGGAAGCAGTAGTCGCCACATGAGAAGAAGTCACGGTGGGTAACATCAAACCAGTCAGACACCTGATGACATAAAAAGGCCTGGAGTACTATTTCCTTTTGTCACAGTTTGCAGTCAGCACAAATATCATATGGCTATGTATGTAAGACTTGTACATACATAGACCAGTTTAGATGTTCTGAGAACAGCCCCTATATACCTGCACCAGGTTGGGTCGAAGGAAGACACTGAAGCAATTCAGAGGTGGGTTACTAGATTTGTTACCGGTAGTTTCGAACAACATGGAAGTGTTACGGAGATGCTTCGGGATGTCAAATAGGAATCCCTGGAGGCAAGGCGATGTTCTTTTTGAGAACATTATTGAGACAAATTAGAGAACTGGTATTTGAAGCTGACTGCTGAACAATCCTACTACCACCAACACAGATTGCACGTAAGGGCCACAAACATAAGATATGAGAAATTAGGGCTCATACGGAGGTGTACAGACAGTCGTTTTTCCCTCGCTCTATTTGCAAGCGGAACAGGAGGGGAAACGACAAGTATTGGCACAGGGTACATGCAGCGGACATGGTTTGCGGAGTATCTTTGTAGACGTAGATATCTGGAATCTCAAATTCACATCATCATGTGACATACGCATAAGACTTTCATCATCCATGCTTGTACAAGGACCAATAGAAGTCGTGTCACAGTAAACTGTTCATGTTTAGCATCCTAAAGGTAAACAATCTAACATTAAGTAGGCCATCATAATGTTCTGACACATAAACATACCCACTGAAATCACCCAGTGACACAGACTACTTATGAAAGTACGCACAACCTCATATGTATGAGAGGAAATAACAGGAATGAGGCACCTGGGATGAACTAAGAGGAAAGAAATATGGCAGATTGGATGGGGGGAGAGAGGGAGGTGGGGCTGCTGAGAGGTAATTCAGTTACAGTACACATAGTTTGAAAAATCAGCAGAGTCTTTTAGCTCGGGAGGTATCAAGAATGGTGTCGGACAGGGGTCAGTCATGGGCCTCTTGCTGTTCTTAACACATATTAATGAATGGCTGCTCTATATTCAAGAAGATGCAAAGCTATTTCTTTTTGCTGATTATGCAAGTATAGTAATCACACAAAAAAGAAGAAGAAGAAGAAGAATTAGCTGAGGAAATTGTAAATAATGCCTTGCAGAAAATTATTATGTGATTCTCTGCAAATGGACTCTCACTAAATTTTGAGAAAACAAAGTATATACGGTTTTGTACGGTAAACGGCATAACACCATTGATAAATTTTAACCTTGGACAGAAGTCTGTTGATAAGGCAGACTATTCAAAATTTCTGGGTGTGTGCTCTGATGAGAAATTGAATTAGAAGAAACATATTGACGATCTGCTGAAACAGTTAGGTTCAGTTACTTACCAAGTTCTTAGTGTTATTGCAAATTTTGGTGATAAACATATTCAGTAAATTCGCCTACTAAAACTTATTTTCTTTTGCTGCTCTCAAATGGCATCATATTTTGGCGTAATTCATCACTAAGAGAAAAGGTATTCATTACACAAAAGTGCATGATTAGAATAATACCTGGAGTCCACCCATGATCACCTTGCAGACATTTATTTAAGGAACTCAGGATATTCACAGTACCTTCTCAATACATATATTCACTTATGAAATTTGTTATTAATAACCCATCTCAATCCAAATATAGTAGCAAAAGGCGTGGTTACAATACTAGAAGAAAGGCTGATCTTCACTAATCTGGGTTAAATCTGAGTTTGGCACAGAAAGGGGTGACTTATGTTGACACAAAAATTTTTGGTCATTTGCTAAATAGCATTACAAGTCTGACACATAGCGTACCAGTATTTAAAAACAAATTAAAAGAATTTCTGAATGACAACTCCTTTTACTCAATAGGCGAATTTTTAGATATGAAGTAGTAACTACAAAAAAAAAGTGTAATGAAAACTTATGTTAAATTGACAAGTTCCATGTCATTAAAAAACATCGTATTCATGATCTATGGAACAAGTATTAATGTAATTTACTATAGCAAAATGAGCACTTAATAACATAATGATCACAAAAATATAGAGAAAAGTGACATTAAAGGTCAGGACGAAAGAGAAATGGGAAGAAGAAGACATGAGGAAATGAAAGAGAAGGGGACCAGAAGACAGGCCAGGGAGTTGGTGAGACCAGTGGACATGTTGGAATGACAGTTCCTGCCAATGTGGGATTGGAAAGAGCTGTAACTGGACTGCTGCAAGATGTGGTATGGTGGCTGTAATATTCAAGTGTGGCATATGTATTGTCCACTGGGGAGTGAGCTATGGTATGTCCATGGGAACTGATTCAGATTTTCCTAAATTAAAGTTCACAAATTGGGCTGAGACATGGATGGGAATTTGGACTGAGGAGGGAGGCGTGCTAGGGTAGCCCGTGCAGTTGTGCAAAGCCACTGCGCCAGGGTGACATAGTGGTGTACAAATTTTCATTCATCACTTTGGTCTGGATATTTATATTGTGTATTTCTTAAATTACTTAAGGCACTGCGAAGATGGTTCAACTTACAATGCCACAGCTGGCCACATATCTTCCCCTCACAAAAAAAATGTGTATGCATTTATTTGGGTGTATATATGGCTTATGTGTTTCCTTGAATTAAGTCAATGTATCCTATATCATAAGTTGTGTGGCTGACAAAATACTAATTTAAATAGTAAGAAAAGGATTTTGGCTCAGATATCTCTCGTCGTGTTGCATGACAAAAGGTAGCTGCAGGTCTAGAAAAGGATTAGGTTAAAATATTCAAGGCTTTCATTGTAAAATGAGTATTGATTGGTGGTTAGTTCACAATGGTGATAAGTTTCTTGGCATCACACAAATAAATGTCAAGTGAAATTTGTTTCTTATGCAGAATTATCGCTTCTGAAGGTTTTAAAACCTTGCTTCCCTCATGCTATCCTCTTATGAAAATCTTATGTAAGGAAATTATGAGCAAGACATTCTAATTCAGTTTAATCACTACAGACATAAGGTGCCAACTGTACAATTTTTCACACTCTTTAATATCAAGAACTTATTTGTTCTTCTATTTCACTGAATTCATAACTGAATCTTTCTACTGTTTTTCTGACTGCCCTCACCACAGTCTATACTGTCATGTTCTTTTCCTTGGAAGTATGTCCCCCACTTGTAAACCTCATTTTCTTTTTCTCTAGTGACATTAGTGAAGTTCTCGAAACATCTTCTGTAATTAGTCTTGGACATGTTGTGATCTCTGATAAAATTTCCAGTTTCTTGTACATGAGCTTCAGTTACCTTGTGTTACCCAACAATACTAGGGCTGTAGATTGAAATACTTTGGACAACTTTTACCAGATGCAATTTATTTCTTCAAAGCACTAAATCCATCATCAGAGTTGTTAGACCAACAAGAGCTGAATTAAATAAGTCTGCTGCAAATGAGTTAGTAGTGTGATACCATTTATTTCTGCAGGCCTAAATCCTGTAAAATGTATTGTGCAATAACTTGTTCAACACCAATTACTTTTGACCCCAATATATTTAAATAAAACCGGAAACTAAGCAAATAAATGCGTTAACAATATACATTGTGGGGAGTCAGGCATCATTTTCTCTCACTTATCCAACAAAATCACAAACCATCAACTAGGATGAAGTAGGGACAGGAAAACTAAATTAATTGTTTCTATGATTTAACGGTACATGCATCCATTAGCTAAAAATCATTCTGCTGATACTTGTCCCTGAATAACGAACAAGTTAGAGTGTTTAAGGATCTTCCTAATAATTTGATAATCACCAATATTTTGAGAGAGTATAATTTCGCACTATTATAAACTGACCTTATTAAAAAGGGTAAAATAATACTCATGTGAGGTTCACCCTTCTCACAAAACACGACTTTTACAGGATCTCCACGAACTGTGCGTTAGACTGTGGTTATCTCGTTGTTATTCTACGGTGTCGAAATCAAAACAATAATGTTTTCAAAATGAACCAAAGACTTTCAGTATGAAGCTAATGTACTCAGACGACAAATTTCAAAGCTATTAATCAACGGTGGAGTTCGGTATACAAGCACCAACTTATCTGCGCAGACATCTCCGCACAAATCTGTGCACGCAATAAAATTACCGCAAGTCTGGGGCGTACACACGACACAGTTCCAGTCTACTGCTAGCTCGCCATCTACGCGTCTGCATAAGAAGGTTCAGCGGCAAGCAGCTACCCTCTTGCGAAAAATATTTCAGTTCAGTACACTAAATCGCAATGCAGGAAACTTCTGTGGTCTGTGCTTGCAACTGGCCTTAAAAGAAAAAAGTCCAATACAACGTAATGAAAGAAAATACCACGTAAATAGTAAAGACAGTGTATCTTTAAGCGGCGGCAGCTTTCACTATTAATTTACTTCGCAAGTTATATGGCGAACCTGTAACCTGGCGAAATTATTTGCGAATTGTCATGAAGACACATAAATATCTATTGACGCTCGTAATTCCTCATATAAAACAACAAAGTAGGCTACTTCAATGAGGGGAGTATGTTCACACGAACTGCCGATGGAGTCATTACGACTGCTGGCGACAGGAAGAAGTTTGGTTACAAGCATTTAGAATCTTTGACACTAGTGTCCAAACAAACATTGAGCGAAGTAATATACAGGTTACACTGTCCTGAAGAAGGATTTAACAAAGACAAGGGAAGAATCTCAATTCTGAAAGATATAAATTGTGCGAAGTCTTTCGAACGTCATAACCGGTATCCTGATAAATTATTGAATTGGCCAGTGAGATTTTCTTTTACAGTGCCTCAGAGGATCTGGGGATTTTCAATTCCTCGTTTGAATTCTACCAGTAGCCTGATATAATTTTTTTTTGCACAGAATATAAAACTAGAATCCGAACTATAGATGGGTATTCATAGTCTATAGTAAAAGTGTTACTTTAATACTGAAGTACTGTTAGTGAATTGTATAGTATACCTTAAATTCTCAGATGAAAACCCAATTCTAAGCAAAGAAGGGAAAGCAGAAAGGTGGAAGGAGTATATAGAGGGTCTATACAAGGGCGATGTACTTGAGGACAATATTATGGAAATGGAAGAGGATGTAGATGGAGATGAGATGGGAGATATGATACTGCGTGAAGAGTTTGACAGAGCACTGAAAGACCTAAGTCGAAACAAGGCCCCGGGAGTAGACAACATTCCATTAGAACTACTGATGGCCTTGGGAGAGCCAGTCCTGACAAAACTCTACCATCTGGTGAGCAAGATGAACGAGACAGGCCAAATACCCTCAGACTTCAAGAAGAATATAATAATTCCAATCCCAAAGAAAGCAGGTGTGAAAATTACCGAACTATCAGTTTCATAAGTCACGGCTGCAAAATACAAACACGAATTCTTTACAGACGAATGGAAAAACTAGTAGAAGCCGACCTTGGGGAAGATCAGTTTGGATTCCATAGAAATATTGGAACATGTGAGGCAATACTGTCCCTACAGCTTATCTTAGAAGCTAGATTACGAAAAGGCAAACCTACGTTTCTAGCATTTGTAGACTTAGAGAAAGCTTTTGACAATGTTGACTGGAATACTCTCTTTCAAATTCTGAAGGTGGCAGGGGTAAAATATAGGGAGCGAAAGGCTACCTACAATTTGTATAGAAACCAAATGGCAGAGTTGAGGGGCAAGAAAAGGAAGCAGTGGTTGGGAAGGGAGTGAGACAGGGTTGTAGGCTCTCCCCGATGTTATTCAATCTGTATATTGAGCAAGCAGTAAAGGAAACAAAAGAAAGATTCGGAGTAGGTATTAAAATCCATGGAGAAGAAATAAAAACTTTGAGGTTCGCCGATGACATTGTAATTCTGTCAGAGACAGCAATGGACCTGGAAGAGCAGTTTGAACGGAATGGATACAGTCTTGAAAGGAGGATATAAGATGAACGTCAACAAAAGCAAAACGAGGATAATGCAATGTAGTCGAATTAAGTCGGGTGATGTTGAGGGTATTAGATTAGGAAATGAGACACTTAAAGTAGTAAAGGAGTTTTGCTATTTGGGGAGCAAAATAACTGATAATGGTCGAAGTAGAGAGGATATAAAATGTAGACTGGCAATGGCAAGGAAAGTGTTTCTGAAGAAGAGAAATTTGTTAACATCGAGTATAGATTTAAGTGTCAGGAAGTCGTTTCTGAAAGTATTTGTATGGATTGTTGCCATGTATGGAAGTGAAACATGGACGATAAATAGTTTGGACAAAAAGAGAATAGAAGCTTTCGAAATGTGGTGCTACAGAAGAATGCTGAAGAGTAGATGGGTAGATCACATAACTAACGAGGATGTGTTGAATAGGATTGGGGAGAAGAGATGTTTGTGGCACAGCTTGACTAGAAGACGGGATCGGTTGGTAGGACATGTTCTGAGGCATCAAGGGATCACCAATTTAGTATTGGAGGGCAGAGTGGAGGGTAAAAATCGTAGAGGGAGACCAAGAGATGAATACACCAAGCAGATTCAGAAGGATGTAGGTTGCAGTAGGTACTGGCAGATGAAGCAGCTTGCACAGGATAGAGTAGCATGGAGAGCTGCATCAAACCAGTCTCAGGACTGAAGACCACAACAACAAACAACAACCTTAAATTCGCTGTTTCCACTAGGGACATTCGGATTGCAATTTTCTGAACTCTCCTTGAATTTCTGTGACTCCAACATATTTCAATAAGTTCAGCAGTGAAACTCCTAAAGCTCTGACTCACATCATCCGTTTTAGAAGTCATTGTGTAGGCCTATATTGATCAGCATACTTTCATTCAGTACTGTTCTATGCCTTAATCTTTTGCAGCAGTGTAGCTAAAATCAATGTACTTATTCTACAAAATAGTGCCATCACAATAGTGTGTCAAGATGATAGATGAATCTCTTACAGCAGTGTCTTCAGGGACAGAGGGACCCTTACACTTACTTGTCGATTCCTTAGTGGAATATATCGTTCATGATAAGAGTGAATTTAAAGCAACAGACTGAGAATCCCTCTCTATGGTTCAGAGTGTAGTTTTATGTTCTGTACAAAAATTTATAACAAGTTACTGGGCGATCTGAAGCAGGGAAATGAAAATTGTCAGAAACTCAGAAACAAACTAAAAGAAACCCTACATTGACTCAAATATGTTTCACATGTCAGATCTCCGGACACATGCTGTGATTTGTATGATCCAATGTGGTGTGAGCCTACAGATTTGAGCAATTTTGCTCAGACTTCCTATCCACATGAACCAACATGTCTGCACAAATACCGGCATACATCACATCTCGGCAGACAGGTCTTTGCATTCGGACATGAGATTTGCACAGATATTCTCGTACACAAACCTGGAAGTCAGAGCTGGAGGCCTGAGCAAAATTGCTCAAATCCGTGGGCGCTAATTAGATATGCGCAGACAAATCGGAGCATCTGCTCAGGAGAATGGCGCGAATCTACCATATGAAATGTGTTGGCACCAATTGTTTTTTCAACCTAGCAATTTTTTTCTTTGGATGCACATTGATTGTAAGATGACTGATACATGTCAATGCTTTTGGCAGTTCATTGCTGAATTTATTGAAATATACAGAGGGCACATGTATTTGAGGAAAGTTAAGACTAAGGATTACAGTGAATGAGATAAGGTGGCAGCTGCTTACTATACGGATAGCTGGAGTAGTTGACCTTACTGCAAATAGGGAAAATGTAATTAAAAATGTTATGGACTTAATCAAAATTAATAGTTTACCTGCTTTGCATCTAGAAATCTCTGTCTTTACGTTGACCTAAATAAATACAGGACTGTAAGGACACTTTCACTCAGTACTGCCCTATATCATAATCCTTTGTGGCAGTGTAGAGGAAATAAAATTAGAAATATACCTTACATAGAAGACTGAAATCAGAATATTGTGTTAAGCTGATAAAGGAACATCTTGCAGCTGTGTCTTCAGTGACATAGGGACACTTATGTGTCAATACATTTATTCCCTAATGAAATATGTTGTTCATAGCAAGAGTGAATTAAATGTAAACTGTACGGTTCACTACCACAATATTATAACTTTTCATATAGACTATGAATCCATATCTAGAGTTCAGATTGGAGCTCTGTATTCACATATAAAAGTTGGTGGTGGACTTTAGAGACACGCTCTCTGTCTTTCTCTTTCTCTGTCTTTCTCTCTCCATCTGAACAGGCCCAATAGTACTGACTGACCACTGTGTCATCCTTAGCTGATAGGCACCACTGAATGTGGATATGGAAGGACATGTGGCCAGCACACCATGCTCCTGGCTACTGTTTTCATGACCGGAGCCACTACTTCTCAGTCAAGTAGTTCATTGACAGGCCTCACAAGGAATGAGTGCCCCCACTTCCCAATAGCATTCAGAAGACCTGAATGATCGCTCATCCAAGTGCTAGACAAGACTGACAGCAGTTAACTGTGGTGATTCAATGGGAACTGGCATCACTGCTGCAGCAAGGCTGTGGCTAGACCTTAGAGAGGGAACTGAAGAGTCCCATACACACAGAAACAGAGTAAAAGATACCTCATTGACCACTTCTATTATTTATTAGAATATATGAAGTTAAAAAATCTCTAATAATATAAAAATGTAATTTGTAACTTGTTACAATTGATATGTTACATAACTGACATACCTCGCTTGTCTCTGTGAAATCCTTCTTCAGGACAGTTAAATGGTTTCAAGTGTTTTAGGTGTTGCTTTGTTTAATGCTTGTTCAGACAGGTCATTGCATGTGGACAGGCCTTAGGAGAAGGAGATATCAGGATCAATTTGTTCACACAAAATGTCAGTGGAATGGAAGAGAACATCACCATCAAGATTTATTACATTTTTAGTTTGTATAAGTAATTATTTGGATAGCTATATTTAAACATCCATTATAATATTAAATTCATTATAGCACTGATCTTGTACATTGAAACGAATCAAAGAGCTACAGGAAACTGAAAATTAAACAATACTTTGCAAGTCCATATATCCACTGACTGCGTAGTGACAATGGCACTTGAAATATTACCATGAGGAACTTCTAAAGAGTCTTATATCCTTGATGTTTTTATATCATTGAGTTTGTTAAAAAGCTTCTAAACCATATTATATGTGCCCTTCTGGTACTGCACCATATTAGTGTGGCTTATGTGAAATTTATGTTCAGTGTGGTATTATGTTTGTGAATGTCACAGTTCCTTATCTGTCTTTTGTCTTTGGAGAATTGGAGTGTTTTGTAATATAAATATATGGTAGAGGAAAATGCTATGCAAACAGGTTTGCATGATTCCCTTATTTTATTTCCATTCATTACTCCGCTGATCGTTTTCTGCATCGTTTAGAAATGAATAATACCGGATTTAATCCCTTTTATCCATGTATTATAGCACCTAAATAATTTGTAGTTTTCAGATATTCAGCCTCTTTTTCCAAGTTCAGCCTGCTATCTACATGAACATCATGGAATTTAGAAGAGCCCATCTGATTTATTACTTGACTATTAAGCTCAATGGTTACTTTGTGGTTTCTGTGGATGTGAATGATAGTAATCCTCCAAGGAAATGACGGTGTGTCAAGGAATTCCTTTTGACATTTGAGATAATGTTGGTCAAGTCATTCTACTAGTAACTTTTGACCTATGTGTCTGGCCATCGCCAGCAACCTTAAACTCTCAGTAACTCAATGCTGGCTGTAGCTTTCATTACAAACTTTGTCTTACAGCTACCAGGATCAATTAGAGCCCTTATGCAGACAGTGTATTTCAAATTACAGTAAGAAGACCAATTCTTCATTGTACTCAAGTTTATTGACAAAACCTGGTGTTGCTTCAGTGTCATGACCTACATAACCTGGTACACTGAGCATATATATTTCCAAATTATCTTCAGTTAATGTAGTATCCATAGTTAGAGGCCTTCTGGTCTTGGTTGCACAGTGGCTCAAAACCAGGGATTTGTGGGTTGTGTATACTGTCTGCCACTACTATCTAGACCATGTGTGTCACTTCTTCAATACCCAGTGACCTCTGAAATATCATGAAAACAAACTAGCAGTAGCAGCTGTTCTAACATAAAATCATACTGCTCATTATATCTATGAATGCAATTGTTTCAAGCCATACACATCTATACATTCTTCCATCACATGTGGTGGCATTTGTGATGTAATTTATATGTGCAAATTTGTGCACTCACATAATCTCACCACTGTAATTGAATGTGCTCGAATTTTACTAAACTAGTTTTACAAACATTTTTAACTTGGCAACATTTTCTTGTGCCCAGTTTTATTTATTATATCAATAATAAACTATAAATTTTGTTTTACATTACTACAACAAGTGTAAAACCTTGACTCATTAGTCTACTTTCTTATGTTATGATCTCCATATCCCTTTCTAGAAATTTTAAATTACTTTTTGTTATCATCATTATGCTAAATTACAATACTTTAAGCTCTTATCCATCATACTTAACTACAGATTCTGGCTGGCTTCATGCCACTCCCAGTTCATACATCTTGTTGAAAACTTTTAACTGATTATTCAGAGTTACATATTGCACTGTCCTTAAGGATGCTACAGCTATAAGGCAGTTTACTTTGGGAAATCTTAAGACTTAGTACCAAGATGTTGGAATACAGTTTAAAAGTGTATGAGAAAGAGAAGGCTGTGATGATACTCGAGATATAAAGACAAAACACAGCCATGGCACTAAGAAATGGAATTCCTTCCATGATCCCAGATACAACACCAAGAAGTTTAGATTGGAGCCATCCTATGCAGGACCAAAAGCTCTTGAAAAACTCCTGTTAAATCTGGGAGAGATTACAAAAATATCTCAAAGCTTTCAATAGAAAACTATTACTATAATATAAATTATTTTATGTGCACTAAATTCTGTAAGATTAGGGCAATGTAATACTACATACAAAATGAGATGAAGCTTCCTAAACCAAGAGAGATATGTACTCTCAAAGCATAGAAATATATACACATATAGTGTAGATAATCTAAACAAAATTGTAATTGAAGTGGTATAGGCCTAGAATATTCATATATACAATGACAATTTGCTAAATGCTAGTTTGAGAGACGTGTATACTTTTTAATGCTTATGGTAACAACTTTGGCTTGATCCATACATGGTATTGTCTTTGGATCCAATAGACAAAAAAATTAAAAAAGTTATAAAACAAAAATAACACTCTTAAAGCACATTTAGAAACAGTTGATCTTTGGGCAGAGAAATAAGGAAAGAGAAGAAAGACTGAGGTAACCTGAATGGAAGAAAGAAAGCTCTCAAAGAGGGGAACCCTTTCCATTCCCACCCCATGATCGCTACCTGCAGTGTACTTTGCTGACAAGCCAAAGGACAGAGATGTTTGTCAATCTTACAGAATGAACATTGTCAGTTTCACCTGCACAGGCTCCAAAAAGAGGTACTGCTTCCACACTATGGAGACCTACGGTATCAACTCCCTGGGCCCACTCGTTCACTTTACTACAGTAAACTGCTTGCAACATCATCACAGTCGTGTTATGGGACTCTGTACCATCGAAAGTTCACTCATAATCATTCAGTAACATTCTGCAGATCACACATAAGTGCCTGGCCAGTGCTTCATCAAACTGCTTTCACACTATTTCTCTACTGTTTTACTCTCAAACAGTACATGGAAAAACTGTACTCTTAAATTTTCGAAAGCAAGCCTTGATTTCTCTTATTTTATTATGATGATCTTTTCTCCATCTATAGGACATTAAAAAATATTTTCGCATATGGAGGAGAAAGTTAGTGACTGAAATTTCCTAAAAAAGATCTTGCCATGATGAAAAACTCCATTGTTTTAATGATTGCCACACCAACTGGTGTGTCATATCTGAGACATTCTCCCCTTATTTCATGAAGGTAAAAAACGAGCTGCCCTTATTAAAACTTTTCCAATGTCTGCTGTCAATTATCTCTAGTAAAGATACCATAACACACAGCAAATACTCTAGCAGAGAGTGGACAATCGTAATGTAGGCTCTCTCTGTAGTGGATCTGTTGTCTCTTCTAAGTGTTCTACATGGAGCTATTAAAAAAGTTGAGAGCCCATCACATCACAATTGTGAAGCCAAGAAATTTTCTTAACAGCTACCTTGGTTTGACCAAATTACTGCTGTTCTAAGCTTATATGAATAGGGTAATTCTAATTTCTGGGAGGATTTTGAGCTATAATAATGACTTTCTTAATTTTGGGGTTCATGAATTGTTCCAACAATGACGTAAAATCTAAAGGAATAACAATTCGTGTATAAGTTGTCTCTCTAACGTGTTATTTTGGCATTCACTGTCAACAAATTTGTGTCACTTCTTTCCTTATAGTGTAGCTATTTTTTTCTTGTACGATTTCAGATTTCCAAATGATGAAGGTTGGAAAACCATGCGGGAGAATTGTATGATGATAAAGAACTGGGAAGCGTCTAAATTGAGCAATATATGTTCCCAGCATTTTTCTATATTAAGTATATGTACCACAGATAACTGAGAAGGGGTTGAATGACTTACTTCCTCAGCATTCACATTCTGTTATTGTATACTAATTTTACAAGCTAACAGCACTTTAATAAGTGGAAAGTATAAATAAGTCACTGTGTGGTTTTGCGATTCCAATTAGTTTCATAAATATTGCCATTTGCATAAAAATGATTCACAGTAATTTAACTCCACTTAAATGCACATGTAGGTGCCCCAAGTAAGACAGCATACAATAAATATTTATTTGATATTACATTTGTTTTCCTCTGCTGTTGACAGCAGATAACACTATAGTTGTCTGTGCACTGTGTTGTTGTTGGTGTTGTTGTGGTCTTCAGTCCAGAACCTGGTTTGATGCAGCTCTCCATGCTACTCTATCCTGTGCAAGCTTCTTCATGTCAATGTACCTACTACAACACACATCCTACTGAATCTGCTAGGTGTATTCATCATTTCGTCTCCCTCTTCGATTTTTACCCTCCATGCTTCCCTTCAGTACTAAACCTGTAATCCCTTGATGCCTCAGAACACGCCCTAACAACCGATGTCTTCTTCTAGTCAAGTTGAGCCACAAATTCCTCTTCTCCCCAGTTCTGTTCAATACCTCGTCATTGGTTACATGATCTACCCATTTAATCTTCAGCATTCTTCTGTAGTGCCACATTTCGAAACCTTCTATTCCCTTCTTGCCTAAACTATTTATCGTGTTTCACATGTATACATGGCTACACTCGATACAAATACTTTCAAAAAAGTCTTCCCGATACTTAAATCTATACTCTATGTTAACAAATTTCTCTTCTTCAGAAACACTTTCCTTGTCATAGCCAGTCTACATTTTATATCCTCTCTACTTCAACCATCATCAGTTATTTTGCTCTCCAAATAGCAAACTCGTCTACTACTTTAAATGTCTTATTTCCTAATCTAATCCCTTCAGCATCATCTGATTTAATTCAACTACATTCCATTATCCTCGTTTTGCTTTTGTTGATGTTCATCTTATATCCTCCTTTCAAGACACTGTCCATTCCATTCGACTGCTCTTCCAGGTCCTTTGCTGTCTCTGACAGAATTACAATGTTATCAGCGAACCTCAAAGTCTTTATTTCTTCTCCATGGATTTTAATTCCTACTACGAATTTTTCCTTTGTTTCCTTTACTGCTTGCTCAATATACAGATTGAATAACATCAGGGATAGGCTACAACCCTATCTCAGTCCCTTCCCGACCACTGCTTCCCTTTCATGCCCCTCGACTCTTATAACTGCCATCCAGTTTTGGTACAAATTGTAAATAGCCTTTCGCTCCCTGTATTTTACCCCTGCCACCTTCAGAACTTGAGAGAGTGTATTCCAGTCAACATTTTCAAAAGCTTTCTCTAAGTCTACAAATGCTAGAAACGTAGGTTTGCTTTTCCTTAATCTATTTTCTAAGAAAAGTCGGAGGGTCAGTTTTGCCTCACGTGTTCCAACATTTCTACGGAATCCAAACTGATCTTCCTCGAGGCGAATTCCATCAGTTTTTCCATTCGTCTCTAAAGAATTCGCGTTAGTATTTTGAAGCCGTGACTTATTAAGAGGTACATTTTCTTACCTTTTAACTACTAATTAATGCTTCTCGCATTTTCTCGTGTAACGTGGCTTCTACGCCTTGTCTGGTACAAAATCTTACGATCCTAGGTCCACTGCAAGGCACTTCAACCGGTCAATAACTGAGTTTCCGATAACAAAAACATTACCTGTAAAATAGCATATTTGTCGACTGCATTTACTTAGAAGCTTCTATTTTGTACAGAATGAAGAGACTGGGTACCTTGGTATGTGACATAAATTTCCAGCCAAGTATACCTTTCCCGAGAGCAAGGAGAGGAATGTGATGTTCCGGCACTATGTCAGTACGAAAACAAATGACAAAAACCGTACATTTTCTTACGTTCTTGCTGCAAATTAATGCTTTTCGCATTTTCTCGTGTAATTGGGCTGCTACGCCTCGTCTCATGCAAAATCTTAAGGTCCTAGGTCAACTGCAAGGCACTTAAACCGGTCAACAATTCAATTTCACATCACCTAAACATGACCTGTAATACGACATACTTATCGATATCTCTAACTTAGATGCTTATGTTTTGTAAGAAACGAAGGAACTGGATACCTCAGTACGTGACATAAATTTCCAACCGATAAATTAAATTTACAACTTTCCCGAGGAAAAGGCGAGAATGTCATGTTCTGGCATTTCGTCAGTACAAAAGCAAATGACAAAAACGGCAGATTTTCTTAAGTGTTTAATACAAATTAATATTTCTCTCGTTTTCTCGTGTAATGTGGCTGCTTCATCTCGTCCCGTGAAAATCAACAATTGAATTTTCAATAACTAAAACATGACCAGTAATACAACTTACTTGTCGATTGCATTAACTAAGAATCTTCTATTTTGTACAGAACGAAGAGACTGGTTACGTCAGCAGGTTACAAATTTCCAGACGATAAATGTAAGCTTCCCCGAGAGAAAGGCGAGCAATGTGATGTTCTGGCAACACGTCAATACGAAAACAAATGACGGGAACATTAGGTATTCTCAAGTTTTTACTACAAATTAATACTTCTCGCGTTTTCTTGTGTAATTTGACAACTACACTTCGTCTCGTGCGAAGTCTTAAGGCTGTAGATCAACTACAAGGCACATAAAATGGCGAATCATTCAATTTTTGATAACCAGAACATGACCTGTAATACGACCTACTTGTCGATTGTATTAACTTAGAAGCTTCTATTTTGTACAGAACAAAGACTCTGGTTACTTCAGTAGGTGACACAAAATTCTAGCCGATAAAAGTAAACTTTCCCTACAAAAAGGCGGGCACTGTGATGTTCTGATTTTATGTCCGTGTGAAAGAGAAAAGACTGGAGTATATATTAAGTGTTTACTACAAATTAATATTTTTGGAGTATTATCGTGTAATGTGGCTGCTACGCCAGATCTCGTGCAAAATCCCAAGGTCTAAGGTAAACTGCAAGGAACTTAATCCAGTGAACAATTGAATTTTGGATAACTAAAACATGACCTGTAATATGGTTTACTAATCGGTTGCCTTAACTTAGAAGCTTCTATTATGTACAGAACAAAAGACTGGATACCTCAGTACGTGGCATGAATTTCAAGCCGATAAATGTAAACTTTCCTGAGGGAATGGAGAGCAATATGATGACCTGGCATTACGTCAGTAAGGAACCAAATTACAAAAACGGAGGGTTTTCTTATCTTTTACTACAAATTAATACTTCTCGCGCTTTCTTACGTAATGTGGCTGCTATACACCGTCTCGGGCAAAACCTTAAGATCCTAGGACAACTGCAAAGCACTTAGATCGGTTAATAATTGAATTTGCGATAGCTAAAACATGACTTTTAACACGTGTTACTTGTCGATTGCATTAACTTAGAGGCTTCTATTTTGTGTATAATGAAGAGTCTGGTTACCTCATTATGTGACATAAATTTCCAGCCGACAAATGTAAACTTAAGAATTTACTGTTACACCTTGTCTCTTACAAAATCTTAAGGTCCTAAGCAACTGCAATTTCACTTAAATTTTTCAATAATTGAATTTTCGATAGCGAAAACATGACCTGTAATAAGGCTTACTTGTTCGATTGCATTAACTTAATAGCTTGTATTTTGCACAGAACGAAGAGACTGGATACCCCAATACGTGACATAAATTACCAACCCTTCAATGTAAACTTTCCTGACATAAGGAGAGCAATGTGATGTCCTGGTATACGTCAATACGAAAGCAAATGACAAAACTGGAGGTTTCCTAAAGTTTTTACTACAAATTAATGCTTCTCGCGTTTTCTCGCGTAGTGTTGATTTTACACCTCGTCTCGTGCATAATCTTAAGGTCCTAGGCAACTGCAAGGCTCTTAAATTGATTAATAATTGAAATTTCAATAACAAAAACATGACCTGTAATAAGGCTTACTTGTCGACTATGTACGTAGTCTGTTTAGGTTTTTATGTTGGTAACGCCACGTAGCACTCTGTATGAAAATCACTGATTGTGGTGTGTACAGTCTGTGGTTGGTTGGCATTGTTGGAATATTCGCTATTGTAGTGCTGGGCAGTTGGATGTGAACAGCGCATAGCGTTGGGCAGTTGGAGGTGAGCTGCCAGCAATGGTGGTTGTGGAGAGAGAGATGCCAGAGTTTTGAAAACGGACGACCTGGACGTGTGTCCGCCAGAAAGAGGAAATTTGTAAAAATGGATCTCATGAATTGATAAATGTATATATGATGGCTCTTGAACACTATTAAGGTAAATGCATTGTTTGCTCTCGATCAAAATCTTCCATTTGTAACTATGCCTATCAGTAGATAGTGCCTTCAGTAGTTAGAATCTTGAATGACATTTTCACTCTTCAGCAGAGTGTGCGCTGATATGAAACTTCCTGGCAGATTAAAACTGTGTGCCGGACCGAGACTCAAACTCGGGACCTTTGCCTTCCGCGGTAAGTGCTCTACCAACTGAGCTACCCAAGCACGACTCACGCCCCGTCCTCACAGCTTTACTTATGCCAGTACCTCGTCTCCTACCTTCCAAACTTAACAGAAGATATCCTGCGAACCTCCTAAAAGAAAGGATATTGCAGAGTGTAACGTCTAGTTGAAACAAAAACAACATATTATGTAGTAACGAGAAAATTATATGTATCATATTGTGTTATTGTATAAAATTATGTATTTTTTTATTATTTATTTCTGAGAATATCTGCGTCGGCGAGTAATGAAACCGCCACAGACGATAAATGTCGAACAAAGATTAAAATAAGTAACTAGTATATAATACGTGACGAATAGCAATTTCTTTGTCTTCTTCATCTGGGAGTCGAGCGAGTAAGATATCCTGTGTCGTAGTAGCGAACGCTAGTGTAGCATTCTTTTGTCGAGACTAAGAGATGTACGCCATTACGTGTGAATTCATAAAGGTGTGTAACAATTGAAATATTTAAATGTTTTAGTAGAGTTATGTAAATGAAAGCTTGCATTATTAATTGTTAAAGCTTGCTTGCCTATTATCCCATCCTGTTGAGACATTTTTCAGTTATATAAATATTATCTGTGGTGCTGAGCTGCGTGGCGAACGAAAGAGCCGCTGCCGCGGCGTATTCAAACGACTTCCAATATAGTCCATCATACCACAAGGAAGCGTTAAAGTAACAGTAAAATAATATTATTTCTTTTAGCTTCCAGACTTGCAGTGCAGATCAGCAGATTTTATGATGTGTTGCAGGTTGACGCGGGCTGCTGATAGTATATAACTCACAGTACAAATAAGTTAATGTACCGTCAAAATCTAATAGGAATCTTGCTGTGCTCTGTTCTGGTCTGGCAAACTTTATAGTGAAAACGTATTTTTTCTAATAAGAGTCTCATGTTCTTGTGCTAGTCGTGGCATTGAATGGTGTTTTACCGAGAAACAAAATCCACTGCAAAAATTTGTTGTTGAACGATCATACGAACTGTAACATCAGTGTTCATAACCAAGCAATTTCAATTTTCAATAACTATAAAGTAGGGAAGATATGTTGATTTTTAGAATGAGTTACATTCATGAAAAAACGTTCCTTTAATTGTAGGCCAGATACAGAACAATAAGATCTCAATATATATTTTGCTTTGTTAAAAGGTAATGATGATAAAGAAATTCAAAGCATGGCATTATTAACAGATATTTCGCGGCTCTTTTCGTATATGCGATAATAATAAAAAACGCGAAAAGAGACATGGCTTAGCCACAGCCTGGGGGATGTTTCCAGAAGGAGATTTTCACTCTGCAGCGGAGTGTGCGCTGATATGAAACTTCCTGGCAGATTAAAACTATGTGCTGGACCGAGACTCGAACTCGGGACCTTTGCCTTTCGCGGGCAAGTGCTCTACCAACTGAGCTACCCAAGCACGACTCACAGCCCGTCCTCACAGTTTACTTTTGCCAGTACCTCGTCTCCTACCTTCCAAACTCGCAGGAGAGCTTCTGTTAAGTTTGAAAGGTAGGAGACGAGGTACTGGCAGAAGTAAAGCTGTGAGGACAGGGCGTGAGTCGTGCTTGGGTAGCTCGGTTGATGTATCTGTACTATCCGCAATGTCTTCCTGTCTTTCATTTGGGCGTTTTCAGTTTTCTTCATTTCCTTCATTAATTAATTTTCTAATTAGCCACTATTTGTCAACATATGGACATTGTAGACACAATTTATGCAGTAGTACAACTATATGTATGTCAGCAAAGGTGGTAAGCCTGACATTGGGAAAAAAAAGTTGGTAGAGCACTTGCCCGCGAAAGGCAAAGGTCCCGAGTTCGAGCCTCTGTCTGGCACACAGTTTTAATCTGCCAGGAAGTTTCAGTTAGAATCTTTTATTTAGCTGGCAGTATTGGCGATCGCTGTATTGCAGTAGTTCGAGTAACGACGATTTTTCTGAGGTAAGTGATTCATGAAAGGTGTAGGTTATTGTTAGTCAGGGCCATTATTTTGTGGGGATTATTGACAGTCAGATTGCGTTGTGCTAAAAAATATTGTGTATCAGTTTAGTGATGATCAGAATAAGTAAAGAGAGTAATGTCTGAGTACGTTCAGTTTTACTCAGCCGTCTTTGTATCAAATAACGTAGAAATTTACCAGCACAGTAATTCATAATTTTTCTAAGGGGACGCATCAATTGCATAAACCGAGAATCTTTTATTTTGTACAGAACGAAGAGCCTGCATACCTCAGTACATGACATAAATTACCAGCCGATAAATGTCAACTTTCTGACATGAGGCAAAAAATGGTTCAAATGGCTCTGAGCACTATGGGACTTAACTACTGAGGTCATCAGTCCCCTAGAACTTAGAACTACTTAAACCTAACTAACCTAAGGACATCACACACATACATGCCCGAGGCAGGATTCGAACCTGCGACCGTAGCGGACACACGGTTCCAAACTGACGCGCTTAGAACCGCACGGCCACACCGGCCGGCGACATGAGGAAAGCAAAGTGTTGTTCCGACGTTATGTCAGTACGAAAATAGATGACAAAAACGGGAGGTTTTCTTAAGTTTTTACTACAAATCAATACTTCTCGCGTTTCCTCGTGTAATTCTGCTGCTACACCTCCTCTCGTGCAAAATCTTAAGGTTCTAGGGCAACTGCAAGGCACTTAAACCGATCAATAATTGCATTTTCGATAACAAATATATTAGATGTAATACAGCCTATTTGTAGATCGCATTAACTTAGAAGTTTATATTTTGTAGAGAATGAAGAGACTGGATACCAATGGACATGATAAATTTCCAGTCGATAAATGAAAACTTTCCCAAGAGAAAGGCGAGCATTGTGATGTTCTGGCACTATGTCAGTACGAAAACGAATGACAAAAACCGGAGGTTCTCTTTAGTGCTTACTAAAATTAACACTTCTTGAATTTTTTCTTGTCATGTGGCTGCTATACCTCGTCTGGTGCAAAATCTTAAGGTCCTAGATCAACTGTAAGACGTCTATACCAGTCTATATTTGATTTTTCGATAGCTAAAACATGACCTGTAAACGGCTTACTTGTCGATTGCATTAACTTAGAAGCTTGTATTTTGTACAGAACGAAGAGACTGGATACCTCAGTACGTGACATAAATATAGAGCCGATAAATGTGAATTTTCCCGAGAGAAAGAGTTGCAACGTGATGTTCTGCCATTATGTCAGTACGAAAACAAATGAACAAAACAGTAGGTTTTCTTAAGTTTTTACTACAAATTTATACATCTTGCACCTCTCGTGTAATGTTGTTGCTACACCTTGTGTAGCTTCACCACCGTTTAGGATAGGGAAAGTTAGTTTTTTGCGATATTTGGAACATGAGTTACAGCCAGGTGCAGGATGCACTGTAGTAAGTTACACATACCAGCAGTTGCCAAGGCAAATAGAGGCCACAGGGGCGTAGAACTGCCAGAAAGGGCGCACACAACAGCTTCCATGGCGCAAGTCACACGCAGAAGAAGGCCACTATCCAACCTAGGTGTTGTGCATGCGTGACGTGAAGCGGCACTCTTGACAAAACAGCGGCGCACAGCCGAGTATAAATAGGTGCCGTTTTCTAACGAGATTCATTGAAGTGTGACAGCTCTCCTGGACAGCGGGGCATATCACACCGCCGGGCTACATGCAGCAACAGATGGAGCGACAGCATCCCAGTCCACAGCGGGTCGTTGGTTCGCCCCTCTGAGGCCAACGTGGGGTCCGCAGCCAGCCAGCTGCGGGCCACTCTTCGGCTTGCTACAGCAGGCAGTCGTCTCGGCTCCCGACACACACCGTAGACTTCTGAGGCGAAGGCCGCATATTCGGACGCCGGACCGTGGGCGGTCATTACCACCGCGTTCTCAGCTGCGCCAGCGAGGAAGAAGCAGCAGCTGGTCTGGCCTATGGCTCCCGACAGAGCAGTGGGGAGTCAACGAGGACAGTGGCCGCTGAGTCAGCTGCTGGCGCAGCCATCCTGACATCATCAGAAATCAGCAGGCCAGCCAAGGCCGGCACGATACAGCGTTGCATTCCACAGGCCGCTGGGGTGCTTCCTCAGCATTGCAGGGCCATTTGACGCAGACTGAGGTGAACGGAGTACTGCAGTGTAAACAAATCATTTGGAATGTTCTTGACGAGTTTTAATAGGGCACCTCCTGGCACCCACCTACTACGTTTGGTGTCTTTCCGCTACATTTGGTAATCCTGATACATTTGGTGGCAGAAGCCGCCTTGACATTTGGTGGCAGATTAATGGACGTCATCTGTCCAGTATGATGTTCGAGCCCACCTCCTGCAGTACAGTCACAAGATGTGGTGAGTGCTGTCAAAATTGTTCTTTTGAGTGTTGGACGTTTTCTTTCTTTTTCGTTTGTGTATTGAGTATAAAGTGTCAGAAGCCTAATTTTTAGATGTGTTGCGTGGCCATAGTATTTTTTGTTTCAGAGTAAGTGCTAGTGTGTTTGGGCCATTAAGATTTTTTTTTCATGGCATTTGATTACTTTTGTATTTGTTTATGATGATACTGAGTATGACGATACAGAGCTGTAGGAAGTCAGATTATTCTTGTACATAATCGTTTTGTTTTGGGACTAACTGAGAACGAAAGCAACACAATGGCAGAGTCAAGGACGCAAGGTGTGTCGGAACTAGAAGCGAAGCGGATTTTGATGGAAAAAGTAGCACAATTTACAGCAGACAATACACAGTTGAGAAATGGATTAACATCTAGAAGTGAGCGGGAAACTGCATCTGATCAGTCATTGTTGCCTAGGGAGCAGGAGACTGATCCATACGGAGTGAGGTTGATTATTCGTTTTCTGGTAAAGCATCCGAGAATGTGCGTTCGTTTGTGGAGAACTTGGAAATTTCAGCTGCGATGAATGGTTGGTCTGATGAACAGTTGTTACATGGAGCCAAGATTAGATTAACAGGTGAAGCGAAAACATATGTAAGGTGTTCTGAGGCTTAAGGAAGGCAGGGCAATTTAAGCAGTTAAAGGAAGGGCTTTTACAAAGGTACAAGAAACAGAATAGCGCTCGGTACTTTAGGGAGAGGTTAAGTACAATGACAAAGAGACAGGGCGAGACAGTGGAGAAATTTATGGACAGGACAAGGGAAATTAATGAGTATACTTACGAGTAGGGTCTGAGTGATGAAGCGAATAGTGTTCTGTTGCAGGAGGCCAAGCAAAGGGCACTTGATGTATTTTTGAGAGGGTTACCAGGGCATATGTCACGGAAAGTGCGTGAAGGGACTCTGAAAGATTTGTATTCGGCCATTCAGCTGGCAATTCAATGTGAGGAAATAGACGTGGCAAAAGGGGTACGCGAGAGGCTAACAGTATTTGCAGTGAGTATAAAATGTTATAAGTGTGGTCGTATGGGATATGTACACTGACAATGTAGCCAGTCACCGAGGAATAGAGGAAGGGGTGGAAATCAGCAGCGTGGAGGAAGGAGAAGTGGAGATAGGAGAGGTGGACAAGCGTTAAATGGCCCAAGGGAACCAAGACCCACCTAAGGGAGCTCCCGTTTGATTTCAATGCTACAAATACGTATGCAGAGGTGGAATGTTCAGTGGTAGGATCTGTAGGAACAGGGAGTGTCAGTGGCTACTAAGAATATAATGGGATGAAGGAAGCTAGACCCACCACGTTATAGGTTGCGTGGAGTGGGGGATAAGGAGGTCACAGTTCACTTTCACATAGGGAAAGTCCGATTTAATGCATATGTGTGAGCGAGGGCTACGACATGATCCTAGGAGTAGATTTCTTGCATCAACATCATTCCAAAATCATCCGTGGACAATGAAGTGTGGAATTTGGTGGAATGTTACTTCCGAAAGGGGAAACTGTTGTCATTGCAGAGCTGTCGCAAGGGGCGTTCAATGAAATGGACAAACCAATTGAACCGCGTACCTTAGCATTAAGGCTTAATTCGCATGAGTGTGTGTATAGTGGCATCGGGAACTCACTTTGGGTATGTATGGAGTCGAATTTACCTGTGGGTGCAGTATGTGTTATTGAACCATTCAAGGATAATGACGTTCTGGGTCCACTGGGTTGTTTTGTGAAACGTAGTGTTGTACGGGTACAGGAGGGGAACGATGGGCGAATAGTTCCTGTGAATGTGGATAATTTTAGCGCTGTAGACACGAATTTGAGGAAAGGAGTTTTAGTAGCAAATAAGGATGTGCCAGATGGCGACGACTGGTGTTCGAGAGGTAGGCGAAGCCATCAACTACTAACTGCTGATAAAACTGCATTGCATGACAAAATGAAGCATTTGAAAGGAGGAGAAAGAGAGCATATGGAAGAATTATTGTACGAATTTAAGGATTTGTTTTTTCCACAGAAGCCGTTACCAGCAACTCCATTAGTTCAACACAGGATATCAACAGGAAATGAAGCACCTGTTTACCGTAAACCATAGAGAATACAGAGGTATTTGCAGCCGATTGTGGAGGATTTAATTGATCAGCGGCTTGCCGACGATATAGAGCATAGCAATAGTCGCTGGGGAGCGAGCATTGTCGTTGTGATGAAAAAAATCTATGGATGGAATTAAGAAATACAGGTTCTGTTGTGACTACCGATACTTCAATAGTAAACAGTAACAGATGCATACCTCCATTCCAAACATATTGGAGACTTTGGATCATTTAGGACAGTGCCAGTACTTTTATACGATGGATTTGACAAGTGGTTATCACCAGTTAGAGCTGGCTCCAGAGGATCGTCCAAAAACTGCTTTCTCTTCACCTGGAGACCATTACCAGTACATCAGAACGCCATTCGGTTTGAAAAGCGCTCCGGCAACGTTTCAGAGGTTGCTAGACGGTGTCTTGAGGGGTTTGAAACCACGGCAATGTCTTGTCTATTTGAATGACATTATAGTGTTTTCAAGTAGTATGGAGCAAGATAGACAGCGGTTAAGGGAAGTCTTTATGAGGTTAAGAGCAGCTCGTTTGACGTTGAACCTGGAGAAGTGTCATTTTGCATTACAAGAAGTAAAATATTTGGGCCATATTATCAGTAAGGACGGAGTGCGGACAGATCCGGGGTTGGTACAGGCTGGAAGGGATTTTCGGGAACCGATAACAGCAGCCATTCATCGGAATTTGCAATTTCTATCGAAAGTTCGTGAATGGTTTTGCAGATTTGGCACAGCCGTTGACGCGATTGTTACGGAAGGGTGTGAAATTTGTGTCGATAGAAGAGTGTCATAAAGCGTTTGACAAACTGAAAGAAGTGTTAACACCAAGTCCGGTTCTTGTATTTCCGGATTTTGAAAGGAGTTTATACTAGCGTGCGATGCGTCGAATCAAGCATTAGTCAGGAAATTGATGGGAAAAAACATCCTGTAGCCTTTGCGTCTAGGCAATTGAATGCAGCAGAGAAGAATTACTCAACAAGAGAGAGGTAGATGCTTAGCGTAATCTATGGAATCACATATTTTAGATGTTATTTATATGGGAGAAGATTTCGGGTAGTGACAGATCATGCTGCGTTGAAGTGGTTGTTGGGGTTGAAGGACCGTCCACTAGACTCGCTAGATGGGCTGTGAGGCTTAGTGAATTCGACTACGAGGTGGGAAGAAGCAGGGTAATGCGGATGCACTAAGTACAAGTCATAGGTCATGACCTAGCAGTATGGCAAAAATTACAGGAAGCGGACAACGATTGTAAATTGTATCGGACACAGCCACAGTTTAATGTGTAAGACCGTCTTCTGTGCAGGGAAACTAAGAGTGCCAAAGGAGTTGAGGGATGAGGTTGTAAAGGAAGCACATGATCACGTCTTATCCAGTCATGGAGGGTGTAGAGCGACGAATAGGAGAGTAGCGGAGAGGTATTGGTGGAGAGGTAGGAAAGGAGATGTGGATCAGTATGTCAAGAATTGTATACCATGTGCGCAGAGAGAAGATTTGAGTCGGAAACAGATACAGCTACAATGATTACCGGAAGCGACATGTCCATTTTCTTTTCTGGGGATTGATGTCTTAGGACTTTTTAGGCGAATACCATCGGGTTGGTTGGTTGGTTTAAAGACAGAAGAAGGGACCAAACTACAAGGTCATCGGTCCCTTGTTCCTAATAAAACAATGCCGCAAGTGAGAATAAAACGGACGAAACATATAACACAAAACGGAAAGAAAGGAAAAGTCACAAGAACGAAGGGAAGGCAACGAACGCTAAAAGGAACAAAAGAGGACAAGAAAACAACAGAGAGACGCTAGAAACAGAAGAGAGTAAAACATGAAAGCAGATTACAGTGGCTGGCCAATCATGAGAATAAAATGCGAAAGCCAGCCACTCTGCAACACATTAAATCTCCACGGTAAAAGCACTAGGGTGGAGGACACAGAGGGACAAAGGACATGCACTAAAACCTACATCGAAGTATAAAACCCACTCTCACGGTTAAAATGTAAAACTAAACTTGCTTAGGAGGCATTATCGCCCAACACAGAAGCCAGGGTGCTGGGAAAGATAAAAGTCTGCCACAGAGCGGTGGCCACAAGAGGTGGACAACTGTCATTTTGAGCCACAGCGACACTGAGGTGGGTCCTCACAATGGAGTAGGTAACCATGCATTAGCCACGTATGGCCAATGAGGAGCTGGCACAGAGGACAACTGATTCCCTGCGAGAGGCCTGCATGGAAGACTTCCACACATTCATAGTCTCCTTAATGACATGCAGTTTGTGGTGCGTGCTGTTATGCCATTCCATACACCCAAAGCCGGAAAACCCTGCGGTGTAAGACATAACGCAGGTCAGCTTCAGAGGTGCCTATCTCCAGAAGCATTGCCTGTTTGTCCAGCCTGTCGGCAAGTTCGTTGCCAGGGATTCCGACGTGTCCTGGGGTCCACATAAACACCACAGAATGGCGGACTGTTCCAGGGCATAGATGGACTTCTGAATGGACGCTACCAGAGGGTGGTGAGGGTAGCACTGGTCGATAGCTTGTAGGCTGCTCAATGAGTCAGTACAAAGGAGAAAGGACTCGCCAAAGCATGAGCGGATGTACTCAAGAGCACGAGATATGGCCGCCAGCTCTGCAGTGAAAACACTGCAGCCAACTGCCAAGGAGTGCTGCTCAATATGTCCTCCATGAACATATGCGAAGCCTACGTGACCATCAGCCATTGAGCCATTGGTGAAAATCACTTCAGAGCCCTGGAACACATCAAGAATCTAGAGGGAGTGACAGCGGAGAGCGGCGGGGTTAACGGAGTCCTTAGGGCCATGCAAAAGGTCCAGACGGAGCTGCGGCCGAGGCGTACACCTTGGAGGCGTACGTGAATGGACCGCAAGTAGAGGTGGGAAAGGGAAGGACTCCAGTTCGAAGAGAAGGGACCGCACGCGAACCGCTATCGTTAGCCCTGATATGGGCCGCCGATGCGGTAGATGGACTGCCGTGGGCGAGAAAAGAAAATGGTAATTCGGATGCTCAGGGCAACTATGAATGTGTGCTGCGTAACTGGCGAGCAGATGCTTACGGCTGATCTGCAATGGAAGTATACCAGTCTCCACCAGTGCGTTGGTCACCGGACTCGTCCTAAAAGCTCCTGTCGCTAATCGAACCCCACAGTGGTGCACAGGGTCGAGTAAATGCAATGCTCAAGGAGCTACCCAACCATAAACCACACTCCCATAGTCAATTCGGGGTTGGACAAGGGCTCCGTAGAGCTGCAGCAACGTACTGCGATCTGCACGCCAATTGGTGTTGCTCAGGCAATGGAGGGCATTGAGGTGCTGCCAGCACTTCTGCTTAAGCTGACGAAGATGAGGGAGCCAAGTAAAACGACCATCGAAAACTACTCCTAGGAACTGATTTGTCTCCACTACAATGAATGGATCATCATTAAGGTAAAGTGCGGGTTCTGGATGAATAGTACAACGCTGACAGAACTGCATGACACATGACTTTGCGGCTGAAAACTGGAAGCCCATGACTGCACCTTGTGGATGGCTCCCTGGAGGCGCCGCTCAGCAACAACAGTACTGGAGCAGCTGTACGAAATGCAGAAATCGTCTGCATACAGAGACAGAGGGCCTGACAGCTGCTGCTATACCGTTCATGGCCACTAAAAATAGACACTCAATACAGAGCCCTGTGGGACTCCATTCTCCTGGATGTGGATGGAACTATGAGAGTCACCAACTTGGACAGGGAAGGTACGGAGGCAGCTTACAAAGAACATTGGTGAGGTTAATGGGCCGATAGCTATCCTAATCAAGCGGGTTTTTACCGGGTTTGAGCACCGGAATGATGGTGCGCTCCCGCCATTGCGATGGAAAAACACCATCACACCAGATCCGGTTGAAGATGACGAGAAGATGTCGGTAGTAGTCAGATGAGAGACGTTTAATCATCTGGCTGTGGATGCGATCAGGCCCAGGAGCTGTGTCGGTGCAATGTGCAAGGGCACTGAGGAGCTCCTACTCTGTAAATGGGGCGTTATAGGATTCACTGCAACATATAGTGAATGAGAGGACGTTCCCTTCCAGCCGTGTTTGAGTGTGTGAAAGGCTGGGGGCAATTCTCTGACGTAAAGGTTCGAGCAAAGTGTTCGACAATTGCTTTTTCGTCGGTACATAACTCGCCATTTATGGTAACACTGGGGACAGCTGTTGGGGCCTGGTAGCCGAAAAGATGTTTGATCTTTGCCCAGACTTGGGAAGGTGATGTGTGGCACCCAATGGTGGAGACGTGTGTCTCCCAACACTCCTTCTTCCGTTGTTTGATAAGGTAGCGAATACAGGCACAGAGCTGTTTAAAGGCTATGAGGCGCTCCAGGGAAGGGTGCCACTTATGGCGCTGTAGAGCTCGCCGACGCTCCTTAATTGCTTCAACGACTTACGGCGACCACCAAGGGACTGCCTTACACCTTGGGCACCCTAAATAGCGAGTGCCACAGAAACAGTTGTGTTAGTCACCGGTTCAACCATCACATCGATGTTAAAGCGTGGTGGAGATACAGCGGTGACAGCAGAGGTGAAACTTCTCCAGTCCACCTTGTTCAAAGCCCACCTGGGCAGGTCCCCGTGGGCCTGACGCTGGGGAAGTGACAGGAAGATGGGGAAGTGCTCACTACCACACAGGTCGTCATGTGCTCTCTAGTGTATAGATGGGAGAAGTCCTGGGCTGCTAATTGATAAATCAATGGCCGAGTAACTACCATGAGCCACACTGAAATGTGTGACGGCCCCAGTATTTAAGAGGCAGAGATCGAATTGCGACAGGAAAGTTTCGACATCTCTGCCTCAGCCAGTAAGCATGGTACCACCCCACAAGGGGTTATGGACATTAAAATCTCCCAGAAGTAGGAAAGGCTTAGGCAATTGATCAATCACTGCAGCTAATACATTCAGGGCTACTGCACCATCTGGAGGATGGAGGATTACAGACAGCTATTTCCTGCATCATCATTCTGACAACCACAGCTTCAAGAGGTGTTTGAAGGAGCACATGTTCACTACAGACCGAGTTTAGGATATAAACACAAACTCCACCTGACACTCGATTATAGTCGCTATGGTTACTGTAAATCCCTTATAACCCTGGAGGGCAGGGGTCCACATTGCCGGGAACCATGTTTCCTGGAGGGCAACGCGGATAGCAGGTGTAAAGCTTAACAGTTGCTGTAGTTCAGCCAGGCGATGGAAAAACTGCCACAATTCCACTGGAGGTTGACATCGTGAGACTGGGAAGGCATGGAACATCCAATGAGGCAGTTTACGCCTCAGAGTCACCTGCTGCCACCGATTTATTGTCTGAACAGTCTATATCCATTGTGTCTGAGGGTCTGGCGAGATCTAGGTCCTCAGTGGACGCCAAAATCTCCACCTCATGCTCAGCCACAGAGCCTGTACATAGCGGTGGTGTGGATGCCACCGCAATTTCCTTGGTCTTAGGGGTTTTCTTTTTGGATTTCACTCGCTGCTCCTTGGGTTTTCCTGGCTGGGAGGACTTCACTGGCTCAGCGTCTGGAACTGAGGATGAGCGTGAAGCCCTACAACCAGCTGCCTTTGGGCTCTTCAGCCACTGGCGGGTGTCGTCTTTCCCACTAGAAGAAACCTGGGAAGTGAGTGACCCAAGGGAGCCCTTCCAAAGCGAGAGAATCCAAAGAGGACTTACACTTCTCTGGCTTAGAAGGCGGGACGGACGTCCCCAATGGTTGGAGGGGGGGGGATGTTGCTCTCGAAGTAGGTGGTGCAGGCATTCAAATTTTCTCTTAGCCTCAGTGTAGGTCAGTCTGTCCAGGGTCTTGTACTCCATGATTTTCCTTTCTTTCTGGAGAATCCTGCAGTCAGGTGAGCAAGGTGAATGGTGCTCTCCACAGTTGACACAAATGGGAGGCGGGGCACATGGAGTATTTGGATGTGATGGGCATCCACAATCTCAGCATGTGATGCTGGAAGTACAGCAGGAAGACATATGGCCAAACTTCCAGCACTTAAAGCACTGCATCGGGGGAGGGATATAGGGCTTTACATCACACCAGTAGACCATCACCTTGACCTTCTCGGGCAATGTATCACCCTCAAAGGCCAAGATGAAGGCACCGGTGGCAACCTGATTATCCTTCAGACTCCGGTGGACACGCCGGACGAAATGTACACTTCACTGCTCTAAATTGGCGCTCAGCTCATCGTCGGACTGCAAAAGAAGTTCTCTGTGAAATATGATACCCTGGACCATATTTAAGCTCTTATGGGGCATGGTGGTCACAGAAACATCTCCCAGCTTGTCACAAGTGAGTAACTCCTGTGACTGGCTAGAGGATGCTGTTTTGATAAAGACTGACCCAGATCTCATTTTGGACAAGCCCTCCACCTCCCCAAACTTGTCTTCTAAATGCTCAACAAAAAACTGAGGCTTCATTGTCATGAAAGATTCCCCATCACCTCTCGAACATACGATGTACTGGGGCAAATAAGATCTACTGCCATCCTTAGCGTAACGTTCATCCCATGGTGTAGCCAGGGAGGGGAATGATTTGGAGTCGTACTTCTGTGCACTGAATTGAGCTCGCATTCGCTCAGAGACTGCTGGTGTTTCACCACCAGCAAGAGATGACATACTACGTTTCATCGCGTGTCATCTGCTCTGATGCCACCCATTCCGACCAGGGGCCCTCCCTCCCTACCCAGCCACAGCAAAGGTCACCTGTCAAGATGGCCATTGCCAGAAGTCCCAATGCCCCAGGGGAATGGGCATCTACCCCTTGGCATACATGGTGAGTTAACGGCGCAGGCATCAACAGAGCGATCCCTGTGTGATCAAGGGGCTACAACCAACAGTGTACATGACGGGCCCACCACAATGGACTGGCTACCGTGCTGGATATCAGGTGCAAAGAAGTCCATGGTCATCGTCGGCGCAGAAATCAACACTGCATAGTGCATGTTGGAAAACGTACCCAGGAAGATGTCCTCGCCCAAGAGATGGAGAATGGGCAGGACTGCAATGCGACGATGAGAAAGTGGGCTAAAGATCTCAACAGCAGCAGCTGTTGGGCCCTCCATCTCCCCTGCTCTGTATGCAGACGACTTCTGCATTTCGTACTGCTGCTCCAGTACTGTTGTTGCTGAGTGGCGCCTCCAGGGAGCCATCCACAAGGTGCAGTCATGGGTTCTATCCTACGGCTCCCAGTTTTCAGCAGCAAAGTCGTGTGTCATGCAGTTCTGTCAGCGTTTTACCGTTCATCCGGAACCCGTACTTTACCTTAATGATGATCCATTCACTGTAGTGGAGACAAATCAATTCCTAGGACTGGTTTTCGATGGTCAATTGACTTGGCTCCCTCATCTTCATCAGCTTAAGTAGAAGTGCTGGCAGCACCTCAATGCCCTCCATTGCTTGAGCAACACCGATTGGCGTGCAGATCGCAGTACGCTGCTGCAGCTCTATGGAGCCCTTGTCCAACCCCGAATTGACTATGGGAGTGTGGTTTATGGTTAGGCAGCTCTTTCAGCACTGCATTTACTCGACCCTGTGCACCACTGTGGGGTTCGATTAGCGACAGGAGCTTTCAGGACGAGTCTGGTGACCAGCGTACTGGTGGAGGCTGGTATCCTTCCACTGCAGATCAGACGTGCGCAACTGCTTCACCAATTGGCTCGCTCTTCGGGAAAATTTTGAAGAATGGAGGTCAAACCCTACAGGGGACCATCACATAAAGGCCAAGATGTGTGAAACTCCTCTTAGTTGACTTGTACAACAGGCAGGAATACCTCGGGCCTATTCTAACCCCCGGACGCACAGGGGGAACACCATCAGGGAACAGATTCGTTCTCACTATAATAGACCATTTTTCGAGGTATGTGGTGATGGTGGCTATGCCACATCAACGGGCAGCAATGGTCGTGCAGGCATTAGTAAACAACTGGATTTTGCAGTTTGGTGAAGCAGAGACAATAATTACTGACCAGGGGACCAACTTCATGTCGGATTTAATGAAGGAAATGTGAAAATTGTTGAACGTAAAAAATTTGAGGAGGAGCAAATTGCATCCACCGGCCAACGGAAGGACAGAACGGGTACACAGAGCAATCAGGAAGATGCTGAGTTTTTATGTGGATTCTCGTCACCATCAGTGGGACGAGTATTTGAAGCATACTGTATGTGCATACAATGCAAAAGTCCATACAAATACCGGTTTGCCTCCATAAGAGGTAGTGTACGGGCGAAAAATGCTGTCACCGTTTGATTTAGTGAAGCTACAGAAAGGAAGGACTGGTGAATCTGTATGTCAGTTCGCCAGGACAATTCGGGATGTTTGGAAACAGGTACAAGAGGCGACTACAAAGGCTTTGGAAAGGGAGGAAGACACAGTAAAGCGGAAAGGAAGTTAACCCCAGTATAAAGTGGGGCAATGGCTAATGCTGTCCAGCCCCTATATGCAAAAAGGGAAAACAAAGAAGTTCCTCACGGGGTATCAAGGGCCGTACCAAGTTCTTGAAACAACATCTCCCGTTAATGTTAAGCATCAGCTGTCAACTAGAACGACGATAGTACACATTGGGCGTGTCACAGGAAGGGAGGAGGAAGAAAGAGAGAGTGAAGGGAGGTACTAAGCACAAAGAAAACCAGGAAGATAGAGTACAGCATGAAGTACCGTATGTGATCTAGAAAGTAGTAGAGTATTTGTAGCTTTTTGTTTTTTGTTTTTGTGTCATGTATCATTGGGTTTGCGTAGAGTAATTAGGCATTGTATTTTCGTACATGTGTTTTCGAGTATTGTGAGTCTGCTGGGGGAGCAGTCCTTTTGAAGAGGGAGGAAGGATGATGGTGATCACTGTCCTCAGGTCACTGGAAAGGGAAGTGTAGCGTCTGACGTATGCTGAGTGTTGTTGGAGGACAAATCAAACGCAGTTATGGAGAAAAAATGCGTCAGAGTAAATTTTGCGGCGAAGTCGTAATAAATATGTAGTGAACGATGTCAGAGTCGTACGATTTCCTAATTAAATTGTTAGTTATCGACAGTGCTGGGTCAGGAAAGTCGTGTTTATTGCACCAGTTCATATAATGTAATTTAAGGATGAAAGTAGTCTCACAATCGGTGTTGAGTTTGGATCAAAAATAGTAAATGTTGGAGGAAAATTGTGAAGCTACAAATATGGGAAACATGCACGGAGCAGTTATTTTTAGCCCAGGGGAAAGGAATAGACTGTTCAAGAGACTTCATGGAGCCAAAATTGAGATTGCATTGGATCTTCTCCACTGAAGGGTATTTGGTAGTAGTGTGGCACATGACTCAGGTAAAGGGTTGGGTTGTTTGGGGGAGGAGACCAGACAGCGAGGTCATCGGTCTCATCGGGTTAGGGAAGGACGGGGAAGGAAGTCGGCCGTGCCCTTTCAAAGGAACCATCCTGGCATTTGCCTGGAGCGATTTAGGGAAATCACGGAAAACCTAAATCAGGATGGCCGGACGCGGCATTGAACCCGTCCTCCCGAATGCGAGTCCAGTGTGCTAGCCACTGCGCCACCTCGCTCGGTTTGGTAGTAGTAGCAAGTTGTTTTGAGCAGGGAGTATTTGCAGAAGCGAAACGTACAGGGCTCGAGGGGAGCGGAATTTTAATCAATGGAACGAAGTGTAACATAATAGTACCAACCTTCCACGTGCCAGCGTCAATTTCAGGAGTCACGCAATTGAATGTGACTCAGCCACAGCTGTACTGGCCAGAAGCCACTTTAGAGTTTTTGCCAAAGCAGAATCTGACCTTGTTGAATCAAACTCTGGAGCCAGGTCTGTTGAGATCCGTAAACCAGTTCGTTTTAGAGCAAGAGGGGCGCTTATCAGCTGAACAACTTGTTCAACATGTCGCTCAGTATAGGGAAAGGCAGTGGCAAATAATGATCATTTTGAGCACCTCTGTGCCAAGTGTCATCGCAGCCTTAACTTTGTTATGTGTTGTTTTCTTTCTGATCAGGCGGAGAGCTAATTCCAAGAGGGAACCAAGGGTAGTCCAAGTCTCAGTAGATTGGATACCTAGGATGTAAGTAAGGGGTTGAACGAGCGTTCAGCGGAGTGGTCATCAATTAAGGATTTCTTTGTTTTTCCCCTCATGTCATGTGCTTAGGAGCACTAGACCACGTCAGAGTTTTCTAATAGTAAGTTATGACATCAGTGCCAATCCAAACAAGTTTAAGAGTTAGTTAAAGGACGACCCGGGGACCGGATCTTTCCGAAGAGGGGACTAATGTAGCGGCACCACCGTTTAGGGTAGGGAAAGTTAGTTTTGTGCAATATTTAGAGCACGAGTTACAGCCAGGTGCAGGCCACATTGCAGTAAGTTACTCATACCAGCATTTGCCAAGGCAAATAGAGGCCACAGGGGCGTAGAACTGCCGGAAAGGGCGCACACAACAGTTTCCATGGTGCCAGTCACATGCAGAAGAGGGCCACTGGCCAACCTAAGTGTTACGCATACGTGACGCAAAGCGGCGCTCTTGACAAAACAGCGGCGCACAGCCGAGTATAAATAGGTGCCGGTTTCTAACGAGATTCATTGAAGTGTGACAGCTCTCCTGGACAGCAAGGCGTGTCACACCACCGGGCTACACACAGCAACAGATGGGGAGACAGCATCCCAGTCCACGGTGGGTCGTTGGTTCGCCCCTCTGAGGCCGACGTGGGGTCCGCAGCCAGCCAGCGGCGGGCCACTCTTCGGCTTGCTACAGTGGGCAGTCGTCTCGGCTCCTGACACACACCGTAGACTTCTGAGGCGAGGGCCGCATATTCGGACGCTGGATCATGGGCGGTCATTGCCGCTGCGTTCTCAGCTACGCCAGCGTGGAAGAAGCAGCAGCTGGGCCGGCCTATGGCTCCTGTCGGAGCAGCTTGGAGTCAATGAGGATGGTGGCTGCTAAGTCGGCTGCTGGCGCAGTCATCCTGACATTATCAGAAATCCGTGGGCCGGACAAGGCTGCACGATACAGCGTTGCATTGCACAGGCCGCTGGGGTGCTTCCTCAGCATTGCAGTGCCCTTTGAGTCAGACTGAGGTTAATGGAGCCCTGTAGTGTAAACAAATCATTTGGAAAGTTTTAATATGGCACCTCCTGGCACCAACCCACTACATTTGGTGTTTTCTTGCTACATTTGGTAATCCTGATACATTTAGTGGCAGAATCCGCCACAACACTTGTCTCGTGCGAAATCTTAACATTCTAGGTGAACTGCAAGGCACTTGAGCCCGTCAATAATTTAATTTTTGATATCTAAAGCATGAATTGTAATATGGCTTGCTTATTGATCGCATTAACTTAGAAGCTTCTATTGTGTACAGAACGAAGAGACTGCATACCTCAGTACGTGACATAATTTAGCAGCCGATAAATGTCAAATTTCCAATATAATGCGAGCAAATTGATGTTCAGGTGATACGTCAGTACGAAAACAAATGACAAAAACGGGAGGTTTTCTTAAGTTTTTACTACAAATTAATACTTCATGCGCTTTTTCATATAATTATTATGTTACAGCTCGTCTGTTAAGATTCTATGGCCACTGCAAGGCACTTAAACGGGTCAGTAACTGAATCTTCGATAGCAAAAACATGACAATGCGGCTTATTTGTCGATTGCATTAACTTAGAAGTTTATATTTTGTACAGAATGAAGAGACTTGTCACCTCAGGACGTGACATAAATTCCAGCCGATAAATGTAAGCTTTCCCAAGAGAAAGGCGAGCAATGTGATGTTCTGGCATTACGTCAGCACGAAAAAAAATTACAAAAACATTAGGTTTTCTTAAGTTTGTTCTACAAATTAATACTCCTCACTTTTTCTGATGCAATGTGTCTCCTACACCTTCTCTTGTGCTAAATCTCAAGGTCCTAAGTCAACTCAAAGGCACTTAAATCTGTCAGTAATTGAATTTTCGAGAACTGGAACATGACTTGTAATACGCGATACTTGTCGATTGCATTTATTTAGAAGCTTCTGTTTTGTGCAGAACGAAGAGACTGGACACGTCATTACGTGACATCAATTTCCAGCCGATAAATATAAACTTTCCCGAGAGAAAGGCGAGCAATGTGATGTTCTGGCATTACATCAGTACGAAAACAAGTGAAAAAACTGCATGTTTACGTAAGTTCTTACTACAAATTAACACTCCTTGCGTTACCTCATGTAGTGTGGCTGCTACACCTCGTCACGTGCAAAATCCTAAGATGCTAAGTCAACAGCAAGCCACCTAAACCCGTCAATAATTTCATTTTCGATAGCCAAACCATGATCTGTAATACAGCTTTCTTGAAGACTGCATTAACTCAGAAGCTTCTTTTTGTACAGAACGAAGATTCTCGATACATCAGTAAGTGACAAATTTCCATCCGATAAATGGAAACTGTCCCAAGATGATGGCGAGCAATGTGATATTCTTGCATTAGGTCAGAACGAAACCAAATGACAAAACGGGAGTTTTTCTTAAGTTTTTTCTACAAATTAATACTTCTCGCGTTTCCTCGTGTCATGTGGCTGCTACACCTCGACTCGTGCAAAATCCTCAGGTCCTAGGTCGACTGCAAGGCACATCAAGCAGTCAGTAGTTGAATTTACGATGTTTAAAACTTGACCTGTAATACGGCTTACTTGTCCAATGCATTAACTTAGAACCTTCTGTTTTGTACAGAACGAAGTGACTGGATACCTCAGTATGTGACATTTATTTCCAGCCGATAAATGTAATCTTCCCCGAGGGAAAGGAGAGTAATGTGATGTTCTGGCAATACGACAGTGCGAAAAAAAAGTCATACCTGGAGGTTTTCTTACGTTTGTACTACAATTGAAGAGCACAAGGCAAAAATGATGATAGTCACTTTTTTGTAACTTTCCAGGACGACGAATTTTCTGCTCTAGTCTCTCGTATATCATAAACGTTCACCGTATAATTATCACAACAACGTTTTTATTGTTCTATATCTATTTGTTTAGGTAATAAATGTAATACAATAAACACATTTTTAATTTTAAGGTACTTTATTAATTAAGATCTTAAATAGGTACACAAAAAACATGGTAAAAGTGATGGTAGTCATAAAAAACTTGGTAAAAACGATGAAAGTCCACTATCTTTCTGTGCTTCTTCAGTGGATCTTGTAACATGTAAACAGATTCTGTTTAGTGTTTATTTTATAAGATTTATAATATGCTACACTTTAACACATTTCAGATAGATTTTTATTTTAATACTGTTACTTACGACTTATGTTTTGTCAATGAGGAAGTTCCTCAAAGTACTTTTGAGCAGATGGACTGCAAAACTGCTTCAGGTGCTGCAGGTGTTGATACTTTCCAGGTTTTAATTTAATCAGATCAGGAAATAAGCAAACTTTTGGGCTAACACAAGGTAACCTGCTGGTGGTTTTTCTCATTAAATAGTAACCCACCTACTTACATAGCGTATTGAGAATTTAACTAATAACTAGCTAAATATCTTTTGCAATAACGGCAAAAATATTTCCTGTACTGATAAGTTTTCATTACTTTCAAGGTTACACTATTGTTATGAGGTATTATTCTATAACTCATTAATGGTCTATAGATTATTGATATGTGAAAGCAAAGGTAAAGTGTTGAGTCATTTTCTCTTAGCTTCATGCAGAATTGGTGGTAAAGAGAAGGACATATTATCACCAGGGCCTTCTGTGTCTCTTGAAAGCTTGGTAATTTGGTGTTGCGTTAGAATCGGTGACATAAGAAAGTATCCAGTGTAAGATGATCTGTGTCTTACTAACCTACAATGGTCTTTCGAAAATTTTTATTCGCGAATTGGTCGTGTAGCAAATGGGCATTTCTTGTGATAGTGATTAAAAAAAACAGTCCATTTTCTAAATAGGTTTTGGTCAGCTTCAATCATAGTGAAAGGCGAAGGCTTTACTCTGGCATTCTTTATGTCATTTACCCACTGTTCTGCTGTCTCTGCGGAAAATTTGCCGTTTATCAGGGCCATATCTTTATCGAATTCTAAGCAAGTTATGCAGTCTAGTTTTTTTAGGATTTATACCACATAATGACAGAAGCGAAATATGGTGTAGTTGTTGTTCTAACCGCTACAAGAATCGCAAAATATGTACAAGTTTTTGACATTGGACTGTAACATGGTGAAGATATAATAGTGCAACATCGATACTACTTCGTCTGCACCTTTACCTCCTTCTGTTCCTGGGTAAGCAAAAAATGTTGCATTTCCCATAGATAGGCTGTGGACATTGAACAAATACAATGACAATTGACGGCGGTAGTAAACGTCGTTTGTGGTCAAATTAAGTAAGCTTTTCTTTTTTTTTAAATCAATGGTAAGTGGATCAGTATCCTCCCTTTTCCTTGAAATTTTCCGACATTTTCTCTTTGTGTCATAAAACATGTTAGCTTTCCTCAAGTGTAGTTCATTCTCAAATTGTTTTGTCTTAATGCTGCTTAACATATTTGCTTTTTCCTTGTCATCATTAGTCTGTTCCAGCTGGAGGTTCAGAGCCTTCATTTCTGCTTGGTACCTGTCACATGCACTGCAGGTGTCGCTTCTGGGATATCCGAAAGCTATGTTAAAGTTAAATACGAATATCTGTCTATAATATTCATAGGACACAATCTTACCACTAGGCCTACCTGTCTTGTACAATGTGTACATTTTTTCAAATTTAAAGTGTCTGGCAAGTATTTTTTTTTAGTTTTATCAAAACTATAGTGGCTTGTACAGCCCTTAAACGATGCAATGTGATCAGTGACACTTTGCTTAACTTCTTCTGAGGTCCTACGATGGTTGTGGTCATACCTTCTTGTCTGTTGGGGGGTTCACCTGTTTCATTCTGACTCGTTTGAATAGTTTGAACTCTTCTCCCAGTTACACCAAAAATAGACAATAATGCTTTATAACACACAGGGATGTCAATAAAATTATCACCATCCTTTATTCTTACTTTGTAGGTGTAGCTCTTATCATTAAAACGTGATTAATTTGCAGGCTTTCTTGGTCTGCGATTTTTGACGTCATAAACATTGATAAGCGCATACAAGTACGTGGACTGAGCATCATTAGATTCTAAACTATTAAATTGAGAAATTAATCTTTTTCTTTCACCTTCACAAACTATCAAAACACTGTAGTCTTTTCCATCTGCAATCGGGCCCAGTTTTGTGAGTACACACTCTAAGTTTCTTCATCACATCTCTCACCCTTCCATGGGATTTTCTCTTCTTTGTGCTAGGTTTACTGACGTTTTCACAATCTTCATCCACACTTCACTCACTTAATTCTCTCATTTTCACAGAAACTACTACCAAGAACACAAGCTATAAACTTTGGCAACTTTCTAACCACAAACACAAAGTAAACAAAAGAATGAAGACAGCACGTTGAACTCCTAATCAAGCAGATTTTGCCAACCTTATGAAATGACTCTCATCATATGTGCCGTGAACACAGATGACATTCATTGGTTTTACCGTGCACAACAAAAATAAAATGGCAAATAACTTAGTAACTTGCCGTGTACACCCCCCTACAAATTCGGCCGTATTTGAGCTACAAATTCCTGTCCTAACCTGAAAATGGGAAAAAATTGACTATCATTTTTGCCTTGTGCTCTTCAATTTAATATTTCTCGCGCTTTCTTATGCAATGCGCCGGCTACACCTCGTCTCGTGCGAAGTCGTAAGATCCTAGGTCATTTTCGATAACTAAAACATGACATGTAATAGCCTAACTTGTCGATTGCATTAACTTAGAACCTTCTATTTTGTACAGAACGAAGAGACTGGATACCTCAGTACGTGACATAAATTACAAGCCGATAAATGTAATATTTCCTGAGAGAAAGGCGAGCAATGTGTTGTTCTGGCATTACGTCAGTACGAAAGAAATGACATTAGCGGGAGGTTTTCTTACGTTTTTACTTCAAATTAATACTTCTCGCGTTTTCTCGTGTAATGTGGCAGCTACACTTCCTCACGTGCAAAATCTTAAGGTCCTAGGTCAACTGCAAAGCACTTCCAGCCATCAGTAATTTAATTTTCGATAACTAAACCATGACCTGTAATACGGCTTACTTGTGGATTGCATTAACTCACATCCTTCTGTTTTGTATACAACGAAGAGACTGGGTACCTGAGTACGTGATATAAATTTACAGCCGATAAATGAAATCTTTCCCGAGAGAAAGGCGAGATATGTGATGTTCTGGCATTACGTCAGTACGAAAAAAAGACAAAAACGGGAGGTTGTCTTACGTTTTTACTACAAATTAATACTTCTCGCATTTTTTCGTGTAATGTGACAGCTACACCTTGCCTCGTGCAAAATCTCAAAAACCTAGGTCATCTACAAAACACTTAAAGCGGTCAGTAAATAAATTTTCGATAGCTAAAACATGACCTGTAATACGGCTTATTTGTCGATTGCATTAAATTAGAATCTTCTACTTTGTACAGGACGAAGAGACAGGATACCACAGTAGGTGACATAAATTTCCAGCTAACAGATGTAATCTTTCCAGAGAAAAAAGCGAGCACTACGTTACTACGAAAACAAATGACAAAGAAGCGAGGTTTCCTTACGCTTTTACTACGAACTAATACTTCTCGCGCATTCTTGTGTAACGTGGCTGCTATACCTAGTGTCATGCCAAATTTCAAAATCCTATGTCCACTGCAAGGCACTCCAAGCGTTCAGTAATTGAATTTTCGATAACTAAAACGAAAGCAAAGAGAGCTTCACTCCAAGTTTAAACGCAGCCAAAACCTCTCAGACAAACAGAAGCTAAACGATGTCAAAGTTAGCGTAAGGAGGGCTATGCGTGAAGCGTTCAGTGAATTCGAAAGTAAAATTCTATGTACCGACTTGACAGAAAATCCTAGGAAGTTCTGGTCTTACGTTAAATCAGTAAGTGGCTCGAAACAGCATATCCAGACACTCCGGGATGATGATGGCATTGAAACAGAGGATGACACGCGTAAAGCTGAAATACAAAACACCTTTTTCCAAAGCTGTTTCACAGAGGAAGACCGCACTGCAGTTCCTTCTCTAAATCCTCGCACAAACGAAAAAATGGCTGACATCGAAATAAGTGTCCAAGGAATAGAAAAGCAACTGGAATCACTCAATAGAGGAAAGTCCACTGGACCTGACGGGATACCAATTCGATTCTACACAGAGTACGCGAAAGAACTTGCCCCATTTCTAACAACCGTGTACCGCAAGTCTCTAGAGGAACGGAGGGTTCCAAATGATTGGAAAAGAGCACAGGTAGTCCCAGTCTTCAAGAAGGGTCGTCGAGCAGATGCGCAAAACTATAGACCTATATCTCTGACGTCGATCTGTTGTAGAATTTTAGAACATATTTTTTGCTCGAGTATCATGTCGTTTTTGGAAACCCAGAATCTACTATGTAGGAATCAACGTGGATTCCGGAAACAGCGATCGTGTGAGACCCAACTCGCTTTATTTGTTCATGAGACCCAGAAAATATTAGATACAGGCTCCCAGGTAGATGCTATTTTTCTTGACTTCCGGAAGGCGTTCGATACAGTTCCGCACTGTCGCCTGATAAACAAAGTAAGAGCCTACGGAATATCAGACCAGCTGTGTGGCTGGATTGAAGAGTTTTTAGTAAACAGAACACAGAATGTTGTTATCAATGGAGAGACGTCTACAGACGTTAAAGTAACCTCTGGCGTGCCACAGGGGAGTGTTATGGGACCATTGCTTTTCACAATATATATAAATGACCTAGTAGATAGTGTCGGAAGTTCCATGTGGCTTTTCGCGGATGATGCTGTAGTATACAGAGAAGTTGCAGCATTAGAAAATTGTAGCGAAATGCAGGAAGATCTGCAGCGGATAGGCACTTGGTGCAGGGAATGGCAACTGTCCCTTAACATAGACAAATGCAATGTATTGCGAATACATAGAAAGAAGGATCCTTTATTGTATGATTATATGATAGCGGAACAAACACTGGTAGCAGTTGCTTCTGTAAAATATCTGGGAGTATGCGTGCGGAACGATTTGAAGTGGAATGATCATATAAAATTAATTGTTGGTAAGGCGGGTACCAGGTTGAGATTCATTGGGAGAGTGCTTAGAAAATGTAGTCCATCAACAAAGGAGGTGGCTTACAAAACACTCGTTCGACCTATACTTGAGTATTGCTCATCAGTGTGGGATCTGTACCAGATCGGTTTGACGGAGGAGATAGAGAAGATCCAAAGAAGAGCGGCGCGTTTCGTCACAGGGTTATTTGGTAACCGTGATAGCGTTACGGAGATGTTTAATAAACTCAAGTGGCAGACTCTGCAAGAGAGGCGCTCTGCATCGCAGTGTAGATTGCTCGCCAGGTTTCGAGAGGGTGCGTTTCTGGATGAGGTATCGAATATATTGCTTGCCCCTACTTATACCTCCCGAGGAGATCACGAATGTAAAATTAGAGAGATTAGAGCGCGCACGGAGGCTTTCAGACAGTCGTTCTTCCCGCGAACCATACGAGACTGGAACAGGAAAGGGAGGTAATGACAGTGGCACGTAAAGTGCCCTCCGCCACACACCGTTGGGTGGCTTGCGGAGTATAAGTGTAGATGTAGATGTAGACCTGTAGTACAACTTTCTTGTCGATTGCTTTAACTTAGAACCGTCTATTTTGTACAGAACAAAGAGATATGATACCTCAGTAAGTGACATCAATTTCTCGTCGATAAATGTAAACTTATCCGAGAGAGAGGCGAGCAAGGTGATGTTCTGGCATTACGTTACTACCAAAACGGATGACAAAAACGGGAGGTTTTCTTAGTTTTTACTGCAAATTAATACTTCTCGCGTTCTCTCGTGCAATATGGCGGCTACACCTCATCTCGTGCAACATCTTAAGATCCTACGTCACCTGCAAGGTACATCAAGGGTTAATAACAGAATTTTCGATAAGTAAAACATGACCTGTAATACGGCTTACTTGTCGATTGCATTAACTTAGAACCTTCTATTTTGTTCAGAACAAAGAGACATGATACCTCAGTAAGTGACATAAACTTCCAGCCGATAAATGTAATCTTTCCCGAGAGAAAGGCGAGCAATGTGATGTTGTGGCATTTCGTCAGTAGGAAAAAAAAAGACAAAACGGGAGGTTTTCTTACTACACCTCGTCTAGTGCAAAATCTTAAAATCCTAAGTCAACTGCAAGCGACTTCAAGCGGTCAATAATTGAATTTTAGCTAACTAAATCATGACCTGTAATACTCCTTACTTGTCGATTACATTGACTTAGAACCTTCTATTTTGTACAGGACGAAGAGACTGGATACCTCAGTACTTGACATAAATTTCCACAACTAAAATGTAGTCTTTCCAGAGAGAAAGGCGAGGAATGTGATGTTCTGGCAATACGTTAGTTCGAAAACCAATGACAAAAACGGGAGTTTTACTTAATTTTCACAACAAACTGATACTTCCGCGAAATTTCGTGTAATGTTGCGGCTACCCCTAGTGTCGTGCGAATCTTAAGATCCTATGTCAACTGCAATGCACTTCGAGCGTTCAGTAATTGCATTTTCGATAACTGAAACATGATCGGTAATATAGCTTATTTGGCGATTGCATTAACTTAGAACGTTGTATTGTGTGCAAAACGAAGAGACTGGACACCTCAGTACGTGACATTAATTTCCAGCCGATAATGTAATCTTTCCCCAAAGAAAGGCGAGCAATGTGGAGTTCTGGCATTACGTTAGTACGAAAGCAAATTACAGAAACGGGAGTTATTCTTACGGTTTTACTACAAATTAATACTTCTCGCGTTATCTCGTGTGATGTGGCTGCAACACCTCGTCCCATGCTAAATCTTAAGGTCCTAGGTCAACTGCAGTTCACTTCCAGTGGTCAGTATTTCAGTTTTCGATAACTAAAATATGACTTGTAATACGGCTTACTTGTCGATTACATTAACTTAGAACCTTCTATGTTGTACAGCACGAAGAGATTGGATACCTCAGTACGTGACATTGTAAGGTGTCAGGCAAATCCAACACCTTCCATGACATGATAAGCAAATCCAGTAGGATGTCACATAGCTCCGAATAAATCGTGACATTAAATTAACCAAAGTAATACGAGTAACGAGTGCGCAAATGGAATACCTTAGACTAACACAAGAATGCCTAAATGCGTGTCATACCTTCCCACCGTGAGACAGACGCAGTTCCGAGGGGGAGAAACGATAACAGAAGTCGAGAGCAGAACCGTGTTAAGCTGGAAGGCCCTACGATAAGGGACAGACACCCACGTACCATCGGACCACCCCCCAGCCCATGTTAAAAGCTCGAGCCCTCCTGAAGAACAGTATAGATCTTACGATAACACTAAAAGGGCCACACCAGCCGCAAGTTTTAGCGTGAGACTTTTCGCGTCTCTGTTACGTTGCAAACGTTAAAAACATTGCCCCACCACGAAAAGTATAACGTTTCTCATTGGATAGACAGAATTTTTCTAGGTGGAACTTAAGGTTAACATTGAGACCCTGACTGGTCAGATGAAAACACAGCCAGATAGTTTTTTTTTTTAAACCAACTTCGGTAAATTGTAGTAAGGAGAAGTTAGGAGAGAGTTGCTCCCGAGACGGCGAGGTGAGCGGAGCTGTGCTGCCCGCCGCCCCCTGACGAACACCGACAAGGTAATGAACGCACGCGATGCCGCATAACAGCGCATAAAGCTGCACTCAGAACTGCAGAAGTCTCATCTGTTACACCCCCGTTTTGCGTAATACTAGCGTCGATCGTCAATTAAAGCTCATGGTATTCACATTTGCTACGTAAGTTAAAATCTGAAATGCGATGATTTTTCTGTTATATAATTATTGAGAAGCCACATCAGCCACTGTAATTCACGACAAGTTAGATAAGTAATTAAAGATAATTGAGGGTCACTGCAGACCATTTTGATAGTTTTCTCTTTTGTGAAACTTAATTTAAACCTAGATTATAGATGTGATATGGCATAGGTCATCCTTAGATCCATTGTAGAACTTGGAAACCCATTCAGGGAATATTCGTTCACATTTTTGTTGAACGCAGTTGGTTTTTATCAACCTGTATTAAAATATTTCCTTTTATCAACAGTGCAATTTATAAACAATGTTTTGTGAGTAGAATAAAATTTCCAATGGTAAACTTAACTGCTTTTTCGACGTTATTTTACCAGCTAACTAAAAATAGGAAAGCCTTGAAGTCCTTCCACTAAATTTAGTTACTATTAAGATTCTTTTACAGGGAGTGCAGTGGAGCTGACGCTGAAATCATTAAGTATTTGGTTATATCATCGCTAGTCTCACTGAACTCTTCTGAACTCTACATGTCATGTGTGGTCTGGCGTCTCCTTACCAGCAACAGGTCCCAGGTTCAAACTAGTCAATTCCCTAAAAAACACGCTCAGAGCGTCGTTGCGAGAAAGTGGTAGGGAGACACGACTTAGAACAACAGACACTACGCAGAATGTTAGAACATATATTTTCTAATCGAAAAGTGTAATCTTTCCAGAGAGAAAGGCAAGCAATTTGTTGTTCTGGAATTACGTTAGTACGAAAAAATGAGAAAAAAGGAGGTTTTCTTACGAATTTACTACAAATTAATACTTCTCGCGTTTTCTTGCGTAATGTGGCTGCTGCACCTAGTCTCGTGCAAAATCTTAAGATCCTAGGTGAACTGCAAGGCCCTTCAAGCGGACAATAATTAAATTTTCGATAGCTAAAACATGACCCCTAATACGGTTTACTTGTCGATTGTACTAACTTAGAACCTTCTATTTTGTACAGAACGAAGAGACTGGATACCTCAGTACGTGACATAAATTTCCAGCCGATAAATGAAATCTTTCCTGAGAAAAAGACGAGTAATTTGATGTTTCGGCATTACGTTAGTACGAAGTCAATTTACAAAAACGGGAGGTTTTCGTTCGTTTTTGCTACAAATTATTACTTCTCGTGGATTTTCGCGTGATGTGGAAGCTACACGTCGTCTCGTGCAAAATCTTAAGATCCTAGGTCAACTAAAAAGCACTTCAAGCAGTCAGTAATTCAATTTTAGATAACCAAAAGAAGACGTGTAATACGGCTTACTTGTCGATTGCATTAACTTAGAACCTTCTATTTTCTTCAGGACGAAGAGACTTCCACAACTAAAATGTAGTATTTCCAGAGAGAAAGGCGAGCAGTGTGATGTTCTGGCATTACGTTACTAAGAAAACAGATGCCAAAAATCGAAGGTTTTCTTACGTTTTTACTACAGATTAATACTTCTCGCGTTTTCTCGTGTAATGTGGCTCCTACACGTAGTCTCGTGCAAAATCTTAAGGTCCTAGGTCAACAGCATGGCCCTTCAAGCGGTTAGTAATTGAATTTTCGATAACTAAAACATGACCTGTAATATGGCCTACTTGCCGATTGCATTATTTAAAGTCTTCGACGCTATACCTCCGTACGTGACATAAATTTCCAGCCGATAAATGTAATCTTTCCCGTGAGAAAGGCGAGTTATGTGATGTTAAGGCATTACGTCAGTACAAAAAAAAAAAGACAAAATCGGGAGGTTTTCTTACATTTTTACTACAAATTAATACTTCACGCATATTCTCGTGTAACGTGGCTGCCACACCTCATCTTGTGCAAAATCCTGAGATCCTAGGTTGAGCGCAAGCCACTTAAAGCAGTCAGTAACTGAATTTTTGACAACTATAACATGACATGTGATACGGCTTACTTGTCGATTGCATTAACTTAATACCTTCTATTTTGTATAGAAATAAGTGACAGGATACCTCAGTGCGCGACATAAATTTCCAGCCGTTAAATGTAATCTTTCCCGAGAGAAATAGAGCAATGTGACGTTCTGGCACTACGTTACTACGAAAAAAAAAAATGCAAAAACGCGGGACGTGTCCTTAAGTTTTTACTTCAAATTAATACTTCTTGCGTTTTCTTGTGTAATGTGGCTGCTACACCTCGTCTCGTGATAAATCTTAACGTCCTAGGTCAACAGCAAGGCGCTTCAGGCGGTCAGTAATTTAATTTTCGATATTTAAAACATGACCTGGAGTGCAGCTTACTTATCGATTGCAGTAACTTAGAACCTTCTGTTATGTACAGAACAAAGAGACTGATTACCTCAGTGTGACACATAAATGTCCTCTGATAAATGTAATTTTTCCCGGTAGAATGACGAGAAATCTGATGTTCTGGCATTACGTCAGAGTTCTTCTTACATTTTTACTTCAAATTAATACTTCAACGTTTTCTCCCGTAATGTGGGTGCTACACACGCTGCCCTCCAATGTTAAATTTGTGATCCCTTGATGCCTTAGGACATGTCCTACCAACCGATCCCTTCTTCTAGTCAAGTTGTGCCACAAACTTCTCTTCTCCGCAATCCTATTCAATACCTCCTCATTAGTTATGTGATCTACCCACCTTATCTTCAGCATTCTTCTGTAGCACCACATTTCGAAAGCTTCTATTCTCTTCTTGTCCAAACTATTTATTGTCCATGTTTCACTTCCATACATGGCTACACTCCATACAAATACTTTCAGAAACGACTTCCTGACACTTAAATCTATACTCAATGTTAACAAATTTCTCTTCTTCAGAAACGCTTTCCTTCCCATTGCCAGTCTACATTTTATATCCTCTCTACTTCGACCATTATCAGTTATTTTGCTCCCCAAATAGCAAAACTCCTTTACTTCTTTAAGTGTCTCATTTCCTAATCTAATTCCCTCAGCATCACCCGACTTAATTCGACTATCCTCGTTTTGCTTTCGTTGATGTTCATCTTAATACCCTCCTTTCACGACACTGTCCATTCCGTTCAACTGCTCTTCCAAGTCCTTTGCTATCTCTGACAGGATTACAATGTCATCGCCGAACCTCAAAGTTTTTATTTCTTCTCCCTGGATTTTTATACCTACTCCAAATTTTTCTTTTGTTTCCTTTACTGCTTGCTCAATATACAGATTGAATAACATCGGGGATAGGCTACAACCCTGTCTCACTCCCTTCCCAACGGCTGCTTCCCTTTCATGCCCCTCGACTCTTATAACTGCCATCTGCTTTCTGTACAAATTGTAAATAGCCTTTCGCTCCCTGTATTTTACCCCTGCCACCTTGAGAATTTGAAAGAGAGTATTCCAGTCAACATTGTCAAAAGCTTTCTCTAAGTCTACAAATGTTAGAAACGTAGGTTCGCCTTTCCTTAATCTTTCTTCTAAGATAAGTCGTAGGGTGAGTATTGCCTCACATGTTTCAACATTTACACGTAGATTAAAACTGAAGAAATTGCAAAAAGGTGGGAATTTAAGGAGATGGGACCTGGATAAACTGACTAAACCAGAGGTTGTACAGAGTTTCAGGGACAGCATAAGGGAACAATTGACAGGAATGGGGGAAAGAAATGCAGTAGAAGACGAATGGGTAGCTCTGAGGACTGAAGTAGTGAAGGCAGCAGAGGATCAAGTAGGTAAAAAGACGAGGGCTAGTAGAAATCCTTGGGTAACAGAAGAAATACTGAATTTAATTGGTGAAAGGAGAAAATATGAAAATGCAGTAAATGAAGCAGGCAAAAAGGAATACAAACGTTACAAAAATGAGATCGATAGGAAGTGCAAAATGGCTAAGCAGGGATGGCTACAGGGCAAATGTAAGGATGTAGAGGCTTATCTCACTAGGGGTAAGATAGATACTGCCTACAGGAAAATTAAAGAGACCTTTGGAGAAAAGAGAGCCACTTGTATGAATATCAAGAGCTCAGATGGAAACCCAGTTCTAAGCAAAGAAGGGAAAGCAGAAAGATGGAAGGAGTATATAGAGGGTCTATACAAGGGCGATGTACTTGAGGACAATGTTATGGAAATGGAAGAGGATGTAGATGAAGATGAAATGGGAGATAAGATACTGCGTGAAGAGTTTGACAGAGCACTGAAAGACCTGAGTCGAAACAAGGCCCCGGGAGTAGACAACATTCCATTAGAACTACTAACGGCCTTGGGAGAGCCAGTCCTGACAAAACTCTACCATCTGGTGAGCAAGATGAACGAGACAGGCCAAATACCCTCAGACTTCAAGAAGAATATAATAATTCCAATCCCAAAGAAAGCAGGTGTTGACAGATGTGAAAATTACCGAACTATCAGTTTAATAAGTCACAGTTGCAAAATACTAACACGAATTACTAGTCGATTGCATTAACTTAAAACCTTCTGTAATATACAGAACGAAGAGACTGGATACCTCTGTACGTGACATAAATTTCCAGCCGATAAACTGAATCTTTCCCGAGAGAAAGGCGAGTAATGTGATGTTCTGGCATTACGTTAGTACGAAATAAGTTGACAAAAACGGGAGGTTTTCTTTCGCTTTTAGTACAGATTATTACTTCTCGCGGTTTCTCGTGTAACGTGGATGCTACACGTATTGTCATGCAAAATCTTAAGATCCTATGTCCACTGTAAGGCACTTCAAGCATTCAGTAATTTAATTTTCGATAGTTAAAATATGACCTGTAATACGGCTTACTTGTTGATTGCATTAACTTAGAACCTTTTATTTTGTACAGAACTAAGAGAGTGGATACCTCAATACTTGACATAAATTTCCAGTCGATAAATGTAATATTTCCCGAGAGAAGGCGAGCGATGTGATGTTTGCCATGACGTCAGTACGAAACAAAAGACAAAGACGAGAGGTTTTCTTACGTTCTTACAACAAATTATTACTTCTCGCGTTTTCTCGTGTAATATGGCTGCTACACCTCATCTCGTGCGAAATCTTAAGATCCTAGTCAACTACAAGGCACTTAAAGCGGTCAGTAACTGAAATTTCGATAACTAAGACTTGAACCGTAATAAGGCTTACTTGTTGATTGCATTAACTTAGAACCTTCTATTTTCTACAGTACGAAGAGGCAGGATACCTGAGTACGTGACATAAATATCCAGCCGATAAATGTAACCTTCCCGAGAGAAAGGCGATCTATGTGATGTTCTGGCATTAGTCTTAATTTTCACGATTCAGAGTATATTATAAAACCTAAGCACCACCAACAGTTTCAAACTCGACTTAAAATCAAATTTTCAAGAACTCAGTCACTTCAGGCGTTAGCTTCCCGCATACCCACTACAAATCTAATTGAATGTCACTCGCCACATACTATTATGATAATGGTTGGATTTTCCATCTTGAACTGGTTCAGGTTGGTAAGGGACTCTCTATAATTACGTCACTAACAGTTGGATGGTAACGCTGTCCACAAATCTGTACAAAGAGCTAAACTCAACTGCCTAAGAGTGTGCCTATCCCTAAATCTCCAACCTATACGCAGCACCCAGATCGTTTGGCATGTACAACAAACTATCACAAGCAACAAAACCAGACCTTGTTAGACAATATTGCTGACACTAAAACTTTCATTTACTATCATACCTACAACACACAAATACCAGTCTTCAAACTAACGCAACATACCTGCAACACTACAGTAAGCCCGTCACTCAAAGATCACTTGACTACAGGTCAAATACAAAGAAAATTATGAGGAGCTGCTTTCAAATAAAATTCATCAAACAATTCCCCTGATTGTGCCCTAGTGTCATCACTACATTATCTCATCTTGCATTTAAAATCTAAATCGACTAATAATAAGCTTCCGAAACTATTCCAACAAAATTCATGGAATATCTCTAACTGTCTTGATAATCAATACCGAATTCTCCTAGGAAAATACCAATAGGAACACATGTAAACATATCTTGACCTACATTCAGTAACACTACTGCCATCTTACCGACTCAAGTTCACATAGTCTTCGTCAAGTTCACGTAGTCTTCGGCTCCTCGATGGTGACTAACTGCTTCTTTCCATAAAACCGTAGCTGAACCATGAATCTAGACAAACATAGGGCACTACCATTATTCTTTAACAATCAATATATAATTTCTTGTGGCTGTCATCTCATAGTATAGCAGCGAGCTCGCCCAGGATGATCTGTGGTGCATGTTGCAGCTGTCAGCCATCTCTGCATGGATGGTCTTCGCCAGTTCTGGGTGAACACTTGTACATGTGGTTACAATATTGGTTTTTCTAGAACATATATATGCACACACACACTGATTTTAGTTACAAGAAATAAAGCATTTTTACTCTTTATCTGCTTTGTGACATTTTGCTGCTGTCATAATAGACTGAAGCGATCATATTATTTACGTAATGACACAGAACTGTTCAAAATTAATTTTGGCACCTTGTGATATATCACACCATAAGTGCACACTTGTGTTGCATCTCTAAGGTCATGCTGGAGTATTCCTAGAGTGCCGTAACTCTCCATCTTTCTTTTGCTCCATTGCCAACTCGCCGAAATCAATCGGAGCACCAAGGGCATGAATTCATTACATGTAATCTGCTATCACATTTCCCTCCTTCCCCCTCCAATTTGCTTGCTGTATGTTGATGGTAAATTGTAGACCAGGTGTCCAAAGCGGTAGGGGAACACATCACGACTTGGATTAAGGTAGTATAGACCAATAGGTAGTGGTCTGTAAAAAGTGTGAAGGGCCAACCCCATACAGCCTCTTTAAAGTATATCACCCCATCATATAATATCCTCTTTAAAGTATTTCACCACAACATATGATGCTACCAATTCATGGTCATAAGGCAACCACAACCACTGCATCCTCCCCAGTGTACGGGAAAAGAATCATAGGGCTTGCTGGATACCGTCGACTGTCTCGCAAAACTGCGCGAATAGCAGACTTGCTCACATCAGCCATAATAGACAAATGTGCAGTGGTTGACGGATGGGTGAAGGTCACAACACCTATCTCATCACATTGAAAGCATGTAGCATCTCTATCGACTACAGTACAGTTTTTTTCTCTTTGTATTCTTTCTGGTCAGGGTGTTGGTTAGTGAAGCATGGATTTACGCAGCTTGTGGAATATGTCACCAACAGAAGGTTTAGATATGTAAAAATCTTATTAATTCTTGGTACGTTAAAGGTCTAAGCACCTCTCTTCCATCAGTCTGATCCCTTCTGCCGACCGAGAATGACTCAAATATGTCACTGTCTGTTACCATATTTGACATTTTTCTTTGTTCACCACCATGGCTAATTGATACAGAGTACTGAAAACCTGTTGGAGGTATTCTTCATGTTCTTGTGGTGAACATGAAAAAATTAGTATCTACTCAAGTTATCGAAAACAGAAGGGAATCTTAGGCAGAGTGGTATCAGTGAAGTGCTACCAAGTCCGTGCCATGTTTTTCAACTCAAACAGCATGTACAAAACCTCGAAAAACCTGAAGGGGGTAATTATAGCCATCTTTGTAATGTCATCTATGGCCCTGGAGATTGAAGCAACCAATGATGAATGAGAGAAGTCCTGAAACTTGAAATTTCCTGGCAGATTAAAACTGTGTGCCAGACCGAGACTCGAACTCGGGACCTTTGCCTTTCACGGGCAAGTGCTCTTCCAGTTGCCCGCGAAAGGCAAAGGTTCCGAGTTTGAGTCTCGGTCCAGAAAAATTTAAATTTCTGATCATTAATGAATTTCATCACATTGTAACATGTGTTGGACTGTGACGACAACAACTTTGATGTATCCAGAATGAGATTTTCACTCTGCAGTGGAGTGTGCGCTGATATGAAACTTCCTGGCGGACCGAGACTCGAACTCGGGACCTTTGCCTTTCGCGGGCAAGTGCTCTACCAACTGAGCTATGCAAGCACGACTCACGCCCCCTCCTCACAGCTTTACTTCTGCCAGTACCTCGTCTCCTACCTTCCAAACTTTACAGAAGGTCTCGAGTTCGAGTCTCGGTGTGGCACACAGTTTTAATCTGCCAGAAAGTTTCATATCAGCGCACACTCCACTGCAGAGTGAAAATCTCATTCTAGAAACATCCCCCAGACTGTGGCTGAGCCATGTCTTCGCAATATCCTTTCTTTCAGGAGCGCTATTTCTGCAAGGTTCACAGGAGAGCTTCTGTAAAGTTTGGAAGGTAGCGATCGCAGGTTCGAATCCTGCCTCGGGCATGGATGTGTGTGATGTCCTTAGGTTAGTTAGGTTTAAGTAGTTCTAAGTTCTAGGCGACTGATGACCTCAGAAGTTAAGTCGCATAGTGCTCAGAGCCATTTAAGCCATTTTTTGGAAGGTAGGAGATGAGGTATTGGCAGAAGTAAGGCTGTGAGGATGGGGCGTGAGTCGTGCATTCGGTATCTCAGTTGCTAGAGCACTTGCCCACGAGAGGCATAGGTCCCGTGCTCGAGTCTCGGTCTGACACTGCCAGGGAAGTTTCATATCAGCACACACTGCAGAGTGAAAATCTCATTCTGGAGAGAAGTCCTGTTTGTTTGGTGTGGTATACCGCTTGAGAATTGTTTGAGCCTTGAGGGCTGTATAATCTCCAACTGTGGAACCAATACCATCACACAATCTGTTGCTGGAAGGCGTTGACCTGTAGTGGGAGCATCCAGCATTGTTGGATACGTTTGGTTCTGCTTGACCACCACCTGCCATGGAGGCGAAGATGGCTGCCACAACTCTGTAGGATTTTCTGAATTGTGTTTTATTCATTTGCAGTCCATTTGGTTTCTCGTACAGGAGATATGTCAAAAATTTATAATACTGTTACAATGATTTTTACATTAATAAATAATAGCACTACAATAAATAAGGATATACTTGGAATGTGTAACACATTGTATCCAGCTCAAATTTCAAGTTTGTCCTGTATGAATTTATCCACTGAGTAATAACACTTCAGTGTCTGTACCTCATATAGCTTTCTTTAAAGTGAACCTAAATTAATCTGCATCAACTTGTTACCATTTAATTTATTACAGATTTTCATTCCCACGCATTGAGGTCCACCGCGCGGGATTAGCCGAGCGGTCTCAGGCGCTGCAGTCATGGACTGTGTGGCTGATCCCAGTGGAGGTTCGAGTCCTCCCTCGGGCATGGGTGTGTGTGAGTTTTTTTAGGATAATTTAGGTTAAGTAGTGTGTAAGCTTAGGGACTGATGACCTTAGCAGTTAAGTACCATAAGATTTCACACACATTTGAACATTTTATTGAGGTCCCTGGGCATATAGTCTGAGGCGGTGGATGGGGGGCATAAAATTTTCTTTGTTTCTAGTATCATGTGGATGGACAAAATGGTTTCCCTCAAATCATTCACGTCTGGTGTACAAAAATATAATAATATCATATATGTATAAGGATGGCAGAGTTACTGTGGTGCCTGTTGTCTGTTGTGAAACACTGGACACAGTCAGCTTTGCTCAGTAGCTGTCTGTCATATCGAAGCACAATATGGCTGTCAAGTACATGTTCCACTAGTGGCTGCTGGGTAACAATGGCGTCTTATAATGTAATGCAGAAACACTGTAATTTAACCTGTAATTTAATCTCTTGTCTAAGTCCTTTTTTTACAAATTAAGGACACTCAGATCCCATGGGGCAACTGGTCTGGTGTAAATGTACAATCCACTAGAGTTTGTAAATGGCACCAAAACTGAGGTATTCATCCATTCAACTGCTCTAGAAAGAATCTTTTGCTTGATTGACTTGCACTGTCTTTGAAGTAATGCTGTCTTTGCTGTTTCAAATTTGTTAAAAGCAGGTGGTGATTGTATAACATCACAGATGACAGAAGCATGTTCTCCTGTGTACAATCCTGAATATTTTGCTGTATACTCAATGATGGAGTGAGTGGAGAACACTGATTCTACAATGGCTAAACAAGTTTGTGGTTGTTCTGGTAGGAACTGAAGCAGTTTTGATAACACACTCTAAACACTGGAAACATTGCAGTTAAAGTTTCCTTATGGCACCAAGCCATTGTAAGGTGTAACCTCATTGATTGGCTGCGATGCAGTAGGAAACCTTTGTTGCTCTTGTGTTGGAGGTCGGTTCCATGGGAGCTAATGTGGAGGAATGTTGCCACATGGAATCTACACGTCCATGTATACAGGTAGAGAAAGAGTTGTAGTCACTTTCACTAACAGCTTTGGGGTTGGGTGGCTCCATATTGTTCGTAGCACTATGCTGTCCATCAGAAGCACAATCAAAACTGGCGAAAGTTCCCAATAATCTTTGATGGTCTGCAGTGTCCACTGTCTTGGCTGGAAGATAGTGCTGCGTGTTTGCTAAGTTCATAGAAAACATACAATTCTCATGGCTCACCAATGTGGGAGGTTCTTAGTGGCGAGTACACAGATTAACATGTGGATACTGTTGCCATGTACCACGTCACTTTATTAACATAGATCCAAACGCAGTAAGATATGAACACATCAGCCACAAGCATACGCAACAAGACAGTAGTGAAACAGAAAGACAAAGACCATAATCAGCACAAAGAGATATACCTGTTCATTGCTTTTAGTGTCAATTTTGTATGTGTGCATCAATTTCAGCAGCTGATGTTGCCATGAGTAAAAGAATGTTGTTATTATTTTTCTTTACAAGATACGAAACTGGCAAGAGATAGAGAAATATAAGTGTGATACATTAAAAACTTTTATACATGGTATGGATGTTTGAGACTATTATTTATTTAATAGTTTGCTATGAACCGCCTTTCAGCAGGTTAACAGTCCACACATATTCAGTTGGAGTTTAGCTGCACATAGATTGTTTTTCCGAGACGTGTGACATTTTATGATTATATATAACAATACAAAAACACAAGCATAATGTGGGTTCCCAAATAAGCTTCGAAAAATAAATCTTACATTATTTTATAGCCAAACACGTTATATGGAGAAACTGGTAAATGTGATGAACAGGCCGAAAAAAGAGCGGGGAGGGGAAGCTGAGAGGAGAAGGGAGTCTATGGAATGTAGGTGAGGAACTGTTATAACGAGCATATTATCTAAAGGTGAGAAATATGTTAACTGGCAGCTTTAGTAAGTATGAATAATGAAACTGTGTTCAGTCATTAAGGAGCAAGTCAAGATTCTTTCATTGGTGTTTATTAATGGCCAGAATGTTTGAAGAGTGTTAGTTTTATGCCTTTTAATTCATCTATGGAGAACATCACATTTAATACCACAAGATACGTGTATTCACCTTTTTAATATGCCTATGTTCCTCCAACTATTGACAGAATATTCTATAAACATAAATGTTACAGTCTAGGATGGAATGTAGCAATATTATGAGAAGGAAAGTTGCTACTCACCATATGGCCGAGATGCTGAGTCGCAGATAGGCACAACAAAAAGACTTTCACAATTATAACTTTCAGCCGGTAAGGCCTTCAACAATAGACAGACATGCACCTCCTCCCCCCCCCCCCCAAAATCACACACACACACACACACACACACACACACACACACACACACACACATGCATACATGCACATGAACGCAACTCACATACACTACTGTATTCTCAGGCAACTGAAACCACAGTGTGAGCAGCAGCACCAGTCCATGATGGGAGTGGTGACTGGGTGGGGGTAAGGAGGAGTCTGGATTGGGGAGGGGGAGGGATAGTATGCTGGGAGTGGCGGACAACAAACTGCTGCTGGGTAGACTGAGGGCAAGGGGATGGGAGTGGGGGAGAAGTAGCAGAAAAGGAGAGAAATAAATTGACTGAGTGTGGTGGTGGAATGATGGCTATGCAGTGCTGGAATGGGAACAGGGAAGGGGCTGGATGGTTGAGGACAAAAGGGGTTATGGGTACATAGGATATATTGCAGGGATAGTTCCCACTTGGGCAACCCGGAAAAGCCAGTGTTGGTGGGAAGGTTCCATATAGCACATGCTGTGAAGCAGTCATTGAAATGAAGGAGATCATGTTTGGCAGCGTGTTTAGCAACTGGGTGATCCACTTCTTTCTTGGCCACAGTTTGTCAGTGGCCATTCATGTGGACAGACAGCTTTTTGGTTGTCATGCCTACATTTGCGGCGAGATCTATTTACAAAATTTCAATCACCAACTTTCTCTTCCAAATGCGAAAATATTATGTTGACACCCATATACGTAGGGAGAAATGATCATCATAAAGAAAATAAGAGAAATCAGAGCTCAAATGGAAAGATTTAGATGTTCCTATTTCCCACGCGCCATTCGAGAGTGGAATGGTAGAGAAGCAGTATGAAAATGGTTCGATGAACCCTCTGCCAGGCACTTAAGTTTGAATTGCAGAGTAACCTTGTAGATGTAGATGTAGCACAGTGGTTGCAGCTTAGCTTGTAGACCACATGACTGGTTTCACAGGTGGCCCTGCCTTTGATGGGATAGGTGATGTTAGTGACCGGGCTGGAGTACATGGTGGTGGGTTGATGTATGGGACAGGTATTGCATCTAAGGTCTATTACATGGCCATGGAAAGATAAGGCACGGGACATTTGTTTTTGTGCAAGGTTTTGAGGATAATTATGGTCAGTGAAGGCTTAAAAATGTGTGAAATCTGATGGGACTTAACTGCTAAGGTCATCAGTCCCTACGCTTACATACTATTTAACCTAAATTATCCTAAGTACAAACATCCATGCCCGAGGGAGGACTCAAACCTCCGCCAGGACCAGCCGCACAGTCCACGACTGCAGCGCCTTAGACCGCTCGGCTAATCCCGTGTGGCGATGAAGTCTTCACAGTGAGACCCTGGGTATATTTCGAGAGGGACTCTTGTCACTGCAGATGCAATGACAACAGATGGCTAAGCTGTACGGAAGGGACTTCTTGGTATGGAACGGGTGGCATCTGTCGAAGTGGAGGTATTGCTGATGATTAGTACGTTTGATATGGACTGATGTAGCCATCTTTGAGGTGGAGGTCTACATCTAGGAAGGTGGCTTGTTGTGTTGAGTAGGACCAGGTGAAGCAATCAGGGGAGAAGTTGTTGAGGTTCTGTGGATAGGGTGTCCTCACCTTCCATCCAGGTAGCAAAGATGTCGTCAGTGAATCTGAACCAGGTGAGGGGTTTAAGATTCTGGATTTTTAGGAAGGATTTCTCTAGATGGTCCATGAATAGGTTGGCATAGGATGGTGCCATGTGGGTGCCCATAGCACTATCCCGGATTTGTTTGTAGGTAATTCCTTCAAAGGAGAAGTAATTTTAGGTGAGGATATATTTGGTCGTGGCGACTAGGAAGGAGATTGTTGGTTTGGAATCTTTCAGGCTTTGGGAAAGGTAGTGTTCAATAGCGGTAAGGCCATGGGCATTTGGGATGTTAGTGTACAGGGAGGTGGCGTCAATAGTGACGAGCAGGGCACCGTGTGGTAAAGGGACAGGAACTGTGGAGAGTCGGTGATGGAAATGGTTGGTCTCTTTTATATAGGAGGATAGGAACCAGGTAATATGTTGAAGGTGTTGGTCTACAAGAGCAGAGATTCTCTCAATGGGGGCACAGTAACTGGCCACAATGGGGCATCCTGGGTGATTAGGTTTATGGACTTTAGGAAGCATGTAGAAGGTAGGAGTGCAGCAAATGGACTCTGGGGAGAGGTTCTGGGGTGAGCCTAAGGATTTGAGTAGTGACTGGAGATCCTGCTGCATTACTAGAATGGGGTCACTGTGGCAAGCTTTATAAGTGGAAGCATCTGACAGCTGGCGGAGTCCATCCACTAGTAATCTTTGCGGTTCAAAACAACAGTAGTGGAGCCTTTGCCCACAGGTAGGATTATAAGGACAGGATCAGGCTTTGGATGGTGGACTACAGTTCTTTCTGCGGATGTTGGGCTAGTTTGCATGTTGAGGGATTTGCGCTATGATGGTGAGGTAGGATTCGAGGTTAAGAAATTCTGGAAAGTTAACAAGGTGTAGTTTGGGGGCTGTGTCGGTGGAGCACAGTTTCATGGAGGAGTGAACTGAGTTATTCAAGGTTCAGTATTGGTCTTTGGTTCAGTCCGATTGGTAGGGTTGGTGGCCAAAAAGTGTTTCCACTGTAGGGATCGGAAAAAGGAGAGAAGGTCTGTAACAAGTCCTGCAAAATTGAATTTGGGAGTGGGGCAAAAGGGGAAGCCCTTTGAAAGGCCTGATATTTCTGTAGTGCTAAGGCTTCTGGAGGAAAGGTTCATGACTGTGTTGCAGGTCTGTTTACGTTCTGGATTCTGCGTGGTGGTGGGAGGGAGTTTTGGATGGTGGGGTAAGTGTAGTAGGTCTGCGAGACATGGTTTGATAGCTATGAGGGGATATGGGGAGGTTTGGAGGTTGTTTTAGACATGGTGGACGGTGGTAATCCAAGGCAGGAGTAAGAAGCAAGCAGGATGGAGAGATTTTTGAGGTGGCGTTGTGCATGTTGCTATCCTTCCCACTTTTCCCACAATGGTATTACGCTGTGCACTTAACCTACACAATATACTCGTCCATCCTTACACAACCCTTGCTGCCAATCCCTTATCTCGTGTCTCATACCCCAGTAATATACCTAGGTGCAAGACCTGTCCCATACATCATCCCACCACCATCTACTCCAGCCCTGTCACTGGCATCACCCATCCCATCAAAGGCAGGGCTACCTGTGAAACCAGTCATGTGGTCTACAAGCTAAGCTGCAGCCACTGTGCTGCATTCTATGTAGGCATGACAACCAACAAGCTGTTTGTCCACATGAATGGCCATCGACAACCTGTGGCCAAGAAACAAGTGGACCACCCTGTTGATGAACACGCTGCCAAACATAATATCCTTCATTTCAAAGCCTGTGCTGTTTGAATCCTTCCCACCAACACCAGCTTTTCTGAATTGCACAGGTGGGAATTTTCCCTGCAATACATCCTACGTTCCTGTAGTCCTCCTGGCCTCAACCTTCATTAATCACTGTACTCAACCATCCAGCCCCTTCCCTGTCCCCATTCTGGCACTACACAGCCATGATTCCACCACCACACCCAGTCTTTTTTATTTCTCTCCTTTTCCGCTACTTCCGCCCCAACCCCGCTCCCCACCTTAAGATGCAGCACTTCGCTCTCTGCCACCCCCACCATACTATCCCTCCCCCTCCCCACTCCAGACTCCTCCTTACCCCCACCCAGTCGCCACTCCCATTATGCACTTTTGGTGCTGCTCGCAGTGTGGTTTCAGTTGCCTGAGACTGCAGTCCTGTGTGTGAGTTGTGTGTGTGTGTGTGTGTGTGTGTGTGTGTGTGTGCGCGCGCACCCGCATATGTCTGTCTGTTGTTGATGAAAGCCTTAATGGCCGAAAGCTATAATTGTGAGAGTCTTTTTGTTGTGCCTATCTGCAACTCAGCTACTCAGCTATATGGTGAGTAGCAACTCTCCTTCTCACAATATTGTTAAATGTAACAGTAGTTTCTTCTTGATGAATAAGTTCTGTATTAGATGGATCTCTAACCACTTAAGAAAAACGCTGTATTTAAATCAGCACAAGGTAAAAACTGCATTTTCAAGTCGTGAATGAAGTTGTAGAAGGGAGCAGTGAGTATAGATTACAACTCTGTATGGGATTCATAGACTGTGAGACAGCTGTTCAGACAGTTTCAGCAAAATACAAGGTCTGTTCAAAAAATTCGGAATATTCATAATTTCGTGCCAAAGCCAATGTGTTTGATGTGTAACTGCTGGATGTTTTATTGTTGTTTCTTTGTTGCATGTCTGCTAGTTATTGTTCAGTGCTGTATTGAATAGAATGTTGTGTCGTACAGGTTGTGAATTCCGGGATAGCAGAGTTACAGGAGCAACGTATCTTCATTAAATTTTGGATGAAACATAAGAAAACCTTTACAGGGGCACACCAAGTGATGCAGGAAGCGATGGTGATGAGTTGGTAAGCTGTACTCGGTGTTACAAATGCTTCACATGGTTTAAAAATGGCCGGATGGAAGTTAGAGATGACTCTTGTTTAGGACACCCTTCGACATCTACCGACGATACTCATGACAGGAACGTCAACAAAACTGTGTGTGCCAATCAAAGACTGACTGTCTGACAGATTGCAGAAAAATTTTATATTTCAGTTGGATAATGTCATGAAATCCTGATACAGTATTTTGGATTGCATTGTGTTGCCGACAAGTTCGTCCCAAGGCTCATGAGTCAAGACCAGAAAGACTTTCGCCTCGCAATCTGTGAAGAGCTTTTGGATCATGCAAATGAGAATGCGTTGTTCCTTAAGAAAATCGTACCTGGCGATGAGCTGTGGATCTACAGTTATGATGTTGAGGCCAAGGTACAGTCTTCACAAGGGGTCGGGAAAGATTCTCAAAGATCAAAAATAGCTCATCAGCTCAAATGTCAAAGCCATGCTCGTAGTTTTATTTGACATTGAAGGATTTGTTCATCATGAAATCGTGCCACAGGGACAAACTGTGCTGCAGTGCCTGTGAGAAAATGTGAGAAGGTAATAGCCTGAAATGTGGCGAGATAATTCCTGGCTCTTGCATCATAATAACGTGCTATCTCTTTCATTTCTGTTGGCCCGTGTCTATTGCACCAAAAACGAACTTCACGTGATCCAGCAAGAGGCGTACCAAGACTGCTTCCAGAAGTGGAAATGGCATTGGGAGCAGTGTATCAATTGTGGAGGAGAGTCTTTTGAAGGAGACCATGCACAATAGGTAAAAGATAAGCACTGGAAAATTTTTTGGACAAAGTTCCGTACTTTTTTGAACAGACCGCTGATGGACCAACCACCCTGAAACAAGGCATTGCTTCAACTTATGTTAGTATACTGAAGAACATACAAGGTGTGTTCAAAAGGAAACCAGACTTTTCAAACAGCTCACTAACAGGTAGAGGGAGTGTACTTTGGCTAGTGAACCTACATAGGGCTTGGTTTAAACAACAAACTGCCATTTTCTGTGTTTCACTCTGACCTTAAGCCACTGAAATGAGCAGGTGCATAAACTGCTCATTGGATTAGTGATAATGGAAGAGCTTGAAGAATAATGCGTCTGTGTAATTTTGCTACAAACTTTCACCGAGATATTGTAATTGCTTACTGAACTGAAGATGCAGTCAACACAGTGGATGGGCATAAGGTCTCCTCACAAAAAAAAGAAAAAAAAAGTTAGTTGAGTTTCTTTGATTACAAAGGCATTAAGAGACCTGTGTGCCACCCCAGAAAACGTATTCCAGTAGGTTCTCAAAAATTGGAAGAGACAATGGGGATGGTGTCTCACCAGTAAAGGGGATTAAAATTGTTGTACAATAAGCAATAAAGATGTTGTAGCAACCGTTCAGTTTCTTTTTGAACGTATTTTGTGTACATCAATACAAATGCTTCTAAAAAAGATTCAGAGAAAGTCATAAATCAAAAATTAAAAGAGGAGTGAAGCAAGGAGAGTCCATATCTCCAAAACTATAGTCAGCAACTCAGGAGGAAGTTTTAGGTCCCTAAACTGTAAAAAAAAGAGGAGAGAGCATATCTTCATGAAAAGTGAATTATCTTCATCTTGCTGATTACATTACCTGCTTTGTACAGAGTTTAGATAAACTTTGCTAATGAATAAAAGGTGGAACATAGAATCTCTGTGAAAAAAATGAAGTACATACATGGGTGAATTAAGTAGCTGTCTCAGCAGAGCAAGCTCCTTAAATTATTATCAAACCTAAGAAAACTTTTGGGTTTTAGAGAAGTAATTATTTTCGTAATTTTCCAGAAATAATCTTATTATTATTAGACTGATTATTATTTGTGTTGTAATTTCTTGCTTCTACCACAACTGAGTTCCTGTCAGATCTTCGAATGAAGCATTTGTATAACGATTGGAATTCACGATTTCCAGTGTGTTATGGCGCTATACGATACGTTCATGTATTTGGATAAAAGCATATGGGGCCAGAAGACGGCAAAATGAATTGCAGAAACTAGTTGCTTTCATAATAAAATAAAATATCTTAAAGTATACAGCTGTTGGTGAAGTTTACTGAAAATAAAATAAAATAAAACATGTATTTGAGCTGTCAGTTGTGAGCAAGCAGTGTTACGTACTGGACATGCAACCCTAGTGTGTCAGTGTTGTTGTGCCACTAATTGCAGTGGAGCAGTATCTCTAAATAAAGTGTTCAAGACATTCTTCAGAATATTCGCGAGAAGAGAAAAGTGTGAGACATGTTTGTCCTACAGACACTGACTCCTGAACAAAAACAACATGTGGACACCTGCTGCAACTTGATTGAAATGCAAAATTTTATTGATATAAATCTACCATGAAACATCGACATGCAGAAATTCACTTGAGTGGTCAACACTTTGACAATATAACAGACACTCAAAACAATGTAACGTGCAAGTTGAACAACATCCCAAAAAAGATTTTTCTGGCAGTTTCACATGTTCCTTCCAGTAATTTTTGGGTTTTCAGCCGGATCACATCAACATTCTACCACGATAGTTCAGCCCAGAGACATCCAGCCATCCTCAGGTGAGTGGACAAAGTACTAAAGAGACCTGATCCAGTCATGGTATTTATAGCAAGTTCTGCACATGCGAATCATACTGGCGTTTTATGGCACATGCGTTAGGAGGTGACATGCACGATGCAGCCAAGTTGTGTGTGCTGCCCTCAGTGGTGAAGTAAGAACAGACTAATCAATGAGTATCGACTGAGGATGTCGGTTTCGTTGTGACCGCATAATTTTAATAATTGTATTCCAATTTTTATCAAGCTGAAAGCCATTATCACAATTCATTTAATTATCAGCAAGACATATTTACACGGATTCTTTAATTACAGAGTCCCTGAAGCTGGAAACTGTTGTTAAAATTTTGGTATTATTGTATTCCATTGAATGTCCCATGGAAATACAATGTTCTGCCACTGCTGATTTTAAAGGTTGCCGCATACAGGTGTGTCTTTCGTGTTCTACACAGCTTTCCTGGACTGTTTGTGTCATCTGACCTATATATGCAGAGTCACACTCACAAGGTATTTTATCAACACCCGCCTTCCTCAACTGTAAATCGTCTTTAATGAATCCGACTAAGGCCCTGCTCTGTGCTGGTGGATGGAAGATGACATTAATATTCTTCCTAAGCAATTTGCCTATTTTGGAAGACACGTTCCCCGCATATGGAAGGAATATAGTTGATTTATAGTCACCATCAGCCTCCTTAGAGTGTTGCTTCTTGTCATTATAATTGTGCATGGCCTTCTGTATTTGATGTGAAGTATAGCCATTATCTAAAAACCTTCTCCAGATGCACTAATTCTTTGTGAAGGCTATCAGCATCCAAAATTACATGTGCCCAATGAATTAAAGTACTGAGAACATCTACATCTACATCCATACTCCGCAAGCCATCTGACGGTGAGTGGCGGAGGGTACCTTGAGTACCTCTATCGGTTCTCCCTTCTATTCCAGTCTCGTATTGTTCGTGGAAAGAAGGATTGTCGGTATGCTTCTGTGTGGGCTCTAATCTCTCTGATTTTATCCTCATGGTCTCTTCGCGAGATATACATAGGAGGGAGCAATATACTTCTTGACTCTTCGGTCAAGGTATGTTCCCCCCAGGGGGTCCACAACTCTTTTGTGGATACGTGCGTGGCGAGCACGGGGCCCCGAGCCATTGCAGCCTTCTTTCTCTCCCGGGCTGCATTTCCTTTCCCTTCCCCTCCTTTCCCCTCCATACCCCTTTCCCCTCACCCTCTCCTCTCCCTCTATTGGTGTCCTTGCTTATGTTGGCCCCCGCTATCCTCCTGGTTCTGTTGGTTTTACACTCCGGCTTTGTTGCGTAATCATCTCCTCCTTTTGGCATTTCTTGGTCCCCCTCTGGGGTTTGACCTCCATTCCAAAATTTCTCTTCCGTAGTGTGAGCCATTTGGGGAAGAGCACCTTACCTAGTGTCTCCGACGTGTGCCCTCCTAGTACATTCCACCTTTTCTTTTACATCGTTGTCTGATGCTAGGGTGCCTAGCCAGCACGGTAGCCAGCCCGTGTGGTGGGGTCGCTATGTACCCTTTTGGTTGAGCCCCCTGAGCACACAGGGATCACACTTCTGATACCTGAGCTGTGACCTCCTCATGCATGCCTTGGAGTGGTTGCTCGTCATCCTGGAGCATCGGAACTCCCGGCAATGGCCGCCGTGCCAGACGGCCCTTGCTGTGGCTGGGTGGCGCCCGTGAGGAGAGCCCCTGATCGGAGTGGGTGGTATCAGGGCGGACGCTATGCAGATGAAACGCATACGGGTCCAAAACTCTGGCCGCTCTTCTGCGGCCGTCTCTCTGCGTGGTACTGATTCCTCAAGTGCTGCTTCTCTTGCCCCTTCGGCCTTCCCTTCCGTGGCTACCCCCTGGGAGGAGGGTCAGGCCCGTCGTCTAGGGGCAAAACCTTTCCCCCGTTATTTAGTTTGCACCAGGACTGATGGAGATACTTTCACCAGTGTCAAACCTTTATTCTTTGTGGAACACATTGAAGACAAGTTCGGCGAAGTGGACTCCCTGAGCAAGATGCGGTCGGGTTCGTTGCTGATAAAAACTGCTTCGGCTGCCCAATCTGCGGCCCTTCGTGCCTGTACCCATCTTGGCACAATTCCCATGTCCATTACCCCTCACCAGTCTCTAAATATGGTACAAGGTGTGATTTTTCACAGAGACCTCATCCTTCAAACTGATGAGGAACTTCGGGACAATCTCGGACGGCGGGGTGTTCACTTTGTTCGGCGTGTTCAGAAGGGTCCTAAAGATAATCGTATTGATACTGGTGCCTTTATCCTGGCCTTTGAAGGGGATACCCTTCCTGAGAAAGTTAAGATTATGGTCTATCGCTGTGATGTGAAGCCGTACATCCCACCTCCTATGCGGTGTTTTACGTGCTTGCGTTTTGGACACATGTCTTCTCGCTGTTCCCAGGACCCTCTCTGTGGTGACTGTGGACGTCCACTCCATGAGGGGAGTCCCTGTGTTCCCCCTCCTGTATGTGTAAATTGTCATGGTAGTCTTTCTCCACGTTCAGCAGATTGCCCAGAGTATAAGAAAGAAAAAAAGATACAGGAGTATAAGTCCCTTGATCGTTTAAGCTACACAGAGGCCCGTAAGAAATATGCACGATTGCACCCTGTGTCCATGACATCTAGTTACGCCTTGGTTACATCTTCATCCCTTCCTCCCCCTTCCTTACCCCCATCCCGGACCCCTCTCCTTCCCCCCTCCCCTGCGGCTCCCACACCTTCTCCTCTGGGCGCTGCTCCCCCTCCCCAGCCGGAGAAGTGTCCCACTCCTTTGGCGTCTGCCGGTCAAGGGCGCCTCTCCCGGGATGCCCCTTCCCGGCACCTTCCAGGTCAAAGGTCTGCTGCAGCGCGGCGACCGCGAGAGCCGCGGTCTATCGGCCCCCAGGTCGCCCGGTCTCTTTCTGTTCCTGATCTTGCTGCAGCTGGCTCCATTATGCCACACAGCCCTCCTCGATCTCAGCCTGAAAAGAAGAAGAAACATAAGTCCCGGGACAAAGAGCCTCTGGTGTCACCGGAGGTCCCTTCCCCGGCTTCACAACCGGATTCTGACCTGTCGTTTATGGATGTCGCCCCCTCCTTGTCGGTGACGGGTGGGGACCCGGCGGTATGACTGGATTTAGCGTGTTCAGCCCTCATTTAAACCATCGTTCTGTGGTTCTCCAATGGAATTGTAATGCCTACTATCGTCACCTTCCGGAATTGAAATCCCTTCTTTCGTCCTACTCAGCAGCTTGTGTGGTTCTCCAGGAATCTCATTTTACTGATGCTCACTCACCGACCCTCCGTGGGTTCCGTGTTTTCTGTCGAAATCGGGTCGGACCCTTGCGGGCTTCTGGTGGCGTTTGTACGTTGGTCCGTACAGACATTGCTAGCACGTGGATTCCTCTCCAAACTACATTGGAAGCGGTTGCTGTTAGGGTCCACTTAGACTCTGCAGTCACAGTATGCAATCTTTATCTCCCTCCTGACAGGACTCTTACACCTGCTGCCTTAACCACCCTTCTTCAGCAACTTCCTCCTCCCTTCCTCCTCCTTGGGGATTTTAATGCTCATCATCCTTTGTGGGGCAGTGCCTTTCCATCTAGACGAGGTCTTCTTATAGACCAATTTATTGCAGACCACGACCTGTGCCTTCTTAATGATGGCTCCCCTACTCATTTCAGTGCTGATCATGGTACCTTTTCTGCCATTGATCTTTCTCTTTCTTCTCCCTCTCTCCTCCCTTCATTACACTGGTCGCCACACGACGACCTTTGTGATAGTGACCATTTCCCGTTGATTATCACGCTCCCTTCCCGCTCCCCGATGGAGAGGTTACCTCGTTGGTCTTTCCACCGCACCGATTGGCCTCTATATACTGCACAGGTCGAGTTTTCTCCCTCTTTGTCGGGTTGTATTGATGACGTCCTACGTGACGTGTCTGACGCGATTGTTCGCGCTGCTAACCTTGCTGTCCCGCGCTCATCTGGACAATTTCGTCGTCGGCAAGTCCCGTGGTGGAGTACGGCCATTGCCATTGCCATCCGTGATCGCCGTCGAGCTTTGCAACACTTTAAGAGGCACCCATCTGTAGCCAGCCTTTCTACCTTTAAGCGCCTTCGCGCTAAAGCCCGTTATTTAATCAAACAGAGCAAGCGGATATGTTGGGAACGATTCGTTTCTTCCCTTGGTTCCACTGTCCCTCTGTCACGGGTATGGGCTACACTTCGCTCTCTCCAAGGTTGCCATCGGCAGTCCACCCTCCCAGGCCTTCACTTCCCAGATGGCATTTGTACGGACCCATTAGTTCTCGCAGAACATCTTGCGACCCATTTTGCAGTGGCATCAGCGTCGGCCTCCTATCCAGCTGCTTTCCTTCATCAAAAACAGCAGGCTGAAGCTGTCACCTTATGTTTCACCACTTGTGAGTCAGAATCTTACAACGAACCTTTCACTGAATGGGAATTTCTTTCTGCTCTATCTTCTTCTCACGATACGGCCCCTGGCCCAGATTCCATTCATAACCAGCTGCTTCAACATCTCAGTGCTCCACAACGGCACCATCTTCTTCGGGTGTTTAACGTATCTGGCTCCAGGGTGACTTCCCTTCTCAGTGGAGGGATAGCATTGTGGTTCCTGTCCTTAAGCCTGGTCAGAACCCCCTATCTGTTGACAGCTATCGGCCAATTAGTTTGACCAATGTTGGTTGTAAGTTACTTGAACGGCTGGTAGCCCGTCGGCTCACTTGGGTCCTCGAATCTCGGGATCTATTGTCCCCTTACCAGTGTGGCTTTCGAGAGGGACGATCTCCAATCGATCATTTACTTCGCTTGGAATCCGCAGTTCGGCAGGCTTTTTCCCAGCGCCGCCATTTGGTTGCAGTGTTTCTTGACCTTCGCAAGGCCTATGACACGGCCTGGCGCCATCACATCTTACTAACCCTTCATCAGTGGGGTCTTCGGGGCCCACTCCCGATTTTTATCCGCCAGTTCCTGATCCATCGGTCATTCAGAGTTCGAGTTGGTACTGCTTTTAGTTCTCCACGGACCCAGGAGACGGGCATCCCACAGGGTTCTGTCTTGAGTGTCCTTCTTTTCCTCATTGCTATCGATGGACTTGTGGCCTCTGTCGGTCCCTTGGTCGCCCCTGCCCTGTATGTGGATGATTTCTGCATTTGGGTTAGTTCCTCCTCGATGCCATCTGCAGAACGGCAGCTCCAGGTGGCTATACGGCGTGCCTCTGCATGGACCCTCTCACACGGGTTTCAATTCTCTCCTTTAAAATCGCGGGTGGTCCACTTCTGTCGCCGTACTACGGTCCACCCTGATCCAGAGCTCTATCTCGCTGCACAAAGATTGCCTGTGGTTCCACAGTTTCGTTTCCTAGGTCTTCTTTTCGACAACAAGCTCACTTGGCTGCCCCATATCAGACTCCTGAAGGTAGGATGTTTCCGTAAACTCAATGTCCTTCGCTTCCTTGCCCACTCCTCTTGGGGTGCAGACCGTTCCCTCCTCCTCCGTCTTTATCGTGCTCTAGTTCTGTCACGTTTGGACTATGGTTGTCAAGTTTATGGTTCAGCTGCTCCTTCCACGCTGCACGTGCTGGATCCGGTCCACCATCGTGGTATCCGTTTGGCCACCGGTGCCTTCCCTACTAGCCCTGTTGATAGTCTCCTGGTTGAAGCTGGGATCCCCCCCCCCCTTTCTGTTCGGCGGTCCCAGCTTCTGGTGTCTTATGCCCTTACTATCCGTTCTTCTCCCGCTCATCCTTCCTATTCTATCCTATTCCCAGACCATGGACGCCGCCCGCCTGACTCCCGCCCTCGGGCGGGTTTACCGGTTGGACTGCGCCTTGCGTCTCTTAACCGTGATCTTCGGCTTCCTTCTTTGTCCTGTCTTCCTCCCTCCCTCCCCTCCACCCCTCCTTGGTTAGTTCCTCGGCCTTGAATTCGGATGGATCTCCGCCGCGGTCCGAAAGATTCCATCCCCCCGGTGGTGTTCCGTTCCTTTTTCCGCCAAATTTTATGGGAGTTTCGGGATGCTGTTGTTTTTTACACTGATGGCTCTAAATCTGCTGATCATGTTGGGTATGCCTTCACGTCCTTTGTTGGAACGGAAAATCATCTACTGCCACCCTCATGTGGGATGTTTACTGCGGAACTGATGGCAATTTCCCGGGCCCTTACCTTTATTAAACAATCCCAACACAACCGCGTTTTGTTATGTACGGACTCGATGAGTGGCCTTCTTGCTATTGACCGGTGTTTTTCGCGCCATCCCTTGGTCTCTGCCATCCATGACCATCTCGCTGATCTTCACCGTGCTGCTTGTTCCATTGACTTCCTATGGGTCCCGGGCCATGTGGGTATCCCGGGTAATGAGCTCGCTGATCGTTTGGCTGGGGGAGCAGTTACTTACCCCCCGTTTTCTGTAAGCCCTCCTGCAGCGGATTTACGGCTTCACATCAAATCCCACTTTGCACAGTCATGGGCCAATTCTTGGGAGGCTACTCCACTGTCTAATAAACTTCGTGCCATTAAGGTGAATCCAGGCCCATGGCGTTCTTCCTTTCGCCTCTCCCGCAAGGACTCGACCACACTGTGTCGTCTCCGCATTGGCCATACCAGGCTGACCCATGGTTTCCTTTTGCGTGATGAGCCACCCCCGCTATGTGGTTGTGGAGCCTTCCAGTCAGTGGCCCACATTTTGGTTGAATGCCCCCTTCTTTTGGCTCTGCGTGCTAAGTACAGACTCCCCCACACTTTACCTTTGATGTTGGCTGACGATTCCCGGATGGTCTCTCTGGTTCTAGGTTTCCTCCGGGAGAGTGGTTTTTATTCTCAGTTTTAAAGTTTTTAATCTCCCTCTGGTGTTGGGGCAGGGCGGTGAGTGTTTGGGTGTCTCCCACTGTAGGCAGTGTTCAGAGATCCCCGATTCACCTCCCTGACCGGAATCCTCTTTTCTTTCCCTTTTACTCTGTTTTTACCCCTTCTTTTTAAGGCTTGGTTAGTTTCTCTATTCCCATACGTACTTTCTGCATTATAGCAGTTGTACCTTTTAAGTCACAGGTGGTCTTGCCTATGCTGCTTCAGCATAGTGTTGGGTTCGTTCTCTTGCCAACTTCCCTCATTTGTTTTTACTATTGACAACGTGACTGCCCTTTTACGTTTCCCCTTTTTCCGTTTTATTGTTCTGACTTTTCTGAGATGTCCCGTTAGCAGAATGGAGTCTATTTGAAACAAGGGACTGATGACCTTGCTGTTTGGTCCCTTTAACCTCAAACAACCAACCAACCAATCAAGGTATGTTCTCGAAACTTTAACAAAAGCCCGTACCGAGCTACTGAGCGTTTCTCCTGCAGAGTCTTCCACTGGGGTCTGTCTATCATCTCCATAACGCTTTCGCGATTACTAAATGATTCTGTAACGAAGCGCTGCTCTCCGCTGGATCTTCTCTATCTCTTCTATCATCTGGCATGGATCCCACACTGCTGAGCAGTATTCAAGCAGTGGGTGAACAAGTATACTATAAGCTACTTACTTTGTTTTCGGACTGCATTTCCTTAGGATTCTTCCAGTGAATCTCAGTCTAGCATCTGCTTTACCGACGATTAATTTTATATAGTCATTCCATTTGAAATCACTCCTAATGCGTACTCCCAGATAATTTATGGAATTAACTGCTTCCAGTTGCTGACCTGCTATTTTGTAGCTAAATGATAAGGGGTCTATCTTTCTATGTATTCGCAGCACATTACACTTGTCTACATTGAGATTCAATTTCCATTCCCTGCACCATGCGTCAATTCGCTGCAGATCCTCCTGCATTTCAGTACAATTTTCCATTGTTACAACCTCTCGATACACCATAGCATCATCTGCAAAAAGGCTCAGTGAACTTCCGATGTCATCCACAAGGTCATTTATGTATTTTGTGAATAGCAACGGTCCTATGACACTCCCCTGCGGCACACCTGAAATCACTCTTACTTCGGAAAACTTCTCTCCACTGAGAATGACATGCTGCGTTCTGTTATCTAGGAACTCTTCAATCCAATCTCACAATTGGTCTGATAGTCCATATGCTCTTACTTTGTTCATTAAATGACTGTGGGGAACTGTATCGAACGCCTTGCGGAAGTCAAGAAACACGGCATCTACCTGTGAACCCATGTCTATGACCCTCTGAGTCTCATGGACGAATAGCGCTAGCTGGGTTTCACACGACCGTCTTTTTCGAAACCCATGCTGATTCCTACAGAGTACGTTTCTAGTCTCCAGAAAAGTCATTATACTCGAACATAATACGTGTTCCAAAATTCTACAACTGATTGACGTTAGAGATATAGGTCTATAGTTGTGCACATCTGTTCGACGCCCCTTCTTGAAAACGGGGATGACCTGTGCCCTTTTCCAATCCTTTGGAACGCTACGCTCTTCTAGAGACCTACGGTACACCGCTGCAAGAAGGGGGGCAAGTTCCTTCGCGTACTCTGTGTAAAATGGAACTGGTATCCCATCAGGTCCAGCGGCCTTTCCTCTTTTGAGCGATTTTGTTTCTTTATCCGTCTGTCATCTATTTCGATATCTACCATTTTGTCATCTGTACGACAATCTAGAGAAGGAACTACAGTGCAGTCTTCCTTTGTGAAACAGCTTTGGAAAAGACGTTTAGTATTTCGGCCTTTAGTCTGTCATCCTCTGTTTCTGTACCATTTTGGTCACAGAGTGTCTGGACATTTTGTTTTGATCCACCTACCGCTTTGACATAAGACCAAAATTTCTTAGGATTTTCTGCGAAGTCAGTACATAGAACTTTACTTTCGAATTCATTGAACGCCTCTCGCATAGCCCTCATCACATTACATTTCGCTTCGCGTAATTTTTGTTTGTCTGCAAGGCTTTGGCTATGTTTATGTTTGCTGTGAAGTTCCCTTTGCTTCCGCAGCAGTTTTCTAACTCGGTTGTTGTACCACGGTGGCTCTTTTCCATCTCTTATGATCTTGCTTGGCACATGCTCATCTAACGCATATTGTACGATGGTTTTGTACCTTGTCCACTGATCCTCAACACTATCTGTACTTGAGACAAAACTTTTGTGTTGGAGCCGTCAGGTACTCTGTAATCTGCTTTTTGTCACTTTTGCTAAACAGAAAAATCTTCCTACCTTTTTTAATATGTCTATTTACGGCTGAAATCATCACTGCAGTAACTGCTTTATGATCACCGATTCCCTGTTCTGCGTTAACTGTTTCAAATAGTTCGGGTCTGTTTGTCACCAGGAGGTCTAATATGTTATCGCCACGAGTCGGTTCTCTGTTTAACTGCTCAAGGTAGTTTTCAGATAAAGCACTTAAAAAAATTTCACTGGATTCTTTGTCCCTGCCACCCGTTATGAACGTTTGAGTCTCCCAGTCTGTATCCGGCAAATTAAAATCTCCACCCAGAACTATAACATGGTGGGGAAATCTACTCGAAATATTTTACAAATTATCCTTCAGGTGCTCAGAAATAGCAGCTGCTGAGCCAGGGGGCCTATAGAGACATCCAATTACCATGTCTGAGCCTACTTTAACCGTGACCTTCACCCAAATTATTTCACATTTCGAATCTCTGTCAATTTCCTTCGATACTATTGCACTTCTTATCGCTATAAACATGCCTCACCCTTCACTGTCCAGCCTGTCTCTGCGGTATGCATTCCAACCTGAGTTTAGGATTTCATTACTGTTTACGTCTGGTTTCAGCCAACTTTTGGTCCCTAGTACTATATGGGCAGTTTGTGCAGGGTGATGGCAGCTGGACGCCTGAGGATATAGATCTGCATGTGTGGGTTTTCTGTACACCGAATGTCCCAAAGACCCATCACCCTTACGGCGTACTAACACATCTAGAAAGGGTATAGTCCTATCTTTCTCAATCTCCATAGTAAACTTGATGTTCTCATATAAAGAGTTTAGACGTCAAAAGAAGCCTCTTCTGGACAATCCATTGTGAATCTCACGGAGAAAGCGTTTGACAGTGCAACAATGTCAGTGCTTGCGAATGGCTTAAACTTGCTCCTACACCTTCTTCACCTCCTTTAATGGATTTCATCAGTTCTATTGAGGAGGCTGTTAGACCGCTTCCCGTGGATTCTGCAGACAAAGTTCATTAGGAATGTGTAGTACCTTGCTAAAATGTGCGCCACAACGGAGTAATATCTCTCCAGGGGAAAGAACTGCTCTTCGCAACCTCCATGAAAATATTGGTACAGTCGTACTCCCTGCTGATAAGGGTAATGCCACAGTCCTTTTGACAAGGGAAGCCTACAACGAGAAGATATACAGTCAACTACGTGATTCTGTGTACTGCAAAATCGATAGGGACCCAGCGAGCCACATATCCAGAGAAACTGTTGCTCTTGTAAATTATAGTTCTTTACCTGAACTAGTTATCAAGACGCTGAACAACACAATGCTGTTCCACCAACACTGTATGGGCTGCCAAGATTCACAAGGATGGGGTTCCACTACGATTGATAGTGAGTAATACTGGTGCTTCTACTTATTCAACTGCAAAACATCTTGCCTCCTTACTCAAGCTGTATAAGGGCAAGTGCTGACACCATATACAGGATTCTAAGGATTTTATCAATCGTTTGAAGACTGTTAAGCTGAGAGTCTCGGATTTACTAGTTAGCTTCGATGTGGTCTCCCTTTTTACCAAAGGGCCTTTATTTGACTCGCTACATCTTATTGGTAACTTGTTCAGTGATGATTTGATGGCTTTGTCTGAACATACTCTCTCTTCAACTTATTTTTTATTTAATAACAAATTTTTTGAACAAACTGATGGTGTCACCATGGGGAGTCCCTTGTCCCCTGTGGTGATCAGTCTTTTTATGGGAGACTTTGAGGAGAAAGCTCTTGAGTCGGCCATCTTAAAAGCTATGGTTTTCTGGCAGTATGTAGATGATATTTTCGTTTTATGGTCTCCTGGTAGACAAGAACTGGAAAAATTCCTTTGTCATCTAAACTCTTTACATGAGAACATCAAGTTTACCATGTAGATTGAGAAAGATGGGACTTTACCCTTTCTAAATGTGTTAGTACGCCATATGAATGATGGGTCTTTGAGACATTTGGTGTACAGAAAACCCACACATGCAGATCTGAATTTTTCAGGCGTCCAGCTGCCATCACCCCACACAAACCACCGGTGTTCTCAGTACTTTAATTCATTGAATTCATTGTGCACATGTAATTTTGGATGCTGATAGCCTTCACAAAGAATTAGTGCATATGGAGAAGGTTTTTTAAAGATAATGGCTATACTTCACATCAAATACGTAAGGCCATGCACAATTATAGACCAAGAAGGAATGCTCTGAGGACACTGATGATGACTATAAATCAACTATATTCCTTCCATATGCTGGGAACATGTCTTCTAAAATAGGCAGATTGCTTCGGAAGAATAATATTAATGTCATCTTTCATTCACCAGCAAAGAGCAGGGCCTTAGTCGGATTCATTAAAGACGATTTACAGTTGAGGAAGGCGGGTGTTGATAAAATACCCTGTGAGTATGACTCTGCATATATAGGTCAGATGACACAAACAGTCCAGGAAAGCTGTGCAGAACACGAAAGACACACCTGTATGCGGCAACCTTTAAAATCAGCAGCGACAGAACATTGCATTTCCATGGGACATTCAACGGAATACAATAATACCAAAATTTTAACAACAGTTTCCAGCTCCAGGGACTCTGTAATTAAAGAATCCGTGTAAATATGTCTTGCTGATAATTAAATGAATTGTGATAATGGCTTTCAGCTTGATAAAAATTGGAATTCTATTATTACAATTAAGCAGTCACAATGGAACTGACATGCTCAGTCAATACTCAGCGATTAGTCTGTTCTTACTTCACCACTGGGGGCAGCACACACAACTTGGCTGTCTCACGCATGTCACCCCCTAACACATGTGCCATAAACTGCCAGTACGATTCATTTGCATGTGCAGAACTTGCTATAAATACCATGACTGCATCAGGTCTCATCAGTACTTCGTCTACTCGTCTGAGGATGGCCGGATGTCTCTGGGCTGAAATATCGTGGCAGAATGTTGATGGGAACTAGTCGCAAAACCGAAAATTACTGGAAGAAGAAATACGCCAGGAAAATTTCAGAAATTTCACATGGTTGTATTCATGTGGGGAGAGACTATGTAGAACACTTGGAGCATTAAAATCACTGTCTTAACATTTCTCTCTTTTTTTTTATTAATCCAGTCTCAAAACTTTTTGTACTGAAGGGGTATGTCTGTCATCAAAGCTAAACTTCAACACAGAAATTAATGGAGAGTAATGATACCAACAGGGACCTCCTGTAGAAGTCAGAATACAGGGCATTATATGCATCTTTGTACGGATTATCACATGATGTGTCAAGAAAAGTACCGGGAGACTTTCTAAAAACTTAGTGTAAGCCATAGCTATTGTGACAGTGTGGCAGCATTAGAGGAGATAAACACTGTGTCCCAAGTTCGGTATAGGATGAGAGTTTTCATCACAGGAGCTAAATGTGGCAGATGTTGAGAGACAGGCCACATGGGGCAGGAATGCTGTCAACTGCAATGTAGGAAATACAGATGAATAGGGCATCCAGAATGTGGAATGCAGAGAGAAATCTACCAGAGGGGGATAGCTGATGTCTGTGGCAAATTTGGACCTCGTGGGGAATACGATGTTGGGCTTCACAGTGTAATTTAAGTGAAGCAGGTAGAAATAATGTAAGTTTGCTAAATTCAGCTTGATGAGTTTTCAGGTCAGAGTAAAAAATTTTCAAGCTTGCAGGAAGTTTTGTCTCTTATAAGTAGTGGTTATGGTTCGGCCTCGGAGCTAAATTTCTTGCTTGAACATCACACTAGAATTGACTTCCATGGCTGATGTATCGTAGAACTCGATGGGGCACTGTTCCGTGTAAGGGAAGCTGCAACACGGCTGGAAAGTTTATCCCTGGAGCATGTAAACTGCTTGTCCAAACGTGATGTACCTGCAAATTTTTATTTTACCCCTGGTGTCTCATTTTAGAACATCTGCTGAATTGCTGTAAAACTGGAACTATAGGAAAGCTTCCAATATCACTGTAAACAGTACAGTGACCAGGTCCAGCCCTTAACACAAGATTGTTTAAAGTTAGTCCCTTTCATGACCCCATCACACAGTATGACAGTGGCAAATCACCTACAGTGCACTTTCCCAAATAAATTCTCATAGCTCAGTATCAAAGTTAGTTTTCAAATACACAGCCCATTAACACACCAAATTTCCAGGTACATGACAATAAAGGCCCTCCTCATGAACCATGGACCTTGACGTTGGTGGGGAGGCTTGCGTGCCTCAGCGATACAGATGGCTGTACCGTAGGTGCAACCACAACGGAGGGGTATCTGTTGAGAGGCCAGACAAACATGTGGTTCCTGAAGAGGGGCAGCAGCCTTTTCAGTAGTTGCAGGGGCAACAGTCTGGATGATTGACTGATCTAGCCCTGTAACATTAACCAAAACGGCCTTGCTGTGCTGGTACTGCGAACGGCTGAAAGCAAGGGGAAACTACAGCCATAATTTCTCCCAAGTACATGCAGCTTTACTGTATGATTAAATGATGATGGCGTCCTCTTGGGTAAAATATTCCGGAGGTAAAATAGTCCCCCATTCGGATCTCCGGGCGGGGACTACTCAAGAGGACGTCGTTATCAGGAGAAAGAAAACTGGCATTCTACGGATCGGAGCGTGGAATGTCAGATCCCTTAATCGGGCAGGTAGGTTAGAAAATTTAAAAAGGGAAATGGATAGGTTAGAGTTAGATATAGTGGGAATTAGTGAAATTCGGTGGCAAGAGGAACAAGACTTCTGGTCAGGTGATTACAGGGTTATAAATACAAAATCAAATAGGGGTAATGCAGGAGTAGGTTTAATAATGAATAAAAAAATAGGAATGCGGGTTAGCTACTACAAACAGCATAGTGAACGCATTATTGTGGCCAAGATAGACACAAAGCCCATGCCTACTACAGTAGTACAAGTTTATATGCCAACTAGCTCTGCAGAAGATGAAGAAATTGATGAAATGTATGACGAGATAAAAGAAATTATTCAGGTAGTGAAGGGAGATGAAAATTTAATAGTCATGGGTGACTGGAATTCGTCAGTAGGAAAAGGGAGAGAAGGAAACACAGTAGGTGAATATGGATTGGGGGGAAGAAATGAAAGAGGAAGCTGCCTTGTAGAATTTTGCACAGAGCATAACTTAATCATAGCTAACACTTGGTTCAAGAATCATGAAAGAAGGTTGTATACCTGGAAGAATCCTGGAGATACTAAAAGGTATCAGATAGATTACATAATGGTAAGACAGAGATCTAGGAACCAGGTTTTAAATTGTAAGACATTTCCAGGGGCAGATGTGGATTCTGGCCACAATCTATTGGTTATGAGCTGCAGATTGAAACTGAAGAAACTGCAAAAAGGCGGGAATTTAAGGAGATGGGACCTGAATGAACTGAAAGAACCAGAGGTTGTACAGAGTTTCAGGGAGAGCATAAGGGAACAATTGACAGGAATGGGGGAAAGAAATACAGTAGAAGAAGAATGGGTAGCTCTGAGGGATGAAGTAGTGAAGGCAGCAGACGATCAAGTAGGTAAAAAGACGAGGGCTAATAGAAATCCTTGGGTAACAGAAGAAATATTGAATTTAATAGATGAAAGGAGAAAATATAAAAATGCAGTAAATGAAGCAGGCAAAAAGGAATACAAACGTCTCAAAAATGAGATCGACAGGAAGTGCAAAATGCCTAAGCAGGGATGGCTAGAGGACAAATGTAAGGATGTAGAGGCTTGTCTCACTAGGGGTAAGATAGATACTGCCTACAGGAAAATTAAAGAGACCTTTGGAGAGAAGAGAACCACTTGTACGAATATCAAGAGCTCAGATGGCAACCCAGTTCTAAGCAAAGAAGGGAAGGCAGAAAGGTGGAAGGAGTATATAGAGGGTCTATACAAGGGCGATGTACTTGAGGACAATATTATGGAAATGGAAGAGGATGTAGATGAAGATGAAATGGGAGATAAGATACTGCGTGAAGAGTTTGACAGAGCACTGAAAGACCTGAGTCGAAACAAGGCCCCGGGAGTAGACAATATTCAATTAGAACTACTGATGGCCTTGGGAGAACCAGTCATGACAAAACTCTGCCATCTGGTGAGCAAGATGTATGAGACAGGCGAAATACCCACAGACTTCAAGAAGAATATAATGATTCCAATCCCAAAGAAAGCAGGTGTTGACAGATGTGAAAATTACCGAACTATCAGTTTAATAAGTCACAGCTGTAAAATACTAACGCGAATTCTTTACAGACGAATGGAAAAACTGGTAGAAGCGGACCTCGGTGAAGATCAGTTTGGATTCTGTAGAAATGTTGGAACACGTGAGGCAATACTAACCTTACGAATTATCTTAGAAGAAAGATTAAGAAAAGGCAAACATACGTTTCTAGCATTTGTAGACTTAGAGAAAGCTTTTGACAACGTTAACTGGAATACTCTCTTTCAAATTCTGAAGGTTGCAGGGGTAAAATACAGGGAGCGAAAGGCTATTTACAATTTGTACAGACTCCAGATGGCAGTTATAAGAGTCGAGGGACATGAAAGGGAAGCAGTGGTTGGGAAGGGAGTAAGACAGGGTTGTAGCCTCTCCTCGATGTTATTCAATCTGTATATTGAGCAAGCAGTAAAGGAAACAAAAGAAAAATTCGGAGTAGGTATTAAAATTCATGGAGAAGAAGTAAAAAGTTTGAGGTTCGCCGATGACATTGTAATTCTGTCATAGACACCAAAGGACTTGGAAGAGCAGTTGAATGGAATGGACAGTGTCTTGAAAGGAGGATATAAGATGAACATCAACAAAAGCAAAACGAGGATAATGGAATGTAGTCAAATTAAATCGGGTGATGCTGAGGGGATTAGATTAGGAAATGAGACACTTAAAGTAGTAAAGGAGTTTTGCTATTTAGGGAGTAAAATAACTGATGATGGTTGAAGTAGAGAGGATATAAAATGTAGACTGGCAATGGCAAGGAAATCGTTTCTGAAGAAGAGAAATTTGTTAACATCGAGTATAGATTTAAGTGTCAGGAAGTCGTTTCTGAAAGTATTTGTATGGAGTGTAGCCATGTATGGAAGTGAAACATGGACGATAACCAGTTTGGACAAGAAGAGAATAGAAGCTTTCGAAATGTGGTGCTACAGAAGAATGCTGAAGATAAGGTGGGTAGATCACATAACCAATGAGGAGGTATTGAATAGGATTGGGGAGAAGAGAAGTTTGTGGCACAACTTGACTAGAAGAAGGGATCGGTTGGTAGGACATGTTTTGAGGCATCAAGGGATCACAAATTTAGCATTGGAGGGCAGCGTGGAGGGTAAAAATCGTAGAGGGAGACCAAGAGATCAATACACTAAGCAGATTCAGAAGGATGTAGGTTGCAATAGGTACTGGGAGATGAAGAAGCTTGCACAGGATAGAATAGCATGGAGAGCTGCATCAAACCAGTCTCAGGACTGAAGACCACAACAACAACAACGACAATAAAGGACAGATGTTCATGATTTTGACAAGAATACTCTATCAGAATTAATCTCATTCATTGAGTGACTCAGAGGAGTTGAATATAGCACACGTTACTACAAAGATGCTAATTGCAGGAATGTGATGGCATATTTTAATGATGTTTGTCATATAGTGATCAGTTGCAGACACTGACAGTCTACGAATCCTCAAACTTCCGCAAACACATTGCCTCTAAGATTTCCAAACCTGGACTGTAAGTTTTGGTGTGGGATTGGTCATATAATGACTGCTGTATGAACACTTTAGTATTTTGAAAAAAACACATGTTGCTCTAAAAACAGCTGGGTTAGTTTTTGCTAATTTGGATGGTCTGTATGTTATGTCAGTAATCAGGTTTGCAAAATATGTAGTGGTTTGGGAAAATGAAAAAGAGCATGGAACTATTTTGTACATTCATGCTGGGAATAACCTTTTTACAAGTGCAGGCACTGCCTTTAGATCTGTAATCATCAACACAAATTTATGCATCTCTTAATTAATGGCACAGTTGAGTAGTGAAAAGTGTCATCTGATTTGGAAAAAAAAATAGGACGACAAAAATACAGCAGTAAACTGTGGAATCAAGTAAGTATAATGGCCCAATCTGCTTTGGAAAATGCAGGTGCTCTTGAGCTTTAACATTAATTATCCAGTAAGTTAATCAGTTTGACAGATATTGGAAGATGTTACTTCAACTTTGCTTCATTGCCAGAAGGCAGTGGGTACCATATTCCCCTCCACTATCATAGGTCCATGCAAAATAGAACTATTCCTTTGGGGAACAGACTTAGGGAGGAGCCCACAGGACATCCCAAAACAGAACATCCCCCCCCCCACACACCAACCCATATTTTCAGAAAGATCATACTGGGTGTACACAGTGTACAATTAGTCATAGTTAACATAGTTACAATGTTAAACATAATTCTATGTAACATCTGTAGACCAACTTTTCAACTACCACTGGTAATAATAGGGACTAAGACATTGAAACTAATGTGCAACCTACTGTATCTACTCAGTAATCCTTTTGAAATACTGCCAGCCAAGAACCTGTCCTGCCTAAATGCTATCTTGATCACTGCATACTTAACATTGACAAACAAATAACAGCACAGAATGAGAGCTTTAGTGCAGAATAGTTATTTCACCATATCGAGTAATACTGCTGTGGGTCTCAGCACGATGTCATGATAGTGGAAACTTCGACATTCTGATCATTGCTTGTGTGGCTTTTGTTTGCCATCAGCTGAGAGTCGTCTGCCCACCCAGTCTTCCAGTCCATTATCTACTAACCCAAAGCCCCAAAAACAAAGGGTAAGTGATGGAACATCTAGGTGTACCAGTTGCCATGTGTATAGTAATGTATTGTACAGTGAAGACTGAATAAAGTGTAAAAAATGTTAATAGTTGTGTGGGAGAGCGGGCAAGGAAACCTGTAGACACAGTGGTACTGTATCGTTTTAACCAGTGCACAGGTTTAGCAGCAATCTGGAATTCAGATAATCGAATTCTCCAAGGCACCAGTAGTGATTTGGTCTAAGCTGCAAGTGGAAGTGGGCCTTCATGACCTACTGAATAATATGCAGGTCATCTGCAGACTGCTTAGTGCTGGCACAAGCAGACATCGAGCCAACCAAACCAGAAACACTGTGTTCTGACCTTATTGCTACATGGTAGCACAAACTGGCATTCCACACTCATGTATGTCATGGGAGCCTGCCTCCTGTGACAACACAACCAGCTAGAGGGAGTACAAATACTCCTTGCTTAGCCGGTAAAGTCATCCTGCATTCAACAAGTGCAGTCTCATGGCTGTTGTCCATCAAATGAAAGGGGTGAGGCCACTCTGTGGCTACCATCAACACCTAGCAACTGCACTGCCTCCCAGCAGAGTGCATGACCTTCAGAGATGACCATCTCTACTGCACCACTACGAAGACTCACGGACTGACATCATGCTGTCCCCATCAGATGAGGATGTGCACCTCTATTTCCTCCAGACTGATTAATAATAATAATAAAGAATTTTCATAAGCTCCAAATACAAACTACCTTTATGCGGCAATTCTCACTTCCAACAGACTCCTGTCTCCCTTGCCAACCCATCAAGCTCACAACACTTGGGTGGGAGAACATTTACACCATCCTGAATGATGATAAAAACGACACCCCACCTTTCTGTAATGGTCGTACTATAATGTGACCACTGCACAACTGATGTATGAGGGCAGTTCAATAAGTAATGCAACACATTTTTTTTCTCGGCCAATTTTGGTTGAAAAAACCGGAAATTTCTTGTGGAATATTTTCAAACATTCCCGCTTCGTCTCGTATAGTTTCATTGGCTTCCGACAGGTGGCAGCGCTGTACGGAGCTGTTAAAATGGCGTCTGTAACGGATGTGCGTTGCAAACAACGGGCAGTGATCGAGTTTCTTTTGGCGGAAAACCAGGGCATCTCAGATATTTATAGGCGCTTGCAGAATGTCTACGGTGATCTGGCAGTGGACAAAAGCACGGTGAGTCGTTGGGCAAAGCGTGTGTCATCATCGCCGCAAGGTCAAGCAAGACTGTCTGATCTCCCGCGTGCGGGCCGGCCGTGCACAGCTGTGACTCCTGCAATGGCGGAGTGTGCGAACACACTCGTTCAAGATGATCGACGGATCACCATCAAACAACTCAGTGCTCAACTTGACATCTCTGTTGGTAGTGCTGTCACAATTGTTCACCAGTTGGGATATTCAAAGGTTTGTTCCCGCTGGGTCCCTCGTTGTCTAACCGAACACCATAAAGAGCAAAGGAGAACCATCTGTGCGGAATTGCTTGCTCGTCATGTGGCTGAGGGTGACAATTTCTTGTCAAAGATTGTTACAGGCGATGAAACATGGGTTCATCACTTCGAACCTGAAACAAAATGGCAATCAATGGAGTGGCGCCACACCCACTCCCCTACCAAGAAAAAGTTTAAAGCCATACCCTCAGCTGGTAAAGTCATGGTTACAGTCTTCTGGGACGCTGAAGGGGTTATTCTGTTCGATGTCCTTCCCCATGGTCAAACGATCAACTCTGAAGTGTATTGTGCTACTCTTCAGAAATTGAAGAAACGACTTCAGCGTGTTCGTAGGCACAAAAATCTGAACGAACTTCTCCTTCTTCATGACAACGCAAGACCTCACACAAGTCTTCGCACCCGAGAGGAGCTCACAAAACTTCAGTGGGCTGTTCTTCCTCATGCACCCTACAGCCCCGATCTCGCACCGTCGGATTTCCATATGTTTGGCCCAATGAAGGACGCAATCCGTGGGAGGCACTACGCGGATGATGAAGAAGTTATCGATGCAGTACGATGTTGGCTCCGACATCGACCAGTGGAACGGTACTGTGCAGGCATACAGGCCCTCATTTCAAGGTGGCGTAAGGCCGTAGCATTGAATGGAGATTACGTTGAAAAATAGTGTTGTGTAGCTAAAAGATTGGGGAATAACCCGGTGTATTTCAATGCTGAATAAAACAACCCCTGTTTCAGAAAAAAAAATGTGTTGCATTACTTATTGAACTGCCCTCGTATTTGTCTGCTTCTTGTAAGACTTGATAGTGTCCCCTAAAACAAAAACTGGGATATATAAATAAATTTTAAATTTGACAAAAGCTTACAGTCCCAGCATAACCACTGTTTTAACATTTATCAAGTTTATACAGGCTCTGGAATCAAAAATAAAGAAGTCACCTATCTCAAGTTGTGTGTTTCCTTAGAATCATCCAGAAACAATACCTTCCCGCAACAACAACATTGACAGTAAACAGTTCAAACAGACAAGAGAACCAGCCCACCCATCCCCATAACCTTAAATAATTTGAAGTATTGTGCAAAATGTATTTTTCAATATAATTTTTTTATACATGTTTGGAAATTTAGTAACTGGAATCTCTATTAGTAACAGATATCCAAATGAAGATGTTTGTGTGTGAGAGGTACCCCTCTGACTTGTAGAACAACATGAAATTTGCTATGTGTGATCGTGGCACAAATTATCTTCTTTGTCCACATATTTGTCCCCTCTTAAAAAAAAATTCATCTATGCTTTGTGTATTTCAACTTCCAAAAAACAATAACATGAGCCAAAGCTACAACCTGAAAAATTTTAAATTGTGTTTTTAAAGCCATAATACTGTTAACTTGTCACAACTGTTTCAAAAACATGAAAAGGTTTTTCAGAGACTGTTAGCAGTGTCTGAAAAACATTTCCATATTAAAATAGTGTGCCGGAGCACAGCTTGAAACTGGAACCCCAACACCTTTTGCATGCAGTATGCTACTAAGTACACTATCCATGCAAGTCTTAGGCACCAACTCAAAGTTTCTACATGCTTCTTGTTTTCCTCCATATTTTCTGAGCTCTACAGAAGATCTTGCTGTAGTGCTGGTCTATCAGCACTCTTTCCTTCCAGTGGAGTTGAGTCTTGGCCCAGGACACTATTTTAATCTGTCATTGATTGTTAATCACAACATAGACTCTGTTAAGGATAGAGGAATACTGGCCCAGGCACCAAAATTTTTGGTTCCTAATTAATTTACTTTATACTACTGTTAAGCTATGGCTTATGCACAACATGAAACAATGACCACATTTGCATGCACAGTTGCTGCTTTTAATGTGTTAAAATTACTCCTGATACTTTATGTTGAATTTTTGACACAAATATTACTTGCTCCTCCAGTGAACTGCATCAAGCCCTCATTACTCAAATGAGCTCCAATACTTCAATTTTAAAAGTGTTATATTCAGGTATAAAATAGTATGTCAATACAGACAGAGATTTATGGTAAATACAACTGCTGTGGTGCATATTCACTACTTATCCAATGATAGTGTTTCACTAGGACATTTTCCATTCTACTTAAGCAACTGCAATTATCTTACAACAGTGTCCCTCCCATTAGACAAACTGCACTGGCCACAAATACATGATATATTTAACTTCTCCACCAAGGCTATGATTATCTTATGGCATGGAATACCTTGGATATATATCAGGTTCATGTATAGATTTGTTTTACGTGCTTTTATGTTCAATAATCTAATAGAACATGTTTTCGATGCCAGCTGAATTGCAAAAATAGAAAGATTAAATAAAATTTTAAAAAGACTGTAGCTTCACTGGTGAGCTCTGTGCAGTCAGAAGCAATTTTTGGAAATGCTAAAAAAGAAAAGAAAAAGCTATCGTGCAACGCATAAGATATGCTTATCAAAAAATAATCATCACAGTATGATACAGTGGACTCAGAACGATCTGGAAGAGCACATATTCAACTTCAAAACAAGGAGCAAATTCAAAAACCCAAATGTGCTACTGAATGTATGTGAATAGAAGTAGATGAGCCAAGGATCTATTCTGAAAAATTAAGAGTTGGAAATCAGCAATGGAAAAGGAAATGTATTGTTGGAGAAAGAATTTTGTTTGACTTTAACAAAAGTATCACCAGGGTGCAAGGCAGTCTCTAAATCATTGTGTTTTTTGTGTCACATTAGATGCTAATGTGACACATTAGATGCTAATGCCCCCCATGAACCATGGACCTTGCCGTTGGTGGGGAGGCTTGTGTGCGTCAGTGATACAGATAGCCGTACCGTAGGTGCAACCACAACGGAGGGGTATCTGTTGAGAGGCCAGACAAACGTGTGGTTCCTGAAGAGGGGCAGCAGCCTTTTCAGTAGTTGCAAGGGCAACAGTCTGGATGATTGACTGATCTGGCCTTGTAACAATAACCAAAACGGCCTTGCTGTGCTGGTACTGCGAACAGCTGAAAGCAAGGGGAAACTACGGCCGTAATTTTTCCCGAGGGCATGCAACTTTACTGTATGGATAAATGATGATGGCGTCCTCTTGGGTAAAATATTCCGGAGGTAAAATAGTCCCCCATTCGGATCTCCGGGCGGGGACTACTCAAGAGGATGTCGTTATCAGGAGAAAGAAAACTGGCGTTCTACCGATCGGAGCGTGGAATGTCAGATCCCTTAATCGGGCAGGTAGGTTAGAAAATTTAAAAAGGGAAATGGATAGGTTAAAGTTAGATATAGTAGGAATTAGTCAAGTTCGGTGGCAGGAGGAACAAGACTTCTGGTCAGGTGACTACAGGGTTATAAACACAAAATCTAATAGGGGTAATGCAGGAGTAGGTTTAATAATGAATAGGAAAATAGGAATGCGGGTAAGCTACTACAAACAGCATAGTGAACGCATTATTGTGACCAAGATAGATACGAAGCCCACACCTACTACAGTAGTACAAGTTTATATGCCAACTAGCTCTGCAGATGATGAAGAAATTGAAGAAATGTATGATGAAATAAAAGAAATTATTCAGATAGTGAAGGCTGACGAAAATTTAATAGTCATGGGTGACTGGAATTCGGTAGTAGGAAAAGGGAGAGAAGGAAACATAGTAGGTGAATATGGATTGGGGCTAAGAAATGAAAGAGGAAGCCGTCTGGTAGAATTTTGCACAGAGCACAACTTAATCATAGCTAACACTTGGTTCAAGAATCATAAAAGGAGGCTGTATACATGGAAGAAGCCTGGAGATACTGACAGGTTTCAGATAGATTATATAATGGTAAGACAGAGATTTAGGTACCAGGTTTTAAATTGTAAGACATTTCCAGGGGCAGATGTGGACTCTGACCACAATCTATTGGTTATGACCTGTAGATTAAAACTGAAGAAACTGCAAAAAGGTGGGACTTTAAGGAGATGGGACCTGGATAAACTGAAAGAACCAGAGGTTGTACCGAGTTTCAGGGAGAGCATAAGGGCACAATTGACAGGAATGGGGGAAAGAAATACAGTAGAAGAAGAATGGGTAACTTTGAGGGATGAAGTAGTGAAGGCAGCAGAGGATCAAGTAGGTAAGAAGACGAGGGCTAGTAGAAATCCTTGGGTAACAGAAGAAATATTGAATTTAATTGATGAAAGGAGAAAATATAAAAATGCAGTAAATGAAGCAGGCAAAAAGGAATACAAACGTCTCAAAAATGAGATCGACAGGAAGTGCATAATGGCTAAGCAGGGATGGCTAGAGGACAAATGTAAGGATGTAGAGGCTTAGCTCACTAGGGGTAAGATAGATACTGCCTACAGGAAAATTAAAGAGACCTTAGGAATTAAGAGAACCACTTGTATGAACATCAAGAGCTCAGATGGAAACCCAGTTCTAAGCAAAGAAGGGAAAGCAGAAAGGTGGAAGGAGTATATAGAGAGTCTATACAAGGGCGATGTACTTGAGGACAATATTATGGAAATGGAAGAGGATGTAGATGAAGAGTTTGACAGAGCACTGAAAGACCTGAGTCGAAACAAGGCCCCCGGAGTAGATAACATTCCATTGGAACTTCTGACAGCCTTGGGAGAGCCAGTCCTGACAAAACTCTACTATCTGGTGAGCAAGATGTATGAAACAGGCAAAATACCCTCAGACTTCAAGAAGAATATAGTAATTCCAATCCTATAGAAAGCAGGTGTTGACAGATGCGAAAATTACCGAACTATCAGTTTAGTAAGTCACAGCTGCAAAATACTAACGCGAATTCTTTACTGACGAATCGAAAAACTAGTAGAAGCCGACCTTGGGGAAGATCAGTTTGGATTCCGTAGAAATTTTGGAACACGTGAGGCAATACTGACCCTACGACTTATCTTAGAAGAAAGATTAAGGAAGGGCAAACCTACGTTTCTAGCATTTGTAGACTTAGGGAAAGCTTTTGACAATGTTGACTGGAATATTCTCTTTCAAATTCTGAAGGTAGCAGGGGTAAAATACAGGGAGAGAAAGGCTATTTACAATTTGTACAGAAACCTGATGGCAGTTATAAGAGTCGAGGGACATGAAAGGGGAGCCGTGATTGGGAAGGGAGTGAGACAGGGTTGTAGTCTCTCTCCGATGTTATTCAATCTGTATATTGAGCAAGCAGTGAAGGAAACAAAAGAAAAATTCGGAGTAGGTATTAAAATCCGTGGAGAAGAAATAAAAACTTTGAGGTTTGCCGATGACATCGTAATTCTGTCAGAGATGGCACAGGACTTGGAAGAGCAGTTGAACGGAATGGATAGTGTCTTGAAAGGAGGATATAAGATGAACATCAACAAAATCAAAACGGGGATAATGGAATGTAGTCGAATTAAGTCGGGTGATGCTGAGGGAATTAGATTAGGAAATGAGACACTTAAAGTAGTAAAGGAGTTTTGCTATTTGGGGAGCAAAATAACTGATGATGGTCGAAGTAGAGAGGATATCAAATGTAGACTGGCATTGGCAAGGAAAGCATTTCTGAAGAAGAGAAATTTGTTAACATCGAGTATAGATTTAAGTGTCGGGAAGTCATTTCTGAAAGTATTTGTATGGAGTGTAGCCATGTATGGAAGTGAAACATGGACGATAAATAGTTTGGACAAGAAGAGAATAGAAGCTTTCGAAATGTGGTGCTACAGAAGAATGCTGAAGATTAGATGGGTAGATCACATAACTAATGAGGAAGTATTGAATAGGATTGGGGAGAAGAGAAGTTTGTGGCACAACTTGACCAGAAGAAGGGATCGGTTGGTAGGCCATGTTCTGAGGCATCAAGGGATCACCAATTTAGTATTGGAGGGCAGCGTGGAGGGTAAAAATCGTAGAGGGAGACCTAGAGATGAATACACTAAGCAGATTCAGAGGGATGTAGGTTGCAGTAGGTATTGGGAGATGAAGAAGCTTGCACAGGATAGAGTAGCATTGAGAGCTGCATCAAACCAGTCTCAGGACTGAAGACCACAAGAAGAACAGATGCTAATGGGGAAATTTATCATTAAAAGGGCTATAGTCAATATGAAGGCATTGACTACCATGAAATATTCAGTCCAGTAGTTCAGTATGTTAGTTTTTACCAGTAAAAAGGCTTATGCAGATGGTACGCACGATCAGTTTAATGCACCAGAAGCCAATTTTGTCTCAACACCAACTGAAACATATCTGCAGCTGGAAGAATTTTCAGGTATCTCCGCATTGAGAAATAATGGATTGTTTGATGTATTTGGCAGTAGCAACACAAGCAGACATCAGTCTTCCTGTAAATTATCTATTAATTTCTGGAGAAGTCAAAAGATAGTCACTGATCATTGGTAAAACGTATTTTAAAATATATGTAAGGGATGTTGTCACTTGGACTTAGGCACAGAGCTTTTCAACTATCTTGAGAGTGTGAAACATTTAGTAACAGTGATTATGCCTCTGAAACAACCTCTCATTGTCCCATAACTGGACTTTCTTCAACTACAGCAATGGAGCAGTAAGAAGGGGTAATGAGTGTGAAGTTTCTATGTCCCTGTTGACAACTGAAGCTAAGTTTGTAGCTGCCAGTGAAGCTGGAAAAGATGCTGTATGGTTGGCTCGTCTCTTCAGTGAAGTTGCACCATTCAAAGGTGTACCCATTATATGAGTGGACACTTACAAGCACTGTGCAGCAGTTGCCAAGGGAAGGTGAATATCGCAAATGCTCAAATCATATTGATGCGCATTTCTGCTGTGTGAAAGACTTAGTTCGAGAAGATAAAATGCACGTTGAACATGTATCAAGTGAATGTCAAGTGGCAGACATTTCTGCAAAGCCATTCTGTGTAACACTGTTATGAAAAGGAAAGTTGCTATTCGCCATATAGCAGAGGTGCTGAGTTGCAGATAGGTAGTCTCAGGCAACTGAAACCACACTGCAAGCAGCAGCACCAGTGCATGATGGGAGTGGTGACTGGGTGGAGGTAATGAGAAGGCTGGGATGGGCAGGAGGAGCAATAGCATGGTAGGGGTGGTGGACAGTGAAGTGCTGCAGGTTAGGCAGAGAGTAGCGGAGAGACGGGGTGGGGGCAGAAGTAGCAGCAAAGGGGAGAAGTAAAAAGACTGGGTGTGATGGTGGAATGACAGCTGTGTAGTGCTGGAATGGGAACAGGGAAGGGTCTGGGTGAGTGAAGACAATGACCAACGAAGGTTGAGGCCAGGAGGGTTACAGGAACATAGGATGTACTGCAGGGAAATTTCCCACCTGCGCAATCCAGAAAAGCTGGTATTGGTGGGAAGGATCTGTATGGCACAGGCTGTGAAGCAGTCATTGAAAAGAAGGATATCATGTTAGGCAGCACACTCAGCAACAGGGTGGTGCACTTGTTTCTTGGCCACAGTTTGTTGGTGACCATTCATGCAGACAGACAGCTTGTCGGTTGTCATGCCTACATTGAATGCAGCACAGTGGTTGCAGCTTAGCTTGTAAATCACATGACTGGTTTCACAGGTAGCCCTGCCTTTGATGGGATAGGTGATGTTTGTGACCAGACTGGAGTAGGTAGTGGTGGTGGAGGCTTGTATGGGCCAGGTCTTGCATCTAGGTCTATTACAGGGGTATGAGCCATGACGTAAGGGGTTGGAAGCAGGAGTTGTGTAAGTATGGAGAAGTATATTGTGTATGTTCGGTGGATGCGGAAATACACTGTGTGAGGAGTGGGGACATTAGTGTCATTTATCTGGCATGATGTAGGGTAGACATTCTTAATGTCAGTAACCAGAAGTTTTAGAGGCAGTGTTAGATAAAGCTTTTATTACTGGTTATTAGTGACAACCTTTTCTTGAAATTGCTAATTCAATAATAATTGCTATGAGGATGTGTGTCAGCTCTTTGTTTTCCGTCGGTGAGAACTTGTTTTACCTTGTTGCTGTTCTCTAAAGGTCCATTGTGTATAAGCTTGTGCATTCCATAAACTTGCCACATCCTAACTAAAGCATGTTAATTCAGCAGTGTGTGTCATGGATCATGAACAATAGGTACATAAACAAAAAGTTGAAAATTGTGTGTTTTCTTTGGGCTTTTCTGTCTTCTTTCTTTCTTCCCTCTCTAATGTGTTAGTATCTCCACTCCAAGGCAATCTGCTCTCAATTAACATATGTTTCAGTCTCTAAAACAGCCATGAGAATGAAGGGAAATTACATTTATTTTTATTTATGCCCACTCAAGTGAGTTTGAACTGAATGTTGTGGAACTGGGTACAGAATTGCTGTAATTATGTGGTTTTGCCTTTATCCTCACAATTTTGAGTAGACAGAAATCTCTAAGATTGCTGTTAAAAGATTTCTACCAGACAATAAAAAATAATATTAATGGCCAACAAAAACATTAGTTCTCAAGTGACCACCATGAAGATGTACTGGCAACACAGACAGGAGGAGAATTAGTGCTGAAGATATTTCATTACTAATCAGTTTTTTAATGTATAAAATGAAAAACAAATAGTAGTTTTAAATTGTGTAACATTTTTTATTTCCATCTGCAAGCTATGATAATAAATAAATCATAATACAGTCCATAATCATCAGGTTGTTCAGTGACTCTTCTTCATACATTTGTATTATTGTATCTGACTATATATTTACATCAGAACTCAAAGAATAAATGAAATTTGTTGATGTTTACATTCATTTGGGATATAACACTTATGTAAATGACAGTTTATAATTTGTCAACAACAAAAACACAAAAATTCACATTTTGCATTATACAAGTTGTAAAACTTTGTTCCACTAGAATTTTATTCACATAACAGTATCAAAATATAGGGTGTACAAAAAGATTGTATCACAGAGGACAGTTGTCAAGAAGAAGATGTCATCAAAGTATTTTCTGCTAGGTATACGACAAAAATTAATTTTATGCAAACTGAACTGATGGTCATTAACTGTGAAGATATAAACAAAACATGACTAAAATCTGTTTCATATAAACTAAACTCTGAGTTGTTAACTGTGTTCCAGGCAATATAATATGCTGCCAAAAATTTTAAGAAAGGAATTGTTTTTAAATAACCAGACATTTTAAATAAATTCCCTAGCCAGTATAGCATAAACATAATTTCTCAATTTTCTCACAGGAATCTTGGAAAACATACCACCAGACAAAAATTTCTACTGTTTCTCACTTTCTTAATAAAATCATTATAGCATTCTCAAACAGGTTGCAGAAAAACAATAATAGGATCCTCTGTAACTGTCACCAGAATATAGTGGAAATACTGTATTATAGTGAAGCCATGACTCCAAAATCTTTCAAACTGTGACATACGAAACACAATGTGGATATGAATTATGTAGGATATAAGTAACACAAGATTGGTAACAATTTTCTATAAATAATTTGCAGATTGAAAATACAGACAGATGTACGATTTATCCATGTGCATTTGAAGAAATGAAAAGAGAGGAATGTTTCTGATACAGAATTTTATCTACTATATAATGTACTTTAGGACATTGGAAGCATTAATAATGTAATAAAGTGAAAGCAGAGCAAGCAATAGTGAATGTAGTTATGGACTGTAGTTCATTCATATTTTTCTGGATACCATGTTATTAAAGATGAATTTCTTTGCTCTTACTTTGTCCACGTAGTTTCAGAATGAATGAGGATACAGTCTGTGGGCAGCTAGGGATCAGCTGTGGAAACATAACTAGTGCATTACTGCAGGACTTACAACTCATCCCAAAATGCCATATGGCAGTGTCAATAGGTAACTGTATGTCTTCTATGGTGGAATTATATGCTACACAAATATAATCTGTTACAGATTAATTGAAATTTGTACTTGTATAGAGAGTCTTGGAACTGTTATGATATCACTTTTCTATATTAAAATGTGTCAGAGATATTTTACAACAGTAAAAGCAACATAGATGAATTCATTCTTTGCTTGCAGCTATGTACAAGAACTCTGTTTTAGTGAAAGATGATAAAACTCAAAACTCCAAACAAAAGCATTTGGAAAGGAGAAGTAATTTCATTGTGTTTAAGAAGACCAGTAGTCAGGCTAAATAAGAGTACATAAACATACTGAAAGCCAATAAACGATCATTTTCCACAATAAACGATCATTTTTCATTATTTAGTTCTGTTCTGAAGTAAAATTAACTGAATTTTATATGTGGCAAAATTGCTGACAAGTGAAAGGGCACTGATAGGCAGTGGCAACTCTATGTATCAGGTTTGCAAATGTGGCCACTTTTGAGTTGTGTTCTGCTGCAGCTCTGAATACAAAACATAAATGACTGACCATGTTGCGTAGTCATCTACAAGGGATTCAAGGGATATTTTTTTTGGGTGGGGTGGGGGGGGGGGGGGGGGGTTGAAGAGGGAGTGCTTGCCTGGCCCTTCCCCCCAGAACCAGAATATGAGAATATGAAGTACAGAGTTTTTATTCATTACGAAATCCATCTGTAACATATATTGAGTGTATAACCATTAGCTCCATGGGATATGAAGCTCTTTATATCATCTATAAAATTTACTTCTTGTGGTATGTCGTCTTTAACTGATCAGCTTGTTTATCACAGAATGGAAGTTTCAGAGGCTGCCTGCCTCCCATCTCCCTCCCTAAAATGTCTGGAGATGATGGTGCTTGAATGACTTCTTTTGTACAACAAAACCAAGAGAGATGGACACATGTTAATTCATCATGGTCCAAACTGATGTGAATGTAAAGCAAAAACTGGCTTTTTCTACTTCTTAATGCAATTTAGTACCAGAAAAAAATTTGGCTCATTAGGCATTCAGCTTCAATATAAATAATGTATCTCACTGGAGACCAACCTTTCCTAGGTTCTTTGGGAAGAAGATAGGTGTCTGATGACTGGAACTGCTGCAGTAAAATAACATGAGTAATCTAGTTACCTTTAGCATTACACAAGAAATAGATACAATACGATGTATGCTACCCCATATTTTGTTCCTCTTTCAGATATTTTTACATTTACTTACATATACTAAAGGATATTTATACAAATAGGTTATATTACACAAGTATTTTTAAGAGCTCTTGTTTGCAATAGAGTCTTCACTATTATGTTCATATTTACTTTGTACAATAAGATTACATACCATTTTGTATCACTTTCTTTGGAAAGAGAAAAAGGTATACTGGAAAATGTCCCCATGGTACCTCATAATCCTAATATTTACGTTCAACAGAGTCCTGTGATCTAATATTCATAACAACTATCTTTTTTCTTGGGGGCTTATTTTGTAAGTGATGTCACATACTTATAGCTACTCTGCTCCCTCATAATACACAACTATTATGGAAAAATGACTAGCATCTCTTGTTGTTGCTCTCCATGCAAATGAGAACATACAACTTATATCACTTTGTTATATTTCACTTGCTTTAAGTGGCACATTTCAAATAAATAGAGATTTATTTATTGCCATATAAAGATGTGCAACTTTTTCATTTTGAAAAAACAAAGCTATCAAGTTATCCTTCAGAGCATCTGATATGTAACTGGTTGTGGCATAGAACTTAATCAGTTCTAAATATTCCACAACATTAAAGGACCCAACAATCATTTCATATAAAATTAATTAATTCATTCATTTCATTGTTTCTTTAAAATACTTCTTACAGTTTCCACATAACGTTCAGTTCTTAGATCTTTTTAATCTGCCACGTGATCTCATTCAACAAGTGTTTCACAATAACTGTTATACAGACTGTCTGGAATAACAACATAACTGAATAAACACAAAAGTAACAGAACAGAGAAGAGCACAAATTATTTGTAATTATTTTATCTTTGATTTTGCTAATACTTAATAGTTTTTACTGGGTGAGTAATTAATATTGTGATAGGTACCTGGATTTTATGGCAGTGTTATGTATACTGTCACAAAGCTGCTAAAATCATTGTTGTACTGCAACCTGTTTCAACAGTTTACACCATCTGTCCAAATAGTTTACATCATCATCTGTCCAAACTAGATGCAGTATAATAATGGTCCTGACAGATTTGCACTGGTATAATCCAAGTGTCTTTTATAAAAGCTGCGGAGCATCATTTAAAAAAGATTGTATACATCTTATGGATGTAGGAATAGAATGACATTTTTTGGAGATTTACTACAACCTGCTTCAAGATGATAAATTATATATCCGTTTTTATCTTTGTGATGAATTTCTGCCTATGTGAGATATAAATGTTGAGCACAATACTGACAGTGAGTTAATTTTCCAGAAAAAAATTCCTTTGTCTGGTTTGCAATATGAATGGAATGCTATAACTCTCACACAGAATATATTATGTCTTTTTACATTTAGTTAATATGTATCATAAATGCAACAAAATGTTGGGAATAGTGCATGCGTAAGGTCAAAGTGTTGTTTCATACTCTTGAAGGACCACAAAGGGTATATGTGTGTTCAAAATGCCAAAAGCAAACACAAAGGTGGACTCTGAACTTGTACGACACAAGCCCCAGGTACATCAGACATCACTAGGTACCATCTAGTGGACTTCAGAATTCCCCTCACATATCAGAGACTACCCACGTTTAGCCTCTTAGCAGCCTGCCTCTCACTGCACGACCACACGAGCGGGGGCAGCTTACGTTGCACAGGAACCCAAAGTGCAAGCAAATCAGTTCGTTGATTCATTTTCCTTGGATTTAATTTTCTCCTTGTAAATAACACTGGCACTGACACATTTCATCCTGTGATATCTATTTGTAAAACATGTTTGTGAGCAGGCCAAAAAAAAAATCACCAAACACCAGTTACACAAGTAAATTTATGAAACTGACATTTCACACAAGTGTCGATAATTCGTGTGGTGACACAGCTGTGCTGAGGTCTAGAGTAGCCACAGGAACACCCGGACTCACACTACCACTTGCTTCACGAGGCAGGCCAGAGGCAACCTTGGAAAGATCCACTGACGGTGTGGGGGACGTCGGCTGGCGAAGCGACGGTTGGTGTTGGTGCTGTTGCTGTTGCTGTAGTGCCAAGGCACGAACTGCATTTGTCTTCTCCTATAAACATGAATAGAAATGAAGTGTTACACTAACAGGTGGAATTTTCAAAACAGAATTTTTATTTCTTACATTTAAACTTACAAGTGTGCAACTGTGATATTCGTATCTTGCTACCTTTTATTTAGACTAGTTTAAAAAAATGTTTAAAAAATAAATTTTACATCCAGTTTCGAGTGAAATGGATAACAATTTTAATTAATATGCATTAAACAGTATTCCAGTCTCTGAATGTGAAAGACTTTTGGGTAAAATCACACTCAAAGTGAATGTTCACTTTGTCTTTGATGGTACATTACGTATTTTATTTTATTTTATTTTATTTATTTATTTTTTTTTTTTTTTGCATGATTACGTAAATTTGGATCAGTTCGTTTGACAGAATTTTATGTGAAAAAAATTGTGGCATAAGAGCGTATTATATCTTGTAGGCATGAGGAAAAGTCGGTTTTGAATGATGCCAAAATACTGCTTCTTGCATGAAGAAAATGTTCAACAAACTGAAAAAAAACTGAAAGTGACAAGTGAGGAAATGGGTAAAAATCTATGACACTGTGTTGGAAAATGGCTGAGTACAGATTAGAAAGTGACCAGATCTGAGTATACATTTGAAGTAAATGGGTATATGAAACCCTCCATAAATATTTGGGTTTGAGGAAGCTGTTGGCAAGGTAAGTACCATTACTAACCAGAATGATCGAAAGTGCAATCACGTCACTGAGTCACTCAATCACTGTGTCATTCATATGTGACTTTCCACATCATAATTGAACACACTCAGGCATAAAGAATGACTTAAAATACAGTATACAATAACAGTGCGCCTTTAATGGCCTGCTTCTAATGGTTTATTATAACATCTTTTAATCATTTACAATAAGTGGGATGTGTTACTTATTGAGGGCACCTTACCCCACATCAAGAAAGACTACAAATCAGCGTTTTACATAATTAACAAGTACATCAGCATCTTATAGAATTGTTGCTTTACTAATGCTGTCCACCTTATTTTCACCAGATACTTCATGTTTGGCAAAAATTATGCAAACCTGCAAAGTATTATTGGAAAGTAACAATCATTATTGAATAATCAAGAAAGTATTTACAGAAGTAAAAGGTGGACAGACTCCATCTTGGACCCTATGCAGGGAGCCAGAACTTATTTAGAAATTACTCTTGCATCTTGTATTGTAGTCGTGTACAGAGTGGCGATAATATCAGTGGCTTGAAACATGTTTATTAATTTGACGTGAAGTGTGAAACTAATTAATAACAGGAAAACTGTTCTTCACAGAATTATCACACTTAATCATGTCTGTCATAATTCTGATACTCTCTTTGTCATTTAGATTACATTATCACAAAATGATGAAAACACTTTTCAGACTATTTAATCATTCATGATGTGGTGGATGACAGGAATAGCCGTCCTGATGGAAGATGGTTATGAGTTGAACCCAATATTGATTTGTTTCCAGTCACTACTGGTCTTAGTTTTCAGTACTGTGTAGTAGCACACTGACATTTTTGTAACCATACTGGTTCCATGTCAACTTCGCTGCCCTGAGTTGTTACTTTACAGTAGGAACTGTAGCAATTTGTATCTCTTACAATTTGTCTCTTTTCATTTAGGAGTATGTAGACACACTGAACTCGGTGTTGTCTGCTAGATAAGATTGACAAGTTGCCTGCACAGAGAAAGCTGTCAGCACCAACTGAGACCATCCGATGCCTGCTGAAAAAGCTACTCCCATTAGCCACCATGACGCGATTCGACAATCAGTAGTTTTATTTTGTTTCCCCTACACATCACATTTTATTTGCAACTAAATTTTATCATTTTCCATAAATAACATTAAAGTATAACTCTACTGTCATGTAAATACAGGTGTCCCGTGGTCCTTGAAGGAACCTTTGCAAGGTACACAATTATTTACTTCTTGTGACATTTTTGTTGTTTGTGTGCAATAAATATCTTTGACTGCTTGTAACGAGTATCCCATTATATGGCATGGAGTGAAAGTAAGTGAAAATCATTGTCAGCCAATTATGACAAGAGATACATCAAATGCAAATGAGGCTGATCAGCATAATTGTGTGTTGATTTCATTTCTATTCACTGTCCGTCTGGGCTCTATACAATTATACACTGAGTTTTTATCCAGTAAGTGGGCAAATTCCTGTAAATCATTTTATTCATTCCAATACGATGGATTTACGTGTATTCAAACTTTCAACTGTTTGCTGTGACCAAAGGTTTTTCAAACATAATAAATGTCTGTGAGACTGTGAGGTACCACGTCAGATTGCATCACTGGAATCACAGTCCTTCAACAACAGTTTGTCATCTTTGGACAGAGATTTTGGCTGTTGACAGTGGGCCCCCAGCAGAATATACATTGCCACAGAAAAGCATGGGGGCACAAGGTACGCTGTTCTGTTGGTTCAAGAGCTCCAAACTGTTGCTTGGTTGAATGGTCAATTTTTTTTCATCACAATAAATGTTGCCTTATTGAAACAGTGTAGAGAAGTAAGTGCAAAGACATAATAGCGAGATGAGATGTATGAATTATTGTCACAGGTACATGAAATTTGCAGTTTTCTAGATTTCATGTCAATATAAATCCCTCTATTGTCTCAAACTGCTGCAAAAAGTGCTGTCTCTGGACAAGCTGACATACAGATTGAGAAATTACTGCCGACATGCAGATAAAGCTGGCAAAAAACTACAGTAATAATTCGCATTGTACTCATTAAATATTTTAATATGTTTCACTTGTTGTAATCAATTCCTATTGCCGTCATTGGATAAGTATGTCTCTTTAAATTTGTAATGTGTTTTCCATTTTTGTAGCACCGGTAAGCTATACAATGTGCTGTTGTAGGTTACTCGTAATTCATTGAAAATTAGCATTCTGAATAATATGCAACTAGAAAGAGGACTGAATAATGTACTGAGAACTGAAGAGATGGAAGATAACTTATGTTTTGATGTTGTCTTAGTCAATGGGAATAAACTGATGAGCCAAAACTTGATGACCATGGCGCACCAGAGACTGAGTCACGCCTGTTGGCACTGTGGACATGTGGCACAGTAAGGGAATTATAAGAGCACAGCTGAAGCAAATGGGGAGGCATTCTTGTGATAGCACTAGCCACAAATGGAGAAATCCACTGAAAAAGGGCAGATTGTTACGGTCCTGCACCTGGAGATGAACAACTCGGTAATGGCACAGTTGGCTGGCCGTTCGCACGGTACAGTTGTGAGAGTCTACAGAAAGTGGGTGAAGGATGGCAAAACTATTAGTAGCTGTCAAGTTGCTGGACACCCGTGCCTCATCACTGCATGTGGAGGGCGGAGGCTCGCCCGTCCTGTAAAGCAGATTTTATGACAGTATAACACTAGTGCAGGCACAAGTGTTTCAGAGGACACTGTTCACCAGGAGCTCCACAGCAGGTGATCGCTACATTTTCCATTTTGACCCAACAACACATCATCATCACCATCATCGGTAATGATTGCACTAGGAGCCATATCATCAAGTTTCAAACATGGATCAGTGGAAATGTGTCACTAGGTCGGATGAATCACATTTCTTGTAATACCAGGTCAGTGGTTGTATCTGGGTACACCATAATCCAAGCAAATGGCTGCTTGAATAATGCACCATGTTGTTCACACCAGCCAGTGGGGGAGTCACACAGTTTTCTGTGGGACTTGGGGTAGTAATTGGAGACACAATGACAGCTGTGGACTGCACAAACATTACTGCGCATCCCTTCATGCTTGATGTTTTCGCTGATGGTGATGCCATTTTTCAGAAGGATAAATGTCCATGTCACAAAGCCAGAAACATGCTACAGAGCATGATAGCAAACTCATGTTGATGTTTGACCACCAGATTCAACTGATTTGATTTCCTTTGCACCAAAAGTTTGTTTACATTGACAGGCCACCATTAGTAGTAGTAGTTCAATATCCAAATATTCAACAACTCTGTAATAGTCACCTTTTGCTCCAGTCAACCACTGCTCATAGATATATCAAACATCTGGTTTCACTTCTTCTGTAAAGAATGATAAATGGTTGAACTTGGTTTCATAACTTAAACACTTTCTATAACGAAAGGTGTGTTACTGTCAGCACTAATATCCTTTTTGTGTGATAATCCGAGGCCCTTATTTTCAGTCTCAGACTCTATTTTAGGGGGTCATTGATTGCTCTCCAGAATAAAGAAGGCCTTAGTGTGAACACTACAGAAGAAAGGAAAGATGAAAAAGAATGGGAAGTTAGTGAAGAAGACCTGAAAGCCACAATCAAAGGACTCAGAAACAACAAAGCCCCAGGGGAGTATGAAATAACATCAGAATTAATCAAGGAGGGAGGTGAGAGCTTACAAAGAGAGATATATGAACTGATCCAGTTGATATGGGAGAAGGAGACACTGCCAGAAGAATGGAAATTGGCTGTAATATGCCCAATACACAAGAAGGGAAGCAAAACGGAATGCGGTAACTACAGAGGAATCAGCTTGTTGAATGTAATGTATAAGGTACTGTCCATCATTATCCTCAGAAAATTGCAACCATTCATAAAGAACAATATACAAGAGTACCACACTGGCTTTCGACCAAACTGATCGACAACAGATCACATTTTCAAACTAAGACAATTGTTTGAAAAACATTGGGAATACGATAAAGATAACTACAGCCTGTGTGTTGATTTTCAGTGTGCATATGACAGCATCCACAGGAATAGCCTATACAATGCAGTGTGGGACTTCAGAATCCCTGAGAAGCTAGTGAAAATGGTGCAAGCTTGTACGGAAGGGTCAAAGGCAGCGGTACGTTTCCGAGGAGCCACATCAGAAACATTCAAGATTGAGACAGGCCTCAGACAAGGGGATGCTCTGTCATGTGTTCTGTTCAATGTCATCTTAGAGAAAGTAATAAAGGAGTGTAGGCAATAGGAGTGGGCTGGAGTAGAGATGGACGGTAACTTCAATTGTCTCACATATGCAGATGACATAGTACTGTTAAGTGAATCAAAGCACAAGTTGAAAGAAATGTAGCAGAAAATGGACAATAATGCACAGAAGGTAGGGCTCAAAGTGAATCGAGACAAAACAGAGTTCATGCAATTAGGAAGAAGACAAGAGCAGGTAGAACTTCTTGAGACAGATGGCAAGAGGTTCAAGAGAGTACACCAGTTCAAATACTTGGGATCTTTGTTTACCACAGACAACATAAAAATGGGCATCAAGGAAAGAGTAGCAGTGGGAACGAAATGCGTGCATTCCCTCAGAGAGATGCTTGGCTCTAAATTGATCTCAGTGAACAGTAAGATGAAAATCTACTACACAGTGATATGCCAAGCAGTAATGTATGGTTCAGAAACATGGAGCATGACTAAGCAAGAAAGGGAAAAACTATTAATATTTGAAAGAAGAGTAATGAGGAAGATATGGGGACCAGTTTTAGATAAGGGAGAATGGAGGAGGAGGAAAAACGAGGAAATCTACCTTCTGATGTGACAACCAACTATCCTACAGAAGATACAGAGCAAAAGAATACAATGGGTGGGCCATGTAGCCCATATGCCAGACAGGCAAAGATGGCACTTGCCGGTAAACCAAACACCAAACGCCCCGTTGGACAAGCAAGGCAGAGCTGGATGGACGACCTGGTGAAGGACCTAGCAGCACTGGGAACTGCAGACACCTGGAGGAGCCGGGCACAAAACAGGAAGGAATGGAGACAGTTTGTGGAAGCAGTGCATGGCCTGCAGAGCCTGTGATCGCTGAATATCTGTCTGTCTATCTTATTACATCATAATAAATGAAAAGCACCAGCTTGCTTTTGTTCTACAATATTACTTTTATTGTAAACCAGTTTTCGGCTTACGATAAATGTAATATTGTAGAACAAAAGCAAACTGGTGCTTTTCATTTATTATAATGTTGTTCTACCAAGAACCGACGGAAGATCCTGTTAATATTATTACATCATCTTGGAAAACAGAACAGTGTCCACTAGCTCGTCCTTTACATGGATGTTTTAGAAACTTTGGGATGCCCTACTAACATCCTTTTTGTGTGATAATCCAAGGCCCTTATTTTCACTTTCAGACTGTATTTTATGGGGTAATTGGTTGCTCTCCAGAATAAAAGAGGCCTTATTACATCATTTTGGAAAACAGAACAGTGTCCATTAGCTTGTCCCTTATATGGAACTTTTAAAAACTTTAGGGTGCCCTCCCAATGCCTTGTAACATAATATTTTCATTGTCACAGTTTATACCGGATGATGGAACTTTTTTAAGTGTTCCAAAAGTGGCCATGTATGCAATAAAATATTGTTGATTCACCAGTTGTGGTGTAGTTTCTTTGTTAAGCATTGTGATTATAATGTTTTTGCACATCAGTGTAAGTAGACATTGAAATATCTACTGACTCAAATGATTATGTATACAGGAAATGGAACACAATCTTAAAAAAGGTATAATTGTCTTAAATATCAATGAAAAGTAAATACAAAACAAGAAAGGTGGCCACACTATGATATAGAAAGTCACTCTCTTACAAGGAGTGAATTGAGAATAAAAGTACTGGAATGCAGCACTGCTGATATGACAACAGGGTTCAAATATTCTGTCAGCTACTTCCATTGTTGTGTTCAGTGTTTACCTGGCCATTGCCAGGTTGGGTCCTTCAAAAGTTTACCCAAATTCTTATTCCCTATTTTCATCAGATTGGCTGGTACAGTGTGTGCAGAAATTGCTTAAGTAGCATTTAGTGCTCTCATGATACTCATTTGAAACAACTGACTAAATATTACTTTAATCCCAGATTTGCATCATTTTCCAGTCACAACTGGATGGACTGTGTCAAGATTACGTACACACATATGAGTTTTTTTGTTTTTTATAAGATGTTTATAGAAAATTGTTCACCATAAGGACATATAACAGATAAAAGAACTTTATTTTTGTTAGTCATTTTGCTCACTGTTGAAAAACTCTCCAATAGAGTAGATTAGACGCTGTTTCAAGTCATATGCAATTTTCCTTTTGAAAAATTCTGGTGCTAGACGTTGCACTTCTCGAGGCAGCCTGCTGAACATTTTTGTGAGCAACCATTGGAAAACAACACATACTGGCTGAAAATGGTCATTATTTGTATCCGCATGAATACAGGCTTGCAATACCTCAATCTTTTGCTTGAAGTGATGATCCTTACAGCATTTTTTTTTTTAGCATTAACACGCCCTTGCAACATGAGGAGTGTCCCTGTAACAGCAGGCCACAATTAATGTGGCTGTGAAATAGTGCATAATACAATGATATAAGGTACTGGTCAGTTAATACAACCTTTGGTCTCCCCATTGGGACAGCTTGCAGCACACATAATCTTTTTGCTCATTCACTGATAGTTTGTTGTCAGTCATGGAGCCCAGCAGTTTGGCAGCCTCCACATTATTCTGGCATGCAACAATGCTGAGGCTGCATATCAGATGGTGCATTTTTTTCTTCATTCATTTTAATTTTATTTTTCACAAACCACTCTTTGACGTTTTTAAAAAGCACATCTGTTACTTCTAGAACCTGTGCAGCAGTTTCTCCTGTGGCAAAGAGGGTGGTGTCATCAGGAAACTAACATGTGGTTGTTAAGGCCTATGTCGTTGACATGAATAAGAAGCACGAAAGATCCCTAGTGTATGCCAAGCTCCAATTTTTGTTCTTGGGAGATTGCTCCATGGACTGATACTACTTGCCTTCAATTTGCAAGGTAAGATTGAAGAGTTGCCAGAACAACATCTTTCACTTAGTAAGCTGCATCTTGTACGAGATGCAGTCAAATGCCTTGCTAAGGTCACAGAGTGTCAGCACCACATTTTCTCTGTCCTCAAAACCCTACTTTTCTTTGTAATTAAATCCAATGCTGCTGTAACTGTTGACTTTATGCCATGTGTCCAGGAAGAGTCTATTGTCTTGAAAGTAACTTAGTGAATGGTATTTCATCACAGATTCCATAACTTTAGCTAAATTTGGGATCATTGAAATCGGTCTAAGAGTGTTTACTTCACATGGCTCACCTTTGTTGTAGACTGGTACAGTCTGTACCAGTTTCGGAAATTCATGCAAGACGCCAAACGGTAAACATTTGTCGATTTATATGGTTGGTGGCTGAGCAAGCTGCAGCATAATTTTCTTTAGGACTGAGCAACGCATGCCACAGCTATCTGCACTCTCTTAATGCGCGTATGAATTCACTATCTTTACAATGTCCATCGGATGCATTAAATTCCAGTTTTGAATAGTGCAACAACTGGAATTTTGTATATGAGCTATACTATCTAAGCCAGTGTCGGGAATTCCACTGACAGTATTTTTCACTATCCTAACGAAGTACTGATTGAAGATATCAGGAATATAGAAATTTAAGGCAAATTCCAAGATGGCCTACGAGTGAGATCACAAGTATTTTCTTCGTCAGCTAAAATAACTTATTTAAGAGGAAATTTTAAATTTTCTTTGTTTCGTATACTTGCTGTAGTGTCCGTTCTTGCCGCACAGCTGAGTATTAACGTCCAAGCAGAGCTTGCTCTTGAAAAAACGTAGGGTTATCTGAAGTCCCGATAATCGCGACATGACACGAAATTTTGCGTGACATCAATAAACACAAAATATTCTATTCAAGTTTTCTGGATAGTGCAACTTTCGCTTAAAAAAAAAAAAAAAAAAAAAAAAAAAAGGGACAGCTCTAGTTTCATCAGTGTCTTTCGTCGCAATAAAAGTGTAATTAAACGTTTCTAAATCACATTTAACTAACTCATTTCGTACTGTTTACTAGTTAGATAGATGCGATCTAGACGTAAATTTTTCAAGTTATAAACGTTTAAAAACCTAACCATACACGCTTGATACGTAAATTCTCTAAACGCAAAGGTAATTACTAATTCATTCTTCTGTCATTGTATCTCTAAATCAGTACAAAAACAACAACCGCGGCACATAAGACCTTTGTGTCGTTTTTTGTTTACATACATCCAATCTTGCATCCTTGACAAATTTAAAACATTCTTTAAACTTACATTTAAAACATTCTTTAAGTATTCTTTCGAAACTGACCATGAGTGAGAAATGTGGGAGCTTTTATAGATTAGTGAGTAGAAGGATTTGTTGCTAGTCTCGTAGGAAATATTTTCACTGGGGGTGGGGTGGTGGTTCAGTGGGGAGAATGTTGGGAGAACAGAAGAGGTTCTCTCCTGGAACTGCATCTAGGTTGGGAATAGGAAGCGAGGAAGGAACTCATAGCAGAAAATGTGCTGCACACTTCAACCGAGGCCAAGAGCCCTAGGCGTGTACAATGTGTTAGGAAGAAGAAAGTGCTGCTGGTAGATAGTAGCTGTGGGTGAGGTGAAGGCCCTCAGTTACAGGAAAGTTTAGGGGCAGTGTACCAGGCCACCAGTATCTCCAAACCAAATGCAGGGCTAAGTCATGTGATAGAGGACTTACGGTCTTTATGTAAGGACATTATAAAAGTGGGTGATAGCGATGGTGGGTGGGGTGGGAAACAGTTTGGACAAGGATGGGGCATATGACACAGGTGGTGACCTGAACAAGATAGCTTCCCTGACTCACTGCACCAACACACACTTTCTTGAGCTGTTCCAGCATCATAATCAACCACACCATGATGGGGCTGTGAGGCGAATCAGTGTGGGGTTAGGGATGGCTCTGAGGGGAGCCAACTTTGCTCAAGTTTCTCTGGTGCCCGTCGGAACTATCAACAGGTGGGGTTTCACTAGGCATGGCCTACACCTAAACAGGGCTGGGAAGGGAAGATTGGTACAGTTGATACACACAGGTATAGGCGGTGGATCTCGGGCCACACAGGGCCAAATACCTATTGTCATGGATAGGAAAAGTAAGTCTTTTTTAGGATAAATCCAGACAACAGGTTCCCCCACCTAAAGAGTATCTCCAGTAGTTTAAAAAATACTGAAACAATCACTCACAAGACAGATTTTATAACTCCAAATATCACACATACCAGATGACACAAAGAAAAACAAACAATTGGAAAGAATAAAATGGGGCATTTCACCGACTTAACAATCATCCATTAAAACATCATGCAATCAATAAAAAATAAAATACAACTATTAGAAGTTGAGTTCCAGTCTAGTAGTTTGTGTTACTGAGCACTTGTGCAGAGAGACAGAAATCCAGCATGTAGTGTTATCATCATATGAAAGGGCAAACTCTTACTGCAGAACTGGTTCAAGGGGTGGAAGATCATGCATTTATATCAGAAAAGGAATGCAGTTCAAATCAAGACATGACCTCAGTAAAGCAAGTGAAGACAAACACTTTCAAATATCAGCTATTGAATTCACAGGGCTTGATATCACCAAGAAATTATTCCTGTGATAGTGTGGACACTTCTTTCAATAAATTAATAGAAGTTTTAGATAAAGTCCCAAGTACAAAGGTCAACATAATTCTGTGTGGGGACATTAACATCAACACTAATATCATAAATGAATCCAGCAGCACCCTCATAAATATTCTTCAAAGTTTTGGTATGTCATTGGTCAATAGTGCAACAAGTGTTACTACAGTGACTGCATCAGTAATTGACCATGTGGCCACAAATATGGACAGGTAAAAATATGACGTAGCTGTAAAAGATCTCGGACTATCAGACCATTTCTGTCAAATAAGAACAGTAAAACCAGGCATCGAATCATTCCCTAAACTACAAGCCTACAAACAACATCTGTCAGAAATAAAAATAAAAGATTTTTCAAAGGAACTAGCAAAACAAAGCTGGGATGAAGTGTATAAGGAAACCAATGTGAATATGAGATTCTCTAAATTCTCCACATTATTTAAATTGAACTTTGAAAAGGCATTTCCAAAAGTATGCATGTCTGTATCAACAACTCACAAAAACAGATGGATAACAGCAGGTATTAAGAAGTCCTCCCAAACACTTCAATAACTCAGTTCTATGAAAAAGAGTCGCAATGATCCAGAATTCTTAAATTTCTGTCATAGGTACAAAAATATCTATAGAAAGGTGCTGATTGCTGCAAAAAAGTCATTTAATGACAAAATAATATATAATTCAGAGAATAAAAGCAAAACAGTCTGGGAAGTTATAAGGAAAGGAAATGGGGAGAGTCAAAGAAATGCAGAATAACATACTGCTAAGGGAGGGGGATAAGGTAATAAATGATCCACAACACTTAGCAAACAATGTAAATGAGCATTTTTCAAGTATTGCAGAGAAGTTCCAGCAAAAATTCCCCAAAACAAATATAACACCTGCACATAATGTTGCACTAAATACAATGATGTTACTTCCGACCACAGAGAATGAAGTCAATAAAACTGTTTAAAAAATAAAAAGTCAGTAGGCTTAGATGAAGTACCAATGTGTGTACTGAAACAATGCATAGAGATTATGCAAGGCCCCTTAACAAATATAATAAATGAATCCTTCACATCAGGGACATTTCCTGAGCAGTTAAAACAGGTAAGAGTTGTGTCTTTGCTTAAGAAAGGTAATACAGAAGACAGAAAGTTACTGGCCCATTTCCCTGCTGTCACCATTCTCAAAAATAACAGAAGCAGTAATGAAAGACAGATTAATGAATTACCTGAATAATTACAATCTTTTAAGTGAATCACAGTTTGGTTTCCGAAGTGGCAAAAAATACAGAGCCACCCATAGTAGAACTCACAAAGGTTGTATTTGTTGTTCTTGACAAAGATTAGTGTGTCACAGGCATATTTTTGGATCTTTCTAAGGCCTTTGATACAGTGACCACAAGATTCTATTGAATAAATTAGAATCATTAGGAATAAGAGGGGTGGCCAATGACTGGTTTTGGTCATATCTAGCAGATAGGGTACAAAGAGTAGAGATAACACATACTTCAAATAGATCTCAGCATTAGGAAAACACTTATCAGAACCAAAATACATTAATATAGGAGTTCCACAATGTAGCATATTAGGACCAATACTATTCCTGATATACAGCAATGACTTTTCCGGTAGTGTTACACATGGTGAGAAAATTCTCTTTGCTGATGACAGCAATATTATAGTCACTGAGAAAACAAAAGAACTCCTTGCAGAGAAAGCAAATGAAGCTCGCAGGGAAGTTTATGATTGGTCATTAAGCAATAAAGTGACATTGAACATAAAGAAAACTAATGCCATGAATTTCAGTTTGAAGAGGGAAAATGACAATGTTAAATTAAATGTAGATGGCACCTCTATAGACTGTGTAATAAATGCAAAATTTCTAGGAATGAATATTTATTCTCAGTAGAAGTGGTGTGAACACACAAAGGTACTTGCTAACACAATATCATCAGCATGTTATGCCTTTAGAATCCTCTTATCAGTGTGTAACATGCAGTGTCTTTTAGTTACATTCTATTCATATGTACACTCAGTTCTTAGCTATGGCATTACTTTTTTGGGGAACAAATCCACAAAATATGAACACAATTTTCAAACTCCAGAAAAGAGCCATAAGAATCATAACCAAAAATGGTAGTTAAGCTCATTGTAAAGATGTGTTCAAAACACTGGGTATTTTAAGAGCTCCGTGTGAAAAGATTTACCAGTCAGTTGTACACATCAAAAATAACATTGGTAATTACTGTTCTGTCCATGGCCATGGAACAAGACTCAACTTACATTTGCCAAGAAAAAATAAACATAAAACTCAAAACAGCATTTTTTACCGAGAAATAAAACTGTACAAAAAACTTCCAAAAGAGATAAAAAATTGCAAAAATACACTTATTTAAACAGGCAGATAAAAAGTACCTGTTGTGCAATACATTTTATTGATTGAAGGATTACTTAGATAAAACAGAGTAGGGGTTTGGTAAAATAGTGTTACACAAATAAATAATAATAATGATTATAAAACATCCAATGTTCCACATAACACCTTCACACTATGTTTTTTCCCTTCTTTCTTCCTTTTATAAAAAAGCTTGTCCCCAAGATATGCATTGCACAATACTAACACCTCTTCCTCTTTCTGAGTGCAACATACCACTTATTATAGAGGGATGCTGACTCAGTTTTTCAGGATAGCAAATGAGAAGTTGTGGTACAGAAAATGGCCCAGAGATTACCAGGGTGTGTTTGTGTGTGTAGTGACATAGTGAGATATGAGTGAACAGTGTAGCATTACATTATTTAATAATTTATTTGTAAAAAAAGTATTGTATACCAGGAGTAAATCTAATGATTGTCTCCAACTAGAAGTCTGTAAATGTATATGGTTTAACTTATTTTAATTTGGTCTAAACTTGTAATTTCTTTGACATGTCCTATCTCCTAGTAAAAAGAGATCTATGGATGAATAAAGCTACTACTACTACTACTACTACTACTACTTAGCTTCACATGCATCACAGCAGAACTTAATTTTCTTTTGAACAATTTACCAAGTGTAACTTTGCTGTTAGTAAGGTTAACACAAACACTGTGAAAGAAGTTCCTACACCACAGTCCACAAATCACACCTACGTCCGTGTGTTTTACAATCTTGTTACACATTTCACATAACCTGTCACTTCCAGCCTTGTTTCTCATTCTGGTCAGTTCAGTTGTGGAGGAAATCCACCATTTATCATCATGAATACAGGTTATATATTGTCCAGATTGGAGACTGAAAATCTTTTCCCCAAAACAGCTTGTCATGGAATGGATACAAAAGCTGTATCATTTTAAACTTTGCTGATCTGAATTTGGTTACCATCAATTGGCACAGTTTGGTGAATATCTCTCGTTTCACAAGTGATTTAGTCATTTCCAAAACTTGATCCCATGCACATTCTCATCATAAAATGTGAACGAGTCAAACAGTATCAAAATTTGTTTTTCCTTAGGCTGCCAAAGCCTGCACGTGCTATAAGTCGTTTTGCTTTTCCAGTAACTCCATCATGTGGTGATTTACCATGGCTCATCACGAAGAAGTTCCATTCAGCTTTGCTTCCAGAATCATTCTCATGATTACATAAATTTATGAATTTCTTGAATTTTTTGTACTGGTAGATGTATGCAGCACAGATTTCACATCGAACCGCAAACTCACTATTACTCAATGTGTATCACATTTGGAGGGATATTTAATTGCTAGTTTTGTTTCAAATAAACGTTGGAGCCGTAAAGAATCAATGTTGCAGCTCTAAGCTTACTGATCTACTGCATGATTGTAGCAGCTGTTCTGTACCCCCACATTACTTCCTATGCTACAAGAAAATGGAGGATTACTTTTTGGATATCTTTCGTATTTGACTCAATCAATGATGAAATACCTTGTAAAACTTACCCTTTGCCACACGAAAACATTGTGAACCATGGCACAACCACAGAACACAATACCAACACCAATAAATACGCTGGTTATTATGGCTGGAGTTGAATGGAATTGGATGAATGTGTACAAGATGATTCCTGGAAAGAGAGAAATTTGCTTAGTAATTAGCATATAGTGAAATAACATTAATTATTGATTATTAATTATGAATTACTGCTGCTAGACTTAAGAATAAAACTGACTGAATATCAATTGGAGCCACCAGCAAAATATATATCAAGAATTACAGAGACAAAAATGTGTGTAACTATAGAAGTGCAGATAAAGAAAACATCTTGGTAAAAAAAGAATTGATGTTCCTAGGATATAAGGCCAACTGATCTGCTACTTCAAATATCCTGCCACTCCAACTATGTGGACACAGACTTGAGGAGTGGTCGCAATATTATTTATGTGGCAGATAATTCTGCTTCTGGCTCCTGCAACTCAAAGGGCTGCAGGACACACATCACATGGGGATGGCTTTTGACTAACTACAGGAAATAAATACCCGGATGGAAGAGTGCAACAATGATCCTATACATGCTAATTAAATAGATCAACCAAAACATTGAAATTTCCTAAAAAAAATCTAGTTACAAGAACCATATAAACTGTTATTCGATCTCTGAATTCAGATCTAATTTCAGATTTTCTGCACTAGCCACAGCTTTTAGGTAATAATAGTTTTTGTAAATGTTTATGGCAGCCTGTAATTATACATATCTGACAAAATGACTCAGTCTTTCGACAAGATTTCTATATGCGAACAGCAAATAATCTGTCAGTATGCAAAGGAATGAAATGAAATCTACAGTAAGAGTAAAGAAACATAAAGAATCATATCTAAGACTATTTCTTGTGATAGTTTGCCTCAGGCGCGTCACTTTATAAGGACCAGTACTAGATGGACAACATAGTGGTTCTCCATTTGCCTTGATAATGCTTTTTCATTTGAGGAAAGCCCTGGTGGTACTTTTCTCCATGTTTGTCACTAATGGCACCAAGATTATCTGGGAAGTAGTCAAAATGATCGCTCAAAGAATGTATTTTAATTGACAAATCACATCATATAAGGTGGCATAATCTCAGTAGTTCTTGCCAGTATTGAGTCAGTTCTGCACCCTATGGTTGTCGAAAATTGTCTTGAGGACACTTGTGAAAGACATTCATGCCATTCACTTAAAATAACTCGACAAATCAATGTTCACCAGATGTCCTTTATTTAATATGGGGTCCTACAAACATTCCTCCATTTATTTTTGCTCCATTGATTCTTGGAACCTTCCCTCACCAGTATGTCAATCCAAGTGAAGTTTTTTTTCACGGCTTCACAAAGTCTTTACGAGTGCCAATTTAATGTTCTGTGGAAGTAGATACAACAAGAGAAGTGTACACTACATTGATCTGTCCAGGCAGAAGTTCATTCCTAGTAGGCCATTTTTCCATAATTGTGTGTGTGTGTGTGTGTGTGTGTGTGTGTGTGTGTGTTTTCTCCTCTCTCTCTACCGCACTACTCGCTTAGAAAGCATCCATGTTTTGTGTTCTGATGTGCATGCCGAGAAGAGTTATAACTACCTTGAGTTCTCCACATACACACTGTTTGTATTTTTCATATTTGGTAAGGATAAGTGTAAGTGTGTTGAGTTGTGGTCTTCAGTCCCAAGATTGGTTTGATGAAGCCCTCCATGCTACTCTATCCTGCACAAGCTTCTTCATCTCCGAGTAACTATTGCAACCTAAATCCTTCTGAATCTGTTTAGTGTATTCATCTCTTGGTCTCCCTGAATGATTTTTACCCTCCACACTTCCCTCCAATACTAAATTGGTGATCCCTTGATGCCTCAGAACATGTCCTACCAACCGATCCCTTCTTGTAGTTAAGTTGTGCCACAAATTCCTCTTCTTCCCAATTCTATTCAGTGCCTTCTCATTAGTTATGTCATCTACCCATCTAATCTTCAGCATTCTTCTGCAGCACCACATTTCGAAAGCTTCTATTCTCTTCTTGTCTAAACAAGTTATCGTCAATGTTTCACTTCCACACATGGCTACACTCCATACAAATACTTTCAGAAAAGACTTCCTAACACTTAAATCTATACTCTATGTTAACAAATTTCTCTTCTTCAAAAACGCTTTCCTTGCCATTGCCAGTCTACATTTTATACCCTCTCTGCTTTGACCATCATCAGTTATTTTTCTGCCCAAATAGCAAAAGTCACCTACTACTTTAAGTGTCTCATTTCCTAATCTAATTCCCTAAGCACCTCTTGATTTAATTAGACTACATTCCATTTTCCTCATTTTGCTTTTCATCTTATATTCTCCTTTCAAGACACTGTCCATTCCATGCAACTGCTCTTCCGGGTCCTTTGCTGTCTCTGACAGAATTACAATGCCATCGGCAAACCTCAAAGTTTTTATTTCTTCCTCCCTGGATTTTAATTCTTACTCCAAATTTTTCTTTTGTTTCCTTTACTGCTTGCTCAGTATGCAGATCGAATAACATCAGGGATATGCTACAATCCTGTCTCACTCCCTTCCCAACCACTGCTTCCCTTTCATGCCCCTTGACTCTTATAACTGCCATATGGTTTCTGTAAAAATTGTAAATAGCCTTTCGCTCCCTGTATTTTACCCCTGCCACCTTCAGAATTTGAAAGAGAATATTCCAATCAACATTGTCAAAAGCCTTCTCTAAATCTACAGATGCTATAAATGTAGGTTTGCCTTTCCTCAACCTATTTTCTATGAGATGTCGTAGGGTCAGCATTGCCTCACATTACATTTCTCCTGAATCCAAACTGATCTTCCCTAAGATCGGCTTCTACCATTTTATCCATTCTTCTGTAAAGGATTCGTGTTAGTATTTTGCACCTGTGACTTATTAAACTGATACTTCAGGAATTTTCACCTGTCAATGCCTTCATTCTTTGGGACTGGAATTATTTTATTCTTCTTGAAGTGTGAGTGTATCATGAGGGTACTTCGCCTGTCTGATACATCTTTCTCACCAGATAGTAGAATTTTGTCAGGGGTGGCTCTCCCAAGGCTATCGGTAGCTCTAATGGAATGTTGTCTACTCCTGAGTTACTGTTTCGACTTAGGTCTTTCAGTGCTCTGTCAAATTCTTCATGCAGTATCATGTCTTCCATTTCATCTTCATCTAGGTTCTGAGTTCTTGATATTCATACAGGTGGTTCTGTTTTCTCCAAAGGTCTCTTTAATTTTCCTGTAGGCAGTATCTATATATGCCTCTACATCTTTGGATTTGTCCTCTAACCATCCCCGTTTAGCCAGTTTGCACTTCCTGTCAATCTCATTTTTGAGATGTTTGTATTCCTTTCTGCCTACTTCATTTACTGCATTTTTATATTTTCTCCTTTCCTCAATTAAGTTCAATATCTCTTCTGTTACCCAAGGATTTCTACTAGCCCTCATCTTTTTACCTACTTGATCCTCTGCTGCCTTCACTATTTCATCCCTCAAAGCTATCCATTCTTCTTCTGCTGTATTTCTTTCCACCACTCTTGTCAATCGTTCCCTAATGCTCTCTCTGAAACTCTCTACAACCTCTGGTTCTTTCAGTTTATCCAGATCCCATCTCCTTAAATTCCCACCTTTACGCAGTTTCTTCAATTTTAATCTACAGTTCATAACCAATATTTTTGTGGTCAGAGTCCACATCTGCCCCTGAAATGTCTTACAATTTAAAACCTGGTTTCTAAATTTCTGTCTTACCATTATACAACCTATCTGAAACCTTCCAGTGTCTCCAGGCCTCTTCCAGGTATACAACCTTCTTTCGTGATGCTTAAACCAAGTGTTAGCTGTGATTAAGTTATGCCCTGTACAAAATTCTACCAGGTGGCTTCCTCTTTCATTTCTTACCCCCAATCCATATTCACTTACTACGTTTCCTTCTCTTCCTTTTCCTACTATCGAATTCCATTCACCCATGACTATCAAATTTTCGTCTCCCTTCACTATCTGAATAATTTATTTTATCTCATCATACATTTCTTCAATTTATTCGTCGTCTGCAGAGCTAGTTGTCATATAAACTTGTACTATTGTGGTAGGCATGGGCTTATGGTCTATCTTGGCTACAATAATGCCTTCACTACGCTGTTTGTAGTAGCTTACTCACACTGCTACTTTTTATTCATTAGTAAACCTACTCCTGCATTACCCCTATTCGATTTTGTATTTATATAACCCTGTATTCACCTGACCAAAAGTCTTGTTCCTCCTGCCACCAAACTTTACTAATTCCCACTATATCTAACTTTAACCTGTCCATTTCCCTTTTTAAATTTTTTAACCTACCTAACCGATTAAGGGATCTGATATTCTATGCTCCGATCCATAGAATGCCAGTTTTCTTTCTCCTGATAACGATGTCCTCCTGAGTTGTTCCCGCCTGGAGATCTGAATGGGGGGACTATTTTACCTCCGGAATGTTTTATCCAAGAGGATGCCATCATCGTTGAACCATACAACATAGCTGCATGCCCTTGGGAAAAATTACAGCTGTAGTTTCCCCTTGCTTTCAGCTGTCCACAGTAGCAGCACAGCAAGGCTGTTTTGGTTAATGTTACAAGACCAGATCAGTCAATCATCCAGACTGTTGCTCCTGCAACTACTGAAAAGGCTGCTGCCCCTCTTCTGGAACCACATGTTTGTCTGGCCTCTCAACAGATACCCCACCCTTGTGGTTGCACCTACGGTATGGCTATCTGTATCGCTGAGGCACGCAAGCCTCCCCACCAGTGGCAATTTAAATTTCTCTTTTGTATTCATCAGATTAACTTCATAAGTAATTCAGAAAGAAGAAAACTTGTTCTCATTGTGGAGAATTATTGTTTTCAGACAAACTTTGCTGGAATCTATGAACAAGCACAATTCATTTACACAGAAATCATGATGAAGAGTCGGATGATGGACTTAATATCTTTATGAAAAACCATGGCACCTTCATTGGAGAAATGTTCAGAAAAACAACAGCACGACAGTCATGATAAAAACTCACTTTTATAAAACAAAGAAGATTCCATCCTTTTAATCACGAAGATAGAAGCTCAGCCTGTTGCATTGACATATTTAAATCAAGAATAATATCACTGAAATCCCTTCAAACAAAAAGTGTTGCTCATATGATTCACAGTGGCCGCGAACTGTTGGCTCAGCATACATATCTCTGACTTCTGCAGAGGACACTGGTATTGGCAGTTCTTCACAGTGAGACACAGACTTTATAGCAAATGGTTAGTTAGAATATTGTACAATTTTCCTTGTTTTTGAGGGGATGCCATCTATTTCTGTCAGACAAATGTGAGTATTTTGTGTGGTCTGTTAAACTTTGACAAAGCACGGAATATACAGTTCCACACAGTAAATGGAATGACACCATTAATAAATATAGACTTCGATCAGAAATCGGTAGCTAAGGTAGAATATTCAAATTTTCTAGGTGTATGCATTGATGAGGGATTGAACTGGACAAAACACACTGAAGATCTGCTGAAGCGTTTGAGTTCAGCTACTTATGCTATTAGGGTCATTGCAAATTTTGGCCATATACATCTCAGTAAATTAGCTTACCACGCTTATTTTCATTCTCTGCTTTCGTATGGCGTCATATTCTGGGGTAACTCATCATTGAGTAAAAGAGTGTTCATTGCACAAAAGCGTGTTATCAGAATAATTGGTGGAGCTCATCCAAGATCATCCTGCAGACACTTATTTAAAGAGCTAGGGATCTTCACTATAGTCTCACAATATATATATATTCACTTATGAAATTTGTTATTAACAATCCGAACGAATTCAAAACTAATAGCAGTGTACATGGCTACAGCACTAGGAGAAAGGATGATTTTCATTACTCAAGGATAAATGTAACTGTGGCTCAGAAGGGGGTAAATTATGCTGCCACAAAAGTCTTTGGTCACTTACTTAATAGCATCAAAAGTCTGACAGATAGCCATATAGCATTTAAAAGGAAATTTAAAGAATTTCTGAATGGCAACTCCTTCTACTCATTTGATGAATTTTTGGATATAGTAAGTGGGTAATTTCCCCATCCCCCACAAAAAAAAAAAAAAAAAAAAAAAAAAAAAAAAAAAAAAAAAAAAAAAAAAAAAAAAAAAATTAAATGTCACGTAATATTTTGTGTAATGTAATATCTTGGATAGGCATCTTTAATTAACCTGACATGTTCCACATCATTATGAAGTGTCGTACTCATGATCTATGGAACAAGTACTTATCTAATCCAATCTCTTCCAAATGATGGGAACAGCAGAGATCATGTGACATTACCTTTTTACCCAGCTTGTCAGTAGTGTATAACATGACTAAAAGCATATGAGGTGGGAAAGGGGGGGGGGGGCAGCAGGATGACAGTTCTTGTCCTGAGCACCAACCTTCCACCTGAAATAAAATTCACAGTAATTCTTAACAAGAAGATTAAGATTCTTCTTTTGCAATTTCAAAGTTAACTCCCTACAGATGTAACAGAAAGAATTTGTATTATTTACTCTGATACAAAGAATTTCTTCCTATCAGATGAACACAACCTTCATGTGCTTAAAATAGCAAGCATTCACTTCCAGCAATTGTCAGAATTCGAAATGCTGAAAAGAAAATGCTAACAAATGCAACATGATTCTAAATGTTCACGCATGACTCAGTGGCAGTGCTGCCAAAACACCCAAATTTCCTGAAGGTTGACTTCTGAACTGAGGGTCATGTGTGGAAATCCCTTGTACATATTTTTATTATTTTGCAACAGTTAAATTAGTGGAATATTTACGTTATGCCACAGAAGAACAACCATCGTGTAGTATTATCAAGGATGTTAATACACAGAGGGTAGGTCGCCAAGAGAAAATTAAGTCCACAAAACCTGATTTCATTTTTGAATTCAGCACCCACAACTTGAAATCCTATCATTGACACATGTCCACTATCATCTCCAGGTGCAATTGTATTCCTTCATTTCTGCTTCAGACTTCTAAAACATACCCAAATATCCCAGAACCTCTTCTTTTCAAGTTTAAAAATTTATTATTTTATCAGTAGATTAAGTTTTCTCATTCTTAAGCCTCTTTCTATTTTGGACATTGTTGTTGTTGTTGTTGTGGTCTTCAGTTCTGAGACTGGTTTGATGCAGCTCTCCATGCTACTCTATCCTGGGCAAGCTTCTTCATCTCCCTGTACCTACTGCAACCTACATCCTTCTGAATCTGCTTGGTGTATTCATCTCTTGGTCTCCCTCTACGATTTTTACCCTCCACGCTGCCCTCCAATACTAAATTGGTGATCCCTTGATGTCATATGTCATTTGCAGATGCATTCATAAAGAATTATGAATTACACTTCTTTGTCTAGTGGCTAGTTTATCACTTTTTTGCACACAAATGTTAACCCCAGCTATTTTTATATCTCCTCCCCCCCCCCCCAAAAAAAAATGTTGTGCTCACAATGCCTTTATTTGTATATCATTTATTTTTTTATTTAGTGCTGCTAGTATAAATTCAGAATACAACTCCATGTAATTGTTTTACCTAGGCAGTGTACATATACATGTCCTCAACTCTAATGATTTATTTTTCAATGAAACACTAAGCCTTTATCATCCTTCCAGCATATGTTGTTTTAATCCACATACACAAGTGCATGCATACACATTTACACACATACATACAGACAGACATATGTATGTAATTTGGCAGTTCCTCATATAAATGGGCAGGAGCCCTTGTATCTGTTGATTTTTATTGCCCTTCAAACCATAATGGTAAGACCTTCAAATGTGAAAGTTATGTAGTTACTTCTGCTTAAGCTTGTATGAAGATAATTTCAATTACTGTCTTCTAAAGGCTAAGCACAGTACATAAAGTGCTGTTGTGTGGCTTGGGCTATGACTAACATGCCACAAAGATACACTGTAAAAGTTCATGGCAAAAATTAGATACGAGGTGGAATCCAAATTTTCAAGACTGGTGTTGCCATCTGGAAAGTATGAGTAGTAGATATTTGCACCACTAGGTGGCGAGAGCTGCGTATCTGATGAGTCAGTGTGCAGAGTGGCATTCAGCTGGGAGGGCATATTGTGTGTCCACAGTGATTTCCATAATACTCTGTGTTTGGTGGTTGGCGATTTTATGATGGATCCGCGAACAGAACAGCGCGCGTGTATCAAATTCTGTGCGAATCTCGGGAAAAGTGATATGGAGACCCTTTCAATCATTCAACAAGTGTTTGGAGGACAGAGACTGAGTCGTATGCATGTGTTTGAGTGGCATGCTCGGTTCAGGGCCAGTTGTACAGACGTCGAAGGTGATGCTCAAACTGGAAGGACTGTTACCCACACAATGCCAGACATTGTTGCCAAACTTCAACAATTGGTTCGTGCGGATCGGCTTCAAACCATTCAAGACCTTGAGGACGAAGTGGGTATTGGTTATGAGACATATCAACGAATGTTGACTGATGAATTGGGCATTCATCGTGTCGCCGCAATGCATGCATCGTGTGGCATGACGCTCTTCCACTGATTAAAAAAATATGTGGAAATTTGTGATGACCCTATGTGTATGTACAGTCCTGGAAATTGAAATAAGAACACCGTGAATTCATTGTCCCAGGAAGGGGAAACTTTATTGACACATTCCTGGGGTCAAATACATCACATGATCACACTGACAGAACCACAGGCACATAGACACAGGCAACAGAGCATGCACAATGTCGGCACTAGTACAGTGTATATCCACCTTTCGCAGCAATGCAGGCTGCTATTCTCCCATGGAGACGAGCGTAGAGATGCTGGATGTAGTCATGTGGAACGGCTTGGCATGCCATTTCCACCTGGCGCCTCAGTTGGACCAGCGTTCGTGCTGGACGTGCAGACCGCGTGAGACGACGCTTCATCCAGTCCCAAACATGCTCAATGGGGGACAGATCCGGAGATCTTGCTGGTCAGGGTAGTTGACTTACTCCTTCTAGAGCACGTTGGGTGGCACGGGATACATGCGGACGTGCATTGTCCTGTTGGAACAGCAAGTTCCCTTGCCGGTCTAGGAATGGTAGAACGATGGGTTCGATGACGGTTTGGATGTACCGTGCACTATTCAGTGTCCCCTCGACGATCACCAGTGGTGTACGGCCAGTGTAGGAGATCGCTCCCCACACCATGTGCCGGGTGTTGGCCCTGTGTGCCTCGGTCCTATCCAGTCCTGATTGTGGCGCTCACCTGCATGGCGCCAAACACGCATACGACCATCATTGGCACCAAGGCAGAAGCGACTCTCATCGCTGAAGACGACACGTCTCCATTCGTCCCTCCATTCACGCCTGTCGCGACACCACTGGAGGCGGGCTGCACGATGTTGGGGCGTGAGCGGAAGACGGCCTAACGGTGTGCGGGACCGTAGCCCAGCTTCATGGAGACGGTTGCGAATGGTCCTCGCCGATACCCCAGGAGCAACAGTGACCCTAATTTGCTGGGAAGTGGCGGTGCGGTCCCCTACGGCACTGCGTAGGATCCTACGGTCTTGGCGTGCATCCGTGCGTCGCTGCGGTCCGGTCCCAGGTCGACGGGCACGTGCACCTTCCGCCGACCACTGGCGACAACATCGATGTACTGTGGAGACCTCACGCCCCACGTGTTGAGCAATTCGGCGGTACGTCCACCCGGCCTCCCGCATGCCCACTATACGCCCTCGCTCAAAGTCCGTCAACTGCACATACGGTTCACTTCCACGCTGTCGCGGCATGCTACCAGTGTTAAAGACTGCGATGGAGCTCTGTATGCCACAGCAAACTGGCTGACACTGACGGCGGCGGTGCACAAATGCTGCGCAGCTAGCGCCATTCGACGGCCAACACCGCGGTTCCTGGTGTGTCCGCTGTGCCGTGCGTGTGATCATTGCTTGTACAGCCCTCTCGCAGTGTCCGGAGTAAGTATGGTGGGTCTGACACACCGGTGTCAATGTGTTCTTTTTTCCATTTCCAGGAGTGTATTTTCAATATCCCATTAGTACTACCTGATACAGGTCTCATACACTTGAGCAATGTTCTAGGATAGGTCACATGAGTATTTTGTAAGCAATTTACTGTGTAGATAACATTTTCTTAATACCTTACCAGTGAACCAAAGTCTGCCACCTGCTTTACCTATGACTGAGCCTATGTGACCATTTGATTTCATAACCCTTCAAAATGTTACACCTCACTATTTGTGTGAGTTTGGCAATTCCAGATGTGACATACTCACATCGCAGTCATAGAATATTACCTTTCTCATTTTGTGCAATGTACAATTTTACATTTGTGAACATTTTAAACAAGTTGTCAAAATTGGCAGCACTTTGAAACCTTATGAACAGTGATGGAATATTTATGAAGTTTTCTCAGACAGTGCTTTATTACAGATAACTGCATCATCTACTAAAAGTTATCACAAAGATGATTAATACACCGTGTAATGATAACAGCAAGTGTCACAACATACTTCCCAGGGCATTTATGAAATTACTTCCACATTTGTCAATGACTCTCCATCTCAGATAATGTGCTGCACCTATCCTGCCAAGAATCCTAATCTAGATACAAATTTACTTCTGTTCAGAAGTGAAGGAAAGCTGCAGCCACCCAACTACCTGGATTCTTTCAGGATTGATCCATAACTCTGTGGATATCATGTGAAAAAGTGCAAATTATGTTTGCAGACATTATTTTCAGAATCTAAGGTGATTGCCTACATTTAAAGTAGAGTACACCAGAAGAGATGTTGTGTAGTAGTGGCATACTTTGGCATGAAAGATTATGAAAAGAAATAACAGACAAGAAAAAGATGCTACCACAAGTCATTGGGCTACAATTAAAAAAGAGCAACTCGTCATTATGTAATAAATAGTCATTAAAATGATGCTGGACAGTCCTGAGTGGGGCGTAAATAATGGAAGGTGTAAGGGCAACCACTCACTGTAAAGCTGAGGCACCGAACAGTCATCTGACACATAAACACCACCGAAAATATTGCTGAGCTTAGAGACAAAGTCATTCTTCAGAGTTAACTATTGCAAGACATACACAGATGTACCGAGGCTTAGCTGGGACAGTGTGTATGGTGAAGAAACACGTTATCAGAAAGATAAACAATAAGGTGAGTTAAAATGCTTCCTTTACAAAAATAGTATGGTCAAGATCAGAAGATATATATAATTGACTCCCTTACCTGTGAGGAAAACAGGAATGGAAATGAAGAATCCGCTTACTGCGCACATTCTTGTTATTGATGATTTTTGCAGGTACTTGTTAGTTCTGGAACAAAAATTACATCTTCTGTTAATAAGAGAAATTAACACGACATAACATACACACTAAGACAAAAAAAGAAATGATGTCTCACGAAGGTGTTAAGTAAATTGGCCACAAATTAATATTCATACAGGCATCGACAGAAAATGCAAAACTGCATGTTTTTGCGGCTGACAGACGAATGTGTGATGCTGCAATGCAATTTCACTTCACAGCTGGCAAGAATAGTTAACAGGGGACATCTCGATATCAGGGCACAAAGTCATTATAAATTTTGTTCCATGTACTCAGCTGGACAGCAACTATGCCTCACATACAGTTGTGTGAGCATTATATGCAGATTTGAGAGAGGATCTGTAGTTGGGCTGAAAGGAGTAGTAATCAGCACAATCTGAATAGGAGCGATGCCACTATTCAACCGTGTTGGCAGGAATGGGTGAACCGTGCTGAACACAGCAGTCGACGTAGAATGTGAAGACGGGAATTGTCAGAGAGGCATTCGGTGCCCTGGGTCATCGTTATCGTCGATCCGACGTGCAACTGGTGTTTCAGTCACCACAAGGACCATTAACGGGCAGCTCACAGAAAGGGGGTTGAGCTCACGGCGCCCCTTGCACTGACTACATTGACCTCTGAACACCAACAAGCCCATTTGCAGTAGTGCCGCGATGTTCGGCCTGGAATCTCACTGACTGGAGTGGAATTATCTTCAGTGATGAGTCCAGCTCCGAAGACCAGCAAAGATGTGTCGTCTCGAGATTCTCCGAGCAGCGGTTGGATACCAACCAGACTGTAGCCCGCCATATGGCCTGACAACCAAGACTGATTGGTCTGGGGCGCCATCTCATTTCATAGTAAGACCCCTGTGGTTGTCATCCGCGGCACCCTTACAGCATAGTGATGCATCAACGATATTCTACTCCCTGTTTTGTTGCTCTACATGGCAAGCCATCCTGAGATTACACTTCAGCAAAATAATGTCCACTTGCATATAGTGTGAGTTTCTACTGCGTGGCCTCGTGCCTGTCCAACCCTACCTTGGCAAGCAAAGTCGCCGAATCTCTCCCCAATTGAGAGCGTTTCGAGTATTACAGGCAGGGCTCTTCAACTGGCTCGGGAGTTTGACAAAGTAACGCCCCAATTGGGCAGAATTTGGCTCGATTTCCTCCAGGAGGCCATTCAACAACTCGATCACTCAGTGCCAAGCCAAGTAACTGCTTGAATACCAATGCGGTATTGACTTGGTCAATTTGTGAAGCACTTTCTGTTGAATAAATAATTAATTCTTTCTGATATTGAAATCATTTATCTGTACAAGTATACAACATGTACCGATTTCTGCCCCATTCGGATAACGTTCGTGGTGCATCATTGCTTTTTTTGTGTTACAGTGTAAAGTCATCCAATATGTTTACAAAATGGACATACATTTTCGATGCTTCACTAAAACAAAGTTAACGGGAATTATCGCCGAAAGGAAAGAAAAACATAAAAGATAGTTTCTATGTCACCTGCATTACGTGATGTCATGTCTCATGTCTGTGCAGTTAATATTGCACCATTTACTGTTCTTCATACAATTTTTGAATACATGCTGGGAGCAATGACTGCTAATATACGAGGGTCACTCCAAAAGAAATGCACACTATTTTTGTAAAAATACAGTTTTCATTCTGCATGTGTGAAAGTTTTAGTGTGTATATACGTCCTTCCCGCTTGTTTTCAAACTTAGTTCAACCTGTTCCCGTGAGTGGCGCCGTCACAGCACGTCTTCAAGATGGCTGCTACACTTGACGTTCGTCAGAAGCAACGTGCTGTGCTGTGAAAACGAGAAGTGGGAAACATCCACAAGAGGTTGAAAAAGGTGTATGGAAATCCTGCTGTCGATCGCAGTACAGTTAGTCGGTGGGCAAGCAGGTTACATGATGAAAGCGGGCACGGCAATATTGAGGATTGCCCTCACAGCAGCAGGCCTGGTACTGCACACACTCCAGACAATGTGCAGAGAGTTAACGAATTGGTGACTGCTGACAGATGCATCACAGTGAACGATTTGTCACGCTACGTTGGGATAGGGGAATGAAGTGTTTGCAGAATATTGAAAGTGTTGGCGTTGGAAAAGGTTTGTGCCAGGTGGGTTCCCAGGATGTTGACAGTGGCTCACAAAGGGACAAGAAAAACGGTATGCAGCGAACTTTTGGAACAGTACGAGAATGGTGGAGATGAATTTCTTGGAAGAATTGTGACAGGTGATGAAACATGGCACCATCATTTTTCACCAGAGACGAAGAGGCAATCAGTGGAGTGGCATCATGCAAATTCACCCACGAAAAAAAAATTCAAAACTTCACCTTCTGCTGGAAAAGTTATGGTGTTTTTCGATTCCGAAGGACTCTTGCTTGTGGACATCATGCCAAGTGGAACCATCATAAATTTTGATGCATATGTGGTGACACTGAAGAAAATTCAAGCTCAACTGCGTCGTGTTCGACCACATCGGCAAAAGCAGGATGTTTTGCTGTTGCACGACAATGCACGGCCACATGTCAGTCAAAAAACAAAGAAAGCGATCACAGAACTCGGATGGACAACACTGACAGTCCTGACCTGGCTCCATGTGACTATCATCTCTTTGGGAAACTGAAAGAGACTGTTTGTGGAACAAGGTTTGAAGATGATAACACCCTTGTGCACGCTGCCAAACAGTGGCTCCAACAGGTTGGACCAGAATTTTACCATGCGGGTATTCAGGCGCTGGTTCCAAGATGGCGTAAGGCAATTAAGAAGGATGTAAATTACGTGGAGAAATGAAAATATTGTTCCTAAATGATGTATCTACACACTGTAAAACTTTCAAACATGTAGAATAAAAGATGGATAAAAAAAAAATAGTGTGCATTTCTTTTGGAGTGACCCTCGTATGTTTGCATGAAATCCTACCAGACAGCATCTGAAGAAGTCTAGAGCAACAAATACGTAGCAAATAACATGACTCATCAGGAATTTGTCTCTTACAAGCCCTTCCTAACGGCGTCTGTCATGTTCCTAGTCACATAGCCTCGGTTTTTTTACACTGAGTTATTTTCCAAAAATATATAGTGAAACACGCTGCTGCTATTGAAATGAATTGGACTGCCCACTGCAGCTAATTTTCCTTTGCTCTTTTGTTAACATGAAGTAATAACGGTATCTGTAAAAATATATAATCTATACAACCCTATGTGTAGTTCAAAATGATGATTTGTGTTTTGTTGAAAATATAATAGATTGCCGATGGGCATCAGGCGGGAAATTAATAATCGCCTTACGTTCAACTACAAAGTAACGACTCCCATAATTTATCAGAAGAACTGGGCTCAGGGATGTAAATTCTGCTTAACTCCAATGTTTGTATCATCAAATCTTGACTTGGTCAATATACAGGCAGCAGATGGTATTCTGTATAAAGTTTTATAAATGATTCATTTGAAATTATTAGTAAATCAACAGTACAATTTAACATTCCAACTGTAACAACTGCCATTCCAAAGAACACATGCGAATGTTATCAAACGATTGGTTTGATATTTATGATTGTAAAATATTAACACGAATTATTTTTCAAAAGATCGAAAGTCTGGTAGAAGCTGACCACAGGGAAGATCATTGTAGGTTCCAGAGAAATGTAACACTTAAGGCTGTACTGACACTACCACTTATCTTGTAAGATGGATTAAATAAAGGCAAACCTACACTTACAGCATTTGTGAGTTCAGAGAACAGGCCTACTTACGACCATGTCGACTGCAACATACCCTTTCGAATTCTGAAGGTAAGCAAGGATGAAACACTGGGAACGACAGATTATTTACAACTTGCGCAGAAACTAAATTGCAGATAAGTAAAAAGATATGAAAGGGAACTAGCAGCTGAGAAAGGAGTGAGACAAGTTATCTCCCATGCTGTTCAATCCGCAGGTTGAACCAGGGCTTACTTTCGGATGGCAACGTCCAGGAACCTTTTTTTGAACTAACTGGAACAAGTCGGCTCCGCAGATTTGAAGTAATGCACGTAACTATAATTTGCAGCAGTGAACGTGGCAGTGGGCGGCCCAGCGTGATGCGATGGGCAGGGGTGTAAGGCGAGGTGATGTGTGTGTACAGCATACACAAGATAAGTTGAGCTTAGTTCCGAAGTTGTGATCGGAACGTACCGGTAATCTTCGTGTCGACTGTCTTTAGCTTACGACTGCCAGCAACCTCAGGTATCTGTAGTATAACCAAGATCTACATTTACGACAATACCTGCAAACCAACGCGAGATATGCGACAGAGGGTACGTCCCTTTGTACCAGATATTAGAGTTTCTTTCCGTTCCATTCACATGTGGACTGCGGAAAGAAAGATTGTGTGAATGCCTCTGTACCTGCAGTAATTAATCTAATCTTATCTTTTCAATCTCTATGTGAGCGATACGTATGGGACTGTAATATATTCCGAAAATCATCATTTAAAGTCGGTTGTTGAAACTTTGTTAATAGACTTTCTCGGGATAATTTACGTCTGTCGTCAAGAGTCTTCTAGTTCAGTACCATCAGTATCTCTGTGACACTCTGCCACAGATCAAACAAACGTGTGACCATTTGAGCTGCCCTTCTCTTTAACGTTCAGTATCTCCTGTTGTCCTATTTGGTACGGGGTCGACACACTTGAGCAATATTCTAGAACCGGTCGCACGAGTGATTTGTAAGTAATCTCCTTTGTAGACTGTTTGCACTTCCCCAGCTCCACCAATATACCGAAGTCTACCACGTGCTTTATTCACAACTGAGCCTATGTGACCAATCCATTTCATATCCCTACAATGTATTACAACCAGGTATTTGTATGAGTTGGCCGACACCAATAGTGACTCATTGATATTATAGTCATACGATACTACGTTTTTACGTTTCCTGAAGTCCATAATTTTACATTTCTGAACATGTAAAGCAGTTGCCAATCTTTGCACCACTTTGAAATCTTGTCAAGGTCAGGCTGAATATTTATGCAGCTTCTTTCAAACGGTATTTCATCATCTGCAAAAAAGTCTGAGGCTAGTATTAATATTGTCTTGCAAGGTCATTGATATACAGCGTGAACAGCAACGGTCCCAACACATTCCCCTGGGACACACCTGAAATTACTTCTGCAGCTGACGATCACTCTCCATCCAAGACAACACGCTGCGTCCTCCCTACCAAAAAGTCCTCAATCCAGTCAGAAGTTTCACTTGATACCCCATATGATCGTGCTTTTGAATATAAGCGTAGGTGTGGGACTGAGTCAAATGCTTTTCGGAAATCAAGCAATACTGCATCTACCTGACTGCCTTGATCCAAAGCTTTCGGTATGTCACGCGAGAAAAATCCGAGTAGGCTTTCACATCATCGACGTTTTCGGAATCCATGCTGGATGGCATTAAGGAGGTCATTCTGTTCAAAATACCTCATTATGTTTGATCTCAGAATATGTTCTAAGATTCTATAATAAATCGATGTCAAGGATATAGGACGGTAGTTTTGTGGATCACTTCTACTACTCTTCTTGTAGATGGGTGTGACTTGTGCTTTTTTCCGAGAACTGGGCACGGTTTTTTGCTCGAGGGATCTAAGATAGATTATAGTTAGAAGAGGGGCTAACTCAGCCGCAAATTCAGTATAGAATCTGACAGGGATTCCATCGGGCCCTAGAGCTTTGTTAAGTTTTAACTATTTCAGCTGTTTCTCAACACCACTAACGCTAACACTTATTTCATTCATCTTCTCAGTGGTACGAGGATTAAATTGGGGCAATGCTCCTGCGTTTCCCTTTGTACAAGAACATTTGGGAACGCAGTTAAGCATTTCAGCATTTGTTTTGCTACCCTTAGTTTCAGTTCCTGTCTCATTCGCTAGGAACTGGGCGCCAACTTTGGTACCACTATTAACCTTTCCGTTCGTCCAGATTTTCTTTGGGTAATGTGGAAGACCATTTGACAATATTCTGCTACCATAGTCACAGAAGGCGTCATGCATTGCTTTCGTGACAGCCAAACGCGTTTCATTCAGCATGTCTGTATCTGTAGCCCTAGACTTTGTATTATGCAGTACTCTCCGTTTCTTTAGAAGTTTCTTTGCAGTGAATGTATACCATGGGGAGGGTCCCTCCCCTTATGAAGATGGTATCGAGCATAACCAAGGAGCAAAGTGACACTCTCACGAGAACAGATGATGGCACCTGTTGTTTATATCAATTATTATGGTTTTATTGTTTGATTATAAGAAAACTGAATTTCAGAACAGCATTTTGTAAAAAAAAAAAAAAAAAAAAAAAAAAAAAAAAAAGGATTTCTCATTTTAGGTTTTATCACTAGTTTCCAAAAATCTTAACGATGATTTTTATAGCTGGAGATTGTGTGGTTGAACACGTGTGTTCCTCCAGCAAAAATTTTGGAATTAAACACTGGGTTGAACAAAAGGGGGGCGGGGTGCTAAAAGAATTGCGTTCCGGCAGGGTTGCCAAGTTAGAGGAAATTTTGCTTTAATGGGCAACTGATTTGTGGATTGTTGTCTGCAACAACGTTTTTCTGTTTAATTCAGTGTTTGCATTATAGAATTAGAAACTGTATATGATGTGAAAAATCATAAACCGTCAACGATGTTGCTGCAGCCAATTCTAATGATTTATTTAAGATGGGACTGCAATTTAACCTCCCATCCTCCCACACATCCATTTCAATGGATCATGCACATTACACTATACCAAATAAACATGATGTCATTTATACATGCTAACTTGCCATACGAGGAATGCGTTTATATTCGTGATTATCATAAAAAACGAATCGGCCAAAGTTATATTGCTATTGAGAAATAGTATTATTACGCTTTCCCCTACATACATAAATACATACATATATTTATGGATGTTCCATAGATCATGAATACGACGTTTCGTTCAAAAAATGTTCAAATGTCTGTGAAATCTTATGGGACTTAACTGCTAAGGTCATCAGTCCCTAAGCTTACACACTACTTAACCTAAATTACCCTAAGGACAAACACACACACCCATGCCCGAGGGAGGAGTCGAACCTCCGCCGGAACCAGCCGCACTGTCAATGACTGCAGCGCCTCAGACCGCTCGGCTAATTCCGCGCGGCCGACGTTTCATAATGATGTGGAACATGTCGCTATAAACATAAGTTTTCTGTGTACAAAACAGTTTTTCTCAAGCTACTACTTTATATTTAAAAATTCATCTATTGTGTTGAAGGAGTTGTCATTCAGGAATTCTTTTAACTCGTTTTAAATGTTGGTTGGCTCTCTGTCACACTTTTAATGCTATTTGGCGAATGACCAAAGATTTTTGTGGCAGCATAATTCAACCCTTTCTGTGCCTAAGTCAGATTTAACCCGGAATAGTGAAATCACCCTTTCTGCTAGTGTTGCAGCTATGCACTTCTCTATTATTTTTGAATTGGGATGGGTTATTAATAACAAATTTCGTAAGTGAATATATGTATTGAAAAGCTACTGCGAATATCCCGAGTTTCTTAAATAAATGTCTGCAAACTGATCTTGGGTGGGCTCCAGCTATTATTCTGATTACACGCTTTTGTGCAATGAATACTTTTTCTCTTAATGATGAATTACCCCAAAATATGATGCGATACAAAAGCAGTGAATGAAAATAGGCACAGAAGGCTGATTTATTGATATGTTTATCACCAAAATTTGTTATGACCCTAATTGCATAACTAACTGAACCTAAACATTTCAGCAGATCGTTGATGTGTTTCTTCCAATTCAATTTCTCATCAACACACACACCCAGAAATTGTATATATTCTGCCTTAGCAGCAGACTTCTGTTCATAGTCATTTATCAATGGTGTTATGCCATTCACTGTACAGAATTGTATATACTGCGTTTTCTCAAAATTTAGTGAGAGTCCATTTGCAACGAACCAATTAATAACTTTCTGAAAGATATTATTTAAAATTTCCTCAGCTGATTCTTGTTTGTTAGGCGTGATTGCTGTACTTGTTTCATCTGCAAAAAGAACTAGCTTTGCTTATTCATGAATATAAAGTGGCAAGTCATTAACTTACACTCCTGGAAATGGAAAAAAGAACACATTGACACCGGTGTGTCAGACCCACCATACTTACTCCGGACACTGCGAGAGGGCTGTACAAGCAATGATCACACGCACGGCACAGCGGACACACCAGGAACCGCGGTGTTGGCCGTCGAATGGCGCTAGCTGCGCAGCATTTGTGCACCGCCGCCGTCAGTGTCAGCCAGTTTGCCGTGGCATACGGAGCTCCATCGCAGTCTTTAACACGTAGCATGCCGCGACAGCGTGGACGTGAACCGTATGTGCAGTTGACGGACTTTGAGCGAGGGCGTATAGTGGGCATGCGGGAGGCCGGGTGGACGTACCGCCGAATTGCTCAACACGTGGGGCGTGAGGTCTCCGCAGTACATCGATGTTGTCGCCAGTGGTCGGCGGAAGGTGCACGTGCCCGTCGACCTGGGACCGGACCGCAGCGACGCACGGATGCACGCCAAGACCGTAGGATCCTACGCAGTGCCGTAGGGGACCGCACCGCCACTTCCCAGCAAATTAGGGACACTGTTGCTCCTGGGGTATCGGCGAGGACCATTCGCAACCGTCTCCATGAAGCTGGGCTACGGTCCCGCACACCGTTAGGCCGTCTTCCGCTCACGCCCCAACATCGTGCAGCCCGCCTCCAGTGGTGTCGCGACAGGCGTGAATGGAGGGACGAATGGAGACGTGTCGTCTTCAGCGATGAGAGTCGCTTCTGCCTTGGTGCCAATGATGGTCGTATGCGTGTTTGGCGCCGTGCAGGTGAGCGCCACAATCAGGACTGCATACGACCGAGGCACACAGGGCCAACACCCGGCATCATGGTGTGGGGAGCGATCTCCTACACTGGCCGTACACCACTGGTGATCGTCGAGGGGACACTGAATAGTGCACGGTACATCCAAACCGTCATCGAACCCATCGTTCTACCATTCCTAGACCGGCAAGGGAACTTGCTGTTCCAACAGGACAATGCACGTCCGCATGTATCCCGTGCCACCCAACATGCTCCAGAAGGTGTAAGTCAACTACCCTGGCCAGCAAGATCTCCGGATCTGTCCCCCATTGAGCATGTTTGGGACTGGATGAAGCGTCGTCTCACGCGGTCTGCACGTCCAGCACGAACGCTGGTCCAACTGAGGCGCCAGGTGGAAATGGCATGGCAAGCCGTTCCACAGGACTACATTCAGCATCTCTACGATCGTCTCCATGGTAGAATAGCAGCCTGCATTGCTGCGAAAGGTGGATATACACTGTACTAGTGCCGACATTGTGCATGCTCTGTTGCCTGTGTCTATGTGCCTGTGGTTCTGTCAGTGTGATCATGTGATGTATCTGACCCCAGGAATGTGTCAATAAAGTTTCCCCTTCCTGGGACAATGAATTCACGGTGTTCTTATTTCAATTTCCAGGAGTGTATATTAAGAACAATAAGGGACCAAAACTGAACCCTGTGGGACAGTGTTCTTGACATTTCCCCAGTTAGAGGACTCTGTTGATTTTTGCAGACTATCTGTACTGTTAATTTCAACCTTCTGCATTCTTCCAGTTAAATATGAATTAAACCATTTATGTACTGTCACACTCATATCATAAAACTTAAGCTTATCTAGAGAATTTCACGATTCACACAATCAAAAGTCTTTGAGAGATCACAAAATATTCTAATGAGTGATGTTAGGTTATCCAATGCATTTAATATTTGATCAGTGAAATCATATATATTATTTTCTATTGAAAAGCCTTGCTGAACAACCAATTTGACATTTTGTTAGTACTTCATTTTTACAAATGTTTGATGCTACTCTTGAATACATTACTTTTTCAAAAATTTTGGATAAAGCTGTTAGAAGTGAGTTTGGGCAGTAGTTGTTAGCATCTGAGCTATTCCCTTTTTTATGCAATGGTTTAATAATAACATATATCAGTCTATCTGGAAAAATGCCCTGTTTCAGTGAGCTACTACATATGTGGCTGAGAATCGTTCTTATCTGTAGGGAACAAGCTTTTAGTACTTTGTTGGAAATGCCATCAATTCCATGTGAGCTTTTACCTTTGAGTGAATTTATTATTTTCCTAATTTCAGTAGGAGAAGTGGGTTGAATTTCACATTAATCAAATTGGAGAGGTATTGCCTCTTCCATATACTGCCTCGCAGTTTCTAATGAATAGCTGGATCCTTTTTTCTCTACAACACTTAAAAATGATTATAAAAATGTTTTCTACTTCTGAGTTCTTGTTAACAAACTTTTCATTGGGTTTGATAGAAATACAGCTTCCTGTGCTCTAGGTTGCCCCATTTCTCTTTCATCTATATTCCAAATTGTTTTAATTTTACAGATGTACTAATCTCAGACATAATACACATACTTCTGGACTTTTAATAACTTTTATTAATACAGTGGAGTAGTTTTTATAATGTTTCACTGCATCTGGATTTACTCCTCTTAATTTCAGTATATCCATTGTGGATGATGAACCGTGACTGTGATTTAAATTGGCGTTTATCTGTTAATAAATATGCAACCAGTTTCTTTTTTTACGATTTATTCACGTTTTCGAGCCACTGCAGGCTCATCTTCAGAGAAACATTGTCTAGTGGACCAAGTGTAGCTAGATGCGGTGCTGGTGTGGACTGCACTGCCTTGTGGTATTCACATCAGATTGCTTCTTATAACGTGCATTTGTACGCTATGTACACAAATAAACACAGTATGTAGCTACACTTGATTTTACACCGGCTCACAGGATGTAAAAGTGTCCGTGTCTCGGAAGCAGAACTGTGCTACAGTGGTTTGAGAAGCATTACAGTGCACTCACGTTACTGTCTCGGCGACCAAATTTGCCTGATGTAAATCCAATGGAACCCATCTGGGTAGCTATAGGGCGCCATCACCGCGTACGCAAATCAGCGGTACGTTTTTCCCGCGAATTACATGACCTGTATGTGTACATCTAATGCTACGTACCTCCACAAATCTACCAACAAACTGTCGGATCGCTGATACGCAGAATCAATTATGTATTTCGTTCCAAAGTGCTATTAAGCTATTAAGCAGGTGGTCATAATGTTTTGGTTCATCAGTATAGCACCCCTAGAATAACAAGGTACAAATTCCGGGACATGAATAACAAAATGTGATAAAAATTTAACCCATGATTTTCTAAATTACTTCTGTTAAAAAAAGGTTCTGGAGTGAAATAAAGTCATAAACGAGCAGTATGCAACAATTATTACAAGGTATTGTTAATTTTTACAAAATGACAAAGCCAATAATAATTATAATGTCAATGTGTTTTATTATAACATTGTTCCAATCTTTGGAGCTATGAGATAGTACTTATCTTTTGCAATAAATTAATCGTTTTATTATAACATTACAAAACACAGGAGAATATGTCATAAAACACAAGGAGAGTCACTGAATCAAAAAAAGTATTATTTAGCACAGTAATTTGTATATCGGCAGAAACAAATAAATCTAACAACTTCGAATGCAAATAAATTAATTTCAAAATTTGATGAAATTTTATATATTCAAAATATTTTCAACCAAACTGTTACAACATTTTTGACAAAAATTTGCACACTGGCTTCGAACAGACACAGTATTTTTTTTTTTAATTGGTTCTCGTGTTGCTGATCCTGGAGTGTTGTTGGGGTCTTCAGTTTCCGAAGACTGGTTTGATGCAGCTCTCCATGCTACTCTATCCTATGCACGCCTCATCATCTCCGAAAAACTTCTGCAACCTACACCCTTCTGAACCTGCTTATTGTATTCTTATTATACACTGGAGAGCCAAAGAAACTGGTGCACCTGCCTAATATCGTGTTTGGCCCCCGCGATCACGCAGAAGTGCCGCAGCACGACGTGGCATGGACTCGACTAATGTCTGAAGTAATGCTGGAGGGAACTGACACCATGAATCCTGCAGGGCTTTCCATAAATCCGTAAGTTGCAAGGCATCCCAGATATGCTCAATAATGTTCATCTCTGGCGAGTTGTGTGGCCAGTGGAAGTGTTTAAACTCAGAAGAGTGTTGCTGGAGCGACTCTGTAGCAATTCTGGACGTGCGGGTTGTCGCACTGTCCTCCTGGAATTGCCCAAGTCCGTCAGAATACACAATGGACACGAATAGATGCAGGTGGCGTGTCACCTGTCAGTCTTATCTAGACGTATCAGGGGTCCTACATCACTCCAACTGCACACGCCCAGCACCATTACAGAGTCTCCACTAGCTTGAACAGTCCCCTGCTTCCATGCAGGATCCTTGGATTCATGAGGTTGTCTCCATATCCTAACACGTCCATTCGCTCGAGACAATTTGAAACGAGACTCGTCCGACCAGCAACATGTTTCCTGTCATCAACAGTCCAATGTCGGCGTTGACGGGCCCAGGCGAGGCGTAAAGCTTTTTATCGTGCAGTCATCAAGGGTACACGAGTAGGCTTTCGGCTCCGAAATCCCATATCGATGATGTTTCGTTGAATGGTTCGCACGCTGACACTTGTTGATGGCCCAGAATTGAAATCTGCAGCAATTTGCGGAAAGGTTGTACATCTGTCACTTTGAACGATTTTCTTCAGTCGTCATTGGTCTCGTTCGTGCAGGATCTTTTTCCGGCCTGAGCGATGTCAGAGATTGGTGTTTTACCGGATTCCTGATATTCACGGTACACTCGTGAAATGGTCGAATGGGAAAATTTCCGCTTCATCGCTAGCTCGGAGATTCTGTGCCCCATCGATTGTGCGCCGACTATAACACCACGTTCAAACTCACTTAAATCTTGATAAGCTGTCAATGTAGTAGTAGTAACCGATCTTACAACTGCGCCAGACACTTGTTGTCTTATATAGGCGTTGCAGACCGCAGCGCGATAGTCTGCCTGTTGAACATATCTCTGTGATTGAATACGCATGCCTATACCAGTTTCTTTGGTGCTTCAGTGCATCTTTCCCCTAGAAGTGCATCTTTCCCCTAGTGAAATATGGTTCTAAATCCATGTATTTGTCCTCTAGCCATTCCTGCTTAGCCATTTTGTACTTCCCGTCAGTCCCCTTTTTTAGACGTTTGTAATCCCTTTTTTCTGCTTCATTTGCTGCGTTTTGATATTTTCTCCTTTTAGAAGTTAAATTCAGCATCTCTGGTTTTATCTAACGATTCTTATCAGGCCTTGTCGTTTTATCTTTTGATCCTCTGCTGCTTTCATTATTTCATGTCTCAAAGCTACCCGTTCGTCTTCTGCTGAATTTCTTTCCGATGTTCCCAATTTCTTTAGTTTTAATCTAACGAATAAATTGTGATCAGAATCCAAATCTGCCCCTGGAAATGTCTTGTATTTTAAAATCTGGTTCCGAAATCTCTGTCTTATCGTCATATAATCAATCTGAAATCTTCCATTGTCTCCAGGTCCCTCCCACATATTCAGCTTTCTTTCATGATTCTTAAAACAAATCTTAGCGATGATTAAATTATGCTCTGTGCAAAACTCTACCAGGCGCCGTCCTCTTTCATTTCTTTCTCCCAGGCCATATTCACCTGCTATTTTTCTTTCTCTTGTTTTACGTACTATCGAATTTCAGTCCCCAATCAATTGAATTTTCATCTCCGTTAACTATCTAATAATTTCTTTTATCTCGTCATACATTCCTTCAATATCATCATCACGTGCAGTGCTAGGTGACATGTGAACTTATTATATACCACTGTGTTGGGCGTGGGCTTCGTGTCTACATTGACCACAATAATGCGTTCACTATGCTGGAATAGCGCTCGCAAAATCGTCAAAATCTGTTCCAACGGTATGCGAAGCTCTTTAGGCATTTTTGCTTCTTGTTTTTTCATGAGTCTGTCTTTCATTTCTCCTTCGACCAGACCAACCGCCAAGGACTTGGAGAAAATTGCTTCGGTTGTTTGTGCCGCCGTTCCCCTTATACAACACACAGGCGATTATCCCTACCGTATCTAAAAGCCCACACATATATAGCACAGGCAGCGCCTGGTTTTTCGTGGTGTGGTCTTATTGTGGCATAGTTATCATTGTAGATAAGTACTTTGTTCGATTTCTGTGCCTCCTCATCTACTTACCTATCTCATGCAACGTTGACAGTAGAATAACATTCTATTCTTAACTTATAATTGTAGCATTTCCTCTTTCCTGCGTATGAATGAAGACGAAGAAACAGACCTACTCTTGCTTTGAAGCATGCTGGGATTCGGTTTTTTTTTTTTTTTTTGCTCAAGGTACCACAAGGTACCACCAATGTCAAATTTTTGTCGCCTGCTTTACAAGAAGCAAACTAATTGTCCATCGCAGTGTTCCGGCTGATTCCATTGTTCCGGCTGATTCCATAAATATGATCACATAACATGCAGGAATCGAAACATCTTTATCCCTAGTTTCTTTTCCCCAACATGGGGCGGCCCCTTAAAAATAATACGCCTTCACATCACAAAATAAACTATCTTTAGTCCATATTTGTTTGGTTTGCTTCCCAGATATATTTTGAATGGGCATTTACTTCGGAAGCTAAGGAGTGCCTCGTCAGTGGTTAGGGGAGCTGAAGGAAGTGTGCAGTTCTTGATTGCGCTTGACAAACATACACCATAAATTACGGAATGCGGTGAATTTGTCTGCTGTTCTTCTTTGCAATCGTGGCTCTTGGTCATCAAATCTTAGATTATTGATCAAAAATTCGAATTGATTTTTCGTTATAACACCTCGGAAAAATGGGGACCCGTATACCACAGACCACGCATCAACACAGCTGCCATGGGCGTTCCTTAGAGCCTCACTCGTAAAAAGTATGCCAAATTGCCAAATAATGCTTTTATTTCTTTTTGGCTGGTATCTACAGTATATCATTAGGACGATGTAAATTTTGTCCTTGCATCACTAATTTTGTTGAATACGTAACTAACGGTGAAACCATGTCATCAGTAAACAACAATTCATATAATTTCGAGGAGAATCCCCTGTTTCTTGCTTTACCATGAGGTATTCGTACCACTATATTCCTTGCTAGCACTTTGGACGCATTTTTATGGAAAGAGTGTGTGTTACACAGCACCCATTTATGCCATACAAAATTTCCATTACCTGCTGATCGTCTTCATCTCATGAATCAGTCTCAAAAGGTGTTAGATCAAATTCATCATCCTCCATGTCGTCGGTGATATGACCATCTTCAGGTTCGTTCACATCTTCCTTGAGTCACTATAATATTCATTTGAGGCCTCCTGACGTTTAAATTCTCGTATCATTTCCTCCGTGGTACTTATTAGTTTGACAGAAGAGATTTTCTACGTCTTCAAAGAAAAGTACCGCCTACTTTGTATTATATATATATATATGTAAGTGACAATGCAGGGTGATTTTTTTACCCCGACGGAAAATTTCCTAATTCCCCTGTTAAAGGATAACGGAGAATGAAGCCTGAGAGATTATAACATCCCGAACGCGAACTATAATACTGAATGGGAAGGTAAACAAACACTCCCGCCCAAGAAGCCAATAGTACCAAAATAGGATAACAAATTACTTGGACTGTGGCAATTGTTTACCCCACCTTGTTATTTTGTTTTCTTAAGAAATGCAGAGTATACAATTCTTTATTTTGCTCTCGTTTCTTCATATTAAACTCCTAGTTTTTTGTATTAAGATATTTTATAGACGAGCTTGTGGATCATAGATGTCAGAAAGACAAAATAATTTTTTATTGCGAACCTAAAGTTGGCGTTTCTGATGAACGGAACAGTAATTTTGAGCGCAGCTGTAGTTCCACCTTCTTATGGCGTGTGCAGAGACCTCAAGCAACTAGTGTTTTTTCCTAGACCAAATGCGTAAATTCATCTATCCATCAATATCAAACTAAAACATAGGCAGGTCCGGGGGAGGAGGGGGCAAAAGGGTCATTCGTCGTCTCCCCCTCCCCCCCCCCCCCCAAGTCCTTACTGTATTCGCCCCTGGGCCTATAGCAAACATCGAAATCTTCCTTCCCCATCTGGGCTTTACAGAGAAGTGAAACACTGACAGAAAGCTACACGTCTTACATTGATTTAGGGCAACAATACAGTAACAGTACGAATTCTTTGGGATGCGTTGTGTGCACTATGAACGAAAAGTGCAAACTGGCTGGATAGGCGACTTCGTTGGAGTCTCAGGCATGCCTCTTACACGTCGATTACCTTTTCTGGTGTCAGCACTTTCAATCGACCACTTTTGGCCGCGTCTGACACATTTCCTGTCTCCTGGAACTTGTAGACTTGTTTTGGTGCATCCTCAGCTGTCTTTTAGTAAAAGTAAAGCGAGTCTCGGCATAAATGGCACATGCAATCTACTGGACTGTGCTTTCTTAGAAATACGAGCTGTCCCGTTCCGTTTGTGTACATCTGATACTGTTGCGTGGCCGTGTATTATCCGACATTCAAAAAAGTAAACTTGCCGTATATAAGAGTACAGAAACGACCGTAAATCCAGTTGTAGTAAAGACAGACGAATACATTACTAGGGCACGTGCCTCGAGTATTATCATGGGAGAGGCGTGTTTTAACATACGGAGATCGGGAACTTATTCAATTCAGGGATTTTCCATCGTGTGTTACCCACCGTTACCATTACGGTAACGCTCGCGCGGAGTAATTAATCTTGATTTAATATTCCATCTTTCTAGTATACTGTTCGATGATCTGTTGAAAAATCTGTAACGCCCTCCCGCTTGGGTATTATACGCAATTATCCGGCAAGATATACGGTCATAGGCATATCATTACGGTAATCGACCGGCCGTTGTTCGCTAAACGGCCTCACTGTAATATATAGATAGAGGCATCGCTGAAAATGTTGCTTTATTGCACAGCTATTAACCGACCTCGAAAAACGCTATATCTGGAAGGTACGGTTCTTCGTTAAAGAAGCACGAATCACTTCACCGGCAGTATTTTACATCTCGTTTTGCTCTCTTATCTCGAATCAGATCTCCTTGGCGTACAAGCGATTCAAGATGGTCTGCATTCCTTCCGGCAGAGAAGAAAAATTTGTGCGCGACTGCGAAAGATCGGGGCAGGCTTCATACCTGCAAAAACAGACGAGCTCTCGTGGCTAGTTACAAGGTGGTGGTAAGGATGGGGGGAGGGTGGGGGGAGAGGGGCAGCTGGGTGCGGAAGGTATTAGCGATAAACGTCGTCCAAGTTAATAATACATGGGTCTTGCATATTTACGAACACGAACCGTTAGGTTCCTATTATATCAACCAGAAAAGGGAGAAAAATTGCCTCACCGGTAATGGCAACTGACGAGTACGTGAAAGGACTTAATGAAACTGTCCGTACTTGCCTCGTCTGGAGCCCGGCTGGAGAGTAAATTTGTGTTCAGTCAGAGTCATACAGCACGGCTAAAATACGTCACGTCGGCTCTTTCAAAAAAGGCAAAGCGTACATAAACACGCGTAAATAATAATACACGTCTCCCCAACTCAATGGAGTTCGCGGAATACAGAGGACCATGCCAACAGGTAATATTGTAAGCGTTTCGACGAAGCCCCTGCGCCCATGTCAACAATTTGGATGAATGGATGAATTTCATTTTTTGGTTTCGGGAAAATCCCATTCGACTAGATACGGCGTTAAATTACATGCTGAGCTTAATTGGATGTTGAATACAGTTGTACTGTATACAACTCCGTACCTAAACGCAACATTTGTCGGACTTCACCAGTAGAATACAAGGCACTATACGTAATAAAAAAAACAAAACAGTTTTGAACATATAAGTTTACAGTAGCGTTAAAAAAAGTAATATACTGTTACTGGATAATCCATTCAGTTGTTTCATTGATGATATTTAATTCACATGATCGATTTCAAAATTATACAGTTTCATCTTCAGGAGTGCTTGTGGCAGTCTAATTCAATCGAAACATTGAAATACATAACGAAACCACGTCGAAAAGTAGTCGTCGTCGGCTGATACTCGTATCCGAGTTTTCATTTCTCTCCTGAGATTTCCTTTGTCACAGTTCAGGCGTGGAAGTGTCGTTGATGGCTTAGCAATCCAATCCTAACGTGGAACAGGCGGCCACAGACATTACAGCTGATGGAAGGTGGAGGACGTGGCTGAGCCTGGAGGAGTTTACGTCTCTGGCGTTTGTCATTCTCCATTCTTCGACGTTCCAGCTCAAAGTTTTGAAGAGCATTTGAGGTAACTGAGCGCCAGCGACTTCGGTCTTCTGCTATTGTGGACCAGTTACTCAGATCGATGTTCAAGTTTTTCAGATTTTTCTTGTACTGATCCTTATAACGTTTGAGAGGGGCACCTCGTGGCCTTTTACCTGTGCTCACTTCGCTGTACAGCATTTGGCGTGGAATTCTGTCATTTTTCATCCGCTGGACATTTCCGACCCATCTGAATTGATGCCCAATGATAAGAGCTTCCATGCTATGCATTTTTGCTTTCTCTAGAACAGCCGTGTTGGATATGAAGTCATCCCATTTCAGGTTCATGATATATCTTAGCTTCTGTTGGTTGAAGCGTTCTAGTTTCTTCAGATCGCAGCGATACAACGTCCAGGTTTCGCAACCATATAGCAGGGTGGAAATGACTACAGCTTTGTACACCATCAGTTTGGTGTACAGTATTAGGTCTTTATTCAGGAAGACACGCTTTGTAAGACGACCAAATTCTACATGTGCAGCACGTACTCTATTCTCCACATCTTTTCCAGATGAGCAGTTGGATGACAGTATGCTTCCCAGGTAGAGGAAATGGTCCACTTGTTCCAGGAGTGTATCATAGATGGATATGCTGAAGTCAGGAACGGAGGAGCCAGGAGTTGGCTGCGCCATCACCTTTGTCTTTGAAATATTGATGGAGAGACCAAATCGTTCGTACGCCCTGCTGAAGGAATCAACTGACAGCTGCAACTCTGCAGGTGAATGAGCTGGAGAGGCATTGTCATCAGCATACTGCAGCTCTGTCACACGAGTGGTACTGGTAGTAAAGCCAAAGTGAACATTAAATATGCAAGTTCCTGCGTGTGGCCAGTATGAAAGCCAAACATACTGCGCACTAACTGAAGTTACATGCCCGCCAAACGAAAACTTTGTTGATTTGTAAATCGGCTGGATAAAAGAACAGATTGATGAATGGGGAAAAAACTCATCGGTTAATACGTGTGTTTCTCTAAGTATCAAGACACATTGCCCGCATCCCGTTTAATCATTAAAAAACAGACCCTTACAGAGACACACGACCCTCTGCAGAGTCATCTGTGAACAATTTGTAACAACAAATCAGATTCAACATCGCAGAGGCTGCCAAGTCACTCGGGGATACGGATCCTTAGTTGTAATTTGACTACGCTGAGAAGATTTTTCGAAGGTGCCGCTGGTAGTCGAAGAAAGTTGGCACCAGTTGGGTGACACACACCGTGGTCGTTCGGAAGGGGCAGAGGGATTGGCGGTTCAGCGGTAGAGCCTCAGGCATTCTAAGCGACTCATGGATTCCACATTACCGCAGCTATCTGTTTCGGCCTTCGCACGGTATCGGCACGTTGCATCTCTGGATCCGACGTGTTTTCACACTTAGTGTATTTGTCAGAGTGCCTAACGCATTCCTAATACAAAGAGCCGGTCAGGTTGTTAATCTAACGACAAGTATCTCATGTGATTCTTGCGCTCATCAGCAATAAGTTCACGGACGACATAACAGCACTTTCCCATCACGTCCTTTCCTCAACCTACGTTTTATTTACCAACGAATATTTTGAGCAGACTGGCGGTGTTGCCATGGGCAGTTCTCTCTCGCCTTTTTCATGGAAGACTTTGAGGAAAGGGCACTAGATTCGGCACAACTTAAACCGAGAGTTTTCTGGCGACATGTAGATGACACTTTTGTATTGTGGCCCCACGGTAAAGAAGAACTGTCACGGTTCTTACAACATATGAATGCAATCCACAAGAACATCCAGTTTACGATGGAAATAGAGAAGGATGGTTGCTTGCCGTTTTTGGACATCTTGGTTACTAAGAGAGTGGATGGTTCATTAGGGCATTCTGTCTACCGTTAGCCAACACATACGGACCTTTACCTGCAAGTGTCGAGTTGCCGTCATCCTTCGCAAACTATCGGCGTCCTTAGAACGTTGGTGCACCGGGCTCATATTGTTTCTGATGGAGACAGCCTTACAAAGTAGCTGGAACGTTTAGAGCCGGTGTTCAGAGGTAATGGTTACCCTCCACATCAGATTATAACAGCGCTAAGAAGGAAGAAGCGAGACCACCCACAACATCAAGAAGATAAGGAGCTATTCAAGTCCAGGGCGTTCCTTCCACACGCCGGCAACCTTTCATCTAAAATTGGCAGGATCCTAAGGAAACATCAAGTTAAAGTAGTCTTCTGGCCACCGGCGAAGATTAGTGCCCTTATCGGTTCAGTAAAGGACGATCTGGGTATGCGGAAGGCCGGGATCTATAAAATTCCTTGCCAGTGTGGCAAATCTTACACCGGTCAGACGACACGCACAGTACGTGACAGGTGCGTTGAACACGAACGCCACACTCGCCTCTCGCAGCCCAGTAAGTTGCCGTAGCTGAGCACTGTATTACCACAGGACACGCTATGGATTTTTCTGCCACGAAAATCTCGGCCCCAGCGAAAACTTTCTGGGATTCAGTAATTAAAGTATCTGTGGATATACGCCTAGCGCAAAATCTTATAAATCGTGATGGCGGTTTTCAACTGGACGAGGCTTGGGACCCGGTGATCTCTCTAATTTCCTCTGAGAGAACACAGTTTATTCATAATGACACGTCTGGCGACATCTGACGTCCGTTTTTAGCGACGTGGGCGCGCATTTCGACAGTGGGCGGACATGTAGTTTTCACCTTTAGGCATGCGCCTGCTCTTCACTGAGAGAACAGTAGCTCCAGAGAGCGCGGATTTCGATAGAGGACGCTCCTGTGACGGAGGCCAATGCGCATGCATTTTCGCGCGAATTTTTGGCTATAAACTTGACTCCAGGAACTTGCAATCTCCCGTGGCGGGCACTTACATGAAGATGGCTGGACCATTGCTAGCCGAAATATCGTAGCAAGAAGTCGACGCGATCCGGCTGCAATCCCGAAATCTCATCGAACGACAAGTATCTCCCTAGAGGCCAGCATTGCTACTCATCATATCCTATAGTTTGGAGATCTGTGTTGTAACGAAAAGACACTCAAGTCAACTACAAGCTTACAAATGAGATTCCTTAGGTGTGCTCCTCAAAAGACAGGGGGAGGCAAGGGCAGAAACAGGAGAGATCTTCATGTCGAAGTGACCGTGAGACTGAAGTGGTCTGGTCATGTGGAATGGATGCAGCCCAGCTGAAGAGCAGTTAGACGTCCCAGAAAGATGTGGCTGGACACGATTCGAGAAGAGACACATTATGTGGGGGCGCAACATCATTAGAGTACGGAACAAAACGTCATCGCGCAACTAAAGCTCAATCACTACTCGCGAGCAGCGAGTGCAAATCTCGCCAGCTTCCAGAACACACAGCCGTTCTCCTCTCTGATTGGCTGGAATGTAATATAGCTAATCCACTTAATAATTTAATACCTTTTCACTCGCAGCACGGTAATTTCCTTCCTTGGTCAGTCACCAACTCTGAATTTCATCTAATTATTTCCCAAACTTTGTATCTCTCTAAAGGTAAAAAAACTCCAGGCAACGTCATCTTTATTTGTATTTAAAGACAGAAGTAAAGGTTTCGTTTTTATAATTCTTAACCGACAGGAAGAAGATGCTGTGATATGCAAATGATTAACTTTTCAGAGCATTCACACAAGGTTGGCGCCGGTGGCGACACCTACAACATGCTGATATAGGGAACTTTCCAACCGATTTCTCATACACAAACAGCAGTTGACCGGCGTTGTCTGGTGAAACGTTGTTGTGATGCCCCGTGCCACGAGAAGAACTGCGTACCATCACGTTTCCGACTTTGATAAAGGTCGGATTGTAGCCTATCGCGATTGCCGTTTATCGTATCGCGACATTGCTGCTCGCGTTGGTCGAGATCCAATGACTGTTAGCAGAATATGGAATCGGTGGGTTCAGGAGGGCCGGCCGCGGTGGTCTAGCGGTTCTAGGTGCTCAGTCCGGAACCGCGCGACTGCTACGGTCGCAGGTTCGAATCCTGCCTCGGGCATGGATGTGTGTGATGTCCTTAGGTTAGTTAGGTTTCAGTAGTTCTAAGTTCTAGGGGCCTGATGACCACAGATGTTAAGTCCCATAGTGCTCAGAGCCATTTGAACCATTTTGGTTCAGGAGGGTAATACGGAACGCCGTGCTGGATCCCAACGGCCTCGTATCATTAGCAGTCGAGATGACAGGCATCTTATACGCATGGCTGTAACGGAGCGGGTAGCCACGTCTCGATCCCTGAGTCAACACATGGGGACGTTTGCAAGACAACAGCCATCCGCATGAACAGTTGAATGACGTTTGCAGCAGCTTGGACTATCAGCTCGCAGACCATGGCTGCGGTTACTCTTGACGCTGCATCACAGACAGGAGCGCTTGCGATGGTGTACTCAACGACGAACCTGGATGCACGAATGGCAAAACGTCATTTTTTCGGATGAATCCAGGTTCTGTTTGCAGCATTATGATGGTCGCATCCGTGTTTGGCGACATCACGGTGAACGCACATTGGAAGCGTGTATTCGTCATCGCCATGCTGGCGTATCACCCGGAATGATGGTATGGGGTGCCATTGGTTACACGTCTCGGTCACCTCTTGTTCGCATTGACGGCGCTTTGAACAGTGGACCTTACATTTCAGATGTGTTACGACCCGCGGCTCTACCCTTCATTCGAACCTTGCGAAACCCTACATTTGAGCAGGATAATGCACGACCGCATGTTGCAGGTCCTGTACGGGCCTTTCTGGATACAGAAAATGTTCGACTGCTGCCCTGGCCAGCACATTCTCCGGATCTCTCACCAACTGAAAAAGTCTGGTCAATGGTGGCCGAGCAACTGGCTCGTCACAATACGCCAGTCACTGCTTTTGATGAACTGTGGTATCGTGTTGAAGCTCTGTTTGACTCAATGCCCAGGCGTATCAAGACCGTTATTACAGTCAGAGCTGGTTGTTCTGGGTACTGATTTCTCAGGATCTATGCACCCAAATTGCGTGAAAATGTAATCACATGTCAGTTCTAGTATAATATATTTGTCCAATGAATACCCGTTTATCATCTGCATTTCTTCTTGGTGTAGCAATTTTAATGGCCAGTAGTGTAATTATGAAAAAATTTCAAGATTAATATGTCACATATACGCTGTATTCATCACCTTTCTGACTCTGATAACAGAGTAAATAAAAATAATTGTTGTTGTTGTTGTTGTTGTCTTAAGTCCTGAGACTGGTTTGATACAGCTCTCCATGCTACTCTATCCTGTGCAAGCTTCTTCATCTCCCAGTACCTACTGCAACCTACATCCTTCTGAATCTGCTTAGTGTATTCATCTCTTGGTCTCCCTCTACGATTTTTACCCTCCATGCTGTCCTCCAATGCTAAATTTGTGATCCCTTGATGCCTCAAAACATGCCCTACCAACCGATCCCTTCTTCTAGTCAAGTTGTGCCACAAACTTCTCTTCTCTCCAATCCTATTCAATACCTCCTCATTAGTTACGTGATCTACCCACCTTATCTTCAGCATTCTTCTGTAGCACCACATTTCGAAAGCTTCTATTCTCTTCTTGTCCAAACTAGTTATCATCCATGTTTCACTTCCATACATGGTTACACTCCATACAAATGCTTTCAGAAACGACTTCCTGACACTTAAATCTATACTCGATGTTTACAAATTTTTCTTCTTCAGAAACGATTTCCTTGCCATTGCCAGTCTACATTTTATATCCTCTCTACTTTGACCATCATCAGTTATTTTACTCCCTAAATAGCAAAACTCCTTTACTACTTTAAGTGTCTCATTTCCTAATGTAATTCCCTCAGCATCACCTGATTTAATTTGACTACATTCCATTATCCTCGTTTTGCTTTTGTTGATGTTCATCTTATATCCTCCTTTCAAGACACTGTCCATTCCGTTCAACTGCTCTTCCAAGTCCTTTGCTGTCTCTGACAGAATTACAATGTCATCGGCGAACCTCAAAGTTTTTACTTCTTCTCCATGAATTTTAATACCTACTCCGAATTTTTCTTTTGTTTCCTTTACTATGGAATACAATTACGCTTGAAAGCTGAAAACATTACGTATGTTATACTCTTATGAACAAAATGCGCTTAATTAACTATTTAGCGAAAAAGTATTGCTTTTAATTCATCCTCTGATCTATTCACAAAAAAGTATTAACGAGTCAGAATGTTGCTTTTGATAGAAAGCTCTAAAATTCAGGTTTTAGGTAATTTTGAATCTCTCTGAAGTTACTTCAGCTATAGGACTGAAACGTACAGGAGTTAACTACTGTTATTCTGGAATTTCACAGCGTTTGTTATCGGGAAATGACCTGCAGTGTGCGTGCATGCGGACGACTGGGGACACCTTCCCACCGTGGCCCACCAACACGAATCTTACAGCTTCCTAATCGTCAATGCATATACCTAAGTCACACACAGCATTGCCTAGGTAGATGTGTGTAACGGTTCATCCTATTAACACCGAGTGGCGCGGAAGAAAGATAGTGCGCTTCCTGTATACGTATGTGTCGGATTTCCGCAAGTGTTGTAAGTTCAACTTTTGGATGTGACCAACCAACGCGTTTAATGCAATGAGTTCAGTGAAGGGGATGGGAGACAAGCAGTTACTTGTATTGGATTTCGTAGCCAAAAACGATCATTCTGAAGTAGTTGCATACCGCAAATTCTGTTGATAGCAGCAGCCTCCAAATTAATTCTGACGCAAGTGACGTTACAATGAACACAGTAATTAGCTGTAGTAAACCAGATATCGGACGAAATGTGAAGGAAGCTCATATTGATGGCACCTGTAAAGAACAGTTGTTGAAATATCAGGCAGGAACAGGATTATTGTGCCAAACACGATTCTGGAAATTTAATGTCACATGACGGTGAGTTTAATGATTGGGATTTCGATCTCCCCTGAAGTTCCGAACTGAAGCTAGCGATTTACTTCCGCAAAGGCATTTTCAAAATGGTCCTAAGAAAACCAGGTAATAGAAATTTGTGGTGATATTAGAAAAAAGCAAATTGTCCACAGAGTGAACAGTTCTAAGTGCTTCGCCGTTCTTGCTGACTAAACGACAACACTGCAAGAACTGAACATCTGTCTTTGTGCGCTCGGTATGAAATTTTAGAGTGAAATGTCATTCGTGAAGCTACCTTGATGTTTATACCTGTTACAAACTTAAGTAGGCATGGGCTGGCGAACTTAACATTATACAATTTGAAACAAATCGGTGATAAGTGTGAATTTTCGGTGGATCAGAGAGACCACAGAGTAGCCGCAATGAACGCCATTTACGGGGCACACTATCCTTCGTTAGAAAAAATAATGCCCAATGGCTGTTTGTGTACATTGCTACGGCCACCCTTTAAGCCTAGCCGTATCTGATCTGATTCGGCCGGCCGAAGTGGCCGAGCGGTTCTAGGCGCTTCAGTCTGGAACTGCGAGACCGCTACGGTCGCAGATTCGAATCCTGCTTCGGGCATGGATGTGTGTGATGTCCTTAGGTTAGTTAGGTTTCAGTAGTTCTAAGCTCTAGGGGACTGATGGCCTCAGATGTTAAGTCCCATAGTGCTCAGAGTCATTTGAACCATTTGATCTGATTCGTGTTCTCTGAATGCTATCAGAAATTGCATAGAGACAGTACAATCCATCTGAACTTTCTTTAGCAGTTTCGATAAACATATTGATGTTCTTAAGCAATCTATCAAAGCTTTGTTACCAGCGACCAGGCACTCGAAACTTTTGGCAATGTGCGAAACTCTGTTGGTGAGCTGGTGCTCATGTTTTGCTTCATCAATGTACTGTTAATGTTCCTTATAATACTTCTCAGTTTTTTGTCTTCAGCTACTGCCCACGTTCGTATATTTTTGTGATTCTCTCTGTCAGACTTCCTCTCGTCGAACATTTTTGAGTCCGCTCCATGTTCATAGCTTCCTGTATGAGGTACACAAGCGAAATTTTTTTTTTTTTAAAGATTATGTTTACGAACAGGCATGAACGCGTCACAAATAGGAACTGTTCACACAACCCAAGCAGAAGCAAGATGAAAGGGCTGCAGTGAGCGAAGTTACGGGTTCCAGTGAACACCTTTCTCAAGCTTTCCGCCATAACACAATGCTGGGAAATGGCCGAGAGAGGGCTAGGCGTTCCGCCACCGCTGCGCGGTCCATTGTGGAGTACAATGTAGGCGATACACACAATGAGTTTCCCAAAGAGAGTGGGCTCTGGCCGCTGACAAGGATCTGCGCACGTCGGCTGCCTTCGCTGTAGCCTTATTGCTCAGGGCTACTGTTTTCACACTTTGGGGATAGTGCAATAACGCAGATAAAAGTCGATATTCTGCCAAAAACATCTGGGAAATGCAGCACTCTCTAGCTTAAAAACATTTGATGGCTACCTAGACCTTTGTCAGTCAAAATAAAAATATCCAAATCGTTCGGCCACGTCATTTTTCGTTTTCGGCCTTTGTTTTCGAACATTCCAAAAGCAGCGCTCTCGGGCTTCTTGCCGAGTCAGTTCAGGGTAAAACCTCCAGCTTTCGACGATTACCTCCATCGTCTTCGTCTGGAGCAACTGATAGCCATAAGTGCAGCTGTGGTGACCTTCATAGCCCAAAGACGGCTTCTGATTGGTCGGTAATTACGTCATGCTGTCGCGGAGAGTGTCAACGTCTGCGCCACCGCTTCCACCGCAGCGTAAATATTGCGACGAATGTCTTTGGTCCTCTCTGCATCGAGAGCTCGCTTCCACGCACCGCTAAGATTATGTCCGCTGTCACGGTTGAAGATTTTCTCATGCTTTTTTATTTCGACAGCCTGGAGCAAAACTTTTGTTTCGCCAAACAGTATTTTATGTTTGTTTGTGAGGCTGTGCTCCGTAACTGCACATTTCTCCAGTTATCTGTTTTTAATATGCCACTGACGTGGTGCACAGCGGTTGGAAGCGGTACGGATGGACTGACCGATTTAATTGCTTCCACAATCACAAGATACGTCGTAAATTCCAGGAATCCTGCGGCCGAGACTGATCTAAACAGGGCGTAGCATCTACTTTATCGTCTTCGGAGGTCGGGAATGCAACCGCTGACTCGTTACGTAAATTTTCAACATTTTCACGTATCCTTTTTGTGGAGAATGCTAACTTCATGTCACCTGACCCATAGCCGTTATTTCGGAACACATACCTTTTTGCTCGCGTATCATGTCGTTTCTGGAAACCCAGAATCTACTCTGTAGGAATCAACATGGATTCCGGAAACAACGATCGTGTGAGACCCAACTCGATTTATTTGTTCATGAGACCCAGAAAATATTGGATACAGGCTCCCAGGTAGATGCCATTTTCCTTGACTTCCGGAAGGCGTTCGATACAGTTCCGCACTGTCGCCTGATAAACAAAGTAAGAGCCTACGGAATATCAGACCAGCTGTGTGGCTGGATTGAAGAGTTTTTAGCAAACAGAACACAGTATGTTGTTCTCAATGGAGAGACGTCTACAGACGTTAAAGTAACCTCTGGCGTGCCACAGGGGAGTATTATGGGACCATTGCTTTTCATTATGTATATAAATGATCTAGTAGATAGTGTCGGAAATTCCATGCGGCTTTTCGTGGATGATGCTGCAGTATACAGAGAAGTTGCAGCATTAGAAAATTGCAGCGAAATGCAGGAAGATCTGCAGCGGATAGGCACTTGGTGCAGGGAGTGGCAATTGACCCTTAACGTAGACAAATGTAATGTATTGCGAATACATAGAAAGAAGGATCCTTTATTGTATGATTATAAGATAGCGGAACAAACATTGGTAGCAGTTACTTCTGTAAAATATCTGGGAGTACGCGTACGGAACGATTTGAAGTGGAATGATCATATAAAATTAATTGTTGATAAGGCGGGTGCCAGGTTGAGATTCATTGGGAGAGTCCTTAGAAAATGTAGTCCATCAACAAAGGAGGTGGCTTACAAAACACTCGTTCGACCTATACTTGAGTATTGCTCATCAGGTATTGCTGTACCAGCAATACCAGATACCAGGTCGGGTTGACCGAGGAGATAGAGAAGATCCAAAGAAGAGTGGCGCGTTTCGTCACAGGGCTATTTGGTAAGCGTGATAGCGTTACGGAGATGTTTAGCAAACTCAAGTGGCAGACTCTGCAAGAGAGGCATTCTTCGTCGCGGTGTAGCTTGCTGTCCCGGTTTCGAGAGGGTGCGTTTCTGGATGAGGTATCGAATATATTTCTTCCCCCTACTTATACCTCCCGAGGGAGATCACGAATGTAAAATTTGAGAGATTCGAGCGTGCACGGAGGCTTTGCAGCAGTCGTTATTCCCGCGAACCATAGGCGACTGGAACAGGAAAGGGAGGTAATGACAGTGGCACGTAAGGTGCCCTCCGCCACATATCGTTGGATGGCTTGCGAAGTATAAATGTAGATGTAGATGGAGATGATTAATTTCGGAATCCATGTGGTCCTCGCCAGAAACGGTTTTTTCTCTGTGTACCAGCGCATTTAAAGCTGCTCTCTTATGGACTGGATAGTGAAAACTGCGGGCGCTAAGATAAAAATCAATGTGCGTCGGCTTGCGGTACACTGAGTGGCCGAGACATCCAGCTAACTTTCGTTGTACTAAAACATCTAAAAATGGCAGTCTTACCTCTTTCTCTGTCATGACGGTGAATTGGATGTCTGGGTCGATGCTGTTCACATGTTACAGAAAGTGCTCAAGAGCTTCTACGCCGTGTGGCCAAGCTGTATACGTGTCGACAGTATAACGATAAAATGAAGATGGACGAAGGGCAGCCAAATTTACTGCAAGTTCTTCTTAAAAAAATTGGCCACTGCTGGAGACTACGGGTTCTCCGTTGTCCCTAGTTCTAAACTCTACTGTTCCATTTGCGAGTACATCGTGCGTTGCGTCACGGTCTTGCCTAGATTGTTTAGAATAGAACTGAACGCGAAATAGTTCTAATTTCATCACTTCCGAGAGCTGTGATAGGGTTGATAACGGATGCTTTGTGTGGAGGTGTATAGCTGCACAACATACCAAAGAATTTGCCTCTCGCAGTAACCGTCGGCAAACCTCGTTGCCCCCCTGCACTGAAACGACTGCGCGCTGCGAAAGTTACCAAGTTGCCGGTCGCCGGTCGTCCAGCGGCAAATAAAAGAAAAGCGCCCGTTTCTTTCTTCCGCGAAGGAAAATTTGCGACCAGTAACCCAATATCCAGTAGGAATACTCTCCATTAAACGAGCTCCTCTTCAAGACAGTGAAGGCTCAGTGGACGTCGACGGGCCGCCGTGTCATTCTCTGCCTTGCGCAGTCACGCGACTACGGTATTGGGGGGGTGGGGGGGGGGGGTGGGTTGTCGTGCGGTCAGCACACAGCCACCCTCAAATGGATCAAATGGCTCTGAGCACTATGGGCCTTAACATCTATGGTCATCAGTCCCCTAGAACTTAGAACTACTTAAACCTAACTAACCTAAGGACAGCAGACAACACCCAGCCATCACGAGGCAGAGAAAATCCCTGACCCTCCCGGGAATCGAACCCGGGAACCCGGGCGTGGGAAGCGAGAACGCTACCGCACGACCACTAGATGCGGGCACAGCCACCCTCGGTCGGTTTCCGTCTCTGCAGGCCGTGGGGCGGCTACTACTCGGCCAGCTAGCTCCTCAGGAAAAATCTTTGGCGGTACCGGGAATCGAGCCCGAGTCCTCCGCATGTCAGCCAACTACGGCGACCACTCACCAATAGTCTCCGTTATTGGGGTTAAATCCATCTAGATTATTTAACACAGCCAGATTTGACTGGAAATGCCCGAAATCAGGTTGGATCTAAATTATTCAAATATTATCACAAATATACACTACTGGTCATTAAAATTGCTACACCATGAAGATGACGTGCTACACACGCGGAATTTATCCGACAGGACGAAGCAGGCTGGTTCAATTGGCTCTGAGCACTATGCGACTTAACTTCTGAGGTCATCAGTCGCCTAGAACTTAGAACTAATTAAACCTAACTAACCTAACGACATCACACACATCCATGCCCGAGGCAGGATTCGAACCTGCCACCGTAGCGGTCGCTCGGTTCCAGACTGTAGCGCCTAGAACCGCACGGCCACTCCCGCCGGCAGGAAGAAGATGCTGTGATATGCAAATGATTAGCTTTTCAGAGGATTTACAGAACGCTGGCGCCGGTGGCGACACCGACAACGTGCTGACATGAGGGAAGTTTCCGACCGATTTCTCATACACACACGTTAGTTGACCGGCGTGAAACGTTGCGATGCCTCGTGTAAGGAGGAGAAATGCGCACCATCACGTTTCCGACTTTGATAAAGGTCGGATTGTAGCTTATCGCGATTGCGCTTTATCGTATCGCGACATTGCTGCTCGCGTTGGTCGAGATCCAATGACTGTTAGCAGAATATGTAATCGGTGCGTTGAGGAGGGTAATACGGAACGCCGTGCTGAATCCCAACGGCCTCGTATCACTAGCAGTCGAGATGACAGGCATCTTATCCGCATGGCTGTAACGGATCCTGCAGCCACGTCTCGATCCCTGAATCAACTCATGGGGACGTTTGCAAGACAACAAACATCTGCACGAACAGTTGGACGACTTTTGCAGCATCACGGACTATCAGCTCGGAGACCGTGGCTGTGGTTACCCTTGACGCTGCATCAGACAGGAGCGCCTGCGATGGTGTACTCAACGACGAACTTGGGTGCACGAATGACAAAACGTCATTTTTTCGGCTGAAAGCAGGTTCTGTTTACAGCATCATGATGGTCGATTCCGTGTTTGGCGACATCGCGGTGAACGCACATTGGAAGCGTGTATTCGTCATCGCCATACTGGCGTATCACCCGGAATGATGGTATGGGGTGCCATTGGTTACACGTCTCGGTCACCTCTTGTTCACATTGACGGCACTTTGAACAGTGGACGTTACATTTTAGATGTGTTACGACCCGTGGCTCTACCCTTCATTCGATCCCTGCGAAACCCTACATTTGAGCAGGATAATGCACGACCGCATGTTGCAGGTCCAGTACGGGTCTTTCTGAAAACAGAAAATGTTCGACTGCTGCCATCGCCAGCACATTCTCCAGATCTCTCACCAATTGAAAACGTCTGGTCAATGGTGGCCGAGCAACTGGTTCGTCACAATAGGCCAGTCACTACTCGTGATGAACTGTGGTAACGTGTTGAAGCTGCGTGGGCAGCTGTACCTGTACACGCCATCCATGATCTGTTTGACTCAATGCCCAGGCGTATCAAGGCCGTTATTACGCCCAGAGGTGGTTGTTCTGGGTACCGATTTCTCAGGATCTATGAACCCAAACTGCGTAAAAATGTAATTACATGTCAGTCACTAGCATAATATATTTGTCCAATGAATACCCGTTTATCATCTGCATTTCTTCTTGGTGTAGCAATTTTAATGGCCAGTAGTGTAGTTTTGCTAAGCTGTGGCAAAGCGACCTACTTATTAATTAGACCTACTACTGCCGCAGTGAAAGATCTGGAGATGTCTTCAAAAGTAAATCGAAACCAGTAATGAGTATTTGCATTAAGTGAATGTTTAGTTCGTTCTTCGTAAAATATATTACACATTATGGATCAAAAAACCCGCGACACTGGTGTAATATTCTACAGTATTGTATAATATTCTACCAGTGTAGTGAGTTTTATCATTCATAATCAATAATGGGGATGTAATAACAATTTAAAACATGTGCCACGAGTGGTTAAGGAAGTATGAGCTTGGAAACTAGCTCAGACAGCATAATGGTTGAGGCATTTGCTATGTGATACAACAAATTCGCGTTCCAGCCCCAGTGAACAACAGAATTTCATTAGTCGCAGTGTATTCAAGTTTTTCCTCTTCAGGCACCTGCATACTTACGACATTTTTCAGTCTCCAGCAGTGCTAGAAGTAGTTTTCATGTCTCAGTACACGCCAATAGGTGTTCAAACAATGGAAATACCTATATGAACATTTGAATATTCGAAACATCAATTTTTTCACAGTAGAATGTTATAATGCCTTTATCCTAAATCGACCAATGAAAAATTCGAAAATTACACATACTATCTAACACTCTATTCTTTCAGCGTCAGTCTGAAGTAAAAAAGTGAGTAGTGAGATAGAACGAGTACTTATTCTCTACGAGACAGTCCCGGCTCTGGTAATTTTCTTCCCTACATTTCCCAATGCCGTGTCTTCTTCCTCTGTGTGCCTTCGGTGTTTCCTGGCGGCTAGTAGAGCTACAGGGTTGTTGCCAGTCTCGACAAGAATTCCGTGATCCTCATCAGAAGTTCAAAGCTCCTCTGTGAGTGATTTGTAAACAGTAACTTCCGCCAGGTGAGTCAGCTCCACGCAGCTCGCTGCCTAGATACTCCAGTACTTGCAGTTCCTCTACGATTTAACTGTGCTTGCATCCGAGTCTGCAAATCTTAGCAACAATAAGAAGTTCTTTCGTCACAAACTGCTGCACCTAACGTTCATGTGTGGCCAGATATTCCTTCATTATTTTCTCACTGTTTGAAGTGCACAAAAACCGAGAGGACCTAGTCTACCAAAGGCACCCAATCTGGAACGCTTCCTTTAGTATTACTGGGGTAGTAAGTCGCCAAAGAGCCGTCGAAGCAAAAGCCTTGCACCAGACCGCTGAGCTCCTCGCAATCATCGTTATTATTATTATTATATCCCCTATTTCCTGTTCAAAGTGCGATTGGTGGATGACTGTGGGCAAGCCTTCGTATAACATACACCCATCGTAGTCATGTAATGGGGGAGGCAGTATGAGTCGCGACTCTGTTTGGAACATAAACGCACCGAATTTCGACAGTAATCATCTCCGCGATTCCATTCAGCCAAATTCATTGGATCCTATGGAGATGTTTTTAGTCATTATAGCCGCTAGAGATCATATTCTCAGTCAACTTTTTCGAACCTATCTGCTAAGATCGAATAGAGCAGAACTCCTACATGGGTTTTAGACAGTCCCTCTGCATCTTGTAGCTCTCCCTCAGTCTCTGCCCTGCCCTCCCTGCAGCTTTGTGCATTTGATCATCCATATACGAGGTGCATTCAAGTTCTGAGGCCTCCGATTTTTTTTCTCCGGACTGGAAAGAGATAGAAACATGCGCATTGTTTTAAAATGAGGCCGCGTTCATTGTCAATACGTCCCAGAGATGGCAGCACCGTACGGCAGATGGAATTTTACCGCCAGCGGCGAGAATGAGAACTGTTTTAAATACTTAAAATGGTGACGTTTTCCTTACTTGAACAGCGTGCAATCACTCGTTTTCTGAATTTGCGTGGTGTGAAACCAACTGAAATTCATCGACAGTTGAAGGAGACATATGGTGATGGAGTTATGGATGTGTCGAAAGTGTGGTCGTGGGTGCGACAGTTTAATGAAGGCAGAACATCGTGTGACAACAAACCGAAACAACCTCGGGCTCGCACAAGCCGGTCTGACGACACGATCGAGAAAGTGCAGAGAATTGTTTTGGGGGATCACCGAATGACTGTTGAACAGATCGCCTCCAGAGTTGGCATTTCTGTGGGTTCTGTGCACACAATCCTACATGACGACCTGAAAATGCGAAAAGTGTCATCCAGGTGGGTGCCACGAATGCTGACGGATGACCACGTGGCTGCCCGTGTGGCATGTTGCCAAGCAAAGTTGACGCGCAACAACAGCACGAATGGGACTTTCTTTTCGTCGGTTGTGACAATGGATGAGACGTGGATGCCATTTTTCAATCCAGAAACAAAGCGCCAGTCAGCTCAATGGAAGCACACAGATCACCGCCACCAAAATAATTTCGGGTAACCGCCAGTGCTGAAAAAATGATGGTGTCCATGTTCTGGGACAGCGAGGGCGTAATCCTTACCCATTGCGCTCCAAAGGGCACTACGCTAACAGGTGCATCCTACGAAAATGTTTTGAAGAACAAATTCCTTCCTGCACTGCAACAAAAACGTCCGGGAAGGGCTGTGCGTGTGCTGTTTCACCAAGACAACGCACCCGCACATCGAGCTAACGTTACGCAACAGTTTCTTCGTGATAACAACTTTGAAGTGATTCCTCATGCTCCCTACTCACCTGACCTGGCTCCTAGTGACTTTTGGCTTTTTCCATTAATGAAAGACACTCTCCGTGGCCGCACATTCACCAGCCGTGCTGCTACTGCCTCAGCGATTTTCCAGTGGTCAAAACAGACTCCTAAAGAAGCCTTCGCCGCTGCCATGGAATCATGGCGACAGCGTTGTGAAAAATGTGTACGTCTGCAGGGCGATTACGTCGAGAAGTAACGCCAGTTTCATCGATTTCGGGTGAGTAGTTAATTAGACAAAAAATCGGAGGCCTTAGAACTTGAATGCACCTCGTATATGTCTGCAATGAGCAGAAGTTGGAGAGTGATATATCTACCTCCTGCAAACTGTTTAGAAACAGGGTGAGCTGAGTTAATACAACAGGACCATGTGGTTTTGACCACTCTGTGGAAATGAGAACATGCTGTAGCCCCACCAACCTTGTATAGTGTGTAAGGCCAGTGCCAAACAAAGCTTTCTCATGCAACAGGAGGTACTATTAAAGACAGTATGAGCAGTTATGGGAACTGGGAGGACAAAGATTTTGCTGCTGCGGTGAATTGTACTTCCAAATACATTGAGGTACTGCAGTCTGAAGGAGATCTGCATCCCTCAGGCTGCATTCATGTCTGTCACCCGAACATTCTCTCTATCATCGTTATTTTGTACTCTCCAACAGAGAAAAAAAACTATGAAATGTAAAAACTCTGTTGATGTCATCCGACAGAGATCTCGACAAGTTTTTGACGGCATCTTTCTCTTCGAAAGCAAATACCATGTGTACACTAGCATCGTGCATATGTGGTGATCCTATTAATTTATACGTGTATTGATCCACTCAGTCACCTGCTGCACAAACTGGAGTAAAGTTTCATCACCTGTACTGTAGGAGGACCATATTCCACAGTCTGTCAGTAGCAAGACAGGGTCCCCGTTTTGCTGTTTTTTCTGCTGTAACACATCCAAGCACTGTATGACTACAGCTTTGTCAACCGCCATACATTTTGGTTTTTCCACCATTACTTTGAGGTCTGTGTCATGTTATAAACTTACATTAACACATTTAGATCCATTGCCTCTCACAGAAACCTGGGCATTGCACAGTGCAAATTATGCTGCTGCTCCCATATTATGCCGAATCTTGCGCATGCGAAATGTACTGGCATCCTACAGAGCATGCGTCAGGTGTTGACATGCGCGGCATAGCCGAGTTGTACGTGCTGCCCTCGGTGGTTAAAATAAAAGATCATCTAGTCATTGAGTATCGAATGACGCTGTGCCTTTAATGGAATCGTTACATCTTATTGGTAACTTATTCAGTGCAGAAATGACGGCCTTGTTTTAACATATACTCTCCTCAACGTACTTTTTATTCAATGACGAATACTTTGAACAAACAGACGGTGTCGCCATGGGGAGCCCTTTGTCCCCTGTGGTAGCTAATCTCTTTTTGGAGGACTTTGAGGAGAAAGCACTTGAGTCTGCTGTTTTAAAGCCTACGGTCTTCTAGCGGTGCGTAGATGATACTTTTGTTGTATGGCCTCATGGCAGACGGGAACTGGAGAAATTCCTTCATCAGTTGAACTCATCACATGACAACATCAAATTCACGATGGAGAATGAAAAAGATGGCACTTTACCATTTCCAGACGTGCTAGTACGCCGTAAAAATGATGGGTCATTAGGACATTCTGTGTACCGGAAACCGACTCACACAGATCTGTATCTCCAGGCGTCAAGCTGCCATCACCCAGCACAAACAGCCGGTGTTCTCAGTACCTTAATACATCGAGCGCATATAATATCGGATGATGAAAACCTCCACGCAGAATTAGAACACTTGGAAAAGGTTTCTAAAGAGAATGGCTACACTTCACGGCAAATAAGGAAGGCCATGCGCAACTGTCATAACAAGAAGCAACGCACTGAGGACGCAGATGGAGACTTTAAATCAACTGCGTTCCTTCCATACGCCGGGAATGTGTCGTCGAAAATAGGCCGATTACTGAAGAAAAATAAAATCAAGGTTATCTTCCGTCCACCAGCAAAGAACCGGGCCCTGGTTGGATCCGTTAAAGACGATTTACAACTGAAGAAGGCAGGCGTCTACAAAATTCCCTGTGAATGTGGCTCTGCATATATTGGCCAGACGACAAGAACTGTTCATGAACGATGTACAGAACATGAAAGATACACCCGTCTGCGGCAACCGTGAAAATCGACAGTAGCAGAGCACTGTATTTCGTTGGGACATTCAATGGAATACAATGGAACAAAAATTTTAGCTCCGGTTTCCGGATTTTGGGATTCCGTAATCAAGGAATCAGTGGAAATACGTCTTGCCGACAATCTTATAAATCGTGACAACGGCTTTCAGCTGGATAAAAATTGGAATTCTGTTATTAAAATTATACAATCACAGCGGAATCGACAGCGTCATTCGATACTCAATGACTAGATGATCTTTTATTTTCACCACCGAGGGCAGCACGTACAACTCGGCTATGCCGCGGCTGTCAACACCTGACGCATGCGCTGTAGGATGCCAGTACACTTCGCATTCGCGAGATTCGGCATAAATACCGCGACTGCACCTGGACTCTTCAGTAGTTGTGTACTCACCTGATGATGGCCGGCCGTCTCTGGGCCGAAATATCGTGGCAGTATGTCGACGGGATCCGGCTGCATACCCGGAAATTATTAGAAGCTCAATGCTTCATTTTGATTGATTTCTCATTTTGCGGTCATGTATATGATCACTGTTGTGGTGGTAGCCATCACCCTAGGTGTTGCCCCTCCACTAAGACTGTTTCTCCATCTCAAACAAGTGATGTCAGTCAATCATTATGTGGTAATCAATAATGTACCCATGGACAGATGGGATGGAAAAGAAACCACTGATGTACCGTAATAAACATCACAGTTGATAGTGTGACAAATTTTTGCAATTTTACCTATTTTTGCATAATTTCAACACCAACCAATGACACATCATCATGCTTCTCAGTTTCTGTATCATCGCTAAACCACCCCTCCACTACTTTGCGAGTACCATTGCGAATGTAGCTAGGTGACTGTGCAGTACGTCGTTTCATTGTTAACTCTCAAACACTGGTATATACACACACACACACACACACACACACACACACACACACACACACCCGACAGCATCCTACACTTATCTACATATTTCAAGCACCTCGACCATGATGTGTAATTTACGATTATGACTGCCCATCTTTTCCTATACACATCAGACCCGCAGAGCATTCTCGCATCCTTAGAATAAAGTTAGAGATTGAAAGATCTGCTCACATTGTCTTTGACCAACCCTCCCTGCAACACTGTTACTGATATTTAATTTGTGTTGACCAGAATTAGACCGCTACATTCCAGGTCTCATGAACGAGCACAGCGAGGCAAGTCTATACATGATGTTCAACGAAGACTGTTTCACACCAATCTTATGCATGGCACCCATCCAGGTGCACAAAATCTCTCCAGGTGCGAGCATGTCAAGGAGGTAATCACCCCTTATCGGTGAATAGTAGATATGAAAGTGTTGTGATGATATAGCAGACGGTTAAGAAGAAGAAGCATGTGGTTTTTATGCATGGTGGAGTTCCAGATGGGCAGAATTTGAAGCATTTAACGTATATCAACTGCGCTATCAATTCTAAAGCATTGTTCTAGTTTCTGGAGTCAGTACCAAGAAGGTATTGTTAAGAGAGAAATTATCGTAGAACATAAACACACGCGTTCTAATGCAGGTCATACATGCCCATTATCTGACTTACATCAACCTGCAAGTTTTCTATCCCACTCACTATAGTGACAAACTTCAAGAAGATAGCTTCTACAACAAAGTATAAAAAAGTAGAGGCTTTGTGATACATCCTCAATATAACTTTCCAGAGGTGATAGCGTCCACCATTCATATGCAATCATGACTGAGAAATAATACTGTGCTCGCATCAGTACAATAAAAAAAAATTATTGTTAGTAATGGAGAATGCCTCTCACAAGGAAACAAACGCGTAGCAGCGGTATTTGACATGTGAAATTACACGTCACAACTCCCACTAACCCCACAAACAGGACATCTGGCAAACAGATGTATACACAAGAATTGCAGTATCTCAGAAACAAGTGTCACTAACTTAAAATCACCATAGTTATGAAACTGATGACTCGATTTTATGGCCATGACGCAACAACAGAATGGAATACACTGCACAAATATTTGTTCATCTACAGGACGGTGCTGAAACAGAATAGACATGTTTCATCATCGTTACACATAAGTTGGAAGTTCTCTGATGACTGAGACGTTTGCTGTCAACAATTACAGGTAGATAGTGCTCCAAGTTACATACAGAACATGCAGTTGTATATAATTGGAACGCAATCTATGTCACACAACTGATGCAGCCTGACAGAACAATGGAAAACAGCGGTCAAATGACCTGCAGCAACAACTTCTCTCTCTCTCTAAAATGCATCATCAGTCTACCATTAAATGTACCTTGCTACAACTCCTCCTCAACTTATCACTCCATCCACTCTCTGTCATCCTTTATCACAGATGCGAGTCAGTTTAGAGGCAGACGGTTCTCTCTTTTCCAGGAAAGCATCAAAAACAGTGGTCAGCTCCCTGTTACCTCAACATTACCTCAGTAGACATAAAGTAGAACGTTGCCATACAGCAACTGTTTAGGTGATACCGCAAGGTTGCGATTGGTGGAGAATACAGAGAAGCACATTGTAAATACTGTTTCTTAGGACTTAAAACACACAATCAGTCTTGCACAGGATCAAACAAGTGATTCATTCTGTAGTAATGTAATGCAGTCTCAGAGCTGGTAATCCAGTGCTCTTTAGCTAAGGGCACTTTATCAAAATCTATAAGATGGTTGCCTATAACTTTAGGGTCAAACCTGGGCTTGTGATCCGACATACAGATAAATTTCTTACTATCCCTTTTTTGGTGAACCACGTTAAACATTGTATCTGTCACGGATGGTTCAGAGAGGAAGGCAGTGTGGATTCTCGTCTGCTGCCGGCTTCATGTGGTCGCAAAGAAAGAAGGCTGAGGTACTTCCTGCACTACAGGAAGTGTGCTTTTATTTGGGGAGGGGATTAATGCACCGCTGAGGCCCAGCCGCTGTTACGGCTGTACCACGGCCCGGCAGCCAATGCATATTACCAGACGGGCGATGAACTGCGGGACACTGTTGTATTACCAGCTGTTGGACTGCAATATACAACTACAGAATGGATCGCTTTATTGACCCTCTGCGAAACTGATTAGGTGTTTGAAACCCTAACAAACTGTATTTACAATTGTGGGGGGGGGGGGGGGGTTAGGTTAGTGGAGATAACCCAATTGCCCTATTCTCTGACCAAAATTTGAACTTCTCACAGTGACATCACTGCGATATTGCCACATGTATTGCCGCCATCTTGAATAAATTTGACAACAATGCAGAGTAGGGCCACAGCGCCGTTGCCCTACTACTAGCAATTCGTGAATGGAAGAGATTTCTGCAATCTGCCAGTAACACTGTTAATGCTGAGAGAAGTGTAGTAACCTTCTGGCCATTCATTAATTCTCTACCATGTGATTACGATCAATTTTATGGCTTTACAATATGCTGTCAGTGATAGCAGAAAGGTGCCACAATTACCAATGCAGTCCCTTTCCCACCAACATTACAAGGTCACTGACAATGACATACAGTTATCCACCTCTCAGTCATTGTTTATAGAAACGTATTTTACATAAAAGATCTTAACAGCTGCAAGTTGAGTCCTAACTTAATAAAGTGCAAACAACTTCACCATATAAACACCAGCTTAGCTGAGTTATTTTGTCTGCTGACATAAGAGAACTGGACAAGAAATGCTGGGGAGGTACAGTCAGTGCACATGCGAGCAGGCTCGTATGTTCTCCATCTACATCTACATCCATAATTCGCAAGCCACCTGATGGTGTGTGGCGGACAGTACTTTGAGTACCTCTAGCGGTTGTCCCTTCTGTTCCAGTCTCGTATTGTTCGTGGAAAGCAAGATTGTCGGTATGCCTCTGTGTGGGCTCTAATTTCTCTGATTTTATCCTCATGGTCTCTTCGCGAGATATACGTAGGAGGAAGCAATACACTGCTTGACTCCTCGGTGAAGGTATGTTCTCGAAACTTCGAGAAAAGCCCGTGCCGAGCTACTGAGCGTCTCTCTTGCGAAGTCTTCCACTGGAGATTATCTATCATCTCCGTAACGCTTTCGCGATTACTAAATGATCCTGTAACGAAGTGCGCTGCTCACCGTTGGATCTTCTCTATGTCTTGTATCAACCCTATCATGTACGGATCCCACATCAGCGAGCAGTATTCAAGCAGTGGACGAACAAGTGTACTGTAAGGATTCTTCCAATGAATCTCAGTCTGGCATCTGCTTTACCGACGATCAACTTTATATGGTCATTCCATTTTAAATCACTCCTGATGCCTGTCCGCAGCTCTTGGTCGTGCGGTAGCGTTCTCGCTTCCCACGCCCGGGTTCCCGGGTTCGATTCCCGGCGGGGCCAGGGATTTTCTCTGCCTCGTGATGACTGGGTGTTGTGTGCTGTCCTTAGGTTAGTTAGGTTTAAGTAGTTCTAAGTTCTAGGGGACTGATGACCATAGATGTTAAGTCCCAGCCGTTTTTTTTTTTTTTTTTTTTTAACTGCTGATGCCTACTCCCAGATAATTTATGGAATTAACTGCTTCCAGTTGGTGACCTGCTATATTGCAGCTAAATGATAAAGGCTCTTTCTTTCTATGTATTCGCAGCACATTACACTTGTCTACATTGAGATTCAATTGCCATTCCCTGCACCATGCGTCAATTCGTTGCCGATCCTCCTGCATTTCAGTACAATTTTCCATTGTTACAACCTCTCGATATAATACAGCATCCGCAAAAAGCCGCAGTGAACTTCCGATGTTATCCACAAGGTCATTTATATATATTGTGAATAGCAACGGTCCTACGGCACTCCCCTGCGGCACAACTGTAATCAGTCTTACATCGGAAGACTTCTCTCCATTGAGAATGACATGCTTCGTTCTGTTATCTAGGAACTCTTCAATCGAATCACCCAATTGGTCTGATAGTCCATATGCTCTTACTTTCCTCATTAAACGATTGTGGGGAACTGTATCAAACGCCTTGCGGAAGTCAAGAAACACGGCATCTACCTGGGAACCCGTGTCTATGGCCCTCTGAGTCTCGTGGATGAATAGAGCAAACTGGGTTTCACACGATCGTCTTTTTCGGTACCCATGCTGATTCCTACAGAGCAGATTTCTAGTGTCCAGAAAAGTCATTATACTCGAACATAATACGTGCTCCAAAATTCTACAACTGATCGACGTTACAGATATAGGTCTATAGTTGTGCACATCTGTTCGACGTCCCTTTTTGAAAACGGGTATGACATGTGCCCTTTTCCAATCTTTTGGAACGCTACGCTCTTCTAGAGAACCGCTGCAAGAAGGGGGGTCAAGTTTCTTCGCTTACTCTGTACAAAATCGAACTGGTATCCCATCAGGTCCAGCGGCCTTTCCTCTTTTGAGCGATAATTTGCCAAGGTTGTTTAGAATCGACTGCAGAAGTTCCGCTGGAGCTCTCATTTTTTAAGTCACACCAAAGCAGCTGAAGTGGGGCTTCGAACTACCGTTCGCCAGGTGAACCTGTCCAGATTCGTGAAAAGCTCTGTTTGAGGGCACTTTCTCCCACTACCCTGTTCCCTTCATGTTCTTGATATCTCGCACGCAAGTTTTCTGTAGCATATACAGCGTGTCACTTCAGCTAGCAAACGTTCCAAATTTCAGTCACAAATTCGTACACGATTTCCATTCAAACCAATGAGCGAAGAGCATGCCACAGGATTCAGGCTGGCGCAACGGCGGGCGTAGTCTCTCGCGTTCATTTCACACGCCGCTGGGCGTGTTCACGGTAGAGCGCCAAGCACAACGACCCTAATGAGTTGCAGCTGGCGAGCGGAAAAAATATATCTCTCGGCGCAGTGTCGAAGATACAACTGCCAGTGCCGTTTAAGCGTGAAATTCTCCGTTGTTAACGAACTGGGTGAGCTCAAATGTGATGCTTTCGTGTTTTTTTAATTAAGAATTAAGGTGATAGATAAAATACAGAAATACAGGAGTACTAATGGAGTACTAAAAAGAATCGGTGAGGAAGAAGGGCTGTGGAAGACACTGGTTGGGACGAGGGACAACTGTATGAGACATCCAAGCAGACTCTGGAACATGCGGGACAGATTACAGGCCATGTTGCGGGGCATTAGTTACATAGCAGCCAAAAGATTAACGCAGATGGGAAAAGGTGAGAGGACAGTGTGGAACTAGTCAAAAGTCGTCTTTTGTTCCGACGAATACACATCGAGGCACTCCTATGGCAATAAATCTCCGAGGCTCTGTGCGTGCCATTTGGTCTCGTATTGGCGGAGATTACCCGAGGGGCTGAACAAGAAGTTCTTGGACCAGTGTAGATGAACGTTTGGTACTCAGTGTTCCTAATCCCAAGCAGTTAGCCCACTGGACACGACTTCCAGATGACAACACAGCGAAGTCTGGTTCTCCGGCAACACCAGCTCACGAGAACATGGCAACTGCCATAATCTGATTTCTCGGAAACTCTGCTCGGTGGAAGAGGAGTTCGTGTCTCGGTTTACCCGTAGATACTACACCGTTTCTGAGAAAACAATATACTTCGGGTGCCTTTAGCGCGTTATAATATCAGCCGAGATGATGGCATAGTGACTAGCGTAGCTGTCTTTCACGTTTGCACCTCGTGTTCAAAAAACGATTATTGTTTTTATTTATTTTATTTTTTCGTTTACGTACTTACTTAAGTTAGGGGTACAAGAGCGCTGTATTAATTGTAAAACTACAACTGGGTTTCACAATAAGTGTCATACATTTGTTATATAATATAGGTGTGTGCGATATTCTCAGAGGTTACGATCTTTTTAAATTCTCATATTCTTACATTCCTCTTTTCTATCAATTCTTATATGTTGTTGTTGTTGTGGTCTTCAGTCCTGAGACTGGTTTGATGCAGCTCTCCATGCTACTCTATCCTGTGCAAGCTTCTTCATCTCTCAGTACCTACTGCAACCTACATCCTTCTGAATCTGCTTGGTGTATTCATCTCTTGGTCTCCCTCTACGATTTTTACCCTCCACGCTGCCCTCCAATACTAAACTGGTGACCCCTTGACGCCTCAGAACATGTCCTACCAACCGATCCCTTTTTCTAGTCAAGTTGTGCCACAAACTTCTCTTCTCTCCAATCCTATTCAATACTTCCTCATTAGTTATGTGATCTACCCATCTAATCTTCAGCATTCTTCTGTAGCACCACATTTCGAAAGCTTCTATTCTCTTCTTGTCTAAACTATTTATCGTCCACGTTTCACTTCCATACATGGCTACACTCCAAACAAATACTTTCAGAAACGACTTCCCGACATTTAAACCTATACTCGATGTTAACAAATTTCTCTTCTTCAGAAATGCTTTCCTTGCCATTGCCAGTCTACATTTTATATCCTCTCTACTTCGACCATCATCAGTTATTTTGCTCCCCAAATAGCAAAACTCCTTTACTACTTTAAGTGTCTCATTTCCTAATCTAATTCCCTCAGCATCACCCTACTTAATTCGACTACATTCCATTACACTTGTTTTGCTTTTGTTGATGTTCATCTTATATCCTCCTTTCAAGACACTATCCACTCCGTTCAACTGCTCTTCCAACTCCTTTTCTGTCTCTGACAGAATTACAATGTCATCGGCGAACCTCAAAGTTTTTATTTCTTCTCTATGGATTTTAATACCTATTCCGAATTTTTCTTTTGTTCCCTTCACTGCTTGTTCAATATAGAGATTGAATAACATCGGGGAGAGGCTACAACCCTGTCTCACTCCCTTCCCAACCAGTGCTTCCCTTTCATGTCCCTCGACTCTTATAACTGCCATCTGGTTTCTGTACAAATTGTAAATAGCCTTTCGCTCCCTGTATTTTACCCCTGCCACCTTTAGAATTAGAAAGAGAGTATTCCAGTCAACATTGTCAAAAGCTTTCTCTAAGTCTACAAATGCTAGGAACGTAGGTTTGCCTTTCCTTAATCTGGCTTCTAAGATAAGTCGTAGGGTCAGTGTTGCCTCACGTGTTACGATATTTCTACGGAATCCAAACTGATCTTCCCCGAGGTCAGTTTCTACCAGTTTTTCCATTCGTCTGAAAGAATTCGCGTTAGTATTTTGCAGCTGTGACTTATTAAACTGATAGTTCGGTAATTTTCACATCTGTCAACGCCTGCTTTCCTTGGGATTGGAATTATTATATTCTTCTTGAAGTCTGAGGGTATTTGGCCTGTCTCATACATCTTGCTCACCAGATGGTAGAGTTTCGTCAGGACTGACTCTCCCAAGGCTGTCAGTAGTTCGAATGGAATGTTGTCTACTCCAGGGGCCTTGTTTCGACTCAGGTCTTTCAGTGCTGTGTCAAACTCTTCACGCAGTATCGTATCTCACATTTCATCTTCATCTACACCCTCTTCCATTTCCATAATATGGTCCTCAAGTACATCGCCCTTGTATAGACCCTCTATATACTCCTTCCACCTTTCTGCTTTCCCTTCTTTGCTTAGAACTGGATTACCATCTGAGCTCTTGATATTCATACAAGTGGTTCTCTTTTCTCCAAAGGTCTCTCTAATTTTCCTGTAGGCAGTATCTATCTTACCCCTAGTGAGATAAGCCTCTACATCCTCACATTTGTCCTCTAGCCATCCCTGCTTAGCCATTTTGCACTTCCTGTCGATCTCATTTTTGAGACGTTTGTATTCCTTTCTGCCTGCTTCATTTACTGCATTTTTATATTTTCTCCTTTCATCTATTAAATTCAATATTTCTTCTGTTACCCGAGGATTTCAACTAGCCCTCGTCTTTTTACCTACTTGATCCTCTGCTGCCTTCACCACTTCATCCCTCAAAGCTACCCATTCTTCTTCTACTGTATTTCTTTCCCCCATTCTTGCCAATTGTTCCCTTGTGCTCTCCCTGAAACTCTGTACAACCTCTGGTTGTCAGTTTATTCAGGTCCCATCTCCTTAAATTCCCACCTTTTTGCAGTTTCTTCAGTTTTAATCTACAGGTCATAACCAACAGATTGTGGTCAGAGTCCACATCTGCCCCTGGAAATGTCTTACAATTTAAAACCTGGTTCCTAAATCTCTGTCTTACCATTATATAATCTATCTGAAACCTGTCAGTATCTTCAGGTTTCTTCCATGTATACAATCTTCTTTTATGATTCTTGAACCAAGTGTTAGCTATGATTAGGTTGCGCTCTGTGCAAAATTCCACCAGGCGGCTTCCTCTTTCGTTTCTTACCCCCAATCCATATTCACCCACTATGTTTCCTCCTCTCCCTTTTCCTACTGACGACTTCCAGTCACCCATGACTATTAAATTTTCATCTCTCTTCACTATCTGAATAATTTCTTTTATTTCATCATACATTTCTTCAATTTCTTCGTCATCTGCAGAGCTAGTTGGCATATAAACTTGTACTACTGTGGTAGGCGTGGGCTTCGTATCTATCTTGGCCACAATAATGCGTTCTATGGTGTTTGTAGTAGCTTACCCGCACTCCTATTTTCCTATTCATTATTAAACCTACTCCTGCATTGCCCCTATTTGATTTTGTGTTTATAACCCTGTAGTCACCTGACCAGAAGTCTTGTTTCTCCTGCCACCGAACTTCACTAATTCCCACTATATCTAACTTTAACCTAGCCATTCCCCATTTTAAATATTCTAACCTACCTGCCCGATTAAGGGATCTGGCATTCCACGCTCCGATCCGTAGAACGCCAGTTTACTTTCTCCTGATAACGACATCCTCTTGAGTAGTCCCCGCCCGGAGATCCGAATGGGGGACTATTTTACCTCCGGAATATTTTACCCAAGAGGACGCCATCATCATTTAACCATACAGTAAAGCTGCATGCCCTCGGGAAAAATTACGGCCGTAGTTTCCCCTTGGTTTCAGCCGTTCGCAGTACCAGCACAGCAAGGCTATTTTGGTTATTGTTACAAGGCCAGATCAGTCAATCATCCAAACTGTTGCCCTTGCAACTACTGAAAAGGCTGCTGCCCCTCTTCAGGAACCACACGTTTGTCTGGCCTCTCAACAGATACCCCTCCGTTGTGGTTGCACCTACGGTACGGCTATCTGTATCGCTGAGGCACGCAAGCCTCCCCACCAACGGCAAGGTCCATGGTTCATGGGGCGGGGGTTCTTATATAAATAATTTTATTCTTATGTTTATTCTTCAGGAAGAATAGGTGCATTTCCTTGGACTACACCGATCATAGAAATTCCGAACACCACGAGCATCGCACGAAGGCTGATTTGCCACAGAGACAATTCTTCGTATGAATCTGATTCGGCAAAGAAAGATCGTTAACATTGCTAAAGATTCCACCCATTGGCAATAACTTCGCGGCAAACCACGCATGAAGGATTACTTTACCGAAAAATGGAGCTTGCAATTGATTATGTATCAAGATACACCGCAGGTATTCCACTGAAGACAATTTCAAATAATTTTCCCATTCATTTATTGTTCTTTATTTTTTTAAATTCATTCACTAGACATACAATTAGTAGATGAATAAGGACAACTTGTTTCAATGTACATTGGAAAACATTCGTTTAGTATCTTCTACGGATATTTGTAGATAAATGAAAGATAAAAACAAAAATGATAATCGGGGTTCGAAGAGTGTGAAACCGCGACGCTAGCTACTGTGCCATCGCTTCGGTTGAATTATTTCCTCACTGGAATAAAAGTGCCTCTAAATCTTGGACGGTTGTTTTCTCAGAAACGGTCGAGACACGTGTTCGCTTATTCCACTGAGCGAAATATCTGGGAAATCGGGTTATGGCACTTGCTGTGTTCACCTCGTCAGTGAACGATATAATCACCGTGCATTAATGGTTTTCCCGAGCGTCTCACACTGCTCAGATTTTTAGTACGGAATTCTGTCGCACTGCACTTCACAAAACTAAAATTACTATCCGGGTTAAAATGCGAACTCAATTCTCTTACGCGAGTAGACAAAATAACTCCACTAAGCTGCTGTTTATGTGGTGGAGTTGCTTGCACTTTATTAGGAGAAATGATGATAATTTCACCTCCAACATCTCGTTCCTACAGGCCTGGAAAAGATACGTCACGAAGTAAGTAACAGTTTTTTGGACGTAGCTTTGCTTTAATTCTTCTAATGGTACACAGTTTTCGTTCGCAAACGATCCTGCTAAAATGTGCTAAAATGTCTGTCTAGTGGATCTTTGCTAAAATGACTGTCTAGTGGATCTCCACGTTGCAGTCGCGACAGGGAACACGTACGGCGACCCCAGTTTCTCATGATCATTATTTGGCAATGACCCCCATCAACCGTGACGCATGTCCTGTTGAAAAACGGTACACACAGACATACCAACTATTACGAATCAACCGTAATAATTACGAATTTACTACAGTAGCTACAACTTGACGAATGACATGGCAAAAATCGGATTTCTTTTCGATTTTTGGTGTAAGCATATAAAATACTCCAAAGGATGCACACGATAAAACCATTCTTTACAACTTGAATTCTCAACAATATTTCTTTCCACATTTTTCGTAAACAATTCGTATATTTGTATTTTGATTACACCAAATATCTTATATGGTCGATGACTTCACTCATCGTAATGAATAACTACGTATGAAGTGGTTGTTCTTTTTTACTAGTCACATGATGACTTTTCCTGGCGAGTTCCGGCGCAGGAGTCTGCATTTTGTTGTGACGACAAACTAGAGTCAACCTCGGTTTAGTGAATAATGTGTGTGTGTGTGTGTGTGTGTGTGTGTGTGTGTGTGTGGGTGTGTGTGTGTGTGTGTGTGTGTGTGTATGTGCGTGCGTGTCTGACATATTAATAAGCGGCTATTGCATTTATCGTAAACAAATTAACATACAATCCTCCTTTAGTTCATACTAAGCGTGTGACGAGAAAATATGTTCGAAAGATTTTGAAATAAACGATGAAGTGTTTTGTGATGCAGCAAAAATGTGTATGGTGACGGTATCGGGACTAGTGACACTGTTACGAAAAAAAATAAAAATTAAAAAAAAATGGGAAGGAACATTCGAAAGCATGGCCCTCTTCACTGCTCTCCTCAAATCTGATTCACACTTGTTTTGTAGTGTGTGTAGCCAGGATTTTTCAGTTGCGCTTGGTGGAAGAAACGATTGCCGCAAACACGTGGACAGAAAAATTCATTCAGATACAGTCAAGCTGAGGGACACGAACATGAATTTAATAATTCTTACTAAATCCTCTGAAGGTCAAAGTTTGGTAACAAACGCAGAGTTATTTAAGACATTCCTTTTCGAGCACAACTTGCCTTTAACATGTAGTGACCATGTAGAACGTTTCTTCAAGAAAACGTTTCCTGATTCGAAAACAGACTCCAAGCACAGTTGTGCCAGAAAAAAAACGGGAGCGCTAGTTAAAAGTGTGGCTTCTACGAGGGTGGTTTGAAAAGGTGGAGGAATCACCACGATAGGTCAGCGGTACCACAACGAGCTGTTTTCGGAATATTCGTTGGACTGCTGCATGTGAAGACGTGCCACGTCAGTGCTCTTGGAAGAGAGCTGTGGCTATGGTGGTGTTCCCGCGTAGTTATTTGCGAAGATGGAAAAAATCGAGACTCGAGCAGTGATTAAGTACTTCCTAAAGAGAGGTATGAAAGCAAAAGACATTCATGCCGATTTCCAGAATACACTGGGGGACTCTGCTCCTTCATATTCAACTGTTGCCAAGTGGACAAATGAATTTAAATGTGGTCGGCAGAGCTTAGAGGATGATCCGCGCAGGGAAGTGCGTCAAACTGCTCACGCTTGCCAGATGTCATCTGAAAGGGTATATCACATTTTAAATGAAGAATTAGAAATGAAAAAACTATCTGCAAGATACTGCGACTCTTTGACACTGGATCAAAAACACATGAGAATCGACACATCGGAACAATGTTTACCCCGTTTTAGGAGAAACGAACAAGATTTTTTGCGCCGGTTTGTAACCACAGATGAAACTTGGGTGAACTACTATACCCCTGATACAAAACACCAGTCAAAGCGATGGAAACATGCTCATTCTCCGCCACCAAAGAAAGCAAAGGCAATTCCTTCAGCGAAAAAGGTCGTGGCATCAGTGTTCTGGGATGCGAAGGGGAATCTCTTTGTAGATTATCTCCCCAGTTACTGGAGAATACTACGCTAACATCCTGGTCAGATTGCACAAAAGATATGTGAAAAAAGGCCAGGTTTAACAAAGGAGAAAGTAATCTTCCATCAATATTGAAACAAAGCAGGTGCTGGCACACTCTACATTGTCGCCAGATGGATCCAATATGGCGGCGATGACGTCATCCAAGACGGCGGCTTGTGTACTTCGCAACAGCAAATGACATCACCAAAGATGGCGGATTTTGGCGGGAAGTTTGAATTTTGGTGCGAAAGTATCAAGCCAACCACCCCTCCCCTCCCCCAGAAAAATGGCGGAAAGTTCAAATTCCAACAGGATAATGTATCACACCACATTCATCTATACTAATCTAAGAAAATCGCTGGATGATAGGACAATTGGGCTACCTCCACTAACCTAAGTCACCTGACCGCCACCTCTTCCTAGGAACTGGCGCCAAGTTTGAATTTTGGCAGTAAAGAAAGGTCACTTGGGGTTTCGCAACCAATCTAAGAAAATGGAGCGAAAGAAAGTACACTTGTACTATCCTCAGTCACCTGACTGCAACCTCCCCCAGACAAATGGCACAAAGTTCTAATTCCAACAAAATAATGCATCACACTGCATTTATCTCTACTAAGCTAAGAAAATCGCGGGAAGAAAGGTCACTTGGCCTACCTCCACTAACCTAAGTCACCCGACTGCCACCTCCTACTATGAACTGGTGCCAAGTTTGAAGTTTGGCAGTAAACAAAGGTCAATTCACATATCTCTACTAAGCTAAGAAAATGGCGCGAAAGAAAGGACACGTGCACTAGCTTCAGTCACCTGACCGCCACCTCCTGCTAAGGATTCGTGGGAAAAGGACTTGGACATAAGACTATATTGAAACAATTTCAAGCAGTACAGCCATCTGGTGTGTTCACCACTAGATCCGGACTCCAACTGACTTAGTACAAAGCGCCACCACTGGAGGGCGCTCTCATCTGTGACGTAATCCAAGATGGCGGCAAACACTGCGTTCACCACGAGGTTTGGGCCTAGTACACAGTACCGGCACCAGAGGGCGCTGCCATGACATCAGGTGATGACGCAAGTAGCGTTATCCAAGATGGCGGCATAAAATGTGTTCACCAAAGGAGGATGCTAAGTTCACCCAACCTGGATATGATGTGACGTCATTAGGACGTATATACGCATTAGTCGATTAACACACCAATCGACTTTTACGAACGTTCGAGGTTCTAAACTGTCGTCAGCTAGTGGTTTGTTTTGACACGTGCGATTCTGATAACAGCTCAGTGTGGCTGCGTATATGTATTTCGCCAAAATAAAAGTAAAAGAGCTGGATATTAATAGAAATATTCCTGACTGTGGCCTTGAAAACACCACGGACAACACGTTTTGTAAAAAAGTGAAGTCTTCTTATGTCCCGACCAGATTAGATTGTGTGATTGTTGTATTGAACGCTTACGCCGAAAATAATAGTTATTTATTATCAATATTTTTGTATGGTTTCATACAATTGGTCTTGTCAGTACATATTAGATTGTAGCAGCATACTCTTGCTGACTTTTTTTTTCTTAATTTATATAGCTGAAAGAGAACTCGTGCAAGTTTGTTAGCTAAGTAATTTATATGTCCATCCCAAGATAGTCTTTTAGCAACCATAATTCCAAGTAATTTTACACTCGGACCGCAGAGACAGGTACCTTAGTGTCCAGTAATGACTGGTGTGTAGAATGATTGAATTTCGAACTTAAAAAGAAAAATATGAGGCATTGTTGAAGAAAAATCGTTGACCGGAGATGAAATACGAGGGGAAGTGGATTTCTCAATGTAATCTTAACCAAAAGTTAGTGTCTTGACGCATCTAAAGATTTTGGCTGCTGCGTGCTTCTTCTCACCGAGTACGAATAACCGACGCACTTCAGCTGAGTCAGAGTTACATCAATTTCTGCTTGAGATTCACAATAACCACGCAATTGCCCGTCGTCATCGATGCTGAACTCTTTCAGCTTTTCTCTCATTAGTCTCTCGAATGCTGAACACATAATTAGAGACGAGCAAACGAAAAACAACGCACAGGACGCAAACACAGTACAATACACGATTTAAACGCAAGGAACGCAAAACACATTTAAACGAACGGCGCAGAGCACAGCGCTACCCTGTCACAACCTTTCGAAAGTTCACAAAAGTCGAATAGTCGATATACGGTTTCTATCGTTTTCGATGTAGCGTGTATACGTCATAATGACGTCACATCGTATCCAAGTCCGGTGAACTTGGCATCCTCCGTTCACCAAGAGCTCCAGACTCCAACTGACTTAGTACACAGAACCGGCACCAGAGGGCGCTGTCGTCATCTGATGATGCGACTACCGTTATTCAAGATGACGGACGCCGCCCCCGCCACCTCCGCCAGCGGCGCTGGGTCCGCCGCCGGCTGAGGCTTCCGCCTCGCCGGTCACTCCGCCGCCGCGGCGTCGCCCCCGTCGCCCATGGACGTCGAGCTCTGCCCGTCCCCTTCGGGCCTACCTGGGGGAGGTGTGCGGTCTGAGGAGGTTTTTGTACCGGGTTTTTCCCTCGCTCCCCCGCGTGAATGCGGGACCGCTGGTGGGCAGTCATCCCAGGCAGTCCCTCTGTCCGCCCCCCCCCCCCCCCGGGTCACTCCTTCCGACGTCGCAAGCATTATTCCACGACGCCGCGAAGTTTTGGGGGGGAGGGGTGTAGTATCATTGCCACAGATACTACTACAACGCCGCGCCAACGCAAGGTTGGCAGCCCGTCGTCTGCACTCTAGCGGGCTGTGCAGCTCGACGGAACTGGAGTGTGCCTCGTTCACTTCTTAGCTAGACTTCAACCCAAGAAGACGCACTTTCATAATCGGCCCTCAATCAGGCTTAGTCTCAGAGAATATGTTGTATTTGTTGCGACTTAGCACGACAGCCAAGTCACAACGAGAGGAAGCCGAAAGGCACGCGTTAAGCTCACGCAGATTGGCGTGAGGTCTGGAACAGTTAAAAGGAAATGAGAACTTAGAAAATGGACGCAGTTGCTGTAATACTTAACTTTAATCCACATTTGTAGAACATCGCTCTTGATGATACATGCTTCACAATATTAAGTATCAAAGCTAGGGCGCCTTGCTAGGTCGTAGCCAATGACTTAGCTGAAGGCTATGCTAACTATCGTCTCGGCAAATGAGAGCGTATTTGTCAGTGTGGCTTCGCTAGCAAAGTCTGCTGTACAACTGGGGCGAGTGCTAGTACGTCTCTCTAGACCTGCCGTGTGGTGGCGCTCGGTCTGCGATCACTGACAGTGGCGACACGCGGGTCCGGCGTATACTAACGGACCGCGGCCGATTTAAAGGCTACCACCTAGCAAGTGTGGTGTCTGGCGGTGACACCACAGAAAACACCCACGCGTTTTGTGCCTCTAAACATTGAGACACAATAGATGTGTAGTAACAGATTCCAAAGCGCCGCAATGTAATAGCAGACAGTTAAGAAGAACAAGAAACGAATTATTTTTATGCGCAATCTAGCTCCAGATGGATGGAGTTCGACACAATTTTACGTAAATCAACCAATCTATCAACTCTTAAAGTATTGTTCTAGAGTCTAGGTATTGCCACGAGAGAACATAAACACGTGCACTCCTCAGACTACAACGTTCTGCACTTAAAACGGGCTATAATGTTAGATCACCTGCAACTCCGACCTATCAGTCGTATGGAATGTAGCATTGTTAATATTTCACTGTGAGAAATATTTTTCAGGTGCATGACATACAGCATTCTTCTTGGTTTCTCTGTGATAAACTTGTGTAAAGTGTCATAGCCTGTACTGGAACGAGACCATATACCACAAGCTATAATACACAATAGAAGTTTTTTGTCTTACAGGTTCATAAGCAGTTTCAGAAATTGTTTTTTCACTGTATCACAGACAAGCTGTGTATGACATCATCTGTGTACAGTGCCATACATTTTATTTTATTTTCTACCATGACTTTCAGGTCTGTGTCAGGTGCTAAACCGATATAAACACGTTTTGATGGATTGGCTATCTCACCAAGTTGGACATTGCACAGTGGTAAGCTGCTCCCACAACATTTACACAGGTTGGAAGAAAAAAAAGGCTTAGGCGATGTTTCTTATTGAAAAAATGTAGAATACATTGCAACATATGGAAACTGAAAGAGGTATTCAATACACTCTGATGTTCTGCTTTTGAAAGAGCATAACACTTGCTCCCCACTGGCACAACCGACTAACACCAGTGAAATAGACCCACATTCTCATCCCAGAATTGTAACTACCATTCAGTGAAGACTGTTCTGTACCAATCTTACTCACAGTACGCATCCAAGTCCACATGATCTCACTAGATGCTTGCTTACTCTGGAGGCTAGCACACTCTATTGGTGTGTAACATATACAAGTCCAAAAAATTTGACAGTGCTGTGGTGGTATAACTGATGCTTAAGACGGAGAAGAAATGTGTGGCTTATGCGTGATGGGGATCCACATGGACGGAGATTGAAACACTTTATGTAAATCGCTTATCTTATCAATTCACGAGCATTGTTCTAGTGCCTGGACTCTTTACTAAAAAGTTATTGGAAAGAGAGAAATGATGTTAAAATATAAACACACAGTCCAAGGCCTACACGGTTTTGCACTTAAACACACTATAATGCTTAGATCTGCCCGGTTTCCGACCTATTTACCAAATGGAATGCAATGCTGTTAATATTCCAAAAGAAATATATTTCCAGTACATGACATACATACTCGCTGCAAGTTTGTCTCCGATAAACTATGGCGACAAACTGTAAGGTGATAAAAGGGGGCTGATTATCCCCTGGGGCCGGAAGAGGTGGTCTAGCGGTTCTAGGCGCTCAGTCCGGAACCGCGCGACTGCTACGGTCGCAGGTTCGAATCCTGCCTCGGGCATGGATGTGTGTGATGTCCTTAGGTTAGTTAGGTTTAAGTAGTTCTAAGTTCTAGGGGACTGATGACCACAGATGTTAAGTCCCATAGTGCTCAGAGCCATTTGAACCATTTTATCCCCTGGGGATCATAAATCAACCTTAAAGTGATGATAAATCAATGAACAAAACAATAGGTTAAGGTCATAAATCAATCAAGTTTGCCCCTGAATATATGCAACCACACTAACAAATTGTTTCAGCACGCAACTTGCCTCATCAATAATGTGACAATATCTGCTGGTCCATCTTCCATTAACTGTTAGGTTAGACTGTGTGCCTTACGACGACTAGAATATGCAGGGATCCAATCATGCTGGAAAAATATACTCATCCCTGTAGGCAAAGGAGCTGGAAGTTAGCTTTCCTAAAAGTCTACATAATAAGCCCTGTAAGACGAAGCAGTTTTACAACTGGCCCAATCGACAGCTTGTCGGTCCCAGTACAACACTTGTTTATAGAGAAGCTTTCTTGAAAATATGTCTGCGTCAAGATGTTAATGGGGATAGTTGGCGATTTGCAAATAGTCAACAGCAAAATTTCAGTCACGTAACACCGATACGTATGGAAATTGTGTGTGTTTTTGTCAAAGGCCAACGTTCTGCCAACTGAATAATGTCTTTCACATCATCCACACACTGTTGGCTCGCACGTTCAGAAGAGATATGATCGCTGGACACTGCAGCAGTCTCACGCAGTTTACTGGAAACACGGGTAGGCACACTTGAATATGGTACTCTGTGGTTAGCAAATGGTTTATTTTATACTAAACCAGAAGAATTCGCGTTTTCAGTACAAAAACCGTAAACAAATACCATATCGGCGTAGTCAGCATTTGAAATACACTGATAGGTCAAACATTATGACCACTGCCCACTGCAAGATTGCATGTCCCCTGATGGCGTTGCAGGCACATGACGCAGTCAGGAAAGTGAGCAAGCTGAGCAGAGACAGATAGGGGCATTATCCTGGTGTAGATATGCGCTTCAAATGGAGAAATCCACTGAGATAAGCGACTTTGCCAACGAGCAGATTATTATGGAGGAGAGCATATGAACGAGTATCTCGAAAATGGCGAAGCTGGTCGAATGCATAAGTGAGTACTAGGGCAAAGCAGGTTCTGGCACACTTTTGGTGTCAAATTTACATCAAATTAATTATGCAAATGAATTAATTGGTCAATTAATTACCTCATTCCTTGATGACATCATGGCTTTTCAGTGGCAGGCACGTGTCACCCTCCACCACCATCCCACTGGGAAATCCCTGCCCATCCCTCCCATCACCCCCTCCCCCTTCTCCTGGAAAGGACAGGAAATGTGCTTACTCTGTGTTGAGCTACCAGACTGGTAGGATCAATATAGTATTTATTTAAACAATTTCACTCTGTTTATTAATTAATTTTTTTAAACAAATAGGAATGGCACCACCAGAGGATGTCCCACATATCGCCCCATCCCTGCAGGGCGGGCAGGGTGGCCGAGCGGTTCTAAGCGCTACAGTCTGGAACCGCGCGACCGTTACAGTCGCAGGTTCGAATCCTGCCTCTGGAATGGATGTGTGTGATGTCCTTAGGTTAGTTAGGTTTAAGTAGTTTTAAGTTCTAGGGGACTGATGACCTCAGATGTTTAGTCCTATAGTGCTCAGAGTCATTTTTTTGAACCCATCCCTGCCCACCCCTCCCAGAACAAAATGATGGGAAAAATCACTCAGTCTCTGGGAGGATCTTATGATAGTAGGTTAATATATCATCAAACACACTGCACTGAACTATTTAAGACATTGTAATATTGTTTAAACAATTTGCAGAAGACAAGGCAGTGCAGATATTGTTTATTTAAAAAATTGCAGATATGGGTTTCACACAGTTTATATATTTGTTCCTAAAGATCACAATACAACTTAAAATTGACAATGTCACACAACTGGTGTTAAAAAAAGTCACATTATCACTAGAAACTAGTAGCAGGCAGACTCAATCTCTACATAGAGCGCTCCCTTCACCTTCAACTCGAAGTAAATAAATAAATATTTAATATGTAATTCTAAATAGAATGTTCACCTCCTTTCGAGTTTTAGCTGCTTGTTTGAAAGCACTATCAGAGAGAAAAATACTTGTGAGTCCTACAGCTGGTGTTGTGTTCATTACTTTTCTAAAATGATGAGTGGGCTAAGTTTATATTTTGAGCTGGAGTTGGGGTTGTTAAGGCACTAATCTTTTAGTTTCCCTACTTTTTGAAGCACACTGGTGTCTCAGCACAGACGGGAAAATCAGAACAATTACACGTCAATAAGTTCATGACATACTTCGAATCCCACAAAAGATAGTGAAAAAAAAAACCCAGCACATCACAGATGCGATGTCTAACGGATTTTCCTATCATTCGAAGCACTGTCCTACAGATGAGAAAAATGGCAGGAATTTTCGGTGAATTTTGTATGTACTACAACTGCTTGTCTGGAGATGTTCTAAAGCCACAATGGCAGTGGGTGGGTCAGAGGGGGGGGGGGAGGGGGGGGGGCGGACAGTATCCAGCCTGTCTGAATCATCGGGGGCTGGTCTGCCTAGACTTGTCTCTGAACACTCGAAGTCCGCAGCTCGTGGTCGTGCGGTAGCGTTCTCGCTTCCCGCGCCCGGGTTCGATTCCCGGCGGGGTCAGGGATTTTCTGTGCCTCGTGATGACTGGGTGTTGTGTGATCTCCTTAGGTTAGTTAGGTTTAAGTAGTTCTAAGTTCTAGAGGACTGATGACCATAGCTGTTAAGTCCCATAGTGCTCAGAGCCATTTTTTATTTGAACACTCGAAGAAAGAAGACATGTGATTCAATGACATCAACGAACATTCCGTGGGCGCCTTGTTCTGCCCCTGTCTTGTTCGAACCAGTCTCTAGAGACTCCTATGCCCCCCCCCCCCCTCTCCCCCCAAGCAAAATGTTTTCTGACGCTCTGACGTGGAACTTCCTGTGGTTTCAGCATTCTGATTGGTTCTTACTGAGTTTATCCGCCAAATTGCTGTTGCTGCTGTGGAGCACTCTCCGCCACTTTCTGCAGATGGACAAATTACGAGAATTTCAGTGGCAAACTATTTTGTACGGAGCAAAAAACACAGCAGTCATATTGCACTGAAAGTAAACCATGCAAAAGTGGTCTACAGATCATAAAATAAAGAAACTATCGCCAAAGACATTTCGTCAGTTACACTGCTGTGCTACTGTCAAGGAAAGCTTGAATTTTTCGGCGCGAAACCGATAACCAAACAGGCAACATCACCACAAACGATTGTACCCCGTACCACATTGTTACCGCAAACACCATTCGTATCCTGCACCGTAGAAAATCATCTAGTTGTCGACCACGACACACTCATACGTATACCGCAAAGACACACAGATCCGAAAAAACATAAGCACAGGCACCATATATAATCGCAGTACTAGATACCCCTATTAGGTATGGTCGTTTAGCAACTGCGGCCAATGGTCACTTCCCCGCGCACATGCTGGCCTGATATGCGATCAGAGCACGCTTCGCGGACAGCGATCACTCACCGAATTGAGTAGTACTATGGCTGGACTTGTCTCCCCCCCCCCCCCCCCCCCCCCCCCCGTTCCCCTCACCACACCGCACAAAGGCATCCTCTAACAGTACTGTTCGCGTGGTCTAGCCCGCTTGCTCCCATAGTTTCTGCGACGATCTGCGACCATCTCCAGACTCTGGGGATTACAACAACTTTTACTTTCTGATCTCTCTCAATGAGATATGCTTCGCCAATTGCGTATTAATTTACCGATCTCGAAACCGATATCAGCTGCAGTATCCGATTTTTTACACGGCCAGAAAACCACATATCTGTGATCATTTATGCTGATATCATCAAGTAGCACATGAAAATGTCCACAACTTCAAGTGTTTTCACATGATTTTCCAAAATATCATTCCAATTACGCGACTGTTCTCGATGTCAACCACACGGCAGTACGCAACCGATCGATTGAATAGTATAATTCCGAAGATATAGAGTGGAAATTATATTTCTAGAAGGCCCAAACTTTAGCGAGGTCATTATGTGGGACGACCTACAAACCACTGAGTAACTAGAAATTTATCTTGTCTGTGAAGATTTTTACGCGAAAACTTGAAAATAGGGGAAAGTGGGTTCCACTCCTTTTTTTTGTTTTTCTTTCTTACAAATATTGATGCCAATGATATAACGCATTCCACATTATCCTCGTACTTTACAAAGTCAACTAAGCATTTGATGCTCGTAATCGTATGAGTTTCTCATGTCTAGAGAACCAGTAAATGTCTCTTCCATCTATGTTCCACCATCTCAATGCAAACAACACATTACAGTCATGTTATCTCAACCAAATAAAGATGGGAAATGTGTAGAATGGTAGTACAGGCAGTCAACTGATCAATTTACATACGTGGGGAATAATCATCGAGCGTAAACATTCGCCATATCGAATCTTCTCAAATTTCCACATAGAAGTCGGAGAATACTTGCTACACACACAATCAGCTATTCGCCCACCCTCAGTGCGACACGGTTAGGTTAAACGCACCCAGCTCTCCAACGACCAGTTCGGGTAGCTCAATGGCAGCCTTCACATTAAGGACACAGGGTACTTTTCGGGCTCAATATTATGTAAAATCGACACCTATTTCTTTCAGGCATTGTTTATAATGTATATGTTTTACAGACTTTTGTTGATATCAGGTAATGCAGCACACTTTCAAAACAAATTAGAAATATTTTGAATATTTTTGAACCTGCTTAGGGTTCTTAAAAAATTACAAAGAATTTGATACCATTTTTTTCCAAAATGCTTCCTCAAATTGAGGTACCATTACATTTGAAGGAGACCAAATTTTTGCCAGATATGCATGACATGATGACTGAGGTGCTAGACCTATTTAATTCCACCTATTACGTATATTACAAGGATAAAAGAGATATCACATAGTACATTTTAATTTTTATATATTTTTTGCTAATAAAAATGTTATTTTTTCTGTAATTTAGTTGTTTGTGCAATAAAGCTTAAGTCTACTACATAAGTGTGCACTATTGCAAGTTACAGAAAAAAATTAGAGCAATGCTTAAACTATAGGAAATATTTATACCTGAATTCTGAAAAATAAAACTTGCAGGAAATTGCGAATGAAGATATGAGTCCAATTACAAACTGTGCCTCAGAACATTCCTGAAGCATAGTCTCCATCCTGCAGCATTTCTTCATCTTCAAGCTTCCTCTTGGCATTCCTTTTATCACTTCTTGCTTCTTTTGTAACTTGAAGAGCGAATCTTTCAGCTTCATGCACCCGCTGTCTGTCACACGCAAGCAACTAATCTTCCATATTTGAGCGACATTTTATGCCTAAACTTCTCAGGACTTCCAGCCTCCCTATCACTCCATCATTGAAACATATTACTGCATCTAGTACACCAACTTTTAATGTATCTAGCCCTACAAAAACATTCTTGGGTAACCTTTCCCATATACAATGGTTGAAACTTTCATTTGTATTCTGAGTGCCCCCATGAAGACATTTAGTCAGCAAAACAGGGTCACCCAGGTCTCTAAAAATTGGTTTTATTTCATTCATAACAGGCTCGGGAACAAAATGCTTATGGTGGTATATTTGACCACTTTCTTTCGATTTTTGGTAACCACACCAAAGAATCTGCTTCTTTAGGGCAAAGTCTGTGAACACGGTGTTCATCTGTGGACAACTTATGAAAGTAGGTGGCCCATACAGCTTTTCCCATTGCTGTAACATCATTCAGAGGTGCAGTTCGTCTAATGGCTAGTTCATAATAACTCTGAAGAAGGTCTGTTTCGGTTTCTGTCAATCTGCCTCGGCCAGACAGAGATTTTCCCTCAGATAGCAACTTTCCTTTCATTTCTCTTCGTTGCTTCCTCAGTCCGGCACCCATCGTCTTTTGCACATGTCCACAGCATGCACCGTTACCCGATCTTTCCACTATTTTGCAGGACGAATGGTATAAGCTTTCCTTGGTAACTGTACAGGACCTGTTTTCATCTGTTCCAAGACTGGAAGCTGTTTTGAATGCTAACATGTTTCCTAGACATTATTACGCACGGTAATGTGTTGTGTCGTTGATGTTTGCACACTTTTGTCCAACCGAGCGGATGCGTCCGTCGCAAACCTGTACGCAGAACTGTGAGTCCTCTGAAGGGACGCGATGCCACCCTTGTGTGTGCAGTGTCGTTGGGACTGCCGCTGTCGGTGCTGACGTGTCGAGAGAAGCCACAACAGCGAATGCCGTGCTGACAGCTCGCGGCTCTCCACACATCACCACACTGCCCCTTTGGATACATAATTGTCTCGCTGCAGACAAGCCCATTTTCCGACTCAATGTAGGTGACGTTGGTGTACGAACCTTCACGGCCGAGCGACGATTACGTCTTTGGACCCCTGAAGCCATCGATTCCATATTCGCGTGACAGTCGTGGGATCCCGAACAACGCGAACACCAATATTGCAGAACGGTGAATCTCATTCTCGATGGGACACAAACTGAAGGCGTTCCGCCTCCTTACACGAGGCATATGCAGAGCGTAGACGCCTATTGTCTGCCGTCTAGCTAATGTCTTAATCGTTTCACATCGGAGCATGTACTACATTTCGTGTCAGTTTGGCGTTTGTTGGAAGCTAAATTCTTATGTTGCCGTTTCATTGGTCATTTGTGTGTTTGAACAGAAGCGATGACTATATATACACTACTGGCCATTAAAATTGCTACACCATGAAGATGACGTGCTACCGACGCGAAATTTAACCGACAGGAAGAGGATCCTGTGATATGCAAATGATTAGCTTTTCAGAGCATTCACGCGAGGATGGCGCCGGTGACGACACCTACAACGTGCTGACATGAGGAAAGTTTCCAACCGATTTCTCATACACAAACACCAGTTGACCGGCGTTGCATGGCGAAACGTTGTTGTGATGCCTCGTGTAAGGAGGAGAAATGCGTACCATCACGTTTCCGACTTCGATAAAGGTCGGATTGTAGCTTATCGCGATTGTGGCTTATCGTATCGCGACATTGCTGCTCGCGTTGGTCGAGATCCAATGACTGTTAGCAGAATATGGAATCGGTGGGTTCAGGAGGGTAATACGGAACGCCTTGCTGCATCCCAACGGCTTCGTATCACTAGCAGTCGAGATGACAGGCATCTTATCCGCATGGCTGTAACGGATCGTGCAGCCACGTCTCGATCCCTGAGTCAACAGATGGGGACGTTTGCAGGACAACAACCATCTGCAGCAACAGGTCGACGACGTTTGCAGCAGCATGGACTACCAGCTCGGAGACCATGGCTGCGGTTACCCTTGAAGCTGCATCACAGACAGTAGAGCCTGCGATGGTGTACTCGACGACGAACCTGGGTGCACGAATGGCAAAACGTCATTTTTTCGGATAAATCCAGGTTGTGTTTAAAGCGTCATGATGGTCGCATCCATGTTTTGCGACATCGCGGTGAACGCACATTGGAAGCGTGTATTCGCCATCGCCATACTGGCGTATCACCCAGCGTCTTGGTATGGGGTGCCATTGGCTACACGTCTCGGTCACCTCTTGTTCGCATTGACGGCACTTTGAACAGTGGACATTACTATTCAGATGTGTTACGACCTGTGGCTCTACCCTTCATTCGATCCCTGCGAAACCCTACATTTCAGCAGGATAATGCACGACCGCATGTTGCAGGTCCTATACGGGCCTTTCTGGATACAGAAAATGTTCGACTGCTGCCCTGGCCAGCACATTCTCCCGATATCTCACCAACTGAAAACGTCGGGTCAATGGTGGCCGAGCAACTGGCTCGTCACAACACGCCAGTCACTAATCTTGATGAACTGTGGTATTGTGTTGAAGCTGCATGGGCAGCTGTAGCTGTACACGCCATCCAGGCTCTGTTTGACTCAACGCCCAGGCGTATCAAGGCCGTTATTACGGCCAGAGGTGGTTGTTCTGGGTACTGATTTCTCAGGATCTATGCACCCAAATTGCGTGAAAATGTAAACACATGTCAGTTATAGTATAATATATCTGTCCAATGAAAACCCGTTTATCATATGCATTTCTTCTTGGTGTAGCAATTTTAATGGCCAGTAGTGTATTTCGGTGAAATGTTTATTTAAACAGCGGTTGCGTTCTTAGAGAAGGTGGTTAATTAGCATGACTGTAATGTGAGGAAAATAAATATATTTCGGCGAAATGTTTGTTTTAAACCGAGATTGCGTTCTGAGAGAAGGTGGTTAATCCTTACGTGCGGTCCAGTGAGTTGGGCAAAAGTGCTGAAGATGCCTTTACTGAGGGGCAAGGCCCAGCAGCGGCCGGGAGCTGGCTTGTGTTTTGTGGCGTTTGAACTCTGTGGCGGGGCGCACACGGGAGGCAGACGTCAGAGGCGGCTCGGTGGCTGCGCGGCGCGGATTAGCCGCTCTGCTGCGCCGCACGTGTGTGTGTGTGTGTGTGTGTGTGTGTGTCAGAGGGCGCGCCACACAGCAGGGCAGCGCAGGGCACGGCAGACCGCAGCGAGGCTTTGCGGCGCCGCCCTCGCAGGGCCCAGCCAGCCAGCCAGCCAGACACACGGGGCTCCCTGCCCCTGCCCCGCCACCGGCAATTGGGGTCGCGCGCTCTGTGGTCTCGGCTCAAAGTCCTCGCTTCAGGCCAGAACTACAATAAAACGAGGTGTGTTTGGTAAAAGGTATCGTCTGAAATAAAAATAAAACATGTAGCCTGCTTCCCACGGTATTATTTTTGAAACTTCCTGGCAGATTAGAACTGTGTGCCGGACCGAGACTCGAACTCGGGACCTTTGCCTTTCGCGGGCAAGTACTCTACCAACTGAGCTACCCAAGCACGACTCACGCCCCATCCTCACAGCTTTACATCTGCCAGTACCTCGTCTCCTACCTTCCAAACTTTACAGCAGCTCTCCTGCAAACCTTGCAGAGCTAGCACTCCTGAAAGAAAGGATATTGCGGAGACATGGCTTAGCCACAGCCTGGGGGATGTTTCCAGAATGAGATTTTCACTCTGCAGCGGAGTGTGCGCTGATATGAAACTTTCTGGCAGATTAAAACTGTGTGCCGGCAAGCTGTGAGGAGGGGGCGTGAGTCGTGCTTGGGTAGCTCAGATGGTAGAGCACTTGCCCGCGAAAGGCAAAGGTCCCGAGCTCGAGTCTCGGTCCGGCACACAGTTTTAATCTGCCAGGAAGTTTCATATCAGCGCACACACCGCTGCAGAGTGAAAATCTCAGCCGGCCGCGGTGGTCTAGCGGTTCTAGGCGCGCAGTCCGGAACCGCGCGACTGCTACGGTCGCAGGTTCGAATCCTGCCTCGGGCATGGCTGTGTGTGATGTCCTTAGGTTAGTTAAGTTTAAGTAGTTCTAAGTTCTAGGGGACTGATGACCACACATGTTAAGTCCCATAGTGCTCAGAGCCATTTGAACCATTTGAACCATTTGAAAATCTCTTTCTAGTATTATTTTTACTAAAATGTAGACTTTCACGGCCGGAAATGTCATGTCCATTATAATTATCCGGGCTGTTACGCCGTGGTCGATTGATGAATTCTGTTTCAGTTCCCAACGTTTCGTCCCAGTCTGCGGGGGACATCTTCAAATGGCTCTGAGCACTATGGGACTCAACATCTGTGGTCATAGAACTAATTAAACCTAACTAACCTAAGGACATCACACACACCCATGCCCGAGGCAGGATTCGAACCTGCGACCGTAGCAGTCGCGCGGTTCCTGACTGAGCGCCTAGAAGGGGGACATCTTCAAGGGGTCTGTAGTGACGTACAGGGTACTGCAAAATCTAGGGTTTTCCTGCCGTTCGTTAAAAATGTAACGGAAAAAATAGGGACAATCTTGACAAAGCGGAATATTACCGTAATTTACAAGCCCACCAGGAAGATACAGGTATACCTTAAGCCTGCCAAGGACGCTCGCAAACCATTGGAAAAAGCTGGAGTGTATAGGATACCATGCACCTGTGGAGATGTTTATGTCGGTAACACTAAGAGAACTGTTTCAAAACGTTTGGAAGAGCACAAGGGCAATTGTAGAAGAGGAGAAACGGAACGATCATCTGTTGCGGAGCATGCTTTCCAGCCAGGTAACCACCATATTCGTTTCGAGGAGACGCAAGTACTAGCGTCCACAAGCGGATATTACGAAAGGCTCTACAGGGAGGCAATCGAAATCGCCAAGCACCCTGATAATTTCAATCGAAAGGAGGAGGGCGTGAAATTAGACGGTATATGGATGCCGGTTTTGAAGAAGATGTGTACCACCCGTCTACCATTGGGTGATGACAACGGCGATCGACGGCGACGGACAGCGGCCAATTGCACTGACGTTTTCAAAACACGTGACGTCACGCCTCGGCGCGGGAGCGCGCGGACACGGAATTTAGCGGCAGTCAGTAGCGAGCCAGTGGGTGTGTTGGACCTTCCATCGAGCTACAGACCCCCTTGAAGATGTCCCCCGCAAACGGGGACGAAACGTTGGGAATTGACACAGAATTCATCAACCGACCACGGCATAACAGCCCGTACAATTATAATGGACATAGTATAATTTTTACATGAAAATCTGTACTTTAACCCACTTTTCCACATAATTCCCACCGATATTAGGGCATTTATCACCGTGCAGGTACGGCCGAGTTGGGATTGAGGCGGGATGCGGTCATCCGGGTTTTCCAGCAGCTTTTGAAAATGAAGACCGTGACCAGACGAATGCCTGTCACAAGAGGGGTTTTGCCTCCATACCTTACTGGTAAGGCATAAAAATTACGCGTCCTGTGGCGTAAGGAGGCTGCTGCAGCAGACAGGGCGCACGATCTACATCTACAGCTACATTTATACTCCGCAAGCCACCCAACGGTGTGTGGTGGAGGGCACTTGACGTGCCACTGTCATTACCTCTCTTTCCTGTTCCAGTCGCGTGTGGTTCGCGGGAAGAACGACTGCCAGAAAGCCTCCGTGCGCGCTCGAATCTATCTAATTTTAAATTCGTGATCTCCTCGGGAGGTATAAGGAGGGGGGAGCAATATATTCCATATCTCATCTAGAAACGCACCCTCTCGAAACCTGGACAGCAAGCTACACCGCGATGCAGAGCGCGTCTCTTGCAGAGTCTACCACTTGAGTTTGCTAAACATTTCCATAACGCTATCACGCTTACCAAATAACCCTGTGACGAAACGCGCCGCTCTTCTTTGGATCTTCTCTATCTCCTCCGTCAACCCGATCTGGTACGTATCCCACACTGATGAGCAATACTCGAGTATAGGTCGAAGGAGTGTCTTGTAAGTCACCTCCATTGTTGATGAACTACATTTTCTAAGGACTCTCCCAATGAATCTCAACCTGGCACCCGCCTTACCAGCAACTAATTGTACATGATCATTCCACTTCAAATCGTTCCGTACGCATACTCCCAGATATTTTACAGAAGTAACTGCAACCAGTGTTTGCTCCGCTATCATATAATCATACAATAAGGGATCCTTCTTTCTATGTATTCGCAATACATTACATTTGTCTACGTTAAGGGTCAGTTGCCACTCCCTGCACCAAGTGGCTATCCGCTGCAGATCTTCCTGCATTTCGCTGCAATTTTCTAATGCTGCAACTTCTCTGTATACTACAGCATCATCCGCGAAAAGCCGCATGGCACTTCGGTGCCCTACAAGAGGAGCTCGGAAACACGTCCCCTATGTGACCGTTTCTGGCCCTCCGATTGGCTGGCAGTGGGGCACCTCGACGCTCCCCTCTGTTAGCAGTGCTTTCGCAATAGCTTCCGCTGCCCGGCAGTGCCCGATCTGGAACGCTGTCCACGCGAACTGAGCGTAGGCAGGTGTGTGTCTGGCAGCAGCCGCTGCTGCCCCCACCCGGACACGGCCACTGTTTCTCGTAAGGCGTACCGTCAGGGTCGCGACAATATAACCGAACTGAAAAAAATAAAAATGAAAAAAGTCCCATAACCCTGTCAGTAACCGATTCACTCTAACTACTCACGACAAACACAGTATCGTATAACCAACTTTTGAATACCATCTTCGTAGATATCTGACGCCTCAGCATAACGATAATTTAAGCGTTCTGTAACAATTGAATAAAGCACACTTCTTGACACTTGTGAAGGGATGGATGGTACTGAAATTGGTAAATTTAAAGGTGGACGTACGAACGCGCATAATGGGGAACGAAGTGGACGCCCTACGCCCTTCAGTCGTTACTGACGATTTGGTGCAGAAAGTAGATGAAAAACTGAGAGAAAACGTACGCTTTATGATTTCAAAGATATGTCCTGAGTTTCCTCAAGTGCCAAGAAGTGCGCTTTATGCAATTGTTGCGTAATGACGCGGCAAATTTGTACGAAGATGGTATTCAAAAGCTGATTTTACGATGCGTTAAGTGACGTAATATTGGTGGGGATTACATAGAATAGTATATTAATGTACAGGCTTTCAGGTAAAAAATAAAATTGTCTAAAAAAGTCTGCTTGTTTTACTTTTATTACTTCCTTAAAAAACGCCTCATGATACCCTACTATTGGCAAGTACTGCAGCTATTAGCAGCTTCTTGAAAAGAGATTATAGCATGAAATCAGCATCGTAAAACAAGAATAATGGAAAGCAGTGGAAGCAAGTCAGAAGATGCTTAACGACTTAGATTAGCAAATGAGAGCCTAAAGCAGTACACGAGTCTCGCAATTTGGACAGCAAACCAACTCACTATGTCCCTAGTAGAAATGACGCAACTTACACAATGACAATAGCTAGACAAGTGTTTCCGGAAGGGAGAAATTTTCCTAACATTCAATATAAATTGAAATGTTAGGAACTTGTTTCTGAAATTATTCGTGTGGAATGTTGCCTTCTACAGAAGCGAAGCGTGGGCGGTAAACAGTTCAGAAAGAAAAGGGATAGAAGCTTTTGAAACGGGGTGCTACTGGAGAGTGTTGACTAACAGATTGGTGCATAGGGTTACCAGTGGACAGGAAGTGAATGGGACTGGGGTGAGAGGAATAACCGAGACAGCAGGTGGCTGGGGCCACGCCTCCCACCCCCTGTCCTTTATAATCGAGGTGTTAAGTTGGGAACAGCACCCGCCTGTTCATCGGGGTGCTCCCGCTGAAACGGAAAACAGGGCAAACTGCATCTAAAAACGATTAAAACAGGGTAAAAGAGGGCAAAGGAGGTGGGGTCGCATGCGGCTGGATGCGCGCCAACTATAACCACCCTGTCCCCGCAGTTTAAAACTTCGTATCTGACCCCACCCAGTCAGAACGCGGGTTTGGTATAATTGCCCACGCTAGTGTATCGTGTGCAGCCTACATTCATTTGAACGTGCTCACTGTATTCCAGGCTCCCTGTCCCCCTACAGTTTTTACGCCTCACGCTTCCCGCCAGTAGCAAATTGACGATTCCTTAATGCGTCATGATGTGCACTACTGTAGCATGCACCAGGCCACACTATTGTAAACGAAACTGTTAATGTCTGAATTCTTAAATGATCGCCACGCAAAATAAATAAATAAGGCTCAGTGCGTATAACTTTTTTCCGGGAATATATTTAAAACTGTGTAAAAACAGCTGGCTCCGTTCTTATTAGTAGCTTGAAGAGGCCCGCGTAGAGTAATGTTGTGTAATTCTAGATGTGATGTTTGACCCTCTGTTACTCGCGCGATAATTTCTGACACGGTCACTCGCCCAGATGGTAGGTGTCATCCACAACATAAATGGTGTGCTTGGACCCTTTGAACGGTCAAAATGAATGATTCTAGGAGTACTTTATTTGAATCTAAATGTAATACACTTATCAAATACAGTAAGGTATACACTAGGTGATAAATATTTTTGCCGATTGTTCGTAAATAACTCCAGTATCTCTCTGATAGGAACCAACTTGTCGTCGTCTCTGCGAACACGTCTATCAAGAATATTATAAAACCCCAGACATTTCAAGTGCAATCTGAATCGGTTTTCACACATGCATAAGTAGCATGGTTCGAGTCAGTTGCCCTTTTGAGTTATCCCACAACTTTGATAAATTCTTTCCAGAACATCTCAGAGGTCCACACTGATATTAGAGACCAACGAAAGTTGTGATCTCCATAACATCTGTTTGTTTAGAATTCCTTTCCCTAGAAAAGATATCACGAACTTCATTGATGTGAACAATAGCACATTTTTCAGTAAGGGCTATTATAGTTCCATGCAAAAATAACTTCATAATATCGATTTCGTACAGGGCGACAACTGTTGAACTATATGAAAAAAACGTAAAATAGTTACAAACTACGGCGTGCACACACTTTATTCAACATGTAAACGTCACTACAGATATTTGCATTTGGGTTACATGTTCGGTATACCTGCCATCATTGGCGATGGTATGGTCCAGACGAATAGCGAAATTTTGAATGACCTGCTGACTCATCAATGGTTTTGGGGTTATTGCTGTACACCTTGTGTTTAATATAGCCCCATAAAAAGGAGTCGCATGTGTTCAGATACGGAGAAGATGGTGACCAATCGAGGCCCATACCAGTGGCCTCTGGGTACCCCGAAGATAGAATGCGGTCCCCAAAGTACTCCTCCAGAACATCAAACACTCTCCTGCTTCGAAGGGGTCGAGCCCCGTCATGCATGAACCACATCCTGTCGAACTCAGGGTCACTTTGGATAATGGGGATGAAATCTTCCAAAACCTTCACGCACCGTTCAGTAGTCACCGCGCCGTCAAGGAATATAACACCGATTATTTGGTTCAAATGGCTCTGAGGACTATGGGACTTAACATCTATGGTCATCAGTCCCCTAGAACTTAGAACTACTTAAACCTAACTAACCTAAGAACATCACCGATTATTTCTTGGCTGCACATTGCACACCACACAGTCACCCGTTGAGGCTAAAGAGACTTCTCGATTGCGAAATGCGGATTCTCAGTCCCCCAAATACGCCAATTTTATTTATTGACGAACCCATCCAAATGAAAGTGGGCTTCGTCGCTATACCAAACTTTACAGTGCATAATAATTCCCATCATGCCCCGCGGCCAATCGTACAGATTGAATGTCCTGACGCAAACCGTTCAGAATTTACGACGATTTTTTTTTTTCATATGGCTCAATAAATGTCACCCTGTCTACGATCTTTATTTTTGGGCCCAGTTAAATGCGTAGTAATGTTACAAGATCTTGTTCTGACATTGGTGGGATATTTAGTTTCCCTCCATTTAGCTTTGCATTTTTTTCCTAAAAGAAATACGTTCTCTCAAGACCTTCATCTCTCAGCTATGGAACGATTGCAGCCATACATCAAAATCTCTGCAACAATCTGCCCAAGATTTTTTTTTTAACTTTGACGTTTATTCCACAAACTAAAGGCGGACAGAATATTCTTCGTAGGTAAGTAGTCTAGGTAAAAACATATTGACTGTAATCAGTTTCGATAACCTAAAACCACGCACATGAAAGTTGGATTCAGTCTAGAAAACCAGTAAAGTGACATACACTTTCTCTCACATTGTAGCATTAGAGCTCATGCGGATGACCAATGTCCTCCAAGCTACAATAATGTTTCACGAACCAAACAACCCTGCTTAACCGAAGCCAATGATGGCTGAAGCTGACGAATGGAGAATTAACGGAAAGGTACTGAAAATGGCGCGAACTCAGTCAGACAAAAAAGAGCGGGAAAATCATGTGGATGACGAGTGTGATCCCACGCGAGCAACGGAGGATCATATGCGGAACAGATTCATTTAATGTGGGAAAATAATGACGAGTAGAGAAAAACATCTGTTTCTAGACTAGAGCTACACTACTGGCCATTAAAATTGCTACACCACGAAGATGACGTGCTACAGACGCGAAATTTAACCGACACGAAGAAGATGCTATGATATGAAAATGATTAGCTTTTCAGAGCATTCACACAAGGTTGGCGCCGGTGACGACACCTACAACGTGCTGACATGAGGAACGTTTCCAACCGATTTCTCATACACAAACAGCAGTTGACCGGCGTTGCCTGGTGAAATGTTGTTGTGATGCCTCGTGTAAGGAGGAGAAATGAGAACCATCACGTTTTCGACTTTGATAAAGGTCGGATTGTAGCCTATAGCGATTGCAGTTTATCGTATCGCGACACTGCTGCTCGCGTTGGTCGAGATCCAATGACTGTTTGCAGAATATGGAATCGGTGGGTTCAGGAGTGTAATACGGAACGCCATGCTGGATCCCAACGGCCTCGTATCACTAGCAGTAGGGGTGACAGGCATCTTATCCGCATGGCTGTAACGGATCGTGCAGCCACGTCTCGATCCCTGAGTCAACAGATGGGGACGTTTGCAAGACGACAACCATCTGCACGAACAGTTGGACGACGTTTGCAGCAGCATGGACTATCACCTCGGAGACCTTGGCTGCGGTTACCCCTGACGCTGCATCACAGACAGGAGTACATGCGATGGTGTACTCGACGACGAACCTGGGTGCACGAATGGAAAAACGTCATTTTTTCGGATGAATCCAGGTTCTGTTTACAGCGTCATGATGATCGCATCCGTGTTAGACGACATCGCGGTGAACGCACATTGGAAGCGTGTATTCGTCATCGCCATACTGGCGTATCACCCGGCGTGATGGTATGGGGTGCCATTGGTTACACGTCTCGGTCACCTCTTGTCGGCACTGACGGCACTTTGAACAGTGAACGTTACATTTCAGATGTGTTACGACCCGTGGCTCCACCCTTCATTCGATCCCTGCGAAACCCTACATTTCAGCAGGATAATGCACGACCGGATGTTGTAGGTCCTGTACGGACCTTTCTGTACACAGAAAATGTTCGACTGCTGCCCTGGCCAGCACATTCTCCAGATGTCTCACCAATTGAAAACGTCTGGCCAATGGTGGCCGAGCAACTGGCTCGTCACGATACGCCAGTCACTACTCTTGATGTAGTGTGGTATCGTGTTGAAGCTGCATGGGCAGCTGTACCTGTACACGCCATCCAAGCTCTGTTTGACTCAATGCCCAGGCGTATCAAGCCCGTTATTATGGCCAGAGGTGGTTGTTCTGGGTACTGATTTCTCAGGATCTATGCACCCACATTGCGTGAAAAATGTAATCACATGTCAGTTCTAGTATAATATATTTGTCCAATGAATACCTGTTTATCACCTGCATTTTTTCTTGGTGCAGCAATTTTAATGGCCAGTAGTGTACAATGTTGACGGACTTGCCGTCAAATGCAGATACCAGGCACAGTGACTGATAATCTCAAATTAATAATATGTTGGTCGTAGTGTGGGACTTTAAACTTTAGGCCCGTGTTGATGGTAGTTTTAGCTCTGTCGGAGTGCAGAAGTCTTTGGCGGTCAGGATTTGGAGTGCGCGAACAGATAGAGGCCGATATTGAATATATCTCTGCCCACCTTCCCAGAAGAGAAAAGCCACAGCGGTAAACAAAAATAGATGACGTATCTGCAACGCTACGAGTAGGCGACGTGACGTCGATGAGCCCGATAGGAGCCGCAGGAGGGGACGCGCATCGTCCCATCTCTTGCAGGGAGCGCGGCAAACGTGTGGGAGCGGCGCCGCTGGCGGCAAAAGGGCCTGTAATAAGTTTGTTTAGTAATTCCATTCATTAGGCTGGGACGCGCCGGGCGGGCCGCAACGGTACACGGAATTATCCTCGTCTAGAAGTGGACGAGGCAGGAAGAGAGGGAAAGAGAGAGAGAGGGAGAGAAACAGGAACAGGAAGGGGCAGGGCAGGGCAGCGTCCTGTGGGAGCGGCGCGGCGCGGCGCATTCCACAGAGAGGGGCGGCCAGGGCCAAACCACACGCCGGACACTTGGCGGAGGGACACATGCGGCGCGGCGGCGTTGGCGGGGAGGTACCGACACTCTCTGCTGTTGCGGTACCGTCTAGAGAGGGGCAAACTCGTTCATCCTTGGGAACTAGTTCACTGTTGATCGTTCTCTTTTGGGAACCGTTCATTTTTACTCGTCCACCGTTCATTTGTGCTTGGTATATGGTTCTTATGAAAAACTGAAAACTAGTAGTGTAGGTGACTGAAGGATGGAGGGCACCAAGAGGGGGCACTTGCCTCCACCCTGGAGTATAGAGTTTTTATTCATTACAGAATTCTTACACACTTTTAGAAGTAATTTCTGTGATTCTGCAGAACCTTCCGTTTAGCCAACTGTAGCGTTGTGTAGCTGATCGCAGGGAAATAATATAGGGGTTTCCCAACTTAATAGACCACAAGTATCTTGTATAAAATTCTTCGTTTCGACTTCCACTACATAGCTATGCTACGTTGTAAACAATAATCGTTTACACCCTATATATACTTCACGTTGTCTCTGAGTTCGTAGGCGAAGTAGACTTTATGGAAGCATAAACTAATATGTGGTTTTCTCATCATACTTAAGTCACACGCTTAGTAAAAATTATGTTTTTATGTTGCATTATTAAAGTTAATGCAGCAATAATAATAATAATTAAGTTCGCAGTAGTAAAGTTTTTGGTTTGAAACCTCCTTCTGAACAAATGTTTTTGAGATAATAAGTAAATAAGATTTTATGGCACTCTACGTCTTTTCAAACGGAGAGGCACCGCTTTTGCTACTGAGCCAAAATGACCCACAACCCACTTCTTTTTTTTTTTTTCAAAGAAACCAAACTAGCAGGTAATGCAAATTGGAAACAACCAAACATAAAAATAATTAGAGCCTTCCTAAATGTAATGTTTTGCATATGTAAGATACACGAAAATCGTTTTATATGAATTTTCTTACACTAAAAATTAACCAAATTATTGAAAGTTAGTTGCTAAATCAAGTCGGTGAAACCAAAAAATATATGAATAACAGAAAAACCTGCTGTGTTATAAGTATGTCTTCCGCTGTTCATCGATATAATGAAGTGAGCTGATATGCCCTTTTGTTACCTGAAAAGACGTACCTATTACGTACAACGTAATTTTTATGTAATTTACGTAACTATAAAATACTTTTTGATTACCGGTCGTGGACGCTGAATAGCCAGACCCAAGTGCAAGAACAGTTTGGAACAAATGTAAAATGGGCGAACGCAGTGAACGAAACGAACAACTGGATACTTAACTAACTAGGAGCAGTCGGCAGTGGAACTGAGACAGGTGGTCATGCGAAGAACGAGGAGTGCGGCGGAGGGAGACCAAGACTGAGACGAGCGCGCGACCGAGGCTGGAACGAGAACTGCCGAAGGGACCGCCGCGACCGAAGTGAACTAGTGAACTATGAACCGATCGTTCCTCGTTCCCGGGAACTGTAAGTAGACCGCCGCGACGGAAGTGAACTATGAACCGATCGTTCATCGTTCCCGGGAAATATTAGTAGACCGCCGCGACCGAAGTGAACTATGAACCGATCGTTTCTTGGAATTCGTTCCTCGGTCCTTCCGTTCATCTTGGTGAACCGTTCCTTTGCACCCGTTCTTTAGCGAACTACCCATCTCTAGTACCGTCATCCAACGAGCCAGTAGCCACTGTAGCGGGCGAATTAAAGCGGCAGCTCGTTACGTCTTCAAGCGAAGATCACTTAACGAAATTTGCTACTAACAGTCCACCTGAGTTTGAAACTAACAGAGACGTTGACAAGTTCATCACTGTGCCACAACCTGATTAGCAGCCAACTTTTACAAAGTTAATAAAAGAGTGATGTGATTCTTCAGTTTCTCCCGGCGTATTTGTTGCTCGAACAGTCCACGGGTATACTGCCGGTTCATAGTGTCCAACGGGCACAATATTTCGGGGATCAGACATGTCGCCATCGTCACAGCATGTACCTTGCAGGGAGGAGATGTATCGCAGTATGAAGAAACTCGACAAGCTGCGCCACCGACGCACCTGACGATGGCGACATGTCTGATCGCCGAAATATTGTGCCCGTTGGACACTATGAACCGGCAGTATACCCGTGGACTGTTCGAGTTTAATAAAAGAGTGTTCATGTGAGCGTGGTCATATCTTAAGTTATTTGTATAATCATTCACTTGTCACAGTAACATTCCCAGACTGGCATAAATATGCTCAAGTTATACCTCCTCACAAGAAAGGGGACAAAGAAAAGCCGTCAAATTACCGACCGATCTCACTTTTGCCAGCTTTTTCAAAAATCTTTGAAAAGGTCATGTTCAAGCGTCTACTTAAGCACCTTAGTGAAAATAACATACTGTCAAAGTCACAGTTTGGGTTTCTTAAGCGTTCTGATATTGAGAAAGCTATTTACACTTACAACGAAAATGTCCATCATTCATTGGACAACAAATTAGAGGCAACTGGCATATTCTGTGACCTATCAAAGGCGTCTGACAGTGTAAATCACAGCATTCTTTTAAGTAAATTAAAATATTATGGTGTCACTGGTAGTGCTGCAAAGTGGTTTCAGTCATATCTTACTAATAGAAAAGAAAGGGTGTCATTACGTAACACTTCAGAAGTAGGCAATCAGACATCATCTGACTGGGAAGAAATTTCATGTGGTGTTCCCCAAGGTTCCATACTAGGTCCACTACTGCTTCTTGTGTATATTAATGACCTGTCATCTGTTACATTACCAGATGCCAAGTTCGTCTTATTTGCAGATGATACAAACATTGCAATAAATAGTAAATATAAATTTAGAAAGGGCAGCTAATCAAATTTTTACTGACATTAATAAGTGATTCATAGCCAATTCACTGTCATTAAACTTTGAAAAGACCCACTATATGCAGTTCATAACTTCCAAGAGATTTCCTTCTGATGTGTGTATAAAATATGACGACATGGAAATAGGAGAAGTTGAGAGTGTAAAATTCTTGGGATTACAACTTGAGAATAAATTCAGTTAGGAGTAACATACTAACGAACTGCTAAAGCGCCTAAACAAGTCTGTGTTTACAATGCGAATGATGTCAGACATAGGAGATATAAATATAAAAAAAACTGGTATATTTTGCTTATTTTCACTCCATTATGTCATATGGTATCACATTTTGGGGTAACTCCACAACCAGAGAAAAATTTTTAGAGTACAGAAGCGTATAATAAGAGTAATGAGTAGTGTAAATCCGAGAACATCATGTCGAAACCTATTCAAAGAATTGGGCATATTAACCACAGCTTATCAGTATATTTATTCCTTAATGAAGTTTGTTGTAAATAATCCATTCTTTTTCCAACTAACTGCTTAGTACACAGTATCAATACTAGGAATAAGAACAATATACATAAAGATTTAAAATCACTTACTCTTGTCTAGAAAGGAGTCCAGTATTCAGCAACGGATATTTTCAATAAGTTACCAGCAACCATTAAGAGTTTAGTTTCAGTCAAGGCACAATGTAAACATAATTCAAAAGAATTTTTGGTGGCCAACTCCTTCTATTCCATCCATGAGCTTCTCAACAAGTGCAGTAGACGATTTTAATGAAAATTCATTATACTTTAATTTTTGACAATACTTGGTAGTAACAGCCAAGTAACTACCTACTATGTAAATGATGGATGTATTAGGATGATGATGGTGTAATGATGGAAAGCAGATGAAAGTCTTAAGTCTGTAAATAGTGGAAGTTTAATTTTAAATCTTGTACATAATCTGACTGTTCTTAACTGACGATCACTGAAATGAATAATCTACTTTAATTTTTGACAATACTTGATTGTAATAGCAAGAAACTAGCAAATGTCTGAATGACGGATTTAATGAAAGCAGATGTGAGTATTAAACCTGTAAATATTAGAAGTTTAAATTTAATTCATGTACATAATTTTACTCTTTATTAACTGAGGAACATTAAAATTAATGAATCTCAAGTTTTTCTAATTACATTTTTGTAATATGTTTATCTGACATGTTCCACACCCAGGAAGATTCCCTCTTTTATGGGTCTATGGAATAAATAATTAATCTAATCTAATCTAATCTTACTGTAGCACCCAGTACGTTGTACTGGCCTATGATGTCGCACAGAAACAGAAGTTATGCGCGTCACAGGGGTTGTAGTTTTGTGAGGACACGTAAACAGTTTGTGGCTTTGACTCAGGAGCACTGTCCCACCGATCGCTCTGGTGGCGCCATCTGCAGGAAAGTATCGTCGACGGACTCACGGAGGCATCCACAATGTACCCACTACGTGTACTCTGGCCGCTCTGTTTGAACGTAAGTTGATGTGTATATCTAAGAGGAAGAATCCGGGTCTGTCAGATTACAAGATCACTTGCCTACACCTGGAGCACGTATTGTTGAAATACGAGGCGTGTTTTTTTAAGTAAGTACCGTTTTGAAATTAAAAAAAAGACGTGCTAAGATATCTCAATAATTTTATTTTTACATGAAAGCCTGTACCTTAATCTACGCCCTGACGCCGTTACAGTCTGATTCTTCTTTGTTTACGTTGTGTACTGAGTGTTTAAGATGCCTCCGATAATCGTGAGTCCCGCCAACTGTGAAGTACGGGCAGTTATACGATTTCTTAGTGCTAAAGGCCTAAAAGCGATCGATATTCATCCTCAGATCTGTGCAGTTTACGGAGAAAACATTATGAGTGATGGAATGGTAAGAGAGTGGTTGAGAGCATTTAAAGATGGCCGCACAAATGTGCATGATGAACAACGGAGTGGGCGTCCTTCGGTCGTTAATGAAAGTTTGGTGCAGGAAGTGGTTAATAAGGAGAGAGAAAACAGACACTTTACGATTTCCTCTTTGCGGGATGACTTTCCTAATGTTTCTCGTGGTGTTTTGTATGGCATTGTGACCGAGCACTTGAATTACCGAAAATTGTGCGCACGTTGGGTACCGAAAATGTTGACGGATGTGCACAAAACCAAAAGTTTAGAGAGTGCATTGACTTTCCTTGAGCGGTACCACAACGCCGGTGATGATTTCTTAAGCCAAATTGTTGAGGGCGATGAAACATGGGTGGCCTACGTCACACCAGAATCAAAGCAACAGTCCATGGAAGTAGAGCAAGGGCTTCGTTTCGCTGCAAGACAATGCCCGTCCGCATGTGGCGAATCAGACCAAAGATCTCATCACATCTTTTCGATGGGAAGGTCTAGATCATCCTCCGTACAGCCCCGATCTTGCGCCCAGTGACTACCATCTGTTCCTGCACTTGAAGAAACACCTGGGCGGTCAGCGTCTTCAAGACGATGGCGAAGTCGATGCAGTGGTTAATAAGTCAGGCGGCAGACTTCTATGAGGAGGGTATTAAAAAACTGGTACAACGTTGTGACAAGTGCCTCAATATTGACGAAAATTCTGTAGAAGAGTATATTAAGATACAGGCTTTCATGTAAAACTAAAATTATTGAGATATCTTAGCACTTCTTTTTTTTTTAAATTTCAAAACGGTACTTACTCTAAAAACGCGCCTCGTATTAAGGGGATAACAAAGAGGAGCAACCTCTAATAGGACCTACACGCAATATCACTTTCAGGGACTCTTAGTGGAAGAGCTGATGTGTCGGAAGGATGGAGGATCAGAGGTTAACGCCACGTCGACAACGTGGTCCTCAAGATACGGAGGACCAATTCCCATTACGGGAGGATGGCGCAGGAAATCGGCCGCGCTCTTAGCGAAGGAACCATCCCGGCATTTGCCTGTAGCGCTTTAGGGTAATCACGGCAAACCTAGATCTGGATGGCGGACGGGGATTTGAACCGTCGGCCTTCCGGACGCGAGTCCGGTGTGGTAACTACTGCGCCAACTCGCTCGTTTGGATTTGTTGGAAGAGTTCTGGGAGAGTCCACTACATGCGCAGGGGAGATCACGTACACTGTCTCACAAACTATAGAAAACTTGCAAGCCATCAGCACAGTTCTAACACAAAAAGAACTTTTTTTCGATTTTCTCAAGTATATTCTATCTGTAAATAACGGTTTTATACAAATGTTGTAATTTGGATTATCTAATACATCTACATCTACATGGATACTTTGGAAATCATATTTAAGTACCTGGCAGAGGGTTCATCGAACCTCCTTCCAATTCTCTACTATTCCAATCTCGTATAGAGCGCGGAAAGCATGAACACCTATACCTTTCCGCACGAGCTCTGATTTCCCTTTTTTTATCGTAGTGATCGTTCCTCCCTATGTATGTCGGTGTCAACAAAATAATTTCGCATTCGAAGAAGAAAGCTGGTGATTGGAATTTCGTGAGAAGATTCCGTCGCAACGAAAAACGCTTTCTTTTAATGATTCCAGCCCAAATCCTGTATCATTTCTGTGACACTCTCTCCCATATTTCGCGATAATACAAAACGTGCTGCCTTTCTTTGAACTTTTTCGATGTACTCAGTCAGTCCTATCTGGTAAGGATCCCACACCGCGCAGCCGTATTCTAAAAGAGGACGGACAAGCGTAGTGTAGGCAGTCTCCTTAGTAGGTCTGTTACATTTTCTAAGTGTCCAGCCAATAATACGCAGCCTTTGGTTAGCCTTCCCCACAACGTTTTCTATCTGTTCTTTCCAATTTAAGTTGTTCATAATTGTAATACATAGGTATTTAGTTGAATTTACGGCTTTTAGATTAGACTGATTTATCGTGTAACCGAAGTTTAACGAGTTTCTTTTAGCACTCATGTGGATGACCTCACACTTTTCGTTATTTAGGGTCAACTGACACTTTTCGCGCCATTCAGATATTTTTTCTAAATCGTTTTGCAGTTTGTTTCGATCTTCTGATGACTTTATTAGTCGATAAACGACGGCGTCATCCGCAAACAAACGAAGACGGCTGCTCAGATTGTCTCCCACATCGTTTATATAGATAAAGAACAGCAAAGGGCCTATAACACTGCCTTGGAGAACGCCTGAAATCACTTCCGTTTTATTGGATGACTTTCCGTCAATTACTACGAACTGTGACTTCTCTGACAGGAAATCGCAAATTCAGTCACATAACTGAGACGATATTCCATAAAAGCACGCAATTTCACTACGAGCCGCTTGTCTGGTACAGTGTCAATAGACCATTTCCTTCGAGGTAATTCATAATGTTCGAATACAATATATGTTCTAAAATCCTGCTGCATATCGACGTTAACGATATGGGCCTGTAATTTAGTGGATTACTCCTACTACCTTTCTTGAATATTGGTGTGACCTGTGCAACTTTCCAGTCTGTTTTCAAATTTATAAAATGTGTACAAACATGTGAATCCTGGGACCTGTCAGGGCATAAAGTAGTAAAAAAAAGATAAAACTATGAGGACGACATATATCTTGGCCGACCCTGTGTCCCGTGTGCAAGTCCTGTTCCTTTTCGTGATTGAGAGACACAGTATCTGTTTACAGGGCGAAGGGCTCTGTTGCTCGACCTCCAGATGACGGGATCGCGTTTCCCTGATCCTCCTAAACAGATCCCGGTAGGAGCCGAAGAGGCTGAACCTCCGGCGCTGCTGCCGTTTGAGTCGCCCTGGGACTCTGTTCTATCTCCTTCATACCGATCGGTGCAGTGGGTTAGTCTCGGTAGTGACGTCATTTTCGGTTCTTCATCCGAATATCCTGTTCAGTAAGCTTCGGAGACCTGTTACCGAATAGTCCTCCCGCCGATTTTTCCACAACTGTACCGAGAGGTTTTGGATTTCGGTATGGCGCTGTCGATCGGTTACCTGTGGTTTATTTACACCAATAATTTGTTATTTTAAACATACTGAGCGATTGTAGCTTTGGATTCAGTGATTGTGTTACTAAAGAATCACCATAGGATGCATCGGTTGCAAATTGATTTCATATAGACTATTTTCCTTTGTCAGAAATATGGTTAGGTTAGGTTGTTACTGTGAATGATTACAACATTAAAAAAGTTTTCGATCAATATTAACTCAAAATACCTGTTATTTTATGCAGTTATGAGAGTTATGAGTTTAAAGATCATTAAATATCAAATGATTACGTATATTATTACATGACTGTCACCTGAAATTACTAGTGACTTCGTCTTTCTCGACTCGAAATACAAACAGTAAGGAGGCAGTAGCACGCGAGCTGTTATAGTGAAGTTGTTAAAGCGACGAAATGCCGTGGCAAAGAACGTAGGTTCGTATACTGCTCGATGGGAAAATATTTTATTTCCTCTTCGTGTTTGCAACGCATTCTGAGGCTTAGTTAATCTTCAAAGTTAAGCTTTTTTCTGAAATATTCGTTGTAATTTAGACTTAAGAGAGCACTTTCTCAGTAAAGAGTATCTCCGATTTCGTGACTTCCATACGTTCAAGAAATGAAAGATGAAATTATTGTGCGTGAAACAACTGACAGTGACATTTATACTTCTTCTTGTCACTAATAAAACACCATTTTTTTTCGGAATACGTAGCGATTTCCGAGAGTAGTCAGACAGGGATCTAAGAGCACCCTTTGGACTCGCACGTGTTTACCTTTGCTGGCACAATGCCTCTTTACCTGTGGTACAGCGAAGACGTAATGGCCGAGTGACTGACCATTGCAGCCAAAGCTAAGAGGTTCTCAATACTGTACTGACGTCACGGGTCGCACTATAGAAATCTGTTGCAATGTTTACCAGAATAGCAGAGGGTACAATGTTCCTAGCGATCCCAACGGGACATGTGAGACGCCGCCGGCTGCGCACATGTTTACTGTGACTGACGTCTACCTGCAAGTCCAGTGTCAAGCGAGAGATGTCTGCATAGCAGCTCATCCATGCAGGAGCAGCTAATAGGTTCTCAGTGCTATACTGATGTCACATGTCTATGTACACTACTGGCCATTAAAATTGCTACACCACGAAGATGACGTGCTACAGACGCGAAATTTAACCGACAGGAAGAAGATGCTGTGATATGCAAATGATTAGCATTTCAGAGTATTCACACAAGGCTGGCGCCGGTGACGACACCTACAACGTGCTGACACGAGGAAAGTTTCCAACCGATTTCTCATACACAAACAGCAGTTGACCGGCGTTGCCTGGTGAAACGTTGTTGTGATGCCTCCTGTAAGGAGGAGAAATGTGTACCATCACGTTTCCGACTTTGATAAAGGTCGGATTGTAGCCTATCGCGATTGCGGTTTATCGTATCGCGACATTGCTGATCGCGTTGGTCGAGATCCAATGACTGTTAGCAGAATATGGAATCGGTGGGTTCAGGAGTGTAATACGGAACACCGTGCTGGATCCCACAAGTCTCGTATCACTAGCAGTCGAGATGACAGACGTCTTATCCTCATGGCTGTAACGGATCGTGCAGCCACGTCTCGATCCCTGAGTCAACAGATGGGGACGTTTGCAAGACAACAACCATCTGAACGAACAGTTCGACGACGTTTGCAGCACTATGGACTATCAGCTCGGAGAACGTGGCTGCGGTTATCCCCGACGCTGCATCACAGACAGGAGCGCCTGCGATGTTGTACTCAACGACGGACCTGGTTGCACGAATGGCAAAACGCCACTTTTTCGGATGAATCCAGGTTCTGTTTACAGATCATGACGGTCGCATCCGTGTTTGGCGACATCGCGGTGAACGCACATTGGAAGTGTGCATTCGTCACCGCCATACTGGCGTATCACCCGGCATGATGGTATGGGGTGCCATTGGTTACAGGTCTCGGTCACCTCTTGTTGGCATTGACGGCACTTTGAACAGTGGACGTTACATTTCAGATGTGTTACGACCCGTCGCTCTACCCTTCATTCGATCCCTGCGAAACCCTACATTTCACCAGGATAATGCACGACCGCATGTTGCAGGTCCTGTACGGGTATTTCTGGATATAGAAAATGTTCGACTGTTGTCCTGGCCAGCACATTCTCCAGATCTCTCACCAATTGAAAATATCTGGTCAATGGTGGCCGAGCAACTGGCTCGTCACAATACGCCAGTCACCACTCTTGATGTAGTATGGTATCGTGTTGAAGCTGCATGGGCAGCTGTACCTGTACACGCCATCCAAGCTCTGTTTGGCTCAATGCCCAGGCGTATCAAGGCCGTTATTACGGCCAGAGGGGGTTGTTCTGGGTACTGATTTCTCAGGATCTATTCACTCAAATTGCGTGAAAATGTAATCACATGTCACTTCTAGTATAATATATTTGTCTAATGAATACCCGATTATCATCTGCATTTCTTCTTGGTGTAGCAATTTTAATGGCCAGTAGTGTAAATAAAAGCCAAGTGAAGGGCTGCTTTTGTAGGAGATTTTGTGATGTCTCATCCTGTCTGTATGGCAATTCTTGTGCTAATAGGTGCTGTTTAGGAAAATATCCCAGAATAACACCGATTGCATTCTTCCTGATGGTCTTAACGAGGCACCCTGTCTGTCATGTGTTAACCCTCCTTGAAATCGCGACGTTCTGCTTTCAACATACGTCTCAGAAATGGTAAACGTTCTCGCCGTTATGTAGAGGCTCCTACATCCGAGCAGATATTCTTCAAGAGCTTAGAAATCCAGTCGCCGAAGCTGTCGGCCGAATAAACAGGGATCTCAAGATTCGTGTGTGGAATAAAATGGACTACCGTTTCGATGCTTCTCGAGCAACGCATGACAGTCATAATGAGTGTATGAAATAGCATCAGTGCGAACATAACACTGTGAACTCTCCTCTATCCAGTGACATGCGCAGTGTGTTTCTTTTTCTCACAATTTGTAATAAACAACTGAAAGCAATTCTTTCTTTTTCAATCATCCTGTAATAACGAGAACCTCTGCCGGGAAAACAAAGTAGTTAATTATTGATCATGGATCGGCGACCGTGTTATTGTACAATAAATATTTTCTTCTTTTCTATTCTTGTGGTTAGACAGCACTTTTGGGCTTGGAAGTCATAGTGATGTGCATTACATTTATCAAAATCGGCTTGTATATTTATTTTAAGCTGAGAAGATGAGGCGTACATGTGCTTTTTCCAGTCTCATTACCGAGCGAGGTGGCGCAGTGGTTAGCACACTGGACTCGCATTCGGGAGGACGACGGTTCAATCCCGTCTCCAGCCATCCTGATTTAGGTTTTCCGTGATTTCCCTAAATCGTTTCAGGCAAATGCCGGGATGGTTCCTTTGAAAGGGCACGGCCGATTTCCTTCCCAATCCTTCCCTAACCCGAGCTTGCGCTCCGTCTCTAATGACCCCGTTGTCGACGGGACGTTAAACACTAACCACCACCACCATCAATCTCATTAAGGTTGTGTTTCTGAATCGAGTGCCTTATTTTCGAACTGTTTGCCTCAGGATCACGCGGACATTGCAATTTAAAGTTCTTCCAGCGTTTGGAATCTTTATTAATTACGCAAGGCAGTGGGCATTGAAGAAGTTCGGAAGCGCACTGCTAGGATCGTGGGAACAATCCATACCAAAGCGTCGCAGTGATATACGTCGATCACATACGAGGCTTTTTGAAAGGTAGGTGCAGGTATAGGAAGCATACTGTATGTTATGTGGCGTCGTTAGAAAGAAATGCGAACAGGCACCACAGAGTTCTGAACATATTCAGACTGCTGAGCGACTGGCCCCACGCACTCTGCGAGTGACGCCTCCCAGTAGCGTCGGTGTGTGAGTGTGTGTGTGTGTGTGTGTGTGTGTGTGTGTGTGTGTGTGTCTGCACCGGTGCGCCGTAGGACTGAACACAGCGTGGGCCAGTGTGCGCCTGGAGAACTGCAAATGGCTACACAGTAAGCGGGACTGAACGTCACGACGGGCTGAAGCACGTCGTTAGTTGTTTTGTTGCTCAGATAGCAAAACACGTCTACTGCTTTCATCTTACAACCTCATTTCGAAACGCTAATCCATTCCGTTCAGCGTGTCACACAAGTCCTTGTTGTCTCTGCCAGAATCATAATGTCACTGGCAAACCTTAAAGTTTCCTTGAATTTTAACTGCGTTTCCAGATTTCTTCCCAGTTTCCTTTGTTGCTTGCTAAATCTATGTGTTATTTTGGCCTATAGTTCCATTACCACACAAGAATCTACAGTTTATACACATTAACAGGAGTCAGATGTGAGTGTTATCAATGGTCATTACTCAGGGAAATGACAGAAACGCTGATTTGAAGCAAAAATCTTCATATGGACATATTCCCTATTCCGAAAGTTTCTGAGACAGAACACATTTTACCAGACGTGTAAGGCAACGTCTCAACTGTACTTACCCTAATCGCTGGTTTGGTCGCGGTAGTACAATCAACTCATGGCCAAGTTCGCCAGACCTTACGATTTAGATTTTTGTTCGTGGGGAAACATCCCCCAGGCTGTGGCTAAGCCATGTCTCCGCTATATCCTTTCTTTCAGGAGTGCTAGTTCTGCAAGGTTCGCAGGAGAGCTTCTGTAAAGTTTGGAAGGTAGGAGACGAGATGCTGGCAGAAGTAAAGCTGTGAGTACCGGGCGTGAGTCGTGCTTCGGTAGCTCAGATGGTAGAGCGCTTGCCCGCGAAAGGCAAAGGTCCCGAGTTCGAGTCTCGGTCGGGCGCACAGTTTTAATCTGCCAGGAAGTTTCAGATGTAAAGGTAATTTGCGGAGTCCCCCGAGGGAGTATGACAGGACCCCTGCTGCTTACAACGTATGTAAATGATCTAGCAGAAAGCGTCGGAAGCTCTTTAAGACTGTTCGCAGACGATGTGGTTATCTATGAGAAACTAGCTATGCGAGAAGACAGTATCGATGTGTAGCATAACGTGCAGAGGATTGATAAATGGTGCGGATTGTGGCTGTCGACCCTGAACGTAAGTAAATGTAACATATTGCGCGTACATAGGTAAATAAATTCACTACTGTACAACTGCGCTATTGATGACAGATTTCCGGAACAGAATCCAGAGGAAAATATCTAGGAGTAACTATCCATTGCGAATGGAATGACCACATAAAACAAATAGCAGGAAAAGCGGATGCTAGACTGAGTTTCATAGAAAGAATCCTGTGACGCTGGAAATGTGTATCCTCCGATTCCCATCTACTGTACTATAAATTTTTTCCTTGTTTTGCTATCTGAAAATATGACATTTCTGTGTCTTTATATATTGTAATTGTTTTACCGTTTGTATATATATATATATATATATATATATATATATATATATATATATATATATATACTCCTGGAAATGGAAAAAAGAACACATTGACACCGGTGTGTCAGACCCACCATACTTGCTCATGACACTGCGAGAGGGCTGTACAAGCAATGATCACACGCACGGCACAGCGGACACACCAGGAACCGCGGTGTTGGCCGTCGAATGGCGCTAGCTGCGCAGCATTTGTGCACCGCCGCCGTCAGTGTCAGCCAGTTTGCCGTGGCATACGGAGCTCCATCGCAGTCTTTAACACTGGTAGCATGCCGCGACAGCGTGGACGTGAACCGTATGTGCAGTTGACGGACTTTGAGCGAGGGCGTATAGTGGGCATGCGGGAGGCCGGGTGGACGTACCGCCGAATTGCTCAACACGTGGGGCGTGAGGTCTCCTCAGTACATCGATGTTGTCGCCAGTGGTCAGCGGAAGGTGCACGTGCCCGTCGACCTGGGACCGGACCGCAGCGACGCAAGGATGCACGCCAAGACCGTAGGATCCTACGCAGTGCCGTAGGGGACCGCACCGCCACTTCCCAGCAAATTAGGGACACTGTTGCTCCTGGGGTATCGGCGAGGACCATTCGCAACCGTCTCCATGAAGCTGGGCTACGGTCCCGCACACCGTTAGGCCGTCTTCCGCTCACGCCCCAACATCGTGCAGCCCGCCTCCAGTGGTGTCGCGACAGGCGTGAATGGAGGGACGAATGGAGACGTGTCGTCTTCAGCGATGAGAGTCGCTTCTGCCTTGGTGCCAATGATGGTCGTATGCGTGTTTGGCGCCGTGCAGGTGAGCGCCACAGTCAGGACTGCATACGACCGAGGCACACAGGGCCAACACCCGGCATCATGGTGTGGGGAGCGATCTCCTACACTGGCCGTACACCACTGGTGATCGTCGAGGGGACACTGAATAGTGCACGGTACATCCAAACCGTCATCGAACCCATCGTTCTACCATTCCTAGACCGGCAAGGGAACTTGTTGTTCCAACAGGACAATGCACGTCCGCATGTATCCTGTGCCACCCAATGTGCTCTAGAAGGTGTAAGTCAACTACCCTGGCCAGCAAGATCTCCGGATCTGTCCCCCATTGAGCATGTTTGGGACTGGATGAAGCGTCGTCTCACGCGGTCTGCACGTCCAGCACGAACGCTGGTCCAACTGAGGCGCCAGGTGGAAATGGCATGGCAAGCCGTTCCACAGGACTACATCCAGCATCTCTACGATCGTCTCCATGGGAGAATAGCAGCCTGCATTGCTGCGAAAGGTGGATATACACTGTACTAGTGCCGACATTGTGCATGCTCTGTTGCCTGTGTCTATGTGCCTGTGGTTCTGTCAGTGTGATCATGTGATGTATCTGACCCCAGGAATGTGTCAATAAAGTTTCCCCTTCCTGGGACAATGAATTCACGGTGTTCTTATTTCAATTTCCAGGAGTGTATATATATATATATATGTGTGTGTGTGTGTGTGTGTGTGTGTGTGTGTGTGTGTGTGTCGATGTATAATTGGTTTGTTTTGTAAATATTATTTGTATTTTTACGCTGGGTCTTGCTTAGGGAAAACTATGCTACCGAACGGTTACATCGATAGGACGTGTGGAGAACCAAAGTGTTTAGGATCTTTGGTAGTGTTAACACTGCCACGTGGAGCGTGGGCAGAGCGAAGTCTGGCTGGAGTAGGGCGGTGGAGCAGGTGTGTTGAGTGACGCTCCCGCGAGTTGCCGCGCTTTCGGGATTTGGCAGCATGTCATTGCGCTCGACTTGCTATGATAGTTTCTGGCACGGTGTCGCGGTCGGGAAGCATTAGCTGGCACACATCAAGCGCCCGTTTCGCGTGGTGACCGTGTCGAGAAAAAGGCGCGCCGACATGCAGCTTCCGCAACAGCGGCGGCCGACAATAAGTGACTGTCGCCACCTCCTCGATCGACGACTTCAAACTTTCAATCAACCAACAAGGAAGACTGAAAAAACGTAAAGTTTTAGAACTATATGGCAGATCTCAGCTTTTCAAACTGTTCCATTTGCATCACTAAAACACAGCAACTTAGCATGAATCTTTGTTGCTCATTGTCCCAATTGCATTACCGAGCAGGGTCCCTTCCTTTTCCGAAATGAACCCGAGTGTCGTTGAAATTCAAACGCCAGCATTAAAGTAATGTCATTCCATTTCACTGCTTTAATTTCAAAGTTCAGTTAAGGTGTTCATAGCTGGCTACAATAACCAAACTAAACTGTACTTATATTACACAAGCACAAATTAAGAGTGCGAGTTTTGTTATCGTATTTTAGCTTACCTGTGACTACAGCTCAGCTTGGTACGTACTAAATTTTACTATTGTTTATTGTTCAAAATCATTTAATTCAAGTTCAAAGTTAAATCTCTTATTTCTAAATTGCGTAGATTCACGTTACTTTTGAGATGATTGTTGAGGTAGCCCTAGACTAACCTTATTTTATTTAATTTCATAGTGCTTCAGAAACAAAGTTCACTATTAATTTCAGTCACTAAATTAACTTTCAATTTTTCGGTTTTAATAGTTATTTTGCTAAATGAAGTCAGAGTGTAGCGAAATTTATTACTTCTGACAAACATTCAGTTTTCACACAACACGTGTCAACCTTCAGTTGCCACGCTTTTAGTGCTAATTATATGTGCATTAACCTTTCTTTTTCAGTTATTATAGTAGTTGTCCATAGGACTGGCGACCTTAGTTTCCCCAAATCTCAAATATCTAATTAACGCTAGTTAATTGTTAACGTAACGACCGCACATTTACTTTCTTTATTAACTTTGCCCTTTTTCAAAATTAATTTCCACCAATTTCGTTTGCATGTTTCCTTTCATTTAGATGTAACCCTTTCCTCCCTCTTTACCGACAAATTGACTTCGGTGACGATTGCTTTTCCTAAGTTTCCATTAGGTACACGCGGTTTAATTTTTCACTGTCATTAAGGTCGATAAGTGACGGGGAGGTTACAATCTGAAGGAAGTGTAATTCATCCACGAACGAAGTTGCTTACAAGGCGTTTGGAGGAACGATTATTGAGTGTTGTTCACCAATGTGGGGTCCTTAGCAGGTAGTCCTGATACAAGAGATAAGATCCAACGAAGAGAGGCGCGTTTCGTCTCTGGTCCGTTTAGGCGGCGCGGGAGCCGTACGGAGGCGCTCAACAACATTCAGTGGCAGACGTTAACAAGAGCGTTGCGCATGAAGGAGAGATTTGCTGTTCAGTACATTCCGGTGAAAGTCGGACAATAGGTTACTTCGTCCCACATGCATCTCACGAAATGCCCACGACGAGAAAATTGGAGTAATTAGAACCAATGCAGAGGCTTGCCGACATTCATTCTTGCCAGGCTCCATTTCTGAGGGGGTCGAACAGGGAAGGGGGATCAGTTGGTGTTAGCAGACGTTTTCCCCGCCACATACCTTTAGATGGTATGCGTTGTATAATGAAGTTTTAATTCCTGCAGTTAAAGAGGAAAGAAAATAATAAGTAGTACAATTTGATATAGTAACATTAGCTGCATGTATGCGCTACTATTATGTGTACGGCCATTTGGTCTTGTGTCATTTAGGACAGTTGGAGTGCCGCTTGCAAGCGATGTCTTTCTGGTTTAAGTTGTTATCCCTCCTGATGTTGACAGCTCGGACTCCCCATATCCGCATTTACTGTAGCTACCGCAGACCTTGTCCGGCTTTTTCTCGGTCCAAAGTACACTACTGGCCATTAAAATTGCTACACCATCAAGAAATGCAGATGATAAACGGGTATTCATTGGACAAATATATTATACTAGAAGTGACATGTGATTACCTTTTCGCGCAATTTGGGTGCATAGATCCTCAGAAATCAGTACCCAGAACAACCACCTCTGGCCGTAATAACGGCCTTGATACGCCTGGGCATTGAGTCAAACAGAGCTTGGATGGCGTGTACAGGTACAGCTGCCCATGCAGCTTCAACACAATACCACAGTTCATCAAGAGTGGTTCAAATGGCTCTGAACACTATGGGACTTAACATCTGTGCTCATCAGTCCCCTAGAACTTAGAACTACTTAAACCTAACTAACCTAAGGACATCACACACATCCATGCCCGAGGCAGAATTCGAACCTGCGACCGTAGCGGTCGCGCGGTTTCGGACTGAGAGCCTAGAACCGCGAGACCACAGCGGCCGGCTGTTCATCAAGAGTAGTGACTGACGTATTGTGACGAGCCAATTGCTCGGCCACCATTGACCAGACGTTTTCAATTAGTGAGAGATCTGGAGAATGTGCTGGCCAGGACAGCAGTCATCAAACATTTTCTGTATCCAGAAAGGCGTGACAGGACTTGCAACATGCGGTCGTGCATTACCGTGCTAAAATGTAGGGTTTCGCAGGGATCGAATGATGGGTAGAGCCACGGGTCGTAACACATATGAAATGTAACGTCCACTTTTCAAAGTGCCGTCAATGCGAACAAGAGGTGACCGAGACGTGTAACCAATGGCACCCCATACCATCTTGCCGGATGATACGCCAGTATGGCGATGACGATTACACGCTTCCAATGTGCGTTCACCGCGATGTCGCCAAACAGGGATGCCACCATCATGATGCTGTAAACAGAACCTGGATTCATCCGAAAAAATGACGTTTTGCCATTCGTTCACGCAGGTTCGTCGTTGAGTACACCATCGCAGGCGCTCCTGTCTGTGATGCAGCGTCAAGGGTAACCGCAGTCATGGTCTCCGAGCTGATAGTCCATGCTGCTGCAAACGTCGTCGAACTGTTCGTGCAGATGGTTGTCTTGCAAACGTCCCAATCTGTTGACTCAGGCATCGAGACGTGGCTGTACGATCCGTTACAGCCATGTGGATAAGATGCCTGTCATCTCGACTGCTAGTCATACGGGGCCGTTGGGATCCAGCACGGCGTTCCGTATTACCCTCCTGCATCCACCGGTTCCATATTCTGCTAATAGTCATTGGATCTCGACCAAAGCGAGTAGCAATGTCGCGATACGATAAACCGCAATCGCGATAGGCTACAATCCGACCCTTATCAAAGTCGGAAACGTGATGGTACGCATTTCTCCTCCTTACAGGAGGCATCACAACAACGTTTCACCAGGCAACGCCGGTCAACTGCTGTTTGTGTATGAGAAATCGGTTGGAAACTTCCCTCATGTCAGCACGTTGTTGGTGTCGTCACCGGCGCCAACCTTGTGTGAATACTCTGAAAAGCTTATCATTTGCATATCACAGCAATCCTGTCGGTTGAATTTCGCGTCTGTAGCACGTCATCTTCGTGGTGTAGCAATTTTAATGGGCAGTAGTGTATATTCCTAGCGATGTCTGCTGCAGAGAATAAATCTTTTGACAATTCTGTACAGAAGCTTCTAAACTCCGATGTCTCTCGTGTCCAGCTGGCCGGTAACGCAATGGTGGGGGAACGGAGGGGGGGGGGGGGGGGAGGGGGGGTGGTTTTGTACCGTATAGCGTTCGGTTGATTTAGTTTCCGTTTTCGGCTCGGGACATCCAAACATCATGTGGTTCATGTGTTCTTCTTCTTCAGCGTAGAAAAGTGCCTCAATAAATCCCAGCGGATGTAGACGTTTCTTACACGGTCGATGAATAAATTTGAATCATGTTACGGTTGTATTAAATTCTCTCGACACTGTTTGCTTAGTATACTAAGTAGATTGCAGTGAGAGCTACTAACACAAGAGGCGCTCGCCCTTCTTCAAATACGCCGGCAGCCACGCACGCGCAAGGCCAGACCTGAACAAAACGGTTAGTGCCTCTAGACCAGCTACCGACCTTCACGTTTGTTGACACACATTCCGAAGCGGTAGTTCAGAGTCCATAAAATCTGAATACGCCGTGATTATAAGAAGAAGGCGGACGCGACGAATACGGGACGGATGGCCCACAGCGCGCCGGACACGGCTGCCGCACGAGCTCCTGGGCAGCTGGGCTGGCGCGGCTAGAAGAGGACATGAATGGACGGCGGACGAGACGTTAGCGGCGGCGCCTAATCTGCCGCATTCCATCAGCTCCCGCCGTGGCTTGCAGGTAACGACCAGCGTCCCGGAGCGCCTCGCCAAAGGTCACCGGTTCGAACTCCGCTGCTCGCGCTAACACCGCGGGAACGTACAGTTCGTGACGCAGACACCAGAGCTTCTAAGAAGAGGACAGTACTACTTGTGAGAAAATCTGTAGTCTATTGCAGCCAGTGTCATTCTTCAATATTGCCGACTTTAGTTGGACTCGCGTCGAGTAATGAATCACAATAGCCTCATTTGCGGTACCTCGGGCCGCAGTCTCTATAATGCTATACTTGCCCAGTAACGTCGTAGAGCTATAGTGAGCCGTACTCGCAACTTGTCTGCTGGACAAACGCTGCAGAGGAAAGACGTGCCTTACTACCTGTATCCTTATATCTACATCCGTGCATTGCAAAGCACTATGGAGTGTACCTCCCGTAACACTATACATCAGAGTTTATCCCCGTTCCACTTGCGTGTGTGACGTGAGAAAAGCGACAGATTAAACGCCTCTGTGCGCGCTACAACTAGCCAAAGCTTGTCTTTGTCGCTCTTGGAGAGGTATACGCAGGACGCCGTAGTAAATTCCTAGATTGCCCACTAAGTAATGATTGTTCAAACTTGTAAGTAGTCCTTCCCTAGAAGTTGGCGTCTGTCTCACGGTGTCTGCCAGTCTTGGTTATCGGCCGGCCGAGGTGGCCGAGCGGTTCTAGTCGCTACAATCTGGAACCGCGCGACAGCTACGGTCGCAGGTTCGAATCCTGTCTCGGGCATAGATGTGTGTTAGTTAGGTTTAAGTAGTTCTAAGTTCTAGGGGACTGATGACCTGAGAACTTAAGTCCCATAGTGCTCAGAGCCATTTGAACCATTTGAATCCACGTGACAGTCCTCCTGCAAGTCAACAGACCTGTGACCACTGGTGCTGTCCTGCTTTCTGTCATTCAGTATCCCTGCTAGACCAGTTGGTACGAATCCCACACACTTCAGCTGCATTGTAGGACGAGTCGCATGTATTTTATAAGCTGTCTCTTAGGTAGACTCATTGCATTGTCCTACTCTATTACTCCTTAACCAAAGTCTGCCATCTGCTTCAGCTGCGACTGACCATACGTTCCATTGACGAAGGTGCACACGGAATGGATAATACTAAAAAAAGACCTTTTTTTTAAAAACCAGACCTGTAGTCAAGTGCTGAGAGAGAGATGCTGCAATGCTTTCTCTCTCATGCGTTTCTAAAAGGGCATGCGCCACATGTATAGCCCGCGAGCGCGTGAATGCTGACGTCATGGCCTCCAGCCCGCACGCTCACACTGACGCCACAGATCGTCTTCTATAAATATGCTAACGATTGTAATGGAGCACATCTAACATATGAATTACCTAAGTATTTAATTCTATTCCAATTTTAATTATATTCGATAACTGAATGTATCACTTGGAGATTCAATGATCAAATGAGAAGTTGGAGGTTTTCCCACTGGGTGCGCAGTCATCATTCTTTCTTTCATGACGTAGCACCCCCCACCTCTACAATGCTGCATTCCTATTGGCTACTGCATTAGTGACGTGATTCGACGTCATAGAAGCTATATAAGCCAAACCACAACCGAACTCGCCCTCAGTCTGCTTACGTACTTCACACAGAGATCAATCCCTGTACTTTCGTCCTCATCATGAAGCGTACCAACAGCACCAGCAGCGACAACAGAAACAGCAGCGGCAAGTGCCACTGAGGAGATGAAGACCAATTACCTGGTAAGTACTTTTTCGGTGCTCAAATATCTGTTTGAGCCATAGTCCACAGACTGCTGCGTCCTTTAACGGACTGTATGTGTGTTATATCTGTTTTGGACCACAGTCTACACAGACTGCTGCGACCTCTAACAGATTGTATGTGTGTTATATCTGTTTTGGACCATAGTCTACACAGACAGCTGCGTCCTGTAATAGACTGTGTGTGTTATATCTGTTTTGGACCGTAGTATACACAGACTGCTACACCCTTTAACAGGTTGTGTGTATGTATGTGTATATGTGGGCTACAGAGATTTTTTTTCCATACTGGATATTATACTGTCTTTTCCGTCTTTCTAGAATTCATCCCTCGCATGTTGTCTGAGCTAACCCATCAGCTAGAGGTCGAGAGGGCTGGGGCACAGTGGGAATGTAAGTACATTTGTAAAACGTAGTTCTTAGATAGAATAATTTCGTGTAATATGTATTGGTTTCCCAAGTGCCTAGATTGAGCTGAGACATATTCTTTTCTTTTCTTTCTAGACGATTCAGTGCATAGGGAGGGGGATGCCGAGGGAGTTGTTAAGGCGGGGGTGAAATCCATGATTGGGTTCACAAGATGGCGGCCGCTGCAGATGAAAAAGAAGAATCCGAAAGGCGCAAGCTCATGGCCCTTTTAGATAAGGCGGCAGATATACCTGAGTGGTTGGGAGACTTCGCTGAATGTGCTGATGAGTTGCTCAAGCCATGGAGCCAGAGTGGAGAAGGTAAATAGTTTTGAACTTTATCATTACAGCAAATAATTACCATTATTTAGTCTTATTATTTATTGTTTTAAATCTAGATCATTAAACTTATTTATTGTTATTTATGTTACAGGCTTATCACACGAAGTGCATCGTGTGCCTAGAGCAGTGGTTGTGGGTGTGGGAATCAGCCGCACACCAAAGAGACACGTTGCGCCATGTATAGCGCCGATCACAGCTGCGTGAGAGGCAGGAACAGCACCTGCCCCGCACCACCACTAGCCCTCTGGCACCCATGGGCAACTCAGCCGGCAGAAGAAGAAGAGCATGGGCATCTGCCTCCCACCTCAGTGGTTGGTAATGTGGACACCAGACCCTGGGGGCCATCGCCGCAGCCCGGCTGTTCCCACCAAGCATCACTGCCTCTGCTTCCTCAGACAGCTCGCCCCCAGTCAACGAAAGGTGTGTGTATCAAGATGCATACCCCTCCCTACAGCTGATGCACCCTCACCACCCCTGTTATCGATGGGATGGACTCCTAGCTGTAGTAGTAGTAGTAGTAGTAGTAGTAGTATTGATTATCCTGTGGCTAGCGGTAGTGCTCTCCCCCGTCCTACTCATAGTGGAGGACATCAGAATAATGGTATAATGACCCCTCTAGAATACTCAGCAGTTGCTAGGGCTTTTGAAGGGTGCATCTCATTCACAAGGATTGAGAATCCAGGAGGGAGGTATTGCGACCTGGTCGGGTTTTTAGAGGCGTGCCTTCCTGTCTTGGAGACCGAGCTCCTCAAAGTCCTAGATGATCCGAGATTTAACGCCATTAAATGCAGTGCAGTACTATGCTGCGAGTTGAATCACCCGCCTAAACATCTAGGTGATGCAGAGGCTACAACTCTGCACTATACAGGGTGTTACAAAAAGGTACGGCCAAACTTTCAGGAAACATTCCTCACACACAAAGAAAGAAAATATGTTATGTGGACACGCTTACTTTCCATGTTAGAGCTTATTTTATTACTTCTATTCAAATCACGTTAATCATGGAATGGAAACACACAGCAACATAACGTACCAGCGTGACTTCAAACACTTTGTTGCAGGAAATGTTCAAAATGTCCTCCGTTAGCGAGGATACATGCATACACCCTCCGTCGCATGGAATCCCTGATGCGCTGATGCAGTCCTGGAGAATGGCGTATTGTATCACAGCCGTCCACAATACGAGCACGAAGAGTCTCTACATTTGGTACCGGGGTTGCCTAGACAAGAGCTTTCAAATGCCCCCATAAATGAAAGTCAAGAGGGTTGAGGTCAGGAGAGCGTGGAAGCCATGGAATTGGTCCGCTTCTACCAATCCATCGGTCACCGAATCTGTTGTTGAGAAGCATACGAACACTTCGACTGAAATGTGCAGGAGTTCCATCGTGCATGAACCACATGTTGTGTCGTACTTGTAAAGGCACATATTCTAGCAGCACAGGTAGAGTATCCCGTATGAAATCATGATAACGTGCTCCATTGAGCGTAGGTGGAAGAACATGGGGCCCAATCAAGACATCACCAACAATGCCTGCCCAAACGTTCACAGAAAATCTGTATTGATGACGTGATTGCACAATTGCGTGCGGATTCTCGTCAGCCCACACATGTTGATTGTGAAAATTTACAATTTGGTCACGTTGGAATGAAGCCTCATCCGTAAAGAGAACATTTGCACTGAAATGAGGACTGACACATTGTTGGATGAACCATTCGCAGAAATGTACCCGTGGAGGCCAATCAGCTGCTGATAGTGCCTGCACACGCTGTACATATACGGAAACAACTGGTTCTCCCGTAGCACTCTCCATACAGTGACGTGGTCAACGTTATCTTGTACAGCAGCAAATTCTCTGACGCTGACATTAGGGTTATCGTCAACTGCACGAAGAATTGCCTCGTCCATTGAATGTGTCCTCGTCGTTCTAGGTCTTCCGCAGTCGCGAGTCATAGGCTGGAATGTTCCGTGCTCCCTAAGACGCCGATCAATCGCTTCGAACGTCTTCCTGTCGGGACACCTTCGTTCTGGAAATCTGTCTCGGTACAAACGTACCGCGCCACGGCTATTGCCCCGTGCTAATCCATACATCAAATGGGCATCTGCCAACTCCGCATTTGTAAACATTGCACTGACTGCAAAACCACGTTCGTGATGAACACTAACCTGTTGATGCTACATACTGATGTGCTTGATGCTAGTACTGTAGAGCAATGAGTCGCATGTCAACACAAGCACCGAAGTCAACATTACCTTCCTTCAATTGGGCCAACTGGCGGTGAATCGAGGAAGTACAGTACATACAGACGAAACTTAAATGAGCTCTAACCTGGAAATTAAGCGTTTCCGGACACATCTCCACATAACATCTTTTCTTTCTTTGTGTGTGAGGAATGTTTCCTGAAAGTTTGGCCGTACCTTTATGTAACACCCTGTATATGGGGTGATAATGGAGTTACTTCCTGGAGCACATCCACTGCTGCGTTTTATCGCGAATCCACCTTGAGTGCTATTATGGGCCGATTTTCCGCAATGGAAGTACGTGGGTCTGCTAAAGTGCTCTGCCATATACCACACCTTGACATCCATATACATGTATATGATCCGGTAAATGGAGGGTCCAGTGATATTAAGCTCCCTGAGGATATAGCTAACAAGAAGGCATGCATTAATGTCCAAAATACAAAGGATCAAGCTTGTTTTGCATGGACAATTCTGGCTTGCGAGAGAAATTACAAGAAAGATTCACAGCATCCAAACAGTTACAAAGTCAGTGATATTAAGACATATTATAAATTTAAGACCCAGGACATACCTAAATTTGAGGTGCAGAATACCGTTTATGGTCTGGATAAGAATAACGACAAGTCAATGAGCAAGACAAGCACACCATTGTCGGCCCCCTCCATTTCTCAAAATTTGCAGGGGTGTGAGAGCTGCATGTAAACATGATGCTCTTCTCAGAGAGTGATAATTATCACTAAGTTTGGATGAAAGACATGTCCTGCTTCCTTTATTCCCAGTTAAGTAACAACTGGTGTAAAAAGCATATTTGTTTAAGGTGTCTGAATTATTTTTCATCAGAAAAGTTATTAGCAATACATCTATTAGATTGTGCTTCCAAGGACCCGATATGTGTTATTATGCCCACAGAGGAAAATAACTTCATTAAATTTCAAAATGCTCACCACCAGCAGTGATGTCCTTTAGTTGTGTACGCCAACTTTGAATGCCTGCTGGCTCATTGTGAAGGGAACCCCTTGGCCTCACATGCAACCTTCACACAAAAACACGTACCTTATGCAGCAGCGTTCCAACTTGTATGTGGATATGATTTTAAACTTAAACACTACAAGTCTTATGTCGGAGATGATCTTGTAGTTTGGCTCCTCACTGAGCTTGAAAACCGTTCATGGGAAGTTGATAAGCTCTACATCACCAACATGCCCATGACCATATCAAAAGAAGATGATGAATTGTATGAAAAGGCGGTTAATTGTCATATTTGTGGGCTGCCGTTAGATAGAAAAGTGGAAACTCTCCGTAGAGATCATTACCATCTTACGGGGAAGTTTCACAGTGCAGCTCATAAGGCATGCAATTTGAAGTACAAGTTACCATGGCATGTACCTGTATTTTTTCATAACTTGAATGGGTATGACGCTCATTTTCTCATTGAGTTCAAAAATGGCTCTGAGCACTATGGGACAACATCTTAGGTCATCAGTCCCCTTGAACTTAGAACTACTTAACCCTAACTAACCTGAAGATATCATACACATCCATGCCCGAGGCAGGATTCAAACCTGCGACCGTAGCAGTCCCACAGTTCCGGACTGCAGCGCCTAGAACCACACGGCCACCGCGGCCGGTTCTCATTAAGTACCTGGCTAATTTCGGTATGAAGAATGATCAGGTCAGTGTCCTCCCTGAAACTGTTGAGAAGTACATTTCTTTCTCAAAACGAATGACGCCAAAAATTACGCTCCACTTCCTTGACTATTTACGCTTTATGCACTTCACTCCAGAAACTCGTTGAAACTTTACCTCAGAATGATACGCATATCACTCGATCTGCATTTCCTGATGAGGAAGAGTTCCAACTTGCGACTAGGAAAGGAGTTTTCCCATACGAATAAGTTAATAGTATGGCAAAACTCAATGAAACCAAGCTTGCCAACATATCTGCATTTACCAGTACTCTCACAGGCGATGCTGTAACTATAGCAAATTATGAGCATGCCGTGAATGTCTGGCGGGAATTCAACATCCCCAGTTTGGGGGAATATGCAAGACTATACACGGACACATACGTGCATTTGCTTGCAGGTGTTTTCGAAAAGTTACAGAGTGTATGTATGGCCACATACTCTCTGAACCCCACCATTTATTACACAGCACCTGGGTTGTCCTGGGATGCTATGCTCAAAAAAACAGGGCGCAGCATCGAGCTTTTGACTGATGCTGCAATGCTTCTATTTTTTGAGCACGGGATCCGTGTGGGACTTTGTCAATGCGTCCACAGGCATGAAAAGGCAAATAACCCATGGATGGGTGTCGGGTTTAATGCATCCCTTGATTCGAGTTACATTATGTACTTAGATGTGAACAACTTATATCGGTATGCCACAGTGCAGCTACTGCCGGTTGGTGGGTTTTTATGGGCGCCCAAAAACGAATTGAAGGGGTTAGGTGGAAAATAATGGGTCTTGCGGCAGATTCTGATGTAGGATATGTGCTTAAGGCAGACACCACATATCCTAATAATTTGCATGGAGAGACAAGCGATTTGCCATTATGTCCAGAGCAACAAATTACGTGAGGAAGCACCATCCCTAAACTGTTGGATACTGTTGGAGATAAGCAGAGGTGTATTATTCATTATTGTAACCTCCAGCAGTGCCTCAGCTTAGGGATGAAGCTTGTTAGAATCATCCGGACTATCTCCTTCAAGCAATCCCCCCGGTTGATGGACTATATTGAACTAAATATCGAAAAGAGGGCGGTCGCGAGTTACGATTTTGAAAAAGATTTTTATAAATTAATGAACAATTCCATTTTCGGGAAAACTATGCAGAATGTATGAAAAGAACACGATATTTTGATTAGAACCGCATGGGAAGGGTGTTATGGCGTGAGAAATTGTATTGCCAGGCCAAATTTTAAGTGTGCCACTATCTTCAATGAAAAATTTGTTTCTGTGGAGATGTCGAAGACTGCAGTAGAGTATATGAAGCCTATTTATTTGGGGATGTGCAAACTGGATATCTCCAAATTCTACATTTACCGCTTCCACTACTTTGCAAAACCTCATTTCGTAGAACCAAAGTTACTTTATATGGGTACATATCTACTGGATCAAGAACTGCGATCCATATGAAGTAGTTAGGTGCCAGGGTAAAGAATTCGACACATCTTCATATGAGGTCGATAATCCTTACGGTATTGTTCCTAAGAACAAGAAGGTTATCGGTCTCATGAAAGATGAGGTGAATGGTTTATCGATTGTAGAGTTTGTGGGATTGAGGTCCAAAATGTGTGCATACCGTACAATAGACAGGGGCACCCAGAGGCAGGCAAAGGGTGGTAGACGTGCAGCATCTCAAGTACTTACGCTTGAAGACTATTTGCAGTGCCTGTATGGTTGCAGCATTCCAGGTGCCCCTCCACATATCGTTTAGCAAACTAGTATTCAATGCCGAGGTCACAAAGTGTACATTGTACTGCAATGTAAAGTTGGATTGTCTCCTCATGATGATGGGAAAAAGAGACATTTGTGAGGATGGGGTGGAAACCCTCCCATACTCACACTACTTACTTGAAGCAAAAGAAGGGGTGAGGGACTCTGATTGAGAGATAGAGAGAGAATGGGTGTGTGAATGGGGTGAGGGGGTTTATGCATCGAATAGTATAGCTCTTTTGTCATAGTCAAATTATTGGTTGTGTATGTGATGCGTGGTGTGTATCAGTCCGCGTACTTCCATGTGTGTCTGAGTGTGCGAATGAGTGTGGGAGCCTGTTTGTAGGAAAAACATGTATGTCTGTGTAAATATATATCTTCATTAGTAGAATTAATGTGCCAAGGAAAAAAAATCATAAAAACGAAAAAAATAAAAAAAAATAAAAAACTGTCAAGAAAAAAGTCTGTATGTAAATATATTTCATCTTTATTAGTAATTAATGTCAAGAAAAAGGAAAACCAAAAAAAAATTTTTTTTAAGTGTCATGAAAGTTTTCGGACTTCATATGTGCATGTGTGTGAGTGGTTAAAGATTAGATTTTAGTTTCCAAGTTTCAACTGCCGCTAGCCATCCAGTCAGAACTAGTTTTAAGTATGTGAGTTCTACACAGTTAATTGTTTATATTTATATACATGTTCACTTGCTTGTGGTAGTGGAAAATGTTTAGAGCAACCCATTTCAAAGAAATATGTTCACCTGCTTGTTGTATTGGAAGAAAGAAATGTTCAGCTTTACCTCAAAGTCTTTTCTGTTTCTGGTGGAATTTCACTAGTGGTAATATTTATCCTGTGAGATAGTGTAATTAGTTTGTAATAGTACCTCTGCATTAGTTGTACACAGATATAATGTAAATCTGAATCACGTATCTGTAAACAGCAGAATGTTGATATTTCTCAAAAAATGTAAAACTGAATCATGTATCTGTATACAGCAGAATGTTGATATTTCTCAAAAAAATGTAAATCTGAATCACATACCTGTAAACTGACATTTCTCAAAACATTGTTAAATCTGAATCACGTACCTGTAAACTTATATTTCGCGAAACATTGTTAAAGCTGAATCACATATTCACAAGTAAATCTGAGTTTAATAATAAATTCACTTATTTTTTTGTAAAATGCAGAATCTTGTTATTTCAATACCCAATCACCATTATTTTGATTAAAATCATAAATGTATTTCTGTACAATGGGCAGTTACATCCACATTGCACTGCATAGGTCTTTAAGGTCTGTTGCTTTAAACACTATTTCAAAGAGAAAGAGAAACAGTTGCAAATTTATCATAAATGTATTTCCAGTACAATGGGCGGTTACATCTGCGTTGCACTGCACAGGTCTGTAAGGCCTGTTGCTTTAAACACTATTTCAATTAGAGAGAGTTGTGAATTTAATGGAAGGTTAAAGAATAACACAAATTATTTCAATTAAATTTCATTTATTTGGACATCATCATCCAACTTAAAAGTAATTTTACATTTTCATACGCAGACACAACGGTATTTTCTTCTTCACATGTTCGCCGTCTAAGTTGATGGAGGGGTGGACATCCGTAGTATTCCAGGTTTTGAATAGCAGCGTACTTGTAGATTCTACTCAGGCAGGTAATCTTCTCATCACCTTTAACGTAGATGATTGTCTCCTTGTGATTAAATACTCGGAGCACTCGCACCAAATCTTTATAAGAGATGACTGGGTCATCCCAGTGAATTCCATGATAGAAGTGTGTTAACCACATTGTACTTCTACATGTTTTAATGCACTTCACATCCTTGAATGGTTTCGGCGATGCAATGCTTGATGCAAATGTTCCTATTATTCCATTACTTTGTGTGAATGCTATTAATGCACAGTCTTTAAATATGAATCGCCTGCGTTCATTGCAGTAAAATCCTTGAACGTCAGCTACGATCCTCACACCTTGGGGTAACATCATGATCTGCCTTAGAGCTATCAGAGCACCTCTTAATTCATACAACTCGTTGCACTACACCAGTGAACGGGAAGTAGTTAACAACACAATCATGTGGAACTAGAGCATACGCTGCAGTGTGATCTGGGAATTTTGTTGAAGATTCAATTTCAAACCGCACATCTACAGACCCTGATTTAATTATCTCATTCCGTTTTGAACAGTCAGTCACGATTATTGGTGCTAGCTTTTTGAAATTCTGTGGACTGAGTAGGCATTCTTCATTTTCAACACCTTCGTAGTAAGATGCTCCGAATCTCTCAAACATGTCAAATGCCAGACTGTATACATTGCTCCCCCACTGTAGATGTTGATTCTCATATGGGTAGTATTGGGAATTCAACCAGACTCTGGCAGGAGTTAACTTGCAGTGGTCAAATTCAGTCGAGTCCTTTGATACATTCCCACACCTTTGAGTTTGAAATGCGAGTATGATGAATTGAGGTACTGCCAACTGCACTGATGTTTTAATAGCCCACATATATTTGGATGCTGTAGGTAGGGCTGGGTATTCAAAAAGCTCCGATGAGCCAAAGGTCAGTTAAGAGCCTCTAGCGATCCTTGTCAGCAACACTGATGTGAGGTATTTTCCATACTATACTATTAATCTTGATTTGAAAATTCTCTGCAGCTGTTTGAAAGAATGAATTCGCGTCATTTGCACTCTGCACCAAAATAAGTTCCTGTTAGCGTTCATAATAATTCGCTGCATGTCCTCAAAGTACCCCATAAGCATTTTTAGTGGCATACATGCGGTAAATCGGTTGTATCCCCCCCTCACCATCTGGGGTATCTATGAACCAATCCACATTTTCCAAGCTGTTTGAATCAGACGCTGAGGCTGAAATGTATGTCTTAAGGGTTGATGCTAGACCAACATAACATGTGTGGTCGATTTAGATACCATTAAGTTCATAATGTATCTCCTGAAACAGGAATGCTAGAGCATTATGCATCAGCTTTGAGAGCATTACCACAGTGCCGTCAGCTTTCTTAAATATGCAGTCCAGATACGGGATGCTCTTGCAAGGCAGTGCTACAGCGTCCTGATGCTGGTTGGTTCAAATGGCTCTGAGCACTATAGGACTTAACTTCTGAGGTCATCAGTCCCCTAGAACTTAGAACTACTTAAACCTAACTAACCTAAGGACGTCACACACATCCATGCCCGAGGCAGGATTCGAACCTGTGACTGTAGAGGTCGTGCAGTTCCAGACTGTAGCGCCTAGAACCGCTCGGCCACCCCGGCTGGCCCTGATGCTGGATAACAATCCTAATTTCATCATTTTTATTAAATATGGTTGAAGTGTAGGGTTTGTATGAGTGGTATTCATGACATACAATTCGATCATCATACTCTACCGACTGAGTTACATTGAGCGATGTCGATTCGCGGTTTGAAACCTGCTGAGATAAGGTATTTATAATTAAGACTTTTTATTACCTTGCATTTCTGCATTGCACTAACGGGTTGTGAGCTCGGTGTGCTAGCTTTATACTTTAGCCCCATCGTGCCTTAGATGCAAGTACGAGGTGCATTCAAGTTCTAAGGCCTCCGATTTTTTTTCTCCGGACTGGAAAGAGATAGAAACATGCGCATTGTTTTAAAATGAGGCCGCGTTCATTGTCAATACGTCCCAGAGATGGCAGCACCGTATGGCAGATGGAATTTTACCGCCAGCGGCGAGAATGAGAACTGTTTTAAATACTTAAATGGCGACGTTTTCCTTACTTGAACAGCGTGCAGTCATTTATTTTCTGAATTTGCGTGGTGTGAAACCAATTGAAATTCATCGACAGTTGAAGGAGACATGTGGTGATGGAGTTATGGATGTGTCGAAAGTGCGTTCGTGGGTGCGACAGTTTAATGAAGGCAGAACATCGTGTGAGAACAAACCGAAACAACCTCGGGCTCGCACAAGCCGGTCTGACGACATGATTGAGAAAGTGGAGAGAATTGTTTTGGGGGATCGCCGAATTACTGTTGAACAGATCGCCTCCAGAGTTGGCATTTCTGTGGGTTCTGTGCACACAATCCTGCATGACGACCTGAAAATGCGAAAAGTGTCATCCAGGTGGGTGCCACGAATGCTGACGGACGACCACATGGCTGCCCATGTGGCATGTTGCCAAGCAATGTTGATGCGCAACGACAGCATGAATGGGACTTTCTTTTCGTCGGTTGTGACAATGGATGAGACGTGGATGCCATTTTTCAATCCAGAAACAAAGCGCCAGTCAGCTCAATGGAAGCACACAGATTCACCGCCACCAAAAAAATTTCGGGTAACCGCCAGTGCTGAAAAAATGATGGTGTCCATGTTCTGGGACAGCGAGGGCGTAATCCTTACCCATTGCGTTCCAAAGGGCACTACGGTAACAGGTGCATCCTATGAAAATATTTTGAAGAACAAATTCCTTCCTGCACTGCAACAAAAACGTCCGGGAAGGGCTGCACGTGTGCTGTTTCACCAAGACAACGCACCTGCACATCGAGCTAACGTTACGCAACAGTTTCTTCGTGATAACAACTTTGAAATGATTCCTCATGCTCCCTACTCACCTGACCTGGCTCCTAGTGACTTTTGGCTTTTTCCAACAATGAAAGACACTCTTCGTGGGTGCATATTCACCAGCCGTGCTGCTATTGCCTCAGCGATTTTCCAGTGGTCAAAACAGACTCCTAAAGAAGCCTTCGCCGCTGCCATGGAATCATGGTGTCAGCGTTGTGAAAAATGTGTACGTCTGCAGGGTGATTACGTCGAGAAGTAACTCCAGTTTCATCGATTTCGGGTGAGTAGTTAATTAGAAAAAAAATCGGAGGCCTTAGAACTTGAATGCACCTCGTATACAATGATCTCTTCTACTCGAAAGTTAACAAGTTGATTATTCTGGTCCACAACATACAGTTCTAGATAGTCCAATGTCTGAACTGTCACTGGGAGATATATAGCGTTTGTGGGGGCTTGAACTATTTTATACCCAGTACCGACTGTAGGGAAGAATCTGTAAATTGAGTGAATCAATTTATCATTGAGGTATGACTGGAAGTATGTCCACAGCCTGATCTGATGCGTAAAATTTACTGGGGTCCTTCACCAAAACATGACCTAGCAGTGGACCTATTGAATATCTCCGCCTAACGCCGATCATAGCACTCTCTGCCCGTATTTCAGATTTAAGCGTATTGATGTTTGCCAATAGTTCAATACCTTTCCCAGACTGTTTTAAGACTTCATTTGAATCATCAGTATTGTAGGGACCTGGTTGTATTTCTAGAATCTCCTTCCAACTTTTAATTTCCAGATGCAGTTTATGGTTACTCTTTGTGAAATTTGGAATGCTGTTACACGTCTCCAGACCAATCAGCACAGTACTCCAGCCGCCTGCACTTAAATCAATTGGTGGAAAGAAATTTGGACGTAATACTGATCCTCGCTCTTTTAAAGTCAGAGTGTACGACATTGCATCTAAACCTCAAATGATGGGTGTGTGTTCAGTGATGGCTCTTTTATATGTGTGGATGTTGGCTCACCTGCTTTGAGGAGGAAAAATTGTGCATTCCAGACATCCATCCGCCTGGTCTAAATATAGCACTCATTCCAGAGGTCCGCTGCTGCAGGTGCACGCTAATTTGTCATGAATGTGAGGAGGAATATAACACAGAGATGTCCACACAGGTATGTGTTAAAGTCCTGATATCTCCAGGAATTGTAGAAGACACGTCTTTTGCTGGTGAAGTAGCGTTGTAATTCTTCAGGCGGCTGTAAATCTGCAAACGAATCGAAATACTGAACTGTATTTGCACTTTTCTTAACTTATGCCACCCAATGGGTCCCTGGACCCCCAGCAACATCTAAACTTACAATTCCGCACTCATTAGTTCGCCACATGGTCTTTGGTAAAGTATCCCGCACAAAGACGCCACGGAATCCGGGAATGTGAAGTTTTTCTTTAACAAGCTTAACCAGATCTTTATTCATGAGCGCTCGATCAGTTAGGATAACTGACGGACTTTTTTTTATATATGAAGAGACCTCGTCCTTTCTTGTATGGATTCAAGTAGAGACCCTTTCCGATAGCTGCTGCTTCCACAGCCTGATTATGTCGTCTTGTTTCCTCTAGTTGCGCCTGCGCATTCGGCGCGTTTTTGACCGTTTTGGCAATAGCTGCAACCCCGCCTGTAAGTGAACCTGCTGCTGACAAGAGCTGCAAGAGCTGGAATGAGGAATGGAATAATTCCACCTGATGTCTTTGGTAGTGGTAGGACCCTAGGTGGTTTAATTGCAGCCTTCTTCTTCTCCTTCTTCTTCTTCTCGCCCTTCAACATATACACTCCTGGAAATGGAAAAAAGAACACATTGACACCGGTGTGTCAGACCCACCATACTTGCTCCGGACACTGCGAGAGGGCTGTACAAGCAATGATCACACGCACGGCACAGCGGACACACCAGGAACCGCGGTGTTGGCCGTCGAATGGCGCTAGCTGCGCAGCATTTGTGCACCGCCGCCGTCAGTGTCAGCCAGTTTGCCGTGGCATACGGAGCTCCATCGCAGTCTTTAACACTGGTAGCATGCCGCGACAGCGTGGACGTGAACCGTATGTGCAGTTGACGGACTTTGAGCGAGGGCGTATAGTGGGCATGCGGGAGGCCGGGTGGACGTACCGCCGAATTGCTCAACACGTGGGGCGTGAGGTCTCCACAGTACATCGATGTTGTCGCCAGTGGTCGGCGGAAGGTGCACGTGCCCGTCGACCTGGGACCGGACCGCAGCGACGCACGGATGCACGCCAAGACCGTAGGATCCTACGCAGTGCCGTAGGGGACCGCACCGCCCCTTCCCAGCAAATTAGGGACACTGTTGCTCCTGGGGTATCGGCGAGGACCATTCGCAACCGTCTCCATGAAGCTGGGCTACGGTCCCGCACACCGTTAGGCCGTCTTCCGCTCACGCCCCAACATCGTGCAGCCCGCCTCCAGTGGTGTCGCGACAGGCGTGAATGGAGGGACGAATGGAGACGTGTCGTCTTCAGCGATGAGAGTCGCTTCTGCCTTGGTGCCAATGATGGTCGTATGCGTGTTTGGCGCCGTGCAGGTGAGCGCCACAATCAGGACTGCATACGACCGAGGCACACAGGGCCAACACCCGGCATCATGGTGTGGGGAGCGATCTCCTACACTGGCCGTACACCACTGGTGATCGTCGATGCGACACTGAATAGTGCACGGTACATCCAAACCGTCATCGAACCCATCGTTCTACCATTCCTAGACCGGCAAGGGAACTTGCTGTTCCAACAGGACAATGCACGTCCGCGTGTATCCCGTGCCACCCAACGTGCTCTAGAAGGTGTAAGTCAACTACCCTGGCCAGCAAGATCTCCGGATCTGTCCCCCATTGAGCATGTTTGGGACTGGATGAAGCGTCGTCTCACGCGGTCTGCACGTCCAGCACGAACGCTGGTCCAGCTGAGGCGCCAGGTGGAAATGGCATGGCAAGCCGTTCCACAGGACTACATCCAGCATCTCTACGATCGTCTCCATGGGAGAATAGCAGCCTGCATTGCTGCGAAAGGTGGATATACACTGTACTAGTGCCGACATTGTGCATGCTCTGTTGCCTGTGTCTATGTGCCTGTGGTTCCGTCAGTGTGATCATGTGATGTATCTGACCCCAGGAATGTGTCAATAAAGTTTCCCCTTCCTGGGACAATGAATTCACGGTGTCCTTATTTCAATTTCCAGGAGTGTATTTAGTTGCACACATCGAAGTGAGAATACAGCTTTTCAAACAACCGGGTTTCTTCTTCTTCGCCTCCAAAGCTGTCCACGCTGCATTCATAATTCGTTTGAAATTCATCACCCTCAAGCCTAACTTAATTTTTTCCATGCATGGTTTTATCAACTATGAATGCAGCAATGCGCTGACCTATTCTGAGATCTTTCCTTCATCTTATTTTCTTGGCTTTATCGGCTAATATTCGGTCTGCGACGTGGCATGCTGGGAGATCCTTATTTGCAGCATATGCGATGTCATGCTCTAGGCAGTCTAGTAGGTTAATACCTTTATCACCATGTGCCAGGCGTTTCTGAAGCTTTGTTCCAAGTCCACAGAAGTTATATCCTGGAATGTGCAATTCAACAGGAAATTTGTCGAGAATAGCACCTCCACCTCTTATTATGGTGTGCTTCCTATCATGCATGGTACGCTACTGAGGAGATAGAGGTCTATTCCCCCTGTTATAAACTAACTCATCAGTGGCAATCCAACTGTTTTCTGGTGATGGAAATCCCAACCATTTAACTAGCGCTCTATTCCCACGATGTCTTATGATGCATTCGATGAGAAATACATCTGGTTCAGAACTCTTCTGCAATTCCTCCGTGTAAAAGGATCCTGCAATTTCATCACTCTTGCCATCATTTAAGGTATATGTCCTAGGGTTCGTTCTCTGCACTTTGGATACTGTGAATATCTCCGCTGACCAGTCTGGTAAGAACGATTTCTCGAAAGCTGTCTTATGTTTTGAAATACATACTAAGTCGCCTAAATTGAAACTCAGCTTGCATGGGTCCAGCATTTTAATGCGGAAATATACTGTGTCCATGAGTGAATTATCGCAAACATCGATTGGTCTCATTTTTGTTGTACTACGTTTGGTTCGATTATACCATGCAATTATCTGTGGGAGAATATCTGTCCACTTGTATGAACCACGAAGATTAATCCGCATCCACATTTGAGCTTTGACTGTTATGTTCAAACGCTCCACGATGCTAGCTTTCAGGTGGGTAAATGTGGAGTAATGGTGTATCCCGCACCGCTCCATCACAGTCTTGAAGTGTTCATTGTAAAACTCGCCACCATCATCGGTTTGAAGATTGTCCAGGCATCGATTCGTTCCTGTCTGCAGCAAATGGTCAAACACCACAGCAACATCTCTGCCTGTTTTAGTTTTCACAGGAAATGCCCATGTGAATTTAGAGTATGTATCAACTACCATTAAAATATACTTGAAACCTTTATTCTTACGGGAGTAGAGACCCATATCCACAAGATCTGCCAGCCATAAGTCGTCTAGTCCTTTAATCATTACATGTCTGCGCAGGTATGTTCTTCCAGTTTGTGCAGCTACTGAACCACTATTTCCATATTCGCTATTATTATTCAATGATTCCTCTCTAAGTTCTGAAATTACTGAGGTAACCTCATTCGAGTTTGCTGTATTGCCCCCAACAGCCAAAGCCATCAACAGTCGCAGTCTGTCTATTAGTTCATCCGGCTCATCGTAATATACATACTGCGGGAGTTGATTGCTCACTCCTTTATGCTGAATGTCTACACACTCACAGGTTGCTCATTCAGTAAAGATTGTATAATGGTTGTGTATTTAGAGTTTTGCGGGTTTCTCAGTGTTCTGTCAGGATTTTTATGCACCTCTGTCAACTGCAGGATTTCACCATAGACTCTGCGATCATTGGTAGAGCATTTTAAGTTTTTTGATGGCCTTAGGAAGATTAGATTCATTAAGCCAGGTGTTATTTTAAACTCTTTATCCCCAATCCGTATTGTGCTATTGGTTAAACTTATAGTTTGAGAGCCTAGCATGTTCGATATCTCCCTCCTGACACCAACCAAATATTCTATCTATCCTACCCACCGCATACCGGTTAGTGAATTCAGTGATTGGATCATTATCACATGAAGCCATCTTCCTGATAGATTCGGTAACAGGTATAAAAGTTTCTCTCAGTGTTTGCTCCCGATTCATATGTCCCAACCTCAAGAAGCGTAATTTCTCTCGACCTACTTTGCGCACCTTTGTCGACATTTCAGCACATACTAAGCTGAGCTCTGTATATCACATGGTTTTATATATGCTTTGTTCTTCTTCTTTCCTGCATCCCCTTCTTCAATAACAACAACCTCAGCTTGTATCTTCCCCCTCAATTGCGCTAATTCTGTTCTATAGCCGGTTTTTGTGAAGCGCAAGAAGTTTCTGAGTGTCCTTTAATTCCCTTACAGCCTTACCGATTCCTCCCTCCAGATTTTTAAATTTCATATTTGTGTACATGCGAGCATTCAGACTGGGCGTCCGCCATGCATGCAAATTTGTCCGTGTTGCAGTGTCTACTGATACACTCACCTATTTTGTACATTTATATATGGGGAAACAACTGTAAGTTCCAGCTGTACCTACCGTCACTCAATTTTCGAGTTTATCAATAACGAGAAACCCGTATTGTGAATGATTCCAGCAATCCGCACATATCTTTACAAATTCATTGTATGACATGTCGGTCCCTACATGAGCCTGGTAAACGTGTTTTACATTGAGATTGTCTTGTTTGAAGGCTATAATGAGGTTGGCGTTATCCCTCAACTGTTTTGGGATCCTGGAATATGTCTGACTCAGATAAAATACGTCAATACCCATATCACTACCAAAGCAGAAATATCTACGGATTTGATCCTGGTTTTCAACAGTAACATTGTCAAATATGAAGACAGTGTTAGGCTTTACCACTTCAGGTGGGCGGATGTCGTCGCTTTCACTGAATGCTCTGTGCGTTACACCATCTACTCCATCTAATATTTTCTGCAGTAACTGGTACTTGGGTTGAAAGAGTGTTTTGAAGAAAACCAAAAGGTACACGAAGCGGACTCCGTCTATGGCGTTAACAGGAGCCATGAGGACATTTGTCTTACCACAGTTGGAAGGACCTACAATTATCGCTCGTATGCTGTCAGGAGGGAGTGCTCCATTCTTCTTATTGGTCTTCTGGTCTTGGTCATCATCACAGGACCAGTCACCCACAACAAAGTCCTTGCGCGAGGGTGCTTCACCCAGCCTGCCATGATACCTACTGTGTTAGGTACTGGCGAGCAATAGGCTACACGATAGAATGAACTCCAAGTGGTATATTTCAAGGGAAGAGTGTCACATACATTAACGTACATAAATGTGCACTAACGTGTAATAACGTATGTGACATTTTGCCTAGAGAAATAAAAACACAAACACAGACTTAAGAGTGTAAATAAACTCCTGGAAATTGAAATAAGAACACCGTGAATTCATTGTCCCAGGAAGGGGAAACTTTATTGACACATTCCTGGGGTCAGATACATCACATGATCACACTGACGGAACCACAGGCACATAGACACAGGCAACAGAGCATGCACAATGTCGGCACTAGTACAGTGTATATCCACCTTTCGCAGCAATGCAGGCTGCTATTCTCCCATGGAGACGATCGTAGAGATGCTGGATGTAGTCCTGTGGAACGGCTTGCCATGCCATTTCCACCTGGCGCCTCAGTTGGACCAGCGTTCGTGCTGGACGTGCAGACCGCGTGAGACGACGCTTCATCCAGTCCCAAACATGCTCAATGGGGGACAGATCCGGAGACCTTGCTGGCCAGGGTAGTTGACTTACACCTTCTAGAGCACGTTGGGTGGCACGGGATACATGCGGACGTGCATTGTCCTGTTGGAACAGCAAGTTCCCTTGCCGGTCTAGGAATGGTAGAACGATGGGTTCGATGACGGTTTGGATGTACCGTGCACTATTCAGTGTCCCCTCGGCGATCACCAGTGGTGTACGTCCAGTGTAGGAGATCGCTCCCCCTGTGTGCCTCGGTCGTATGCAGTCCTGATTGTGGCGCTCACCTGCACGGCGCCAAACACGCATACGACCATAATTGGCACCAAGGCAGAAGCGACTCTCATCGCTGAAGACGACACGTCTCCATTCGTCCCTCCATTCACGCCTGTCGCGACACCACTGGAGGCGGGCTGCACGATGTTGGGGGGTGAGCGGAAGACGGCCTAACGGTGTGCGGGACCGTAGCCCAGTTTCATGGAGACGGTTGCGAATGGTCCTCGCCAATACCCCAGGAGCAACAGTGTCCCTAATTTGCTGGGAAGGGGCGGTGCGGTCCCCTACAGCACTGCGTAGGATCCTACGGTCTTGGCGTGCATCCGTGCGTCGCTGCGGTCCGGTCCCAGGTCGACGGGCACGTGCACCTTCCACCGACCACTGGCGACAACATCGATGTACTGTGGAGACCTCACGCCCCACGTGTTGAGCAATTCGGCGGTACGTCCACCCGGCCTCCCGCATGCCCACTATACGCCCTCGCTCAAAGTCCGTCAACTGCACATACGGTTCACGTCCACGCTGTCGCGGCATGCTACCAGTGTTAAAGACTGCGATGGAGCTCCGTATGCCACGGCAAACTGGCTGACACTGACGGCGGCGGTGCTGCGCAGCTAGCGCCATTCGACGGCCAACACCGCGGTTCCTGGTGTGTCCGCTGTGCCGTGCGTGTGATCATTGCTTGTACAGCCCTCTCGCAGTGTCCGGAGCAAGTATGGTGGGTCTGACACACCGGTGTCAATGTGTTCTTTTTTCCATTTCCAGGAGTGTATATTTATTTATTCACCATCTAAAATTATCATCAACATCGAAAAAAATTACTTGATTTTTTTTAATCAGTGCAGCAGCAGTACAGTATTTGGAAAATAGCTGATTCTTGTATCCCTCACATTCAGCACGTATATCTCGAAATATTATCGACGCATTGCAATAGTCTGGTATTCCATCAATATATTTGAGTTCAACATTTTCGACACCTATTCGAGGAATAGCACAAGACTTCGGCACTGCACATATACAGGTACTAAAACAAAGATCTATACCGTGAAGCGTCCGTTGCAAGGGCCAAGTGGAGGGCTGGATGGTGCGTCACTAAGCAGGACGGAGAGTGCAGCATGGCCTTACTGGTGGAAAACGCGGTTTCACAAGTCGGCGACCAGTGAAACTGAGTCCCTTTATGCAGCAAAGCATGTAATGAACGAGCAATTGTCGCAGTCGCAGGTGAAAATTTATCGTAGTAGGCGACTTTGCTGAGAACAGCCTACAGTTCTTTGACAGACATAGTGTGTGGAAGCAACACAATACCAGAAACATGTTGATGCAAGGGTTTCAGACCCTCGTGAGAAAACCCACGATAAACGATAAAAGGTTGAAAAAATTGATGTTTTTCTAAATTACACTTCAACCCAGCCGCTTAGAGGACAGAAAAAAAAACGAGCGAGGTGGCGCAGTGGTTAGACACTGGACTCGCATTCGGGAGGACGACGGTTCAATCCCGCATCCGGCCATCCTGATTTAGGTTTTCCGTGATTTCCCTAAATCACTCCAGGCAAATGCCAGGATGGTTCCTTTGAAAGGGCATGGCCGATTTCCTTCCCCTTCCTTGCCTAATCCAATGAGACCGATGACCTCGGTGTCTGGTCTCTTTCCCCAAACAACCCAACCCAACCAGCAGAAAAAAAGAGTATGGAGATTTTGTAAATGTTGCTCAGTGGAGGCACCAGAAACTACAATTTCATTCAAACAGTTTGCACAACCCAGCAGAGATGCTGTAAGCTGTTCCAAAAATCGTTGAAAAATAGCAAGAGCACTGCCGCCTCGAAAAGGCAACTGCGAGTACTGTTACGAGGTCTGTTCAAAAAATTCCAGAACTTTATCCACAAAATTATTCTACTCTTATCTTTTACTTATTATGCATGGCCTACTTCGGAATACTCTCCTCCACAATTGGTACACCACTTTCAACATCATTTCCATAGACAGAAGCAATCTTGGTACGTCTCTTGCTGGATTGTGCAAAGCGCAGTTCTGCGAATTTTATCTTGTCTATCGTTGCAAATCTTCGTCCTTTCAACGCAGTTTTCAACTTTCGAAATAAAAAATAAAAAAATCCACGGGGGCCAGGTCTGGAGAATATAGAGGGTGAGGAAGCACAGTGATTTCGTTTTTTGTGCAATAGTCACACACCAACAGCGATGAATATGTGGGTGCATTATCGTGATGGATATTTGGATGTCAACACTGCAAAGTAAAAATGACGATCCATTACTTTCAATCAAGAATGTTGCCAATAGCAGAGATAATCTCGTAGCCGACGTCATGTGATGGAGTGTGGTGGCCTCTACCCTGCCCATATATACGGCGCTCCGTCGAGTTCTGGTTGCAGTTCGCCATTTTACATCCGAAGGTGTCTCCCACAGTTGGAGAGGAAACGGTAGTAGAAAGTTTAATACACTACTGGCCATTAAAACTGCTACACCAAGAAGAAACGCAGATGATAAACGGGTATTCATTGGAAAAATAATTATACTAGAACTGACTTGTGATTACATTTTCACGCAATCTGGGTGCTTAGATCCTGAGAAATCAGTACCCAGAACAACCACCTCTACCGTAATAACGGCCTTGATACACCTGGGCACTGAGTCAAACAGAGCTTGGTTGGTGTGTACAGGTACAGCTGCCCATGCAGCTCCAACAAGATACCACAGTTCATCAAGAATAGTGACTAGCGTATTGTGACGTGCCAGTTGCCTGGGCACCATTGACCAGACGTTTTCAATTGGTGAGAGATCTGGAGAATGTGCTGGCCAGGGCAGCAGTCGAACATTTTCTGTATCCAGAAAGGCCCGTACAGGACCTGCAACATGTGGTCGTGCATTATCCTGCTGAAATGTAGTGTTTTACAGGGATTGAATGAAGGGTGGAGCCACGGGTCATAACACATCTGAAATGTAACATCCACTTTTCAAAGTGCTGTCAATGTGAACAAGAGGTGATCGAGACGTGTAACCAATGGCACCCCATACCAACATGCCAGGTGATACACCAGTATGGCCATGACGAATACACGCTTCCAATATGCGTTCACCACGATGTTGCCAAACACAGTTGCGACCATCATGATGCTGTAAACAGAACCTGGACTCATCCCAAAAAATGACATTTTGCCATTCGTGCACCCAGGTCCGTCGTTGAGTACAACATCACAGGTGCTCCTGTCTGTGATGCAGCGTCAAGGGTAACTGCAGCCATGGTCTCTGATCTTATAGTCCATGCTGCTGCAAATGTCGTCGAACTGTTCGTGCACATGGTTGTTGTCTTGCAAACGTCCCCATCTGTTGACTCAGGGATCGAGATGGGGCTGCACGATCCGTTACAGCCATGTGGATAAGATGCCTGTCATCTCGACTGCTAGTGATACGAGGCCGTTGGGATCCAGCACGGCGTTCCGCGTTACCCTCCTGAACCCACGGATTCCATATTCTGCTAACAGTCATTGTATCTCGACCAACGCGAGCAGCAATGTCGCGATACGATAAACCGCAATCGTGATAGGCTACAATCCGACCTTTATCAAAGTCGGAAACCTGATGGTACGCATTTCTGCTCCTTACACGAGGCATCACAACAACGTTTCACCAGGCAACGCCGGTCAGCTGCTGTTCGTGTATGAGAAATCGGTTGGAAACTTTCCTCATGTCAGCACGTTGTAGGTGTCGCCACTGGCGCCAACCTTGTGTCAATGCTCTGAAAAATAATCATTTGCATACCACAGCATCTTCTTTCTGTTCGTTAAATTTCGCGTCTGTAGCACGTCATCTTCGTGGGGTGTAGCTGTTTTAATGGCCAGTAGTGTATATGGACCACGGCCTAATAGCCCAGAAGTTTTAAGTGCTTTCAGTGCCAGCCATGGAAGCTTATATTGTACGAACAAAACTACAACATTTTATTCGAGTCACAGAGTGGTACGGTGCAGTGTGGTTACTCACCTCTCGGCGCCGTGCGGCGATCGCACGAGGCGGACGGCGAAGAGCACCTGCACGGCACAGACGAGCAGGCAGCACAGGTTGAGCGACAGCGCGAGCGCACACAGCGCCAGCGTGGCGTCGTGCACCAGCACGTACTCGTCCGAGGGGGGCTCCCCCGCGGGCAGGGGCGCCAACCGCAGCAGGAAGATGAGCGACAGCAGCGCCAGCAGCAGGCTGGCCAGGCACAGCAGGCCCAGCGACCCCAGCGCCTCTCGCGGCGGGCCCAGCTGCCCGTGGTAGTAGCTGCGCCACGAGAACCGGCTGCCTCCTGCCACAACACAACAGCACACGCCCATCTCAGGAACAGCCACAGAAGTCGAGTCGTGAGTCACGCCTCGAGTGGGTCCATCCGCCATGTTGTAAAGGTTTCCTTCATTCGAGCTCATTGTCATCTTCCAACTGAGATCAACACTTGCTGCCCGTGCGGAAGTCCCCTGCATCACTCTCCACTTGAGTTTAATTAATAGCCCACGGTTCACTGAGTACTTTGAATTACTGCTCCTCTGTGGCACACTGACATAAATGTATGACAAGCACTCTCCAGATGAAGCCTCATCCAACAGCCTCTTGTGAAATAAGGAAAATTATTAAATCTTTGAAAAATAAATGTTCTGTTGGAGCAGATGATATCTCTAACAAGTTATTAAAACAATGTGGAGCAATTACAGCTGATGTTTTGAGTCCCATATATAATGCATCACTGACTCGGGGTATTTTTGCAGACAGGTTAAAATATGCCATTGTCAGGCCTCTCTACAAAAAGGGGGAAACCACAGATGTCAATAATTACTGGCCAGTATCCTTGCTTACAGCACTTTCAAAAATCTTTGAGAAAGTAATGTACTCAAGAGTGGTTAGCCATCTCAACAGTAATGGGATACTTAGTAAATAACAGTTCGGATCAGAAATGCTGTTCCACTGAGACAGCAATATACAGGGTGATTCAAAAAGAATACCACAACTTTAAAAATGTTTATTTAATGAAAGAAACATAATATAACCTTCTGTTATACATCATTACAAAGAGTATTTAAAAAGTTTTTTTTCACTCAAACACAAGTTCAGAGATGTTCAATATGGCCCCCTCCAGACACACGAGCAATATCAACCCGATACTCCAACTCATTCCACACTCTCTGTAGCATATCAGGCGTAACAGTTTGGATAGCTGCTGTTATTTCTCATTTCAAATCATCAATGGTGGCTGGGAGAGGTGGCCGAAACACCATATTCTTAACATACCCCCATAAGAAAAAATCGCAGGGGGTAAGATCAGGGCTTTTTGGAAGCCAGTGATGACGTGCTCTGTCACGGGCTGCCTGGCGGCCGATCCATCGCCTCGGGTAGTTGACGTTCAGGTAGTTACGGACAGATAAGTGCCAATGTGGTGGCGCTCCATCCTGCTGAAATATGAATTGTTGTGCTTCTTGTTCGAACTGAGAGAACAGCGAATTCTCCAACATCTCCAGTTACTGTAGTCCAGTTACAGTAGCACCTTCGAAGAAAAAGGGACCAAAAACTTTATTGGCTGAAACGGCGAACAAATGTACAACTAAATGAAACTTTATAGCTCCCTTAATTCGCCGACAGATAGTGCTTAGCTCTGCCTTTTGTCGCTGCAGAGTTTTAAATTCCTAAAGTTGTGGTATTCTTTTTGAATCACCCTGTACAATTTCACTGTCCACATAATAGACTCTTTAAATAGTAAAATGTCACCAGTAGGAATATCCTGTGACTTATCCAAAGCATTTGATTGTGTGAACCATGACATTATGTTAGAGAAATTACAATTCTATGGTATAAATGGAACAGCATATGAGTGGATTAAGTCATATCTACAGAATAGGAAACAAAAAGTCTGTTTATATGCTTCAGGTGATTCAAAGGAGTTTGCCACTTCATCTAACTGGGGTGAAATTGCATTAGGTGTTCCACAAGGTTCGATCATGGGTCCTCTCCTGGTCTTGATATACGTTTATGACCTCCCTTCTTATGTGAAACAAGATGCTGAACTGACACTGTTTGCTGATGATACAACCACAATTATTAATCTAGTAAAAGAAAGTGTGATAGAAAATGATACAACTAAGGTCTTTGGAAAAGTTATTAATTGGTTTTCTGCAAATGGGCTTGCTCTGAACTTTGAAAAAACACAGTACATCCAATTTTCTGCTGCAAAAAGTTTAATTCCTTCAATAAACATAACACATCAAAAGAAGTCAGTAGCTAGGGCAGAGCATACTATGTTTTTGGGTGTACATATAGATGAGAATCTCAATTGGAAAATTCATATTTTGGATCTCCTAAAGCGACTAGGTTCAGCAACTTTTGTAATCAGAATAATTGCCAATTTTGAGGATGTAGAAATTAGTTAGCTAACATACTTTGCATACTTCAACTCTCTGATGTTATACGGGCAACTCAGCACTTAGGCAAAAGGTATTGACTGCTCAAAGGAAAGTAGTTAGAATAATGTGTGGGGCTCATAGTCGCAAATCTTGTAGGCACCTGTTTAAAAGGTTAGGAATTCTTACAATTACTTCACAGTACATTTACTCAGTAATGAAATTTTTTCTCAACAACATGGATCTTTAAAATCATCAAAGACATTCATGATTACAATACCAGAAAAAATAAAGACCTACAGTATCCTATACTTAACCTATCTTTGGCACAGAAAGGGGTAAAATATGCTGCTATAAAACTTTCTGATAAATTACCAGATGAAATAAAATGTCTGACAGACAGCAGTAATAGTTTCAAAAACAAATTTAAATCATACCCCCTTGACAACTCCTTCTACAGTCTATACCATAGATGAATTCTTGAATATGAGTAAATAAATCTGGAGATATAATATATGCATTTTGTGCATAGATAATAGAAATATTTAGGTATAACACTATAATGTAAACAAAAAAAAAAGAAAAAGGAACTTGTTTCCTGTGTGCATTTCTTGTACATTTGACACATTCCACATCATAACGGTTTTCCATGCTATTGATCAATGGAACATGTAACTAACTAAACTAAACTAACTAACATTACTCGTCGATTCCTCAGCAGGAATAACGTTCGCGTTAATCACAGTAAGTCCACTAGACAAAAATGCAGTCACCCATTAGAACAGGTCGTTTTGGAACGCTATAGTTCGTGTACAGCTGGTATCAGACTGTCATGTGGCCTCTAGCATGAACTCGGGCAGTAAAATGGCCCCTATCTGCCAGGTATTTGACGGGATCACCACAATCACATGGAACGACTTGGAGACTTGACGGAGTGGGAGAAAGCAATGGACGTATTTTGATCTGCCTGTGACCACACCATTGATGAAATTGCCAGATTTGCTGCTTATTGAGAGAGGACTGTTGGACGTGTCTGTTAGGAATAGTGTACGACTCGCATATATGTACCACACTATAATAAAAGTCGTTGTAAAAAGATCCTAACCGACAGCAACCTGACCATCAGTTTCAAACGCAACACGAATTGCTGCTGTCAGTCAATGCGCACCCACTTAGCCTGTTTCCGAGTGAACATTATGGTAGCAACTGCGTGCAGTAGACATTTGGAATCATGTACTACAGAAATTATAGTTGCTTGTGGCAGCTCATTAAACTGCATGACTCCGATGAGCCAAATAGCACAGAAATTGGATAGTAGCTGACCTAAAGTTTATAGTGTGATGCACCGAGTTGTGATTTTGCTTCTCGGTGTAAGTCTTCGAGTTCTATAGGCTCACTCCTACCTCGCTTTTAACACGCAAACCACACAGAAATCCGTCACTGTGCGGTTGCCTAATAAGATCAATTTCTGCGTGAGGCCTTTGAATGACACCAACTTTTGCCTTCTTGACTGACTTTGAAGTTAACGGCCTCGCACTTCCCTTTACAAGGTAGCTACTCTATGAAATCGTAACAGCAGGCAATGAGAAAAAGTGTCGTCAGATGTGTGCCATGCTCTCCTCCTACAATTTCTGGCTCACACCTTGGTTGCTACAAATATAGCTTTAAATACGTAACCTTGACTCATTATTGCATGTCCAGCTGAGTGGTAATTGCAATCCAATGTAGCGCATGGCCCGTATTTGGTCAGAAATGCGCGAAGTAGGAAATAGATTACACCAGATAAACCGTAGGTTAGCACAGATGTTATGCCTTATAAACCACTACACAACCACTGCACATTGCAAGGCGAATCGGCCAGGTGACGCGTGGAATTTGTTGACACAACAGGACCTAATCGAAGAAGGTGGAAGCCTTTCCACACCAGAAAACGTGGAAGTGTCTAGTATACATGTCGCAAGGCACGGAAAATCTGATGCGAATGCAGCCCGTGGCAGTATAAATATATAGCCACTTTTGTACTGAAAACATCTTGTGTTAGTATCGCAGCAATACCACCACCACGGGACTGTGATGGCTGGGGCATCATCCGGAGTGGTGAACGGAGTCCTCAGTCTGCCCTTGTGACGGGGCAGCCCACCCTGAGACACAAAACGCAACGTCGCTGCCGTAGGGCTATCCGTCCGAGGGATATAGCGCGCCACCCAGAGCGCTGGAAACGTCAACCCAGCCTCGGCCACTGGTGCCATATCTGTCGAGTCCGGGGACGTCGCCGACAGCAGCTGTCTGACCAGCCACACGGCAGCATTGCGGGACATCACGCACATACACACACGGGAGGCAGCTGGGTGCTTCAACAATACTGCCGCTGCTTCTAATTAATCACAGCGGAGAGCCACTGGTGCCATATCTGTCGAGTCCGGGGACGTCGCCGACAGCAGCTGTCTGACCAGACACACGGCAGCATTGCGGGACATCACGCACATACACACACGGGAGGCAGCTGGATGCTTCAACAATACTGCCGCTGCTTCTAATTAATCACAGCGGAGAGCCATAACAAAAGAATTTGAAAAGCAAAGAACTAGTCCTGTGTCACTGGTGCCAGTATACTGACGTCACCTTCTTCATCTGAACCTTCAGGCTGTGATACAGTGAGTCATTTAATTGCTGTCGAGTGTTTAGTCATGGAAAAGAAGCTTAACTACTGCACGTTTTGTAACAAGAAAGAGACAGTACATTTGTACTGGACCCTACACAACATACTTGCGTCTACGATTGCATGCAGGCTAGCTATTAGATCGTCAGGCAAAGTACGAGGCGCATTCAAGTCCTAAGGCTTCCGATTTTTTTTCTCCGGACTGGAAAGAGATAGAAACATGTGCATTGTTATAAAATGAGGCCGCGTTCATTGTCAATACGTCCCAGAGATGGCAGCACCGTACGGCAGATGGAATTTTACCGCCAGCGGCGAGAATGAGAACTGTTTTAAATACTTAAAATGGCGACGTTTTCCTTACTTGAACAGCATGCAATCATTCGTTTTCTGAATTTGCGTGGTGTGAAACCAATTGAAATTCATCGACAGTTGAAAGAGACACGTGGTGATGGAGTTATGGATGTGTCGAAAGTGCGTTCGTGGGTGCGACAGTTTAATGAAGGCAGAACATCATGTGACAACAAACCGAAACAACCTCGGGCTCGCACAAGCCGGTCTGACAACATGATCGAGAAAGTGGAGAGAATTCTTTTGGGGGATCGCCAAATGACTGTTGAACAGATCGCCTCCAGAGTTGGCATTTCTGTGGGTTCTGTGCACACAATCCTGCATGACGACCTGAAAATGCGAAAAGTTTCATCCAGGTGGGTGCCACGAATGCTGACGGACGACCACATGGCTGCCCATGTGGCATGTTGCCAAGCAATGTTGACGCGCAACGACAGCATGAACGGGACTTTCTTCTCGTCGGTTGTGACAATGGATGAGACGTGGATGCCATTTTTCAATGCAGAAATAAAGCGCCAGTCAGCTCAATGGAAGTACACAGATTCACCGCCACCAAAAAAATTTCGGGTAACCGCCAGTGCTGAAAAAATGATGATGTCCATGTTCTGGGACAGCGAGGGCGTAATCCTTACCCATTGCGTTCCAAAGGGTACTATGGTAACAGGTGCATCCTACGAAAATGTTTTCAAGAACAAATTCCTTCCTGCACTGCAACAAAAACGTCCGGGAAGGGCTGTTTCACCAAGACAACGCACCCGCACATCGAGCTAACGTTACGCAACAGTTTCTTCGTGATAACAACTTTGAAGTGATTCCTCATGCTCCCTACGCACCTGACCCGGCTCCTAGTGACTTTTGGCTTTTTCCAACAATGAGAGACACTCTCCGTGGGCGCACATTCACCAGCCGTGCTGCTATTGCCTCAGCGATTTTCCAGTGGTCAAAACAGACTCCTAAAGAAGCCTTCGCCGCTGCCATGGAATTATGGCGTCAGCGTTGTGAAAATGTGTACGTCTGCAGGGCGATTACGTCGAGAAGTAACGCCAGTTTCATCGATTTCGGGTGAGTAGTTAATTGGAAAATAAATCGGAGGCCTTAGAACTTGAATGCACCTCGTAATACCAACTGAAAACAACCCTAAAAATTAGTTCACATCGCGCCTACAACATTATTTTTAAAATTGGAAATCATATAAATATAAACCTCAATTATATGCCTTCTTTTAAAAAAATGTAGTTGTTCATACTGGTGTTAATAAATGTTGCTGAGCACAGGTTTATTCACAGTTACCTCTGGGGTTTCACAAGACTGCTAGAGCACATATGCAATGAAATACTTTTGGCTATCAGAGGAGGCCCATCATGTAACAGTCTTAACGAATCATGAGCCTATAACATTTTCCCACTCGAAAGACACTGACCAGTGCTACCCATGTCAATTTTGGGGCAGCTGTTGTTTGTGTCTGAATTTACTACTGACGTCGTCAGCATTGACAACGTTGTTGCTGACTATTCCAGGTGCACCTGCACCATCACTTCATTCCTGAACTATGAGGTGCTTAGCACCACCCAGAGCTCGCCCTGGATGCCATTTTCCGACCCCACCTTCATTGTACGTGGGCTCCCAGCTGAGAAAGGAGTATCTGTACCCAGGTACTCATAGGGTCTGCAGGACCTGAGCCCACACCTGTCAGCAGGCCGGTGTTGGCTACCACGTACGCACCCTCATCACCACTTTCCCAGGTGTCACACAATGCTTTGCCCACATTCACGAGGACATTGTTGGTCCTCTATCTTCCTCTGGCAACTGCTGCTACCTCCTCAATTTTCTTTTGTCCTCTACAAAGGAAATTAACCACCCATCTATTTCCCAAGCTATTTGCAGCTGTACAAGGAGAAATTACTAAAACAAAAAGAAAAGCAAATAATAATTGAATGTATGACATGATTTACACGCTATTGTAGCCTCAAGGATCGCTATGCAAAGTCATTTCTGAAAGTTGTGAACACGCCAGTGTTTACACTAATGCCAGACTGATTAAGAGAGCCCAGCAGCTCCATGGCCACCGCTTGCCATTTAGATGGTACCGGCCAGCACGCTGTACATGTGGAAGCCGCTATATGCTTTTCCATACATCTGCTATGTACACGGCAGGTACCATATAAACAACTGCTGGACAAGTGTGATCTGGGCATAAGAGAACAAGAGGTAGAAGGAGGTACGTACCAGTGGGTGAGGCATGTCCGGAGGTGTGGTGCCGGCCGGAGATTGTATGTGCTCCCTGCGTGTGGTGGGCCGAGGACCGTGAGATGTGGAGGCCACCATTTGCCATCTTGGGCAGTGCCGCTGTACTGCCCGGTCCGCCATTGGCCACCACGATGCCGCCACCTGCCAACATACGACACACATACTGATACCTGCTGGCACACTGTGCATGCACACTACTGGTACATCAGGCCACTCATACCACAGGCACACAATGGCCCTATACTACTGTCACACCAAACTACTCACAGCTCCCAGTGCACAGCAACCCAGGCACTCATACCCGCCTGCACACAGTGCACTCATTCTACTGGCACCACAAGCTACTCATACCTGCAGGCACACACTGCAGTCATACTGTTGGCAAACCAGTCTATTCATACCTGCTAGCAGACACCAACAGAGGCTACTCATCCGCTGGCACAAAGCACACCCATACTACTAGCACACAATGCTACACATACCTGACAGCACACAGCAACACACACTACTGGTACACCAGGCTACTCATACTTGATGGCACACAACACACACATCATTGGCACACTAGACTACTCAAACCTGCCAGCACACTGCAACCCAGTGTACTCGTACCTGCGAGCACACTGTACACCCATACTACTGACACCCCAAGCTACCCATACCTGTAGGTGCACTACATACCCATACAACTGACACTCCAGGCTACTCATACCTGTGGGCACACCCATTGCACCCATACAGAGGGAATACAAGGCTACTCATACCTGCGAGCACACTGTACACCCATACTACTGACACCCCAAGCTACCCATACCTGTAGGTGCACTACATACCCATACAACTGACACTCCAGGCTACTCATTGCACTCATACAGAGGGAATACGAGGCTACTCATACCTGCATGCACACTGTGCACCCATACTAGCAGAACACAAGGCTACTCATACCTGCAGCCACGCAATGCACTACTGGTACAGCCAGCTACTCATACTTGATGGCACACAACACACACATCATTGGCACACTAGACTACTCAAACCTGCCAGCACACTGCAACCCAGTGTACTCGTACCTGCGAGCACACTGTACACCCATACTACTGACACCCCAAGCTACCCATACCTGTAGGTGCACTACATACCCATACAACTGACACTCCAGGCTACTCATACCTGTGGGCACACCCATTGCACCCATACAGAGGGAATACAAGGCTACTCATACCTGCGAGCACACTGTACACCCATACTACTGACACCCCAAGCTACCCATACCTGTAGGTGCACTACATACCCATACAACTGACACTCCAGGCTACTCATTGCACTCATACAGAGGGAATACGAGGCTACTCATACCTGCATGCACACTGTGCACCCATACTAGCAGAACACAAGGCTACTCATACCTGCAGCCACGCAATGCACTACTGGTACAGCCAGCTACTCATACTTGATGGCACACAACACACACATCATTGGCACACTAGACTACTCAAACCTGCCAGCACACTGCAACCCAGTGTACTCGTACCCGCGAGCACACTGTACACCCATACTACTGACACCCCAAGCTACCCATACCTGTAGGTGCACTACATACCCATACAACTGACACTCCAGGCTACTCATTGCACTCATACAGAGGGAATACGAGGCTACTCATACCTGCATGCACACTGTGCACCCATACTAGCAGAACACAAGGCTACTCATACCTGCAGCCACGCAAAGCACTTGCACTACTGGTACAGCCAGCTACTCTCACCTGCTGGCATACAACAGGTACACAACATTATCCATACCTGCTTACACACACCATACAACACAACCAATCTGTTGCCACATCAGGCTGTTCGTCATTTAGCTTCTATGTCTGGCATCCAGACCCAAGTAAAGTGGACAAAAAAATCAGTCACCTCTGGTAGATATCGCGCAAATACTGCCACTGCCTTTAGCCTCTAAATGGTCACATTTTTGTGAGAAGGGAAGTCAGCACGTTTCTTCAGGTGTGTGGTGTCTACAGTATATCCACTTTTTGATGAAAATAATTTATTGTGTGGCAGAATAACAAGAATTTCAAAACAATTTTTAAAGACTCTGTTTACAAAAAAAATTAAAATGGTTTCAATGTATTAGCATACTGCTTTACCATTTCTCATAATGTGCCTGTTTATTACAGATGTATCACATCTGAGTCATAAAACATGGAATTTACTTTGAAATCAGCTTTTATGTACACGATCTTCCTCCTGTACAGTGTTATTAGTAAGTATATCTAATTTTACAGAAGATGGCTGCTTGAAAATTATGAAGTGTGCAGAAAATAGACAGGTACCAGTGTATATCGCATCTCACTAAGTTTTTAATTCACATTACAGATGCTCTGTATGGGCAGCATTTGTGATGCAGAAAATGTCAACACGTGTGTGCAATTCACTGAATTTGCTGAGACGTCAGCCCTGAAGGCACGACAATAGCCCCCTTCAGACCTGTTGTTTTGCCTATTGCAGGTGAAAATTAATTCGATGTGACAATATCGAGGGGATAATTTGTCTACCTGTTCTGACATGCCTACCCACTAGTGCAACTACATCAAATATAAGTCTTATGAATGTAAATTCGGAGAGGTGCTCTGTCCACTAATATGTGTTACTATTCTGTACGTTTTGTAGTTTTCATGCAATCATCTTCTGAACTCCCACACACACTTGACAAAACTGTAAAGTCGTTGACAATGTTATTATCACATTGATGGGAGTGATTAAGACATCTGTTTCTTTGTATGACATCACTTTGTTTTCCTGTATTGTAATTGTGGTGTAACGTAGAAAGTGGCCCAAGCAGCATCTGAAACCTCAGGTTTGATGAAACCTTAGGTTTGTGTGCCTTCCTTTCTACCCAGAAAACAGGTGGGGAACTTTCACACGTCGTCCTGTGCAGGGGGACGGAGAATGGGTTCCGTCGAGCAAGGTATTTGTTGTGGCGTAACAAGCTAGCTACGCCACATTGAGAAGGGAGCCGAAAGGCACGCGTACACTCACGCCAACTGGCGTCAAGTCTGGAACAGGATAACTATTGAATGGTAGCAAGAAAAGTACGTAGCTGCTTTATACTTAACTTTTAATCTTTGTGGGTTTACAACGTTCTTCTGGAGACATTTATACGATAACTCTCAAACTAGGTAAGGCTAATGGCGCCTTGCTAGGTCGTAGCCATGGACTTAGCAGAAGGCTATTCTAACTGTCTCTCGGCAAATGAGAGGAAGGCTTCGTCCGTATTGTCGCTAGCAACGTCGTCGTACAACTGGGGCGAGTGCTCGTCCGTATCTCGAGACGTGCCTTGTGGTGGCGCTAGGTCTGCGATCACACAGTGGCGACACGCGGGTCCGACATGTACTAAATGGACCGCGGCCGATTTAAGCTACCACCTAGCAAGTGTGGTGTCTGGCGGTGACACCACAGTATTATTGTCAAACACCAGTAGTGTCCCGGTCCTTACTGTCACTTCATGGAGAGTTGGGGGTTGGGTTCTTTGGGGGAAGAGAACAAACAGCGAGGTCATCGGTCTCATCGGATTAGGGAAGGACGGGGAAGGAAGTAGGCTGTGCCCTTTCAAAGGAACCATCCTGGAGCCGGCCGGAGTGGCCGAGCGGTTAAAGGCGCTACAGTCTGGAACCGCACGACCGCTACGGTCGCAGGTTCGAATCCCGCCTCGGGCATGGATGTGTGTGATGTCCTTAGGTTAGTTAGGTTTAAGTAGTTCTAAGTTCTAGGGGACTTATGACCACAGCAGTTGAGTCCCATAGTGCTCAGAGCCATTTTTGAACCATCCTGGCATTTGCCTGGACCAATTTAGGGAAATCACGGAAAACCTAAATCAGGATGGCCTCCCGAATGCGAGTCCAGTGTGCTAACCACTGCGCCACATCGCTCGGTTCATGGAGAGTCTCAGGTAATATGCAACCTGGGGAATTGAGTGGCAGAGCGAAACTACCTCGCTTCTCCGTCTCTCCCCGCGATGACTTATTCTGCAAACGCGTTCCGAGGCTTACGCCGGGGGCATTGGGATAGGCGCCGACTGCCACTAGTCCTTCAGAAACGTTGGAACCGAGTGAATAGCAGGTTACAAGTAGAAGAAATGAGACAGTGTAGGTATACTGACCGCCTCCGGGGCTGACGCTGCTGGCATTGCCGAGGGAGTGCTTGGAGGTGCTGAGCGTGGAGACGTGCGAGTGGTTGAGGCGCTGCGACAGGTTGAGGCTGAGGTTGGCGGCCGGGTGCGCGTGGTGGTGCTGGTGCTGGTGGTGGTGGTGGTGGTGGGCGGCGCGCAGAGCGGCGGCCGCCTGCTGCGGGGCCGCGGCGGCGCCGGCGGCCGGCCCCACGGCGCGCGGCAGGTCGGCCAGCAGCAGCGACGCCGGCGTGCCCGAGCTGGTGGTGTTGGTGGCCGTGGGCGGGCCCTGCGCCTGCGCCGTGTGCTTCAGCATGGCCGCCGGGGCCGGCGCTGCCGCATGGCGGCGGGCCGCCGCCGCTCACCTGCCGCTGCCCGCTGCCCGCCTCGCCCGCTGCAACACCGCAAGCAGAGGGTATCGTTTCCAGTCACGATCAGCATATCTCATTACCTTAAGCATTACTTTGTCAAAGTACAACTAATTTCTTGCACATAAACTCGAAATCTTCACCGGCAGTGAATATTGCGCACTACCGTGTTTTCTCACAGGTTAGGGACAACTCTCAATAATAAAGCCAAGCCAATGAGGTTCTCTCTCCAGTGCTTATTGTGGTATGTGGCAGTCTGTGTGTGTTTCTGACATTCACTTTTGCCTCTCCCTGTAGCATTTACCAGTCCACTTTGCAAACTGGACAGGGTAAATCGCCCAGTATAATCTGCTGCCTTTTCGAAATTGCAGTAACTGTGTGGGGTGCTTCAGCTGCTGACCCAATGTGGTGGCACAGTACTTTTTTCTCTTCCCTTGATCAACTCCCCACTGTCCAGGGGGGTCTTCTTGCTGGCCGCAGAGGAGCAAACGTGTTAGGTGGTTGTCTCCCTAGCAATTTTGTGTACTGCATACTCCGAGTGCTCCACACGTCGTGCTGCAGTATGACTCGTATGAAGGAGCTGGCGCAAAGTCACGTCCACTGGCCACGAAATAATCGCAACTTTGAACATCAGATGCAGGCTTTCAGAGCCTGCGTGCAGAAACAGGATACGCTGCCATTACCAAGTTTCTCGCACAACTTCAAGCTGTCTGCACATCAGCTGTCACTATTTGCACATGATTGGTCAATTTTGTAGTCAAAGAATGCTCCAGGACCCTCAGTCCGATAACAGCTGGCAGTTTGTATTGTGGTAGTTTGACGACTTTTGCATTTGCAGTGGTATGCAGCAACTAACGACCATTATGTTTCAAACAGCTTCTAACACAGAGGTGTACCAACTCATGTGTATGTTCCAGACCCAAATGAACAAGTAGTGTCTACCTCTTCCCATACCATATGCGGTCGAGTTCTCTGGTAATTTACTGGGGAAAGACAGTCAGTGGATGCAGTGTGGTAGACTGTATGTATTGGCACCAGTTGGATGGTCTCTTGGACTTGTTGCATCCTGAGCCACCTCCGCTAGACCATAGTGGCCTGCTGCATTTTCCCCCCACAACTTCTGTTTGGGCACTGTCTTTTGGCCAGCAGTAGCAGCGCCTGCTGCTAAAATGATATCAAAAAAGTACAGCAGTTGTTTGTGGTGGTTGTTGGTCTAGAGTAGCTGACCTGTCGTGCAAATCAGTTGTGCCCCTGCCACAATGTGTCATTGTCACTGTGGTCTTCCAGTCCACCGATTTGTTTCCCTATTGCTGCTGTCCCTTTGCCCGCAGGCTTGGACCCCAGTTGCTATCACACCCATTAATGTGGGGTTCATAGATTTTGACCTGTCCACTCCCTCTTTGCTCGTGGTTGTGGCCTCGCCTCTGCCAATGGACCGACCATTGCCATAGCCCTTGGACCTTCCAGCAGAGCTAGCAGTGTCAGGCTGTCCAAGTCTCTGGTGCTCTGTTTGGCTTTGTATTGGATGTCACAACCAGAGCTTTGCCATTTTTGGCCTACGTCGCCTTTTCAGGGGGAACAGACTTATTGCTCCACCAGCAGACACCATGATAGAGGCAGATGAACTGGTTGGGGGAGTCTAAAGGACAGCTGCCACAAGTAGTAGGGCAAAGAGAGTCCTGGCGCTTTTATGAATCATAGATATGCTAACAATTTAAATTGATCCATTAAACCGCCTCTCCCACATCCATTAACCTATTGTTCTGGTAAGTCGTTTATGCCTCCCTGGGGATACCTGTTGTTGTTGTTGTGGTCTTCAGTCCTGAGACTGGTTTGATGCAGTTCTCCATGCTACTCTATCCTGTGCAAGCTTCTTCATCTCCCAGTACCTACTGCAACCTACATCCCTCTGAATCTGCTTAGTGTATTCATCTCTTGGTCCCCCTCTACGATTTTTACCCTCCATACTGCCCTCCAATACTAAATTGGTGATCCCTCGATGCCTCAGAACATGTCCTAATAACCAGTCCCTTCTGCTAGTCAAGTTGTGCCACATACTCCTCTTCTCCCCAATTCTGTTCAATACCTAATTTGTTATGTGATCTACCCATCTAATCTTCAGCATTCTTCTGTAGCACTACATTTCGAAAGCTTCTATTCTTTTCTTGTCCAAACTATTTATCGTGCTTGTTTCACTTCCATACATGGCTACACTTAATACAAATACTTTCAGAAAAGACTTCCTAACACTTAAATCTATACTCGATGTTAACAAATTTCTCTTCTTCAGAAATGTTTTCCTTGCCACTGCCAGTCTACATTTTATATCCTCTCTACTTCGACCATCATCAGTTATTTTGCACCTCAAACAGCAAAACTCCTTTACTTCTTTAAGTGTCTCATTTCCTAATCTAATTCCCTCAGCATCACCCGACTTAACTATCCTCGTTTTGCTTTTGTTGATGTTCATCTTATATCCTCCTTTCAAGACACTGTCCATCCCATTCAACTGCTCTTCCAAGTCCTTTGCTGTCTCTGACAGAATTACAATGTCATCGGCGAAGCTCAAAGTTTTAATTTTTTCTCCATGGATTTTAATGGGTATAACTTTCGTTATGGTAATTAATTTATGACTCCTTAGGGACAATACTTCCTACTGAGAAGCCCCCCATCCTCTCAGCTCCTCCGTCCCCACCAGCTGTACTGAATACTCAGAGGTTGGAAAGAATGACTGCCAAGCAGTCAACCAATCAATTTACATGGGGAGGGAGGAATAATTGTCCAATGCAAATACTCGTCATATTGAATCTTCTCATGCAACACACACATTCGTTTTTTATGTCGCCGCTCACTCAACATACTGATTACTTAGCTATTCACCCATCTATAGGGCGCTGCCACTGCGATTTGTCCTTATGTCTGTGGGCAAAAGCTGACAGCTCAGAGCATTCTTTGTAGCTAACTGGTCATCACAGGCTAAGCTGCGGCTTCTGGTCGAACGAACCCTTGTGCCCATGACCTCTCCTGCAACTGACACAGCACATTGTGAGACCAGCAGCTGCAACTTGGAATTATAGTTTTACCCCCTGCCCCACAACATACTCACTGCAGTTTAAAAATTCCGTTTTACCCAATCCGAAACAGGGATTTTGTTGTCCATACACCTCGAATTTCTCACGAAAAATGTGTATTCCTCCCTTTTATGCGAGCTGTTTTTGACTATGGACGAAATCACGACATAGACACGTTTTTACATTGCTAAAGTATAGTTACTTGTTGTGACAATCCTATATAACAGTACGACTTAGACTATATTTCCTCTAAGTATTTTCTCACCAGGTAAAAAAATGTCTTCTTATCAACTTAATATTTTTTATGTCTTCCATCCCATGAATATAATGTTAAACTCACTTTTGGATCTTGATGGAGTGCTAAGAACATGTTCTATCCCTGTCACATGAAACCTCCTCTCTTTCAAAGTCGCTTAAAGTAGCCCAATGCCTCATTACCTTGCAAAGTCTTAAGGTACCAGCACAGAGGAGTGGTAAATATCAGGTTAATACTATGTATCACTTTATAAATTCGGTAAGATAGCTGATCTTATTGTGATGGCCATCTCTCCCTGTGTAGGTGGCAGATTGAAACTTTGTTGAAACATCTTCCCACAGCGAGAAAACACCAGATTACTGCTCCAACTCGCAAATCATATCCATCGTACTCTCGCCCTCACTTCCATCCGCCTGGAAGTACGATATTGAAACCAAATTTATTGGCTAATCAGTTAAAGTGATTCTGAGAGCCTCTTTGCATTGTAATTTTTTTCCTGCAGTCCCCTCCCCCCAATGTATATTAATAGATTGACTGCTTGGTGGTCGTGGTGAAAATCTCTCCGACCTCTGAACGTCTGATATGGTCGGCATGTCGATGCCGGGTAATGGGGTACAGCTGCCAGCCTGCTGGCACAGCTACGGATGTCTCCAGACGGTGAAAGCACTGCTAACCACAAATCAGCAGACAACGTGTGCTGCCGGATCACTAGTGTGTGCTGTCAGGTTTGTTCTCCATCAGATATGTTTAGTGTAAGGTGGAGTCGTTGTGGTGGAAGAGGGTGTTTGTGTTATCAACTGTCAGTGAATACAAGATCTCAAATATATTTAGTGCTTCAACCTATTATTTGATGGAACTTTAAGGGGGTTAGGACGTCAAACGGGCCGACTTGGAGCAGGAGAGGCACCACAGGACATTTCAATTTCCACTGTCTATACTTTTACAAATAAATTCATTAAACTTTGTCAGCATGACCAGGAAGGATTCGGGATTCACACTCATAGCAGTGGAAGTTCAAAAACATAACAAAATAAATTTTTTTACATGTGAAATTTCATTATTTTATCGCTTACTATTGGGTACATTGGTTGCTATAGGTACATTTTTCTTCACAAGTAAGAGAGATTCTTTGATGAATTTTGCACAGCATACAAACCATACCTACAGGTGAATGATACTCTAGAATTTTCCAAATCTATTAAAAACTGTGGTAAAAATTGAGATAATTAACTACAAAATTTGATTTTTTTCGAAACATAAAATGTAAAACGTAACAGCTCATTCATTTTTTCATAAATTAGATAGATTCTATTTTACTCCTGTGCATTACGAAACAATTAATTTGATAGGATACTGCAACTGGACTATTTCCAGCGATTTTTGATATCGCAATTTCGCCAGCTGTCCCTTTGTCCCCAGCATTAGCTAATAGGAGTGCAGTATTCTGCGGAGGGACGAAAACATATATATCTGTGTGTTTGAACACATTGATTCACACATTAACAGGAAGTAGCAACTTCAGAGAGACAGGAAACGGGCCTGGAATTTCCTGATAAAGGAATGCCACCACCTGATGCTTCGTTCAGGGCCACAAAAACAAATGGAGTTTCATCGGGTAGGTAGGGTTGTCACCTTTGTCTACAGGTTTAAGGTGTAAGTGTTACAACAGGAAGCAGCCACTTCAGACATACAGAGAGAGAGAGAGAGGGAGAGAGCAAATATCAAAGGATGCCGACTTCTGGTCCACTGTCAGTGGTATTTAGTGGTTATTTTATCATGCGAATTGGGGGAGGGGAGAGGAGGAGCCCTGTTACCCAAAAACTGATTAAATAAAGAATATGCGAATTGATTTGAACTATATATTTGCACTGATTTCAGTTTTGTGTCATGATATCCGTCCTCTCCAGCAGCTCAGCACAGATAGTCCTTTCCCCACCAATTTCCATGTGGGGAAGCGGAGTGAAGGGGGGAGGGGAGGTCTGGGAGATTTCCCAGGAGGGGCAAAAGAGTTTCAGAACTGAACTAGAAGGGATACCAAAAATATGTGTACCTTTTGCCAGAGGGGAGTGGGTTTCTCAGACAGACGGATTATCCCCAGGATAATCATAGCTACAGATTAATCAGTAGGGGAGGGGAAGAGGTCGTTTATTTGTTCAATTTAATTAAAAATTAGCACATCAATTTGATATCAAGAGAGCCCCAGAACTGTCTTTACCCTACTAGTGCCGCTGAGGTGAGCGTGATGCATTGTAAGGGCAGATCCGCTGGCGGAACTGTTCACCTGCTTGCGACAGTAAGCCATGTGGAACAGTTCTAGTGTCAAGTTCAACCATTGCGTGCGTCTTGTGCAGCGTGCCCGACCTATGCATTGTACAAGGTACAAGCTGATGTGAAATAGAAATAGTAGTTACAGTTTTGAGGAAAGTAGTTTCATTTAGAGGATGTAATTTATAGAGCTCTCAACATCTTTAGTCATACCATAAGAGCTGTGCTCATACTATGATGTGGCAGCTTTCTGCATACTTTGGCGAATGGATGTAATCGTGAACACTATTCTATTTGTTTTGAGTCACATACGTCCCGAAGTATGACTTAGACCTGGACGCATGTACCAGCGATATATTAAAATGTGAAATGAAGCGTGAGGCTTAAAATAGGCGCTTGAAAATGACCCACGGTTGAAATTGGCCAACTGCACAGATAATAAACAAAATGCAGCCTGCTTGGGCCACGTTTTCATTCTCAAACCACATTGAAGCGACAGACACCCGCAAAAATAAAACTTTAAATAATGTGATGATTATAAAGGATTCTGATATACACAAAAGACATGATGTACGAGGGTCACTCCAAAAGAAATGCACACTATTTTCTTAAATCCATTTTTATTCTACATGTTTGAAATTTTTACCGTGTGTACATACATCCTTTAGCAACAATATTATCATTTCTCCACACAATTTCCATCGCTCTCAACTGCCTTACGCCATCTTGGAACCAGCGCCTGTATACCCGCACGGTAAAATGCTGGACCAACCTGTTGGAGCCACTGTTTGCCAGCTTGCACAAGGGAGTCATCATCTTCAAACCTTGTTCCACGAAGAGAGTCTTTCACTTTCCCAGAGAGATGATAGTCACATGGAGCCAAGTCAGGACTGTAAGGCGGGTGTTTCAGTGTTGTTCATCCGAGTTTTGAGATCGCTTCCACGGTTTTTTGACTGACATGTGGCCCTGCATTGTCGTGCAACAGCAAAACATCCTGCTTTTGCCGATATGGTCGAACACGACTCAGTCGAGCTTGAAGTTTCTTCAGTGTCGTCACATATGCATCAGAATTTATGGTGGTTCCACTTGGCACGATGTCCACAAGCAAGAGTCCTTCGGAATCGAAAAACACCGAAGCCATAACTTTTCCAGCAGAAGGTGAAGTTTTGAAATTTTTTTTCTTGGGTGAATTTGCATGATGCCACTCCATTGATTGCCTCTTCGTCTCTAGTGAAAAATGATGGAGCCATGTTTCAACACCTGTCACAATTCTTCCAAGAATTTCATCTCCACCATTCTCGTACTGTTCCAAAAGTTCGTTGCATACCGTTTTTCTTGTTTCTTTGTGAGTCACTGTCGACATCCTGGGAACCCACCTGGTACAAACCTTTTTTTAACGCCAACACTTTCAGTATTCTGCAAAGACTTCCTTCCGTGACAATTCGTTCACTGTGATGCGTCCGTCAGCAGTCACCAATTCGTTAACTCTCTGCACATTGTCTGGAGTGTGTGCAGTACGAGGCCAGCCGCTGCGAGGACAATCCGCAATCTTGTCGTGCCCACTTTCATCACGTAACCTGCTTGCCCACCGGCTAACTGTACTGCGATCGACAGCAGCATCTCCGTACACCTTTTTCAACCTCTTGTGGATTTCTCCCACTGTCTCGTTTTCACATCACAGGAATTCTATGTCAGCACGTTGCTTCTGCCGAACGTCAAGTGTAGCAGCCAACTTGAAGACATGCTGTGACGGCGCCACTCACGGGAACAGGTTGAACTAAGTTTGAAAACAAGCGGGAAGGATGTATCTACACACTGTAAAACTTTCACACATGCAGAATGAAAATTGTATTTTTACAAAAATAGTGTGCATTTCTTTTGGAGTGAGAGGCAGAATATCTGGAATGCGATCAGCAGTGACAGTGCATTTACTCAACGAAAGAACTGTCTGAACAGCACTATTTTTTAGCATCAGCTATTATAAGCTTTTTGGCATTCTGCCATCATCAGCTTACAGAAGATAGAAATAATTACGGTAAGATATTTTGCCAAAGTTATCTTTCATTGATTATTCCTCTCTTCTGGAATCTGATGGCGGCAGTGTGCCGAAATATATTGCAACAGTTAATATGGAAAACTGCGGGTGATCCAGGTCACCTTTAGTTGTAAATTATATGAGAATCTTTCAAAAGACCACTTGTGTGCCTACATCGACAATGGAGCACTATCATGGCCACAGAGTAGCAATGGCTATTATAAACAAAAAATAGAAAAACATGTTTTATCAAATTTCAGACACACAGTCAAATAATGAACCTAGGGAAGCTATGGAAATATACTCCATAACGACCGCAGTGGCACTGATATAGCAACCGTAATAGGTCTTTAGAACAGAAAAATCAGTCTTGGTTGCATAAGATAGGTTTATTTAATCTTTACATTTAACACGTTTCGGCTGTCATAGGCACCATCGATCGTCACATGTGAAAATTAAATAAACCTATCTTGTGCAACCAATAATGTTTTTTTTCTGTTCTGTGGAAGTACTGTCATAAGAAGACAGTGCCACCTTTGCTATAAACACTGAAAATATGTATATTATGAATTTTGATGAAAGTTTTTGGAAAACCACTTTTAAAAGTAAATAGTAATTGGTTTTATTTCTTTTTAAATCACATTTACCATAAATAGTAACAATTTTATTTCTTAAAAAATTAAATATACCAATCAATCAAGCACATCAAAAATATTATTAATAATTACTGCAAAAGCAGGTTACTCCACAGCCATGGCCGGAACAACATCTAGACTGAAATTACATTTATCAAGAAAGAATAATCAAAAGCTCAAAATAGCATTTTCTACCAAAGAGTGAAGCTAAGCGATACTTCCTGTACAGTGAAGGGTTGCTGAGACAACACAAAGTAGAGGTGTAACAAAAATGCAACACAAGTAAGTAATAATGAAACACTTATGTTGTTCACAATACCCTTCTGCACATTGTCTTTCTCCTTGCGGAATATTCCAACAAACGACTGCAGTGGATAATACTAACATCTTATCTTCTTTCTGAGGTCGATATCCAACTCATTATGGTGAGATGCTGCTTCAGTCTTCCAGGCAGGTAACTGCTAAGTCTGAATACACAAAATGGAAACCAAACATCACTGACATGGTCTGATGTCAGCTGAGAGTGTTATGTTTGGTGTGTGCAGTGGCTGGTGATGAGTAGTAAATGAACAGTGTAGGATTAGCTTGTTACTAAAACTAAACTCTGTCCGAACAGGCCTCGGAAGGCCCAACGGCATCGACCGACCGCCGTGTCACCCTCATCACTGGATTCGCTTATGGAGGGGCACGTGGTCAGCGCACCGCTCTCTCGGCTGTTCTCAGTTTTCGTGATCAGAGGCACTTCTTGTCAGTAAATCAGCTCCTCAATTGGCCCCACAAGGTCTGGATTCAGTCCACTTGCCAACAGCACTCCGCAGACCCAGACAGTCACACAGTCCGAGTTATAGCCGAGCCAGACATGTTTAACTTTGGTGATCCGACGGCAAATTGTGTTACCAGTGTTGCAAGGGCATTGGCGTCGAATAGGTTTTTGTATGGTAAAATAACTTCTTGGCAAGAATGTGTAAACAAAACCATACTGTACGCTTGGGATAAACCAAACCCGATTGCTCTTTTCCCAACTGACTAGCCTCAAATACAGTGGGAAGAAAAAGCCTCTGCAGACGGCTGAACGTCATAGATGTCATGGACTGGAGATTTAAACAAAAACAAATTTCAGCTTGAATGGAAAGATGTGTCAATCAGCCTTTTGGATCATTAAATATCAGAGCCAAAAGTTAGCAATAAAAGTGGTAAAGTGACATTGCAGTTTGTGTTTTATTTGCAATCCACAGAGATGTCCGAGGCGCTTGGGAAGCGCTCCACGCAAACATTGAGTTACAAGGACCTCAGAGCATGCGAAATAAACACAGAATAGCTTCAAGTGTAAAGTGCCTCTTTGCACTCGCATAGTGTTGGTCTTGCTCTTCAGAGTTACATGTACATCGTGCTCTTTAAAGGTGAATATTACCGACCCTAAAAGAAAGGTGATTGAGCAAGAGACGCTAACAGACTTAGTTAAGATTCTAGACGAAATACGGGACCGACACGGAATTCAGCCATCAGTAGCTTCGTACAGTGCTAACCGTTTCGTTTCATGCAGCTCGCAATCTTATAGGTAACTGTAGCCACGCGCGAGATTTTCATATTCTCTCCTGCTCGCTTGGCGCGAACTGTTAGTCCTACAGAGAAAACGAGCAGGATCTTTTTGTAGGAAATTTAATGTACTTAAATTTGTACTGGAACACATTTTCGCCGGAGGCCATGTTTGTCAAGTTATTTTAAAAAAAAAAAACAAACGTACAAAAGTCATCTTCAGACCTCACCAGTCAGACTTTCTATCATCGCGGCACTCCTTCTTACTAGTCGACAAAAATTTTCGACTACACGAACTATGCCCGATATTCAACATTTTTTGGTCTGTATTGATTGGGCTATTACACCATCAGTATAGTCGGCTAGTTCCTTAACTTTATTAATTTAAACGTGCCTGTGACGGTAATAATCGAAAAACGACTTTGTAAACGTTACGCTAGGACTAATTACGTTAACAGTTCTATCCAAAATTAATCCCTACAAGCACAGTACTTTTGTCGTCAGAAGGCCTGTCGAACAGAATGATGTGATTTTTTATTTTATGCTGTTAAAATTCACAAATTTGCTAAGTAATGTTTACACAAACGTCGATTTTACAATTTCTAAGTGTGCGAGTAAGCGAATGGCGTAAAAAGGCCAGACATCGAAAACCAAAAAGGTCGAATAACTAGTACTGTCAGGGATTTTTGTACAGTGGAAGTAGGGAGTACTATGAACAACATACTAAGGAACCTTGACTGGTGGGGGCTGAGCGTGGGAATAGGAGTGCGTCTGAAGGTCACGTTTGTACTTAAAAAACTGGAAAACTACGGCCTGTAGCAAAAACGTATCCTAATGAAAAACTTAACTTCATTAAATTTCCTACACAGAGGTCCTGTCCATTTTTTCTGTCGGACTAATAGTTTGAGCGTAGCGAGCGAGGGAATATGAAAAACTCGCGCGTGGTTTATGAATGCCAGCTATAACACTTCGGGCTGCATAAAGTGACAGCGGTAGGGTCATTTGAATCACCCTGTGTAACGTTTGTTATTTTGGTAGCGCGTGTGCAATACGTTTGTCTTCTCCTTTCTCTTTTTCTCCTCCTCCTCTCCTAAAGTCTGCGGCAATTGCCGTAAAGTCATCTTGCCCAGTGCCTCTGTCGTCTTTCGTTAGTTATTATTTGATCTCTACATATCTTTCTCGCTCTACTTGTTGATCTTCCTATCGGTCGATAATTCATTCCTATTTTAGGCATTCTGCTTTCATACATTCTTTTGACATCATCTTTCCGTTTATTTTTATATTCCTTCATCTGTTCTTTTGTGCTTTTCAGTTCTAGTTCTTGTCTGATTGTTGTACTTGATATCATATCGCATAGTCAGTAGCCAGTTGTTGTCGTTCTTTTAATATGGCTCAGATTGAATGAATTGTATTTAACAAATACAATTTATTAGTAAAAAACTTCCTGGCAGATTAAAACTGTGTGCAGGACCGAGACTCGAACTCGAGACCTTTGCTTTTCGCGGGCAAGTGCTCTACCAACTGAGCTACCCAAGCACGACTCACGCCCTGTCCTCACAACTTTACTTCTGCCAGTCCCTGTCTCCTACCTTCCAAACTTAACAGAAGCTCTCCTGCGGATCTTGCAGGAAGTTTCATATCAGCGCACACTCCACTGCAGAGTGAAAATCTCGTTCTGGAAACATCCCCCAGGCTGTGGCGAAGCCATGTCTCCGCAATATCCTTTCTTTCAGGAGTGCTAGTTCTGCAAGTTTCGCAGGAGAGCTTCTGTAAAGTTTGGAAGGTAGGAGACGAGGTACTGGCAGAAGTAAAGCTGTGAGTACCGGGCGTGAGTCGTGCTTCGGTAGCTCAGATGGTAGAGCGCTTGCCCGCGAAAGGCAAAGGTCCCGAGTTCGAGTCTCGGTCCGGCACACAGTTTTAATCTGCCAGGAAGTTTCACATCAGCGCACGCTCCGCTGCAGAGTGAAAATCTCATTCTGGAAATTTATTAGTAGTTCATACTATTGCAGAACCACGGCAGAAGAATAAAATGCTCCATGGTGCTTCAAATAAGTTCGTACGGTTCTGTGTGTGTGTGAATTCCGTTTTTTTGGCCACAGTATCCGCGTTGATATTTGTCTGAAGCGTGAAGTGAAAATTCGTGGCTGGCACCGAGCAAGGTGGTTGTAACTCAGTCCGGATTTGCATTTGGGAGAACGGATGTGGAAATCCCCGCCTGTTGATCCAGCTTTGGATTTGCCGAATTTCTTCTCCACCTCTAAAGATCTCCTCGTCGACGGGACGGAAAAACTGGATTACTTAGTACACTGCTGGCCACCGTAAATGCAACACCCTGAAGGAAGCATCCGAATCAAGTGAAATTTACACCATGGGTTTGCAGCGATGAGATATGCAACTGATTAGAATTTCAGCGCAGACGCACATCACGCGCGCCTGTGGCGCCACCTGATAGCGCCATTTAAGGCTTGGAAATTTCGACGAGTGTAAGTTGGGCACGTGTGTTTACCTTGTGGTTGTTTCACAAGGCGATCAGTTATGCCTCGTAGACAACAGCGAACATCGTTTGATCAAGTATGCGAGTTCGACAGAGGAAGGATAGTGGCTTACCAAGATTGTGGATTATCATACAGAGAAATCGCTAGTCGTGTTGGACGAAACCAAAAAACTGTAATGCGGATATGTGACCGTTGGATGCAGGAGGGTACGACGGACCGACGTGGTCGATCGCATTCACCTCGGTGCACCACTGCACGTGCTGATAGGCAAATTGTGCGCATGGCAGTGACGGATCGCTCAGTGACATCCCGAACCATAGCACAGCACATTGCGTCTGTAACGCATCATCCAGTGTCTGCGCGTACCATTCGACGCCGTTTACAGCAGAGTGGTCTGTCCGCAAGACGTCCATTGCTTCGTCTACCATTGACGCAGAACCACAGACGTCTCCGTCGCCAATGGTGTGACGACAGACGAATGTGGACGGCAGAATGGAATGACGTTGTCTTTACTGACGAGGCACGCTTCTGTCTGCAGCACCACGATGGTCGGATTCGAGTGTGGAGACACCGTGGAGAGAGGATGCTGGACAGCTGCATTATGCACCGCCACACTGGTCTTGCACCGGGTATTATGGTATGGGGCGGTATTGGATATTACTCTCGCACGCCTCTAGTACGCATTGCCGGTACTGTAAATAGCCGGCGCTACATATCCGAGGTGCTGGATCCAGTTGTCCCTCCTTACCTTCAGGGCTCAGCCACAGCCATATTTCAACAGGATAATGCGCGACCACACGTGGCACGCATTGTCCAAAGGTTCTTCGTCAATAACCAGATTGAAGTGCTTCCCTGGCCGGCTCGCTCTGCGGATCTTTCGCCGATAGAAAACATGTGGTCCATGGTTGCTCAACGAGTGACCCAGATTACATCCCCAGCTGCCACACCAGATGATCTTTGGCAACGTGTGGAAGCTGCTTGGGCTGCTGTACCCCAGGAACACATCCAACGTCTCTTTGACTCAATGCCGAGACGTGTGACAGCGGTGATCTCCAACAATGGCGGCTACTCTGGCTACTGATTCTGGCAGGAACCACATGTCACAGACGTCTGTAAACGTAATCATTTGATACTTGGTCAACATGTTATCTACAAAATAAATTTTGTTGTGCTACCTCTTGTCTTTCTTGGTGTTGCATTTACGGTGGCCAGCAGTGTACTTCCGTTTTGGATCTCCTGCTTTGCACTAGCAGTCGCATTACCATTAGACTGTCTGAGCACACCGTGACCGCTCCGTTCCGTTGCACCGGCGCTACTCCCTTGATGGGAGAGACTTCGCATGTAAGGGCGGGGAACGCTGGAGGGCCCGGTTCGGGCCAGACCACTGCTGGGGCGGCCTCAGGGTGAGGGAGTGGCGGCTCGCGAAACGAGCCAAGTCTGCTGCCTCTGAGCAGGGGCCCCGCCAGAAATCTCCAGCTCTCTCTCTATCTCTCTCTCTCTCTCGAGACGGGTCTTGTAGCAAGCAGTGAGCACTTCCCAATGGGTGACGTTTCAATCAGTCCTAGTTTGTGCTGCTGTCGCCAGGTGATGAACAGTCGCAGTTTGTCGGATGAGGCTATCTACGGACCAATCTGTATGGTACTGCTGCCCGTAAGGAGAACTACAGCACACTTAAACCGCGGCTCGCGTGTTAACTACAAGTAATATTCGAACGTTCTCTCTTATATTCTATTCACGAAATACTCGAAGAAAAGAGGATGAGCTAAAAGGAGAAACTGCATTATCAGAAAGCGGTCTGGAACAAGCTGGGGAGCACAACAAACAACTTCCGTACGACACCACAATCGAATGAGTGTACTGTTGAGGCTTACTGCGCTCCCGTATGATCTAGAAGCACTCCTATCGCTTCTGTAACTCCGCGTCATACCAAATACAACGCTCGATGTAAGATGATTACGGGCAGTAGTCAAAGAATAGAGCACGACGTCCAACAGATGAAACTTCCTGGCAGATTAAAACTGTCTGCGGGACCAACGTAATGGATTTCTTACCAAATGACCTAACTGTGTAAGTATCGACCAGTAGGATGCAGGGGGGGGGGGGGGGGGGGGGGAAATCCAGTACCTTTTGAAAACCGGCAGGTTGCAGGATCAAATCCCACCAAGTATACCAGTCCTGGTACGCACCAATAGGAGGCAAGGAAAAATTGTTCCACACAAAGGTTATCGATTTAACTAATTAGTCAGTCAATCTGATACAGTGAGGGAATACTTCCAAGACATCAACAGCTGGAGTTTACCAGGTATACGTTGTTTTTGTTTGTCGTTCAGTCTAATTGCGACTGATGGCAGATCTGGCTGTAAGTCACGACAGCACGTGGCCACGTGAAAGAGAAAGAGAGAGAGAGAGAGAGAGAGAGAGAGAGAGAGCATGTGAAACTTCCTGCCAGATTAAAACTGTGTGCCTGACCGAGACTCGAACTCGGGACTTTTGCCTTCTGCGGGCAACTGCTCTACCATCTGAGCTATCCAAGCACAACTCACGACCCGTCCTCACAGCTTCAATTCTGCCAGTACCTCGTCTCCTGCCTTCCAAGCCCCACAGGAGCTCTTCTGCGAACCTTGCAGAACTAGCACTCCTGCAAGAAAGGATATTGCGGAGACACGGCATAGCCACAGCCTAGGGGATATTTTCAGAATGAGATTTTCACTCTGCAACGGAGTGTGGGCTGATAGTTTTGCAAGGTTCGCAGAGGATCTTTTGTGAGGCTTGGAAGGTAGGAGACGAGGTACTGGCAGAATTGAAGCCGTGAGGACAGGTCGTAAGTCGTGCTTGGGTAGCTCAGATGGTAGAGCACTTTCCCGCGAAAGGCATAGGTCCCGAGTTCGAGTCTCGGTCCGGCACACAGTTTTAATCTGCCAGGAAGTTTCATATCGGCGCACACTTCGCTGCAGAGTGAAAATCTCATTCTCGTCCAACAGATGTATCTAAAAGCTCTACAAATAAAAAAATTCTCTCAGGCTCGAATTCAGAAATCCTCAAATACTTCCACCAAGCAACTCCTTACGATTTTGAAGGGCGCTGGAGAATTAACTGGGCACTTCTAGACAAGATCGAGAGAATAAGATTCACGCAAACGTGCTTATATTTAGTCCATTAAATTTCGGGCATGCAGCCACTCTGAGGATGGACTGACGATACGCGGCCGAAATATCAGTGGAGGAAATTTTATTTGCGCGGCTGCATGCCCGAAATTTAGTGGACTATTCATTACGCCGCGAGAAGCTCAAAATGCACATGCATATATTTGCCTACAAAAACTACGGACAGGTCGGGAGATTACAAAGCGGCGGGTCGAACAAGAATCTTAGTTGACGTGACAGTACTGAACTGGCAAAGTGTGCTCAGACGGTACAGCTTGCACAGGTTATCTGATGAGCGGTCACGACTCCATCAACAGGAAAAATTAACGTACACAGTACAGGATGAAGTTACGAGAAATAAGGGCGAGAGAGACAGAGATTCAGTCTAATGATGCTACGGCCACAATACAAAGTTCAGCATCATATATGCGGCAGCGAGGCACCGAGTTTTGGTTGAGAAAAAAAAAAAAAAAAAAAGTATTTCGTTTGAGTCCGTAGACGTATCACGAAACTGCATTGAACAGGCATTCGAATGTTGTGCAAGGGGAATTGAATTTAGTGAAACGAAATTTTTAATTGTTGTTATTTGTAGGACCCCTAACTCTGACTTCATAGCATTTCTACTCAAACTAGAGAGGGTTCTTGGCTCACTTTATAGCATGTACCAAAAATTAGTTTTATGTGGTGACTTCAGTATTCATTTTGTATGTGACTGTGCAAGAAAAAGAATGTTGGAAGATCTCGTAAATTCATATGATGTGATGCAAACTGTGTTTTTTCTAACCAGCGAGCAGGAGAACAGTAGCACAACCATAGACAACATTTTCATCCATTCTTCATTACTAGGTGGGTATTCTGTCAATAAAATGGTGAAAGGCCTTTCAGACGATGATGCAAAAATTTTAGCACTGAAAGGTTTTTTTATTCAAACGAAAATGTTATACAGGGTGACGCAGCTAAGTCATAACACCCCTTGTATCTACGCAACCGTAATAGATACAAAGATGCCGTTTGGACAGTAAATTGCAGGGACAAGGGCTACTTGAATACATCACATCTCATGTTTGTGCTATTTTTTATTTTAGAGATATGAAACTATCTTTGTTTTTTTTTAAATGGAACTCTATGTTAAATTTTAGCGTAAAATGATGGGTTTAAAAAGACAGTTTCAAAAATGTGTATATCATAATATTTAGGTGAATAGTTTTTGAGACACAGATATGTTCTCGTATCGTGTCCGTCCTTCGAAGCGGCGTTGTCCAATGCGACCTTTCCTGTTGTGAAGAGTACATAGTAAACGTCCGTCCTTACACAAACACGCCCATTTACCCGACAATAGTAACACATACTGCGATATTCTGCGCAAAAATTAACTGATGATGTCACGCAAATATTATTCAGTTATTTGACAACTGTGATACCAAAATAGTAGACAACATACAGTATTAAAATACTACAAGATGTTAATATATTTTAAGTAACAGAAATACAAATGTAAATGAGGAGGCCCTTATTGGTTACAACTATTTCGTATGTATTTGTTTTTTATTTTTTTATTTGAAAATATTAACTATTGATCACAATGCGAAGCAAATACACGCAAAGATGCAAAATACGTAACTGTACATGATACAAAACATTACTAAAGCAGCCGGCCGCGGTGGCCAAGCGGTTCTAGGCGCTTCAGTCGGGAACCGCGCGACTGCTACGATCGCAGGTTCGAATCCTGCCTCGGGCACGGATGTGTGTGATGTCCTTAGGTTAGTTAGGTTTAAATAGTTCTAAGTTCTAAGGGACTGATGACCTCAGATGTTAAGTCCCATAGTGCTCAGAGCCATTAGAACAATTACTAAAGCATGTGCTCAAAATGCTTCCCCTCTGCTGCATTGCACATTTACAGTCGCCGTTCGAATAATTTGTGAACGGCTGCGAGAGTTTCACGTGAGATATCAGCGCACGTTTGGCGTCGTTGGTATTTGAGCATACGCTTTATGTTTGATTGGTCCCCACAGAAAAAAAATCAAGAGGGGTCAAATCAGGAGACAGGGCTGGCAACTTCACTTCAGCACGTCGTCCTATCCAACAATCCGGGAACTTTTTATTTAAAAGCTCTGTAGCCACACGGGAAGAGTGAGCGGGACAGCTGTCGTGTTGGAACCTCATGCACAGACGCGTAGTTATTGGTACCCCTTCCAGCAACATGGGAGGACCGTTTCGCTGTAACTGTGCATAGTTTTTGCCATTTATTATACCCGGAATGACGTACGGCTCCACAATGACATTTCCGACGATGCCGCACCACACGTTAACACTGCACGGTTGCTGATGCTGTGCTGCCGAAGCCAATGAGGGTTCTCTATTGACTAGTAATGCATATTATCCAAATTCACATTGCCATGTCTGGTGAAAGTCGCTTCATCAGTAAAAAGCACCCGCTGAAAAAAACGTTGGATCATCTTGTAGGCGCTACAGAGGAAACCGGCAAAATTCCTGGCCGCGTTCTAAATCCACACCGGAGAGTGCTTGATGTAATAAGAGGTGAAACGGATGAAATCTATGCCGGTGTAATATGCGCAGAACACTTCTCTGACTTATACCACATTCCGAGGCGTTAGCGTCGTGACGAAACAGTACGGTCGTTATGGTTCAAATGGCTCTAAGCACTGTGGGACTTAACATCTGAGTTAATCAGTCCCCTAGACTTAGAACTACTTAAACCTAACTAACCTATGGACATCACACACATCCATGCCCGAGGCAAGATTCGAACCTGCGACCGTTCCAGCAGCGCGGTTCCGGACTGAAGCGCCTAGAACCGCTCGGCCACAGAGGCCGGCGTAGGGTCGTTAGGCGCCAATGCAAATGCCCTCTTCATGTACCTCGCCAGTTGCAGTTTTCTGCCTTGTCCTCTGTATGGCGTTCCATGATCCCGATTCAAGCAGTTTTTTGCAAATACGTGCAAGAAGTTGGCGCGTAGGATGCTCAAGATCAGGATCCAGCTCTCCATATCGCTTTATTACTCCAACAGCTTTTCTTCTGCTTTCAGCATACAGCATATCTAACTTTTCTTCGTTGGTGTAGGCCTACATGTCTGACCCAAGAAACTGTGACGGAAATGCGACGTCTCATTGCCCCAGCAGCACATTCATACCCTTTTCTCCAGCAACCTCGTGCGTCACCTTGCGGCGTTATCGAGATACAGGAAAACAACTCCTTCCCTGGTAAGTTCCTCAGTGGTCAACAGGAAAGGTCGTATTGGACAACGCAGCTTCGAAGGACAACACGATACGAGAACATATCTGTGTCTCAAAAACTATTCGCCTGAATATTATGATATACACATATTTAAGCCAATCATGTTAGCTAAAATTTAATCTAGGATTCCACTTAAAAAAACAAAGATGGGCTCATATCTCTGTAATAAAAAGTAGCACAAACATGTGATGCATTCAAGTAGCCCCTGTCCCTGCAACTCACTGTCCAAACGGCATCTTGGTATCTATTGCGGTTGGGGAGATACAAGGGGTGTTATGACTTATATAATTGCAAACTATGTGTAAAAGCTAATACAACAGCAATAGAGAGTTTTTTAAATCTCGTTAAGGAACAAGAGTGGCATGATGTTTATAGCGCCGATAACAAATATGACGAACATAATGCTTTCCTTAACACATCTCTCATGCTCTTTGAAAGCAGCTTTCCATCAAAATGTTAGAAGTAGTCACATTCCACCTACAGCAGCCCATTACTAACAGTATCGTAAGGTGCATAAAAATGTTATTAGAAAGGCAAAGAAAACGTGGTACGCAAATAGAATTGCTAATTCACAGGATAAACTACACTCCTGGAAATTGAAATAAGAACACCGTGAATTCATTGTCCCAGGAAGGGGAAACTTTATTGACACATTCCTGGGGTCAGATACATCACATGATCACACTGACAGAACCACAGGCACATAGACACAGGCAACAGAGCATGCACAATGTCGGCACTAGTACAGTGTATATCCACCTTTCGCAGCAATGCAGGCTGCTATTCTCCCATGGAGACGATCGTAGAGATGCTGGATGTAGTCCTGTGGAACGGCTTGCCATGCCATTTCCACCTGGCGCCTCAGTTGGACCAGCGTTCGTGCTGGACGTGCAGACCGCGTGAGACGACGCTTCTTCCAGTCCCAAACATGCTCAATGGGGGACAGATCCGGAGATCTTGCTGGCCAGGGTAGTTGACTTACACCTTCTAGAGCACGTTGGGTGGCACGGGATACATGCGGACGTGCATTGTCCTGTTGGAACAGCAAGTTCCCTTGCCGGTCTAGGAATGGTAGAACGATGGGTTCGATGACGGTTTGGATGTACCGTGCACTATTCAGTGTCCCCTCGACGATCACCAGTGGTGTACGGCCAGTGTAGGAGATCGCTCCCCACACCATGATGCCGGGTGTTGGCCCTGTGTGCCTCGGTCGTATGCAGTCCTGATTGTGGCGCTCACCTGCACGGCGCCAAACACGCATACGACCATCATTGGCACCAAGGCAGAAGCGACTCTCATCGCTGAAGACGACACGTCTCCATTCGTCCCTCCATTCACGCCTGTCGCGACACCACTGGAGGCGGGCTGCACGATGTTGGGGCGTGAGCGGAAGACGGCCTAACGGTGTGCGGGACCGTAGCCCAGCTTCATGGAGACGGTTGCGAATGGTCCTCGCCGATACCCCAGGAGCAACAGTGTCCCTGATTTGCTGGGAAGTGGCGGTGCGGTCCCCTACGGCACTGCGTAGGATCCTACGGTCTTGGCGTGCATCCGTGCGTCGCTGCGGTCCGGTCCCAGGTCGACGGGCACGTGCACCTTCCGCCGACCACTGGCGACAACATCGATGTACTGTGGAGACCTCACGCCCCACGTGTTGAGCAATTCGGCGGTACGTCCACCCGGCCTCCCGCATGCCCACTATGCGCCCTCGCTCAAAGTCCGTCAACTGCACATACGGTTCACGTCCACGCTGTCGCGGCATGCTACCAGTGTTAAAGACTGCGATGGAGCTCCGTATGCCACGGCAAACTGGCTGACACTGACGGCGGCGGTGCACAAATGCTGCGCAGCTAGCGCCATTCGACGGCCAACACCGCGGTTCCTGGTGTGTCCGCTGTGCCGTGCGTGTGATCATTGCTTGTACAGCCCTCTCGCAGTGTCCGGAGCAAGTATGGTGGGTCTGACACACCGGTGTCAATGTGTTCTTTTTTCCATTTCCAGGAGTGTATATGGTCAGTCGTGGAGGAAGTGTCTGCTCAGCAGCACAAGGTCGACGATATAAAGTTAGTTTGAAGTAAGAATGTTTCTTTTACTGACAGGTCAGGTACGTCTGCAGTATTTAACAATCATTTTCTGAGCATTGCTGGTGAATTAAATAAAAGCTTAGTTTCTACAGAGAATCATATAACTCTCTTGGAAAAAAGGCTTTCCGAGGCTGATGTCTAGATACTCCTCTGTGATACTAACAAGGGGGAGATTGAGTCAATCAAAGTACTCAGTAGTAAACCGCTTTATAAGAAGGAAGAAAGGGATAATTTAGACAATTTAGACCTATTTTTATACCATCAGTGTTTGCTAAAGTTATTGAAAAGGCTGTGTACGTAAAGATAATTGATGATTTGATATCACACGATTTGCTATCAAATGTACAGTTTGGCTTTAGAAGTCGTTTAACAACTGAAAATGCTATATTCTCTTTTCCCAGTTTGGTACTGGGTGGGGTAAACAAAAGGTTTCGAACGCTAGGCATATTTTTTATTTAACTAAGGCGTTTGATTGTGCTGATCACAAAATATTGCTCCAGAAGTTGGACTATTACGGAATACGGGGAGTAGCTCACAATTTGTTCACCTCTTATTTTAATAACAGACAGCAAAAGGTCTTTCTCCACAGCGTTGAGAATGGCTACGGTATGAGGTCTGAGTGGGGCGCAGTTAAATGGGTGGTGCCCAAAGGATCATTGCTGGGACAACTCCTGTTCCTCTTTATATAAATGGAAATGTCGTGTGGCTAGGGCCTCCCGTCGGGTAGACCGTTCGCCTGGTGCAGGTCTTCCGAGTTGACGCCACTTCGGCGACCTGCGCGTCGATGAGGATGAAATGATGATGATTAGGACAACACAACACCCAGTCCCTGAGCGGAGAAAATCTTCGACCCAGCCGGGAATCGAACCCGGGCCCTTAGGATTGAGTCTGCCACGCTGACCACTCAGCTACCGGGGCGGACTCTCTTTATATGAATGATATGCCCTCTAGTATTAAAGGTGATTCTAAAATATTTCTGTCTGCTGATACGAAACTAGTTTGATAGTAAAGAATGTTGCGTCCAACGTTGGCAGTGTTTCAAATACTGCAGTTGAATATGTAAGTTCATGGGTTGTAGGAAATAAACTAACGCTATATCATAGAAAGACTCAGTTTTTACAGTTTCTAACACACAATTGAACAAAATTCGACGTTTTAATTTCATAGAATGGGCTTATGATTAGTAAAACTGAACAGCTCAAGTTTCTAGGTGTTCAGAGAGATAGTAAACTGTCATGGAAAGCCTACGTTCAGGATATTGTTCAAAGACATAATGCTGCCATTTTTTCTATTCGAACGGTATCTGAAGTAAGTGGTAGTTCGACACGAAAAGTAGCCTACTTTGCTTATTTTCATTCGTTTATGACGTATGTTATTACATTTTGGAGTAACTCTTCCCATTCTCAAAGGATATTTTTGGCTAAGAAACGGGCGGTTCGGGCAATAAGCGGTGTAAGTTCGCGATCCTCTTGTCGACTCTTTTTCGTTAGTCTGGGTGTTCTGGTACAGTCTCTCAATATACATATTCTTTACTGTTGTTTCTGTCAAAACTATCAGCTTATTCCCAAGAGTTAGCAGCTTTCACTCAGTTGCTAGGCAGAAAACCGATCTGCATTTTGATCGCACTTCCTTGACCCTTGTGCAAAAAGGCGTGCAGTATATTATTGTATTCATTTTCAATAAGCTACCACAGGAATTATTAGTAGTAACTCACGCGCTTTCAAATCGAAACTGAAGAGTTCCCTCACGGACCACTCCTATTCTGTCGAGGAGTTCGTTAAAAAATTAAGCTGTTTCCTTCGTTATATTGTTGACTGCATTTACCTAAGCTTATGGCTTTTTCTGAGTTCATAAACATTTTATTTTATCTGTTATTACTCTTACGTTGTAATTTCGTGTACTGACACGTTCCATGACGTTTGGGGATTTGCTCCTCAATTTCGTCCTATGGAACTAGACGTGTAAAAAAAAAAAAAAATCTGAGGCTTTGGCCCTCTGGAAATGGCCACATTGCAGATCCGTGTAGCTCGAAGGCCGACCATACCTGTCATGGAAACACATGTTGACTGCTTCATAACGGCCCAGAAACTGATAAATGAGATCCACTGCTTGCTCTACGCACTGGCTCCCAAGCAAAACAGTAGACAAAGTGGAACTAGTTTTTATGGGCAACCTAACTGTGTCTTTTGCATCACTTGGACCACTCTGAGACGTTAAGTTGTCATGCAGTAGCGTCCCCGTGACAGCCAATTTCATCTTACAGGTGGGGAAGAGTAAAAGATTTTTTTTTTTTACCGATATCGTCATCTTGCCGATAATTAGTAACTTTTTAATGTAACTAGGTTATGAGACTCACGAAACTGGGAAAAGACGTCTATATGTATCTATCATCATTAGCCATTTACATTTGTCCGCTGCCCTCGCACCACATATAAAAACCGATACGAAGATTCGTCTACTCATGTTTCTCAACTAGATTTTAGCTTCAAGTGATTTATTTTCTTTGATTACCTCTAAAGTTTTATGGTCATCCTTTGAGGGTATGACTTCACAATATGAGTGCTTTTGCGTAGTTCGGCAACGCTTACTAGAGGCTTTCCGCTCTGACAATACACTGCGGTTGTATCGGCTTTCGAAGCGAAGTTAATGCTAGTCGTGGTCGTTTACGAGCCAAGAGAAACTCTTCCCAGCGTCACGTCCCAGAGGGGAAGCGTTCCGAGTTTTCACCGCCCATTCATAAGTGCTCGGCAATCGAAGGAAACATTTACATAAGAGAAACCGCACCTTTTGGCACGGTTCACGTAACCACAGCTAGTGGGCTGGGGAAACCGGAGAGGTGCGTCGGAATTTGTCACAAACGGCCCAGCGGGAACTTTCCCCCTGGCCGTCTACTGTGCAAAATAATAGTCACAGTATGTTTCTGGACCCATTTATTATTCATGACACGTTTCGGTCTCTACTCCCCTTCAGATAAGCTAGTGACAAATTAGTAACAGATTTTTTTTTCACTTTTGCAATTTTACACAAGTGTCTTAAAGGAAGACCTGTTGTAAAACGTGACTGAATAACAGACATTTAAAGCAAAATGCATACCATTTAGTCCGAATGAAAATGCAAGTTGAATAAGAACATCAATTAACATCGAAAGAAACATAAAAGTTTCCCAGTCCATTCAGCAAACAAGTGTATTGCCTAACATGCGCGCTGCTAACAGAGTAGTGCTATGGCTGGCTGACAGTCCCGTTTGAAAAGAGCTTGATGACGATGGATGGCGGAAGTTCTGTGGCGCCGCGGTAGATGACCAGTCGGTTGATTTTGGGAGAGAGGGCCGAACAGCGAGGTGATCGGTCCCATTGGGTTGTGGAAGGATGGGGAAGTCGGCCGTGCCCTTTCAAAGGAACCCGGCATTTGCCTGGAGCGATTTAGGGGACTCGCGGAAAACCTAAATCAAGGTGGCCAGATGCGGGTTTGAGCCGTCGTCCTCCCGAATGCGAGTCCAGCGTGCCGACCACTGCATGTGCGTGAATGCAAGTCGTAGGAACATTATCCATTATCAAAAAAATTATACTTGTTTTTCTTACACTGTAGATAAAAGCTAATGCGAACCTTAGGCAAAGACAAATTTAAAAGACATACCGACAGAACGTTGTCTGCTTCTGGTGATCTGTTCATTAATGATTAGATTTGGGGTTGAACGGCGGTTGTTGTAAATTTCAGTCTCTTCCAGGACATCTAGGGCAACGGCTTGCCGCAGTGGCTACGCCGGTTCCCGTAAGATCACCGAAGCACTGTCCGGCGTGGTCGGCACTTGGATGGGTGACCATCCAGCCCACCATGCGCTGTTGCCATTTTTCGGGGTTCACTCACCTCGTGATGCCAATTGAGGAGCTACAAGACCGAATAGAAGCGGCTTAGGTCAAGAATACCATCATAACCACCGGGAGAGCGGTGTGCTGACCCCACTCCCCTCCTATCCGCATCCTCCATTGAGGATGACACGGCGGTCGGATGGTCCTGGTAGGGCACTCGTGGAGTGAAGGAGCGCATTTTTCCCAGGATATCTAGTGTTCTACCTTTTAGTTTCGAATTTAAAATACTTAGGATGTCTTCGATTGACTGTAAACAATGATTTTGTTCCCTCAGGTGACAACCAACGCCGCTGTTGTTGCTGGCGTATGTATGGTCCCAAAATCTTACGTTAAAATCTCTAACCGTCTGGCGAATATACACTACTAGCCATTAAAATTGCTACAGCAAGAAAAAATGCAGATGATAAACGGGTATTCATTGGACAAATATATTATACTAAAACTGACATGTGATTACATTTTCGCGCAATTTGGGTGCATAGATCCTGAGAAATCAGTACCGCGAACAACCACCTCTGGCCGTAATAACGGCCTTGATACGCCTGGGCATTGAGTCAAACAGAGCTTGGATGGCGTGTACAGGTACAGCTGCCCATGCAGATTCAACACGATATCGCGCTCCTGTCTGTGATGCAGCGTCAAGGGTAACCGCAGCCGTGGTCTCCGAGCTGATAGTCCATGCTGCTGCAAACGTCACCATCTGTTGACTCAGGGATCGAGACGTGGCTGTACGATCCGTTACAGCCATGCGGATAAGATGCCTGTCATCTCGACTGCTAGTGATACGAGGCCGTTGGGATCCAGCACGGCGTTCCGTATTACTCTCCTGAGCCCACCGATTCCGTATTCTGCTAACAGTCATTGTATCTCGACCAACGCGAGCAGCAATGTCGCGATACGATAAACCGCAATCGCGATAGGCTACAATCCGACCTTTATCAAAATCGGAAACGTGGTGGTACGCATATCTCCTCCTTACACGAGGCATCACAACAACGTTTCACGAGGCAACGCTGGCCAACTGCTGTTTGTGTATGAGAAATCGGTTGGAAACTTTCCTCATGTCAGCACGTTGTAGGTATCGCCACCGGCGCCAGCCTTGTGTGAATGCTCTGTAAAGCTAATGATTTGCATATCACAGCATCTTCTTCCTGTCGGTTAAATTTCGCGTCTGTAGCACCTCATCTTCGTGGTATACCAATTTTAATGACCAGTAGTGTAGAAACTATCACAAGACTCGCTCGTTATTTTATAAGCACCTGTGTTGTTGTATTTGCGTGTACCATCATCTAGACTATGGCCCAAAAACAGCCCTACTCTGAAATTCGTTCGGAAGCTGGTGCAGGTCCTTTTTGACAACGTTTCGACACGAAGAGCTCTTTACTCCCACCCGTGCAGATTAACGGCGTTGACATTTTGTCGTAGTTTGTTCCACGCGTTCCTTCGCTCGAGCGTTATTTTCTGGTGTTACAACTCTTTTGGTTTTTATTGGCTCCAGAGGCCGTTTAGTGCCAATTTGTGCTACGTTTTGCACAGCTGACTCTAGTGGAGGCTTCACCAAAATACTTCCAGTGTTCAAATCTGGTGCAACCAGTTACGCACACGTTTCCCACGATCTTTGTTTGCGTAACACTCGGCAATGAACACGCAATTTTATTGTAACCGCCATTGTGTTCGATTCGACTGGTCGCTGAAGAGCTTGGTCCCTCGCCCACTCAGCCAGTTTTATTTTTCGCACCGTGTTTAAATGACAAATTGTTAACGTCAGAAGCTCCAAGACGCTGTTGCAGACTGACGCTGTTGTTTGTAGAGAAATCACAACGCTGGGGAACTGTGGCGAAACGCAGGAAGACCTGTACAGGATCGACGTTTCTTGCAGGGGTTGGCAGTCGAACCTGAACATACGAAAGAACAGCGCAAGAGAAGAGCTTCACGTAAAAAGTGACTAAAAGAAGGGATAGGCTGCTAGAAAAGACTTTCAGGTAGACATTTAATTTGGTAATGAAGGGAAGTGTGTGGTTCAAAAGTTGTAGAGACACACCAAGTCTTGAATACGGAAAACATAACCAAATGAACACGAGTTGAAGGCTGATGACTGCATAAACGTCAGCTGAACGTTTTGCAGGCTACCTGCTTTTGCTGAAGAAAGAGCAAGGCTCCTAGAAGTTGGCGGTGGTAATGTCGTTTCTTCAGTAGCGTTTCTAGGGCACGTCGTAGCACGAAGACCGTCCTCCAAGCTTCACACGTTTCCTCTTATCGTTGCGCACACAGAGTTTATCGCTGTGTAAAGTGTGGAGGCTCTGTTGACTTCCCTGTTAAGCTACTTCGTACTATAGGAAGGGGATTCGTTGTCCTACAGAGTGCTGCAGTTTGGACAGCAAGGTGCTAGGAGTTCAAAGAGTACTGTCTAGGGCCGGCACATTTATGGCGTCAGTATGTGAGCAATTTGGGTACTTGTTAAGATGGTATATGCTACACCTCCCTGAATTAAAAAACCAGTTTGAAGCAGCTGTTGCTACATTCACTGAAGACACACTTATCAACGTTTGGGAAGAACTCGGCTATAGACTTGATGAGTGACAAATGGTGCTCACATTGAAAATTTATAAGGTTCTTGCTAAAACTGTTTGAGTTGCTCTTTCATTTGACATAACATTTATAACTGAAAGTTTAATATGATAAATATTATAAAGCGTTAAAACCCCGACATACATTTATAAACACCCTGTAAAATGACGTTTAAAAATGACATTAACTTTTTCTGTGGTATTAAAATGACCCGTGAAAATGGTGTTAGCTTTTTCTGTGTGTTTTCATAGTTCAGTTCTTAAATTCTTTGCATGATTTGTACTTAAGAATGGTAGTCTTACATTTTAATAACTTTAAAGTATAGATTCATGTAATTATCACTTCTTTTGAATGGTCAGCTGCACAGCTCAGGAAGGCATGATCCACTGTTGATGACACACAAAGGCAGTAGCAAGTTACATATTTAGCTTTTTCAGTGGGTTTTTATAGTTAATTCTTAATTTACAAGCGTCCGCCCCCGGTAGCTGAATGGTCAGCGTGACGGATTGTGAATTCTCTGGGCCTGCGTTCGATTCCCAGCTGGGTCGGGGAATTTTCTCCTCATCATCATCCTTTCATCCTCCATCGACTGCAGGTCGAAGAAGTGGCGTCAAATTGAAAGACAGGTACCCGGCGAACGGTCTGCCCGAAGGGGGGCCCTAGCCATGCGATAAAAAAAAATTTACAACGGTAGATACTGTGTGTGCTTGCTGTGTGTGGACACAGGAGCTGGACACAGTTCCCCAGTCGAAGATTTTGGCCGTTTTCAGCTATCTTCATGGTGCTGCTTGAGAATGTAGCGGTGTGGGAAAATCTGATGCGTCACATGTCACACCTGAGATGTCGTTTGTTTCGGCTACAGGCCCTTCTTCCAAGGCACCTTGCAGCGAACCAAATGCAGGTGGTCTGCCCTCACCGCACGGTGAGTGGTAATGCGTTCATGTCACTCGAGTTGGAGAGTCAAAATGGAGGCTGGACGTCTAGCCTCTCCCAATCATCCAGTGAGTGGACAGATGGCCACTGCTTCAGCAGGGTCTGATCAGGCACAGGGAGGAGTTTAAGAGTTATTGGGAACTCCAACGTTAGGCATATTATGGAACCCCTCTGGGAAGTAGCGTCCATGGGTGGAAAGAAATTCAGTGTGTGCTGGATGAGTCTGCTGGGATGCCTCAGCCAAGATGTGAAAGAGGCTTTGGCTGTAGCTGTCAAGTGTGCATGGTGCAGTCGTCTGCAAGCTGTGGCACACATCGGCCCCAGTGACGTCTGTTGCTTTGGTTTTGAGGCCATCCTCAGTTTGCACAGGCAACTGCCGGAAGTGGTGAGGAGTGCTGGCCTCACAAACAGGGTGCAAGCAGAGTTCACAGTTTGCAGCAACGTTCACAGAACTGACTGGAGTCGCTGGGTTTGGAGCTGAATGGAGAGTCTCAGCCAAAGGATTCACCGATTCTGTGATGGTTTTGGCTGCAGATTTCTGAACTTCCGTTGTTGGCGTGAAGAATTATAGGACTCACCTTAGTAGGTCAGAGGTGCACTACATAAAGGAAGCAGATGCTTGAGTATCAGTGTACTTGTGAAGTGCACAAGGTTTTTTTTTTTTTTTTTTTTTTTTTTTTTTTTTTTTTTTTTTTTTTAGGCTAGGCAGTGGTTTGAGATCCTCCAAGGCACACTCTCCAGTCACTATATATTGGAAAATGAAATTAGACCGTGCACAAAGTAGACACACTTCGACTCTCAAAATTTTAACAGTTAACTGTCAAGGTATTTTTAACAAACAAAGTTCTGAATTTTCTACCCTCTTGGAAATTTCTCGCACTCATATTGTTCTCAGAACTGGGAACCGGCTGAAACTTAAGGCAGAAAGCTCTGAAATATACATGAGGCATGGAATGTATGTCGAACAGACAAAAAAGATGCCATAGGACAGGGGGTGCTCATTGGAGTCGACAAAAATATTGTGTTTGTTAACATTAAAATTGAGCAGAACTGCGAAGTTATCTGGAAGTGAGCACAGGTCTAGGTGTGGTCACGTTAATTATCGCATGTTTTTAGCGGCCACCTGATTCTGCCATGACAGTTCTAGAATCAGTCAAACAAAGTATATTCTGATTAACACAGAAATACCCAGTGCATGCAGTATTATATGGAGGGGACATTAATGCACGTCTATGGATTGATTGCACATGATACGGACAGACCGTCGTGTGAAGTAGTTTTAAACAAATTTTCCGAGAACTAGTTTCACAGCCCAAACGAGCAGAGTCCAATGCAAGATATCACCAGTCAGCGCATGACTTCCAGGGGTAAGGTAACAGTGGTGTCATGTTACATTCGACGCAATTGAGCCTGTTACCGCCAACGTCACTCCCACCCCCTCCCCTCGAGGAACCCCTGCCCTGTCCACGCACCGGAGACAATAGCGTGATGTAAAAATGCTGGGAAACCCATCACCTGCCCGTATACCAATAAGAATCAAGCTCCTACTCCTCTTCTTTCTGTTACTAGAGCAATACCATGGAACTAATCATTTGTGATCTATGCACTATAGTGAAAGAATAAGCAGCAATAGAATTGTACTACTTAAAATGGCGGCAAATATTAGCATAATTTCATGTAACAGTGTGTGGCTAAATTACTACAAATTAATGACATTACAGCATATTCTGCAAAAATGACGGAAAATATAAGTCCACCTGCCGAATTGTCTGACAGGTGCTACACTACTTAAAACAGTATATAATATTAGCGTAATGAACGGTCCACAGCGACTGCCTTCAAGTATTCTATCTTAATTAATGTAATTAGCAGCAAAGTGATGCACATTTTCGGCATATTCTGTAAAAGGCCTTTAATATTAACGTAATTTAAGAGGTAAGATCTTTTGACGACAATGTGTGGCCGAATTACTCTAATTTAATGACCTCATGACATAATCTGCAAAAATTGGCAGAAAATATTAATCTGAATGTGCATACCATTATTCCACAGCTTTTAAGAAAATGATGTTATACACTGAATAGATTTAGTTTCGTCCCTACAACAAGTGTATTAGTTGATTTGTGCTTTGTCTTCAGTGACACTGTCAAGAACTGACATTATCCTACAGCCTTTCTTACTTCTTTTTTATCTACCCCTCCAAACAGCACTCAGTGTCAATCTTCATACAGTGATTGCGACATTTTTTTCTTCCTTCTCTGTGATTTGACAAAATGCTGAATTTTATAAAATGGAATGTTACTTCAGACATCTACGACTGAGTTCTAGCACTGTCGTATTAATATGAAGGCGTCTATTCGTTTGTCACGCAAAACAATATGCAAATACATAGTGACACTGAATAAGAAACCATTCTTATCTATAACTTTCGATACTGTTTTAGTTTCTTGTCCATAGGTCACCACTGTATACATAAAAATCTCAAATTTAATGGCCACTTCACGGTGAACAGCCTTTCACCATGAAATACCTCACTGTATAATTGTCCTTGCTCAAGTCCCAGAAGATTTTTAATATAGTTGAATTGAATAAAAATATTGTTACTGAACAGGTGAAATTTGCCAATACACGGAATGTTAATAACTATTCATTCCTGAAAAATATTCTGAAGAATTAGAGAGAAATGTAATAAAACATTTTAGAGTGTTAATAATATTTAACTTCTATGTTATCAAGCCAAGTCATGGAGGGGAGTCCCCTGACATTGGGGATGGATTCAGAGATATCATCTGGCTGTGCTACAATGTGGTGGGAGCAAGATCTCACATCTGCATACATGAGACAGTAGTAGTATGCCATGAGGCAGCATACGTGAACCCATCTCATCGTACACTCCGTAAGTAACAATACTGTGTGTGAGTAGTGTAACAACGTTTGTACAGGCGTAGTTTGTGTGGATAATTTGCATACAACCCTCTGAGGGTTGATTCATGACGCCCTGGGGTAATCAATCCTTCTGAGAACACCCCCCCCCCCCCCTCTTCTACACCCGCCTCCCTGGGAAAAGCGACACTTCTTTTCTGCCGCCCCTCCTCAGTTCAATTCTAGGTAAGAAAAGGGGTAGATACCCTAGAATTTTTTCCTTAACACGAATAAGACAAGCAAATACTCCCGTACGAAATCTTGGGCAATTTCGGCATATAATTTAAACACGGAAGACAATCCTTTCTTTAAGTTTCTTGGGTGTAGTCTTAATAAAATCTAGCTTAATTTTTAACTTATAACTAACCTCCACATCTGAATCAGGTATTTATTCCTCCAGCCATTAATTTGACAGGTACAAGGAATGTTTGTTCTCGACTTCTAATATATACCTACTTTTGTTCGTGTAAAATATTTCTTTTGTGGCTTTAACAGTTAGCTCTGTTCCTTTTGCTGTTGTTCTAGACGAGAGAATGCAAGGATTTTACCTTTATCTCTTATTTCTTCCACGACACTATTGTTAAATCAGTCTACATCTTCCTGTGTGTACACCAACAGCTCTTCTCCTTCACATTCTTGCTGAGTTTCTATATGCAACTTAAAGTTTACAACCTTTGCAAATGTGTGTTCATTAAATGTCAATATTCCATCGGTCTGTTATCTTGATAGATGCACAACATACAGTCTGCCACATTTAGCTATAACATAACCATTTTTTTTAAAGCCAGTCCAAGTGGGAATCGAGGTTTATAAGCAAAGTTTCGTCTATCTTTTAATGTAGTAAACATTCTCGATTCCACAGATTTCTGGTAGCACTACAACACATAGTCAATTTCCAGTTCAGTTTACTGTAAATGCAAATTCTTTATATTCCCCAGCCATGGCCAGATTTCTCCATACACTTTGTTTAAACCTTGCTTGCATACCTGCAATAGCTGTTTCTTTCTCCAGTTCCAGTTTATATTATTCTTTTATGGCGGTAGTCTTCGCCATATACTACAGTTTTTGTTTCTTGACATTGGTGTCCTCTATTCTCTATTTTGGTTTTCATGCACACAGCACGTTGACTGCACTTAGGGTAGTGATTTCCTTAAGAGGGAATGCCTTAAATCTGTTTGACATGTTGGGTCTTTTCCTTAACACTTATGGAATAGCATTGTCCGTGGGAGCCAGAGCCAATTCGGCAAGGTCTATATTTGATGGTAGTATGGAAAACAATGTTCTAGATTTTGGGAAATAAGTTTCTCCTATTTTCATGTAACACTTCAGTATAACATATCATCTTTGTTGAAGTCAGTGTTAAGAATCTCCACATAGTTTACAGTTAGGCAATTAAAACTGTGCGCAGACAGAACACAACTTGTAAGCTTTTATCCATGCTGAGAATCTGGCAGACTTACTTGTACACTCCTTTTTACGAGTATTCTTATTACCTCAGCAGACAAACAGCAGAACTGTCAAACACGACACAGCAACCAAGCTACCGTCAGGTCCGTGGCGGAGGGTACCCTGAACAACTAGTCATTTCCACTCGTGTTCCACTCACAAACAGAGCGAAGGAAAAACCACTGTCTGTACACATCCGTGTGAGCCCTAATTTCTCGTATCTTATCTTCGTCGTCCTTATGCGCGTTGTATGTTGGCGGCAGCAGAATCGTTAGGTAGTCAGCATCAAATGCCGGTTCTCTAAATTTTCTCAATAATGTTTCCCGAAAGAAACGCCGCCTTCCCTCCAGGGATTACCATTTGAGTTCCCAAAGCATCTCTGTAACACTTACGTTTTGTTCGAATTTACCGGTAATAAACCTAGCAGCCCTCCTATGAATTTCTTCGATGTCTTCCTGTAATCCGACCTGGTACGGATCCCAAACACTCGAGCAGTACTCAAGAGTAGGTCGCAACAGCGTCCTACATGCGGTCTCCTTTACAGGTGAACCACTCTTCCCTAAAATTATCCCAATAAACCAAAGTCGACCATTTGCCTTCTCTAACACAGTTTTCACACGCTCGTTCCACCTCATATCGCTTTACAACGATACGCTCAGATATTTAAACGACTTGGCTGTGTCAAACGGGACACTAATAGTACTGTATCCGAACATTAGAGGTTTGTTCTTCCTACTTTTCCGCATTAACTTACATTTTTCCACGTTTAGGACTAGCTGCCATTCATCACACCAACTGAAAGTTTTGTCTAACTCGTCTTGTATCTTTCTACAATCACTCAACTTCAACTCCTTACCGTAGCGTCCTGTCACACTTCCCTGGGGCACAGCTGACGGTGCCCTTGCCTCTGATGGACACTCGCCGTCGAGTACAACATACTGGATTCTACTATTTAAGAAGTCTTCGAGCCACTCACATATCTGTGGACTTATTCCATATGCTCGTACTTTCATTAACAGCCTGCAATGGATTACCATATCAAATGCTTTCTGGAAATATTGAAATATGGAATCTGCCCGATGCCCTTCATCAATAGTTCTCAGTGTAAATGCGAGAAATGGGCAAGCTGAGTATAGCACTAGCGATGACTTCTAGAACCATGCTGATTGATGGACATAAGCTTCTCACTCTCAAGAAAATTTATTATATTCGTACTGAGAATATGTATAAGGATTCTGCAACAAATACAAGTTAGCGATATTGGTCCGTTGTTTAATCCTTCTTGCACTACTGGCCATTAAAATTGCTACACCAAGAAGAAATGCAGATGGTACACGGGTACTCATTGGACAAATATATTATACTAGAACTGACATGTGATTACATTTTCACGCAATTGGGGTGCATAGATCCTCATAAATCAGTACCCAGAACAACCACCTCTGGCCGTAATAACGGCCTTGATACGCCTGCGCATTGAGTCAAACACAGCTTGGATGGCGTGTACAGGTACAGCTGCCCATGCAGCTTCAACAAGGTACCACAGCTCATAAAGAGTAGTGACGGGCCTATTGTGACGAGCCAGTTGCTCGGCCACCATTGACCAGACGTTGCCAAATTGGTGAGAGATCTGGAGAATGTGCTGGCCAGGGCAGCAGTCGAACATTCTCTGTATCCAGAAAGGCCCGTACAGGACCTGCTACATGCGGTCGTGCATTATCCTGCTGAAATGTAGGGTTTCGCCGGGATCGAATGAAGGTTAGAGCCACGGGTCGTAATACATCTGAAATGTAACGTCCACTCTTCAAAGTGCCGTCAATGCGAACAAGAGGTGACCGAGACATGTAACCAGTGGCACCCCATACCATCACGCCGAGTGATACGCCAGTATGGCGATGACGAATACACGCTTCCAATGTGCGTTCACCGTGATGTCGCCAAACACGGTTGCGACCATCATGATGCTGTAAACGGAACCTGGATTCATCCGAAAAAATGACGTTTTGCCATTCGTGCATCCAGGTTCGTCGTTGAGTACACCATCGCAGGCGCTCCTGTCTGTGATGCAGCGTCTAGGGTAGCCGCAGTCATGGTCTCCGAGCTGACAGTCCATGATACTGCAAACGTCGGAGAAACTGTTCGAGCAGATGGTTGTCGTCTTGCAAACGTCCCCATCTGTTGACTCAGGGATCGAGACGTGGCTGTACGATCCGTTACAGCCATGTGGATAGGATGCCTGTCATCTCGACTGCTAGTGATACGAGGCCGTTGGGATCCAGCACGGCGTTCCGTATTACCCTCCTGAACCCACCGATTCCATTTTCTCCCAACAGTCATCGGATCTCGACCAACGCGAGCAGCAATGTCGCGATACGATAAACCGCAATCGCGATAGGCAACAATCCGACCTTTATCAAAGTCGGAAACTTGATGGTACGCATTTCTCCTCCTTACACGAGGCATCACAACAACGTTTCTAGGCAACGCCGGTCAACTGCTGTTTGTGTATGAGAAATCGGTTGGAAACTTTGCTCAGGTCAGCACGTTGTAGGTTTGCCAACCTTGTGTGAATGCTCTGAAAAGCTAATCATTTGCATATCACAGCATCTTCTTCCTGTCGGTTAAATATCGCGTCTGTATCACGTCATCTTCGTGGTGCAGCAATTTTAATGGCCAGTAGTGTAGTAAAATAATTGCAGGGATGCATTTGTTCACAGTGTACCATGTTTACGTTCCATAATACAAATGCTGTTCAACCTGATGGCCATCTGCATTCACGACAACCTGGAACTGCACTGGGGATAACATTTGACAATGGGGTGCCATTGGTTACACGTCTCGGTCACCTCTTGTTCGCATTGACGGCAGTTTGAACAGTGGACGTTACATTTCAGATGTGTTACGACCCGTGGCTCTACCCTCCACTCGATCCCTGCGAAACCCTACATTTCAGCAGGATAATGCACGACCGCATGTTGCAGGTCCTCTACGGGCCTTTCTGGATACAGAAAACGTTCGACTGCTGCCCTGGCCAGCACTTTCTTCAGATCTCTCACCAATTGAAAACACCTGGTCAATGGTGGCCGAGCAACTGGCTCGTCACAATACGCCAGTCACTACTCTTGATGAACTGTGGTATCGTGTTGAAGGTGCGTGGGCAGCTGTACCTGTACACGCCATCCAAGCTCTGACTCAATGCCGAGGCGTATCAAGGCGTTATTACGGCCAGAGGTGGTTGTTCTGGGTACTGATTTCTCAGGATCTGTGCACCCAAATTGCGTGAAAATGTAATCACATGTCAGTTCTAGTATAATATATTTGTACAATGAATACCCGTTTATCAGCTGCATTTCTTCTAGGTGTAGCAATTTTAATGGCCAATAGTGTAATATAAGGAATAGGGGGAGGAGGAATTCGATTCTTATTGGTCCGGGGGAAGTGAAGGGATCTCTCCTCATTCTTAAGTCACACTAATGCTTCGGTTGCGTGGGCCGGCTGGGGTGGGTACGAGGGCACCTAGGAGATGATAAGCCCAATTGCCTCTTATGTAAAATGACACCACCCTTAACTTATCACTGGTTGTGATGCATCTCCCCGTGTTTATCTACTCACACGCAGTAGAAATATTTTAGGCCTGGTGGCTACAAAGAGGGATGACGTCATCGACAGTGTCATTATAGAGACAAGGGTTAGTGAGAGTGGTGCAGTCATAGCGGCGATGGTTACTAGGGTTAAATCAATTCATGTAGAAGGCTAGAGATTACTGCAAGAAAGAGCAGAAAAACAGTGTTAACATTCCACGTAGACAATGAACGGACTTGATTTAGATCCAATATGACGGATGTAGAGGGGTTCAGTGCGAAGTGTACCATAAACTGATTATAAATGGCGCTCCTGAGAAGCAAGTGCCGAATAAGTGAATAAAGTACGGAAAAGACTCACCGTCTTTTAATGCGAAATGCGGAAATTGCTGAGGAAGCAGAGACGGTTGCGGTCTCGATTCAAAACAGAACGCACAAAGGACGACAGACAAAACTTTGTGGAAATTCGTGCGTACAGCTTCTACCCGTACTAACTCACAGGAACTATCTACTTCAATTTCACTGGAAGATAAAACTAGTTCTAACAGCAACAGAAGCAACACCACCAATTATATTTAATTTATTCTTTCTGTACACCCTCAGGTCCTTGATGAACACGATTTGAAGGCTTTCGGTGCATGTAACGATTTCTGCTTCAGCGCTTTCCGTGAGCGGTTGAATCTCTGGTTCTTCGCCTACGCAGCCACGACAACTTACAATTATAATACCGATTGTTGCTTGTCTAATCTCGTCCTGTTTGCCGTGCACCGTTCGAGACTGTGAAGCTGATTTTGTACTTTCCCGACGACCTAACCTAAGGACCCACCCAGTCCATTCCGCACAACCCGTGTAGCCGTGTCCTGTGTCTGATGGACCGCTGACCTATTAAAGGGAAGTTGAGGATCTGCAGCCTACTCGGTTGTGTACCGAAGGACCACAGTCGGTCCTGTCGATGATGCTACAGATGCTGAGCTCTGCCTTTATATGGCAAGGAAGACCGGCTGTCTGTATGGCAGATATCCTCCGTAAATACTAAATGTCTTTTTCCAAAGCTGATTCACAGAGGAAGACTGCACTGTACTTCTTTCTCTAGATTGTCGCATAGATGACAAAATGGTAGAGATCGAAATAGATGACAGAGGGATAGAAAAACAATTAAAATCTCTCAAAAGGCAAGTCCGCTGGACCTGATGGGATATCAGTTCGATTTTACACAGAGTACGCGAAGGAACTTGCCCCACTTCTTCCAGCGGTGTACCGTAGGTCTCTAGAAGAGCGTAGCGTTCCAAAAGATTGGAAAAGGACACAGGTGATCCCCGTTTTAAAGAAGGGACGTCGAACAGATGTGCAGAACCATAGACCTATATCTCTAACGTCAATCAGTTGTAGAATTTTGGAACACGTATTATGTTCGAGTATAATGACTTTTCTGGACACTAGAAATCTACTCTGTAGAAATCAGCAAAGGTTTCGAAAAAGACGATCGTCTGAAACCCAATTTGCGCTATTCGTCCTCGAGACTCAGAGGGCCATAGACACGGGTTCCCAGGTAGATGGTGTGTTTCTTGACTTCCGCAAGGCGTTTGATAGAGTTCCCCACAGTCGTTTAATGAACAAAGTACGAGCATATGGACTATCAGACCAATTGTGTGATTGGATTGAAGAGTTCCTAGATAACAGAACGCAGCATGTCATTCTCAATGGAGAGAAGTCTTCCGAAGTAAGAGTGATTTCAGGTGTGCCGCAGAGGAGTGTCGTAGGATCGTTGCTGTTCACAATATATATAAATGACGTTGGGGATAACATCAGAAGTGCACTGAGGCTTTTTGCGGATTATGTTGTAGTATATCGAGAGGTTATAACAATGTAAAATTCTACTGTAATTCAGGAGGATCTGCAACGAATTGACGCATGGTGCAGGGAATGGCAATTGAATCTCAATGTGGACAAGTGCAATGTGCTGCGAATACATAGAAAGAAAGATCCTTTATCATTTAGCTACAATATAGCAGGTCAGCAACTGGAAGCAGTTAATTCCATAAATTATCTGGGATTAGGCTTTACGAGTGATCTAAAATGGAATGACCATATAAAATTTATCGTCGGTAAAGCAGATGCCAGACTCAGATTCATTGGAAGAATCTTAAGTAAATGCAGTCCGAAAACAAAGGAAGTAGGTTGCAGTACATTTGTGCACTGACAGCTTGAATACTGCTGACCGGTGTGCGATCCGTACCAGATGGGGTTGTTAAGGGAGAGATAGAGAAGATCCAACGAAGAGCAGCGCGCTTCGTTACAGGATCATTTAGTAATCGCGAAAGCGTTACGGAGATGATAGATAAACTCCAGTGGAAGACTCTGCAGGAGAGACGCTCAGTAGCTCGGTACGGGCTTCTGTTGAAGTCTTGAGAATATACCTTCACCGAGGAGTCAGGCAGTATATTGCTCCCTCCTACGTATATCTCGCGAAGAGACCACGAGGATAAAATCAGAGAGATTAGAGGCCACACAGAGGCACAGCGACAATCTTTCCACGAACAGTACGAGAATGGAATATAAGGGATAACCGATAGAGGTACTCAAGGTACCCTCCGGCACACACCGTCAGGTGGCTTGCGGAGTATAGATGTAGATGTAGGAATTAGACAGAATCTCTTCCGACGCAGGGCGACACACATCGTCAGTACCGACAGTTAGAGAAGAGAGGGGAACGAGCCAGTCTTTGAGTGAAAATACTACATCGGCGCGCTCCCACACGTCAGCCACCAATAGCGGGCCGCTGGAGGGCGCTGAGCAGTGCGTGCGAGTCCGCCGTTCCAGTGGGCGGAGACGGCGCTATCGCTCCGACAAACAGTTACGCTGCCGCTGCGTGCAGCGGACGGAGAAAGAGAGCCTCAAGGTCGGCTGGTGGCCCGGGCCCGGGCCGCGGTGGGCGGACCGCTGCCGCGTGAGGGGCACAGTGGCCTCCTCCGCCCACGCAGCGGCTTTGGGCAGGCGCGGCCGCCTCCCGCCTCCGCCACGACGCCGTTCACCACGGCCACCAGCGGCGCGCGCCGCCACCGCCTCTGGAGGAGTTCTCCCAAAGTGTACAGCCACCGACCCGCCGCAGTGGACGGCGCCTGCTGCCGTCGCGGCCGTGTAACACCGTAACCACTGTACACGGAGAGCGAAATAAAACTTATTTTTAATGAGTCTGACACGGGTTTCGCGTTCGTTAATGAACATCACAGAACATGTTGGAAATGGCCACTGCTGACCTCGATGCAGCACCGTCATCGATTTTTGGAACGGTGACACACACGTAGCAGCTCTGCGTGAGAGGTAGTGAGAACCGCATTTTCGGTGTTCTACTCCAGGTGTTCCAGTGTGTGACGATTATTTGAGCACGCGTGACTCTTCGATTTGTTGTTGTTATTGTGGTCTTCAGTCCTGAGACTGGTTCGATGCAGCTCTCCATGCTACTCTATCCTGTGCAAGCTTCTTCATCTCCCGGTACCTACTGCAATCTACATCCTTCTGAATCTGTTTACTGTATTCATCTCTTGGTCTCCCTCTACGATTTTTACCCTCCACGCTGACCTCCAATACTAAATTGGTGATCCCTTGATGGCACAGAACATGTCCTACCAACCGGTCCCTTCTTCTTGTCAAGTTGTGCCACAAATTTCTCTTCTCCCTAATTCTATGCAATACCTCCTCATTAGTTAAGTGATCTACCCATCTAATCTTCAGCATTCTTCTGTAGCACCACATTTCGAGAGCTTCTATTCTCTTCTTGTCCAAACTATTTATCGTCCACGTTTCACTTCCATACATGGCTACACTCCATACAAATACTTTCAGAAACAACTTCTGACACTTAAATCAATACTCGATGTTAACAAATTTCTCTTCTTCAGAAACACTTTCCTTGCCATTGCCAGTCTACATTTTATATCCTCTCTGCTTCGACCATCATCAGTTATTTTGCTCCCCAAATAGCAAACTCGTCTACTACTTTAAATGTCTTATTTCCTAATCTAATCCCTTCAGCATCACCCGATTTAATTTGACTACATTCCATTATCCTCGTTTTGCGTTTGTTGGTGTTCATCTTATATCCTCCTTTCAAGACACTGTCCATTCCGTTCAACTGCTCTTCCAAGACCTTTGTTGTCTCTGACAGAATTACAATGTTATCGGCGAACCTCAAAGTCTTTATTTCTTCTCCATGAATTTTAATACCTACTACGAATTTTTCCTTTGTTTCCTTTACTGCTTGCTCAGTATACAGATTGAATAACGTCGGGGAGAGGCTACAACCCTGTCTCACTCCCTTCCCAACCACTGCTTCCCTTTCATGCCCCTCGACTCTTATAACTGCCATCTGCTTTCTGTACAAATTGTAAACAGCCTTTTGCTCCCTGTATTTTACCACTGCCACCTTTAGAATTTGAAAGAGAGTATTCCGGTCAACATTGTCAAAAGCTTTCTCTAAGTCTACAAATGCTAGAAACGTACGTTTGCCTTTCCTTAATCTTTCTTCTAAGATAAGTCGTAAGGTCAGTATTGCCTCACGTGTTGCAACATTTCTACGGAATCCAAACGAATCTTCCCCGAGGTCGGATTCCACCAGTTTTTCCATTCGTCTGTAAAGAATTCGTGTTAGTATTTTGCAGCTGCGACTTATTAAACTGATAGTTCGGTAATTTTGACATCTGTCAACACCTGCTTTCTTTGGGACTGGAATTATTATACTCTTCTTGAAGTCTGAGGGTATTTCGCCTGTGTCATACATCTTGCTCACCAGATGGTAGAGTTCTGTCAGGACTGGCTCTCCCAAGGCCATCAGTAGTTCTAAAGGAATGTTGTCTACTCCCGGGGCCTTGCTTCGACTCAGGTCTTTCAGTGCTCTGTCAAACTCTTCACGCAGTATCATATCTCCCATTTCATCTTCATCTACATCCTCTTCCATTTCCATAATATTGTCCTCAAGTACATCGCCCTTGTATATACTCCTTCCACCTTTCTGCTTTCCCTTCTATGCTTAGAACTGGGTTTCCATCTGAGCTCTTGATGTTCATACAAGTGGTTCTCATTTCTCCAAAGGTCTCTTTAATTTTCCTGTAGGCAGTATCTATCTTACCCCTAGGGAGATAAGCCCTTAAATCCTTACAATTGTCCTCTAGCCATACCTGCTTAGCCACTTTGGACTTCCTGTGGATCTCATTTTTGAGACATTTGTATTCCTTTTTGCCTGCTTCATTTACTGCATTTTTATATTTAGCGCCAGATAAAGACCAGGCGACCGACGCGGCCAGCAGATTGAACTGCCTCTGATTAAAGTCCTCTCCTCACCGGAGACGTCGCGTGCTCGAGACTAGGTCGTGAAGGCGGTGTGTGCTAGTGTCCCGTCAGTCGTTCATCTTCCCTGAGTTGATCCAAATACGGACGGAACGGTTTGCGGACAGACCAGTTGGCATTAACACTTTGCTGCAAGAGCCGTGTTACGATACGAAGCGCCACTCTGCAGATTATGCAGCAATTACTCAAAGTACTATAACAATTTTGTGATACAGGCTGAACCCGACCACATATAAAGAAATGGGACACTGTGGATCCAAATGTCCCGATTCCAATTCACGCAAAAACCATTTTCAGCACTCAATGCGGCAAAGTTTGCGAATGCGTAACTCGTGGACAGTACCGAATTTGTAAGGTTGCAGATGCAGCTCGTTTTTGATAACGTATCGACAGAAAGACCTCTTAATTCGCATTCGCACAGATATACGGGGTTTACATTTCTTCGTACTTTGTTCCGTCCTTTCTTTCACTCGAGAAACATTTTCTCGTGTTACAACTCTTTTCGGATAATTTTGGTTTTTATTCCCTCAAGAGCCCAATCCGCACCATTTTGCATGGCAGACTTTGCTGGAGACTTTAAGAATAAACTTGCAGTGTTAAACTATTGCACAAACAATTCACATACAGCGCTTCGCGTAACACTGGACAGCGAACACGCGCTCTTTTATCGCGAGCACCATCCAGTGTTGTTTCGATCCGTCAGTTGACACCTCTGCTGCGCTCACTCACTCAGACGTAATGACTCATCCAAGTATTCAGGACAGAGTATGTGGGAGGTGCGCATGCGCAATGTGGCATTAACTCGATGATGCAGCGAAATCAAGGTTTATAGCGTTTTGTGCGATGGGCAGTTCTCCCGTTCATCAACAAGAGTTAATTCCGCGTCAGTCTTTACAGACTTTGCAGGCGAGTTTTGCTTTGCCCAACATCTATGTAAGCGGACCAGAGAAGAATGGCGAATCATTCTATATAGTGGCGATCCGAGCTGCAAATGGGAACAGAAGCGCCTCAGCACAATGTATCGACCCAGCGCCCGGGGACGAGCAGGTCGGTAACCGCAACGCTGGAAAGCTGTTGGCGTCCTACTGTGTCACCACCTACAGGAAGTGACTGAAGAAGGGAGAATGCAGAAGTACGGACAATACTTCGGACGTTCGTGTGACAGAGCGTGCAGGATGCGCGCTTAGATGCTCTGCAAAGCAGGGTAGCTAGCGATGCTGGTGCAGCGGGCGTCTAACATCAGGCTCCGAAGAAGACAACCCTACATGTTCCCACGCTGACCCAACGACACCGTCCGTTCCGATTGTAGTGGGCTCAGGGTCACCGAGACTGGACCGTGCATGATACAACAGCTTCTTGTGGAGCGATAAATCACGTTTCTTGTTACATCAGGTCGAATCGTGTGAGACTCAACTCGCTTTATTTGTTCATGAGACCCAGAAAATATTAGATACAGGCTCCCAGGTAGATGCTATTTTTCTTGACTTCCGGAAGGCGTTCGATACAGTTCCGCACTGTCGCCTGATAAACAAAGTAAGAGCCTACGGAATATCAGACCAGCTGTGTGGCTGGATTGAAGAGTTTTTAGCAAACAAAACACAGCATGTTGTTCTCAATGGAGAGACGTCTACAGACGTTAAAGTAACCTCTGGCGTGCCACAGGGGATTGTCATGGGACCATTGCTTTTCACAATATATATAAATGTCCTAGTAGATAGTGTCGGAAGTCCCATGCGGCTTTTCGCGGATGATGCTGTAGTATACAGACAAGTTACAGCATTAGAAAATTGTAGCGAAATGCAGGAAGATCTGCAGCGGATAGGCACTTGGTGCAGGGAGTGGCAACTGACCCTTAACATAGACAAATGTAATGTATTGCGAATACATAGAAGGAAGGATCCTTTATTGTATGTTTATATGATAGCGGAACAAACACTGGTAGCAGTTACTTCTGTAAAATATCTGGGAGTATGCGTGCGGAACGATTTGAAGTGGAATGAAGTGGAAAATGTAGTCCATCAACAAATGAGGTGGCTTACAAAACACTCGTTCGACCTATACTTGAGTATTCCTCATCAGTGTGGGATCCGTACCAGATCGGGTTGACGGAGGAGATAGAGAAGATCCAAAGAAGAGCGGCGCGTTTCGTCACAGGGTTATTTGGTAATCGTGATAGCGTTACGGAGATGTTTAACAAACTCAAGTGGCAGACTCTGCAAGAGAGGCGCTCTGCGTCGCGGTGTAGCTTGCTCGCCAGGTTTCGAGAGGGTGCGTTTCTGGATGAGGTATCGAATATATTGCTTCCCCTTACTTATACCTCCCGAGGAGATCACGAATGTAAAATTAGAGAGATTAGAGCGCGCACGGAGGCTTTCCGGCAGTCGTTCTTCCCACGAACCATACGCGACTGGAACAGGAAAGGGAGGTAATGACAGTGGCACGTAAAGTGCCCTCCGCCACACACCGTTGGGTGGCTTGCGGAGTATAAATGTAGATGTAGATGTCATCTAGGCGACGGCTGCACGAAACAAGCACCGTGTCAAGTTCGTGGGCCCGCGGGGCAGTGTTATGCTGTGGGGTACATAGCCCAGTCAACGAAGACCAAAAACACGTCGAACTAGCGAAAAAACTCGCGCAGTCATAAGTTTTTGTAAGTGGTAGACGGGAGCGCCAAGAACAACGTACTAGAAATCCTGACTGGTGTGATGGGAGCATTGAAGTGGAAAGCCGTCCGAATGTCACTGTTTTAAATTTTTCTGTAATACGTCGGAAACCGCATCCTCTAGCGAAAATATTTCCCAGGACAAAATTAAACTATATCAAATTTCCTACAAAAACACAATATATTCATTTTTGCGCTAGAACTAGTAGTTTCCGCGTTGGACGCTATAGAAAAATCGCAATTATTAAAAATAGTCTGTTACTGGTATACAGTTAATGTTTATTGTTCTGCAGAAAACATGAATAGCTACTTCTTTGTAGGAAAGCAGCTTAATGTTATACTGGAAAACCGTGGTTTTCGAGGTACTGAAGAAAAACTGGTAAGTGACATTCTAAACGCCCCCCATGTACACGCTCGCACCAGTCAGGGTTTTTAGTATGCTGTTCCTGGCCTGCATACGGCTGGAGAAAACTTTGCTACTACTTGAATTTTCTCCCTAATTTGCCTTCGTTGACTGGACGAACATTCGCGTGGCCTTCCACGGGACCTGTGAAGGTGCCATCACAAGTGTGGACTACGTGAACATTATCGTAGAAACCCTTATCCTCGATGTCTTCCCCGACGCAGATAGCATCTTCCAACAGCATAGATGTCCGTGTATCAAGCCTAGAATGGTGCTGCAGTGTTTTGAGAAGCATGATAGTGAACTCACGCTGATGTTTCGGCTACGAAATTCGCCTGACCTGAAAGCGAAAGGGCGCACCCACAACGCTACGGAGCGGCAGCCCTGCGCCCACTAGCCTTCGGCCCATAATTTACGAGCACTGCGCGGAGACATCTGGTGCCACACGCCTCCGGAAGCCTTCCAGGAGACTGTCCAATGCGTACCACGCAGAATCGCTGCTGTATTGCTTTCCAAATGTATAATAAAGCGCTGTTAACCTGTGTAAGTTTACAAAGTTCGCTCCCCGTAGGACTCAGCTGCTTCGTGTACGAATTGCTTCATGAGACTACAGACGTCATCTAACATGTTGCTCGAGCATGATGACCTTTTTGGTAACTGCTCTGCTCTGAAAAAATCTAATCGCATTCCAAAAATGATATCCTGCGAACTTTCTGTTCATCCAAGAGACGCAGACGGCCACAGTCATCGGTGACCGCCATCATACGTCGTACCTTGACTTCCGGGAGGCATTCGTTGTAGTTAAATCAACAAAATACAAGTTTAGCAGCGATCGGACCGTAGGCCTACATATGGCTATATTCAGGACTTTCTTGCAGACAGAATTCAAGTCATCCTTCGTTATCGAAGGAGCGAAATCGACATCGACAGATGTAATAGTAACGTCGGGAACTCTCTAAAGGTCGGGACACACACGTCCGGGCCGTGTCAGGGCCGAGCGTCGAACGAGTGACGGCCGAGCTCCGGTCCGTTCCTGCAAGGGCCACGCGTGACCGGGGCACGCCCGTGTCTTTGTTGTTCCTTGTAGTGACTCGGACGCGGTGACCTGTGTTTCTGTTTGTGAAAGCTGTAAAACATGTTCACTAATTTTCGTAATAGTGAATTAAGACTTATAGCACTTGTTGTAGACGAAGAGGAAAAAGAACGAAGGCAAACAAGAAGAAGAAAATTATGGATCCACAGTGCCTGGAAAGCAAGACCAGTACAGGGAGAGTTTCGAAAATTATTTTCTCATCTCATAGATCATGAGACTAAGTTTTATGAATATTTTAGGATGACGCAGTACACCTTCTGTGAACTTTTAAAGAAACTAGAACCAAGGCTGAGAAAAAACGACACTTTCTGGAGAGTATCAGTTTCACCCAAAGAACGACTGGCTGTTTTTTTAAGATAGGTTAAAGAAAAGTACACAGAACACAAATAAATAAGAAGTTTTAAGGACAGCATTTTTATTTTATTACTTTAGTAATTGAAAGATAAATACATAAGTTAGTAAATAATACACTTAAAGTTCTACTAACCTAAGAAAAACAAATAAGGACTATTCAGTGAATTGGTTTCTGAAGCTGATGAGGATGTAGGGGAACTTGGAGGATGGTGACTTTGGTTATTTATATGCGAATTGTGGGAATCCCTTTGCAGATCCAAATGTTGCTGTGTAGGTTCTGTTGACTCGTTTTCCACAGGTGAAGGATATGGTTTTGAAACAGATTTTGCTGAGGAATTGGAGGATGATGGAGTGAATTGATGGACTGATACGTCATTCATGAGTTGCTTCAGTTCAAAGTCTTGTACAATTGAAAAGATCCTACTTTTAGCTTGATGAAAAAGTAGTGGATGCAACGATCTTAGGGCTGGTGCTAAACCAGCCAAAAAAGCATCAACTGGGTGTTGTATTTCTCTCGGTTTTTCAGCTTTTTCTCTGCCAACATGTAATACCATGAGCCGGCTTGATGCAGATTCTTGTGGTTTAACCTCACGCTAAAATTTTCGTTTCAGTGGTGGTTTCATAAACGTGTTCTTATTTGAAGTGACGGACGAATGAGCTGAGGACGTCTGGGAATGCCGAGTGTGCTCTATCAAATTCTCTGTTTCACTACGCTGGGTTTTAATGATCCATTCTTCATCTGCAATGTCTTCTTGTTTAGACTCTTTTTCGTTTTCAACAATAGACTACTCCTCTTGGGAATCTGTATTTGATTCTTGTTTATGCTCATTATTGTCTTGCGTGTAAGGATCATTGGAAACTGTTACTCGTTCTACCATGTAAGGTAGCAGGAACTTTAAGAGATCTTCATACTTATATTTATGTTGATGAACCGCAGTTTGTCGTGAAACAGTTTTCCTTTTCTGCAGGGTCTTCCTTAGTTGGTCACGAACAGATGCCCACTTTTTTTTTTTTTTTTTTTGCATTCCTCTATTCCACCTGTAGCAAAAATATTTTAAATCGCGTATTTATATTACAAGGTTTAAAATGCTGCAAATATTTTATAGATTATACAGTATTTCTCATCTTATACAGTTCAATTTTTTTCAGGTTCCTTGCTACAGGAGATTCCTTTAAAACTATTTCCTTCACCTACAGGTTGGGAAAATCCACAGTTGGAGCTATCATCCATGACACCTCTAGAGCGGTTATCGATTTATTGTTAGAAGAGGTGATGCCTGTGCCGAATGAAGAAAAATGGAATGCTATAGCTGAGGAGTTTTGGACAAAATGGCAGTTTCCAAACTGCATTGGATCTTTAGATGGAAACCACGTAACAATACAGGCTCCAAACAACTCAGGAAGTCTCTATTGGAATTACAAGAAAACATTCCATTGTGCTTCTTGCTCTGGTTGACCTTTGTTATAATTTTATTGTAATACATGTGGGACCGTACGGAAAAAACTCTGATGGAGGCATTCTAGTAAATTCAAACCTTGGAAAGTCATTGGAAAACAATACGCTTAGCGTCCCAAAGAGTAAAACTTTACCCGGAACTGATGTTGAACTTCCTAATTGTAGGCGATGAAGCTTTTCCTCTCAAAACATACTTGATGCATTCATATCCTGGCAGGAACTTAACAAATGACAAGGCTATATTTAATTATCGTTTGGGTCGGGCAAGAAGAATATCCGAAAATGCATTCGGTATATTGCAACAGAAATTTCGAATATTTAGAAGAATCCTTCAGGGAGATCCTAATAACCTTACAATGATTGTGACGGCTGCGTGTGTACTGTACAACTTTATTCGAAAAATGGAAGGTTATAGAGTGCCCTAACAGAGGATGGATCAAAAGGAAACTGCTGAGGGATCTGGAAGATCATCAAATCTTCGAAACCTACCTCGAATTCGTGGGAGATCAACAGATGCTGCATTTGCTGTACGACAACAACTCAAAAAATTCCTGAATTCTCCACAAGGGACTGTGGAATGGCAAGAACATGTCGCCTTGGCGATATAACGATGACATAAACCAAACATCTGTTTGTAAAATAAAAAGTAAATAAATATCTTTCGGGTATTAAAACTTGTATAGTTTTTATCTTACATTTGGCTTGTAGATCTGTTGCAATTGTCTTCCAAACTCTGTCTTTGTACTCGATACTCCTGTAGTTTTCACTTCCCTGATCGTAAAGAACAGGAAACTTACGAACTTCTTCTATTAGACGTTCTACATCCATGTTTTGTACACAGAACAGTCTTGCGCAGTTGCACAGCTCACAAGACAATTCTACCGTCAGGCCGTGTCCGTCACGTGATAAATTAAACACGGCGAATCGCGCCCGGCCCGTAGACGTTCCCCGTGCACGGCCCGGTCAAGTGGGGCCCGCTGCGCTACATTTGTTTTAGTGATGTATTTCGTTGTCCGGATGACGGCCGATACTCGGACATGTCTCGGCGCGGACACGGTCCGGACTTGTCTGTCCCGACCTTCAGACAGTGTGACGGGAGCGTTACTAGTTACAAAATTATCTATTGGATTATCACCGTGATTCAATTCGCAGATTATGAGAAAAGTAACAAGACTGGAACGCCGGAACATTTCAGCGAACTGCAGGGGATCGGTGATCGTAGCAGGTGCAGGTACACTACAGGCGGTAAGTCACAACCTAAAAACCTAGAACTAACCGTCCGGAGCGACCTACGTAAAACAGATTGGAGGAAAGCAGGTGTCAGGCTAAGAACCATTGGATGAATCTTAAAGAAATGTAATTCATGCACGATAGACGTGGCGTAAATACCATATCTTAGACCTAATTTTTATTACTGCTCATTAACCTGGGATCCTTATTGGCTGTAAAATAGCAGAGATAGAGAAGATCCAGTGAAGAGTGACACGACCGTTTAATAAGGGAGATATCGTTTTGAAGATGCTGAACAAACTCTACAGCCGTTTGGCATGTCGGTGTGGCGACAGCCTATGCTCCAACAAGAGTCGGGCAACATATTACTTCTTCCCAAGTGTGTCTCACGATACGGCCGTGGCGAGAAAATCAGAGAAATTAAACAGGGAAGTTCTAGCGAAGAACCATCACCTGAATGGATTAGGTGAAGGGGACAATGGCACCGGGACCAGAAGTCCCCACCGCCACACACCGGGAGCTGACCTTCGGAGTTCAGGGCCAGTCATTTATACGAAATGTATGTCGACACTGGCGTGAGGTGCACGATGCGGTACCTTTGGTTCTGCTGACGCCTCGCCATCACCAACAACAGATACCGAGGTCTGTCTGTTAGGAAGCTCTCGGTCTAGTCGCATATCTGTTCGAATGTGCGGTATGAACGTCTTTTGTTTAGTAGGCAATGGTGTGGAACTGCAGCGAAGGTCATCAATAAGTCAACAGACACGGCATTAACCCGACCACGGCTGTCTGTTGCCTTTTGGGTTCATGAGCGAACGGAGCAGCCCGGCTTTGACGCCACTGGTGCTTGCGGAACACACGTTGATCACTACACAGGAATTGTTGGGTCTCTAGAATAGTCGTCATGGCGGACATAAGAAGAAATGGCTTCCATGAGACAGCAACGGCTTCTCCAGTCGCGAGGAATGCACACTGCGCCGTTCCAGAGGCATACGGTACGCTGATAGAAGTGGCATCAGCTCCTACAGGTAAAAAGTTCACAATCTTACTGATCCCCTAGTCAGCTTGTGTGCCCTATCCTCCGTCGATCGATTTGAGCTGTTTTTCATTTTTATATATCTGTCACTTTCGCACGCATGCGATAGTCGAACGCAGAAACTGTGTTGCGTCTTCTTCGCTCAAGCAGTTTCGGAAGACAAAATTTTAGCCTTTTCGCATCTATTTCAACATCTACGATTTCGGTTCCACCGTGGTCAACGTACATTTGGGGAAGCGACTTCCTTCAAATGGTTCAAATGGCTCTGAGCACTGTGGGACTTAACATCTGAGGTCATCAGTCCCATAGAACTTAGAACTACATAAACCTAACTAACCTAAGGACATCACACACATCCATCCCCGAGGCAGGATTCGAACCTGCGACAGTAGCGGTCGCTCGGTTTCAGACTGAAGCGCCTAGAACCGCTCGGCCATGGCGGCCGGATGAATTTCTTCCACTGACTGATTTTACGTAGGAGAAAAACTGTTTTAGCTTTTCGACAAGTAAGCACGTAAACTCTAACTTTCGAATTCAGTGAATGCTTTTATTATAGCTGTCCTGGCGCTTGTTTTGATCGTTTAGCTTTTGTTTCCTAGTTAGGACTCGGCTTCGTCTGAATCTCGTATTCAGATGCCTCCGGTTTCCCTGTATGTTTCTGATATTGTTACTGAACCTTGGCGGGGTTTGCCATCCCTCGCTATCTCCCAAGAGAACTGTGAATTCAGCAGATCCTCCACAATGCGTCTGAAGTTCTGTCATACGCCCTCCTCATACTTCACCCCAAAGACTTAGTGTTGTGTACATAGTTCCGCGTAGTCAGCGCGTACACGACTTTCCCAATCGAGCGCGCCCCGCTAAGCACAACAGCGCAGGTGCAGCGCTCGTCCATCTCCGCACTACGAGATGGCGCTGCCATAGAGACAGACCAAATTCTGCTTCCGCCGATCCACGTATTAATATGTAACGCAGCCAATGAGATTGCTGCTAACGTAAGACCTTTTCTCCTCGCGGATCACACTCGCGCAGTGGTACCTGGACATGCGAGGTATTATAACGAGCGCACAGACCTCCGATTAGTCAGTCTGCATTTGTCTGCACCAGTCTGTAACAGTCTACATTTGTCTGTACCACTCCATAGTCAAGTTTCAGTCTGCGCCTAATAAGATTACCATATTCCTGTACATAAAAAAAAATTGTTCAAGTGGCTCTGAGCACTATGGGACTCAACTGCTGTGGTCATCAGTCCCCTAGAACTTAGAACTAATTAAACCTAACTAACCTAAGGACATCACATACACCCATGCCCGAGGCAGGATTCGAACCTGTTACCGTAGCAACAGTGCGGCTCCAGACTGGAGCGCCTAGAACCGCACGGCCACCACAGTCGGCAGTCCGTCCTGTACATAGCCATGAAGGTAAATGTTGTGGCGTAACAAGACAGCTACGCCACACTGAAGTAGCCGAAAGGCACGCGTAATCTCACTTAGGCTAGAGAACGGTCTGAAACAGGATACTTATTGAATGATATAAAGAAAAGTACGTTGATTTTGGAATACTTAACTTTTAATCTATCCTTGTTGTATACATCGTTCTTGATGAGACATTTCATACGATAACTATCAAACTATGTAAGGCTAATGGCGCCTTGCTAGGTCGTAGCCATGGACTTAGCTGAAGGCTATTCTAACTGTCTCTCGGCAAATGAGAGAAAGGCTTCGTCAGTGTAGTCGCTAGCAAAGTCGTCCGTACAACTGGGGCGAGTGCTATGCCGTATCTCGAGACCTGCCTTGTGGTGGCGCTCGGTCTGCGATCACACAGTGGCGACACGCGGGTCCGACATGTACTAAATGGACCGCGGCTGATTTAAGCTACCACCTAGCAAGTGTGGTGTCTGGCGGTGACACCACAGTAAATGTACAGACACTTTTGTCAAGTATCCGAGATATATGTGAGAATAAGATTAACGTACCAATACCAAAGGAACTTCAGATTGTCAATTGTAAATAGCATCCAGAACCAAGTTAAGCAATTTTTATGCTTGTTATTATTTTAATAAATGTGTGTGAAAATTAATCAAGTTCTGTCTAAAGTTGGTCACCGTCAATCTGCTACTCTAAGCGTGCAAGTGGCATTTCTATCGTCTGACCTAACGGTAGGAGATAAACACGCCACGATAAGACCACGAGACATATTGCTGACACTCGCCTACTTCGTTAGACCAGCAAGTCAAATAATCTGATAGTGTGTGTACTGAAGGTCTTACAGTACGCCCACCACACTTAGTTTAGTTTCAGGTTTGAACTAATGATTAGACAATATTAGAGCTGCGACATATGAACACGTCAACGATTTGGATTCTCGTCGCCCTCGACAGATTTACCCCTAATATAAACTGGTAAGAAAGAGGAGAGAAATGCTTCGCCGGTGCTAATCGCCGTATTTTAAGTCCACCTCCCATCTCTGTTCTCCCGCGGTACTTTCATAGCAGTAAGGGCCTCCTCTTAGACGCAGGTGGCGGCAGAGAAACGTGACCCTACGGTCAGCTGTCGCGCCGAAAGAGGCGGCAGAGTTCCACGGACAGGCCGGCCTCTGCGACCCCGCGCCTCTTCGACCGCCAGCCAGTCGTACATTTCAGCAGGTATGTGCGACAACTGCCGGACTTTCATTTACTGGCTGCACTTCTACTGGAGACGTATCGACGGTGAAAACACTCTTTCACGGCTGTGAAGATAAAAGGCAACAATTGCAACTGACCAAGTGCGGGAAGTAAAAACACAAAAAACGTCTCAAAGAAAAAGTGATATTTCCATTTTGGTGCCAGATAAGCGTGAACGCTACATTTTGTTAGAGTAGATAACCACCGAAATCAGATATTGGAATTTTGAGCGCAAGCAGGAGCAACTTAGAAAAGGATAATCACAGAAGTTTTACAGACAAACGTAAGTATTAGAAAAGTAAATCCGAAGAAATTCTGGGTGCTATAAGTTGTTAACTCGATCGTCGAAATAGGGAAACACTAAAATGTTCGAAAAACTAAACGTATAGAACACCATGAGGTACTTACAGAGGAAATTTACAACAAGTGCAAGACACCTACTGCGAAAAGGAAAAATGTAAATAAGTCGAAAAGGAAAGTGCGATAGCTGAATAATCGTATAGTTAGCCACAGGTTTCATAGACCACATACACCATGTCTGTCGAAATACTGTGGAACTAGTTAGAGTACAGATTATGAACACATGATTTGTTTCTGTCTACGGCAATATGCTGGACATTTACAGGTCACTAAATAGCACACGCGCTTAAATTGAATAAAAACGAACAATTTGCCTTTGCCATTAAAAGTGAAACTTAAATGCAAAAAAGAATTAATTATAGTTGTGTACTGTACTATACATGATATCAGTGTTCAGTTAAATGTTCATGTGAAGAGCTGTCCAAAATCAATGATTTTCGAGTAGATTTAAAATTTGTTTTTCTACCTGTTACTACTGGAACAACGGGGTTACGACCACACTCTCCATAGTTGCTAAATGCATTCAAGATGGTGGCGATAGATATGGATACGTCGCAATAACGTCATGGCGGAAGGTTCAAATTTTGACAGGAAAATAGGTCAACTGGGCTACCTCCACTAACCTAACCGCCTCCCCCAGAAAATGGCGGAAAGTTCAATTTCCAGCAGGACACTGCAACACACCATGGCTACATCGACTAACCTATGAAAATGGCGGGAGAATAGGTCACTTGGGCTACCTCCACTAACCTAAGTCATCCGACCGCCACCTCTTCCTAGGAATTGGCGGGAAAAAGACTTAGCCTGTGCTGGGCAGCTGGATAAGATGGCTGAAGTCTCTATTTTGCTTGCAGTGCTTATTTACACAATTTAAGGCAGTAGCTCCATCTAGTGAATTCACCATGACGTCTGGAGTCCAATGACCTAGTACACAGTACAGCCACCAGAGTGTGCTTTCATCCCATGGCGGTATGGGACAAAATGGCGGGAAAAGGACTCGGCCTGTTTGGTGCTGGTGGAGAGAGGAAGGAGTGTACCTAATTTATTATGGAACAATTTACTTGGGCTACCTCCACTAACCTAAGTCATCCGACCGCCACCTCTTCCTAGGAATTGGCGGGAAAAAGACTTAGCCTGTGCTGGGCTGCTGGATAAGATGGCTGAAGTCTCTATTTTGCTTGCAGTGCTTATTTACACAATTTAAGGCAGTAGCTCCATCTAGTGAATTCACCATGACGTCTGGAGTCCAGTGACCTAGTACACAGTACAGCCACCAGAGTGTGCTTTCATCCCATGGCGGTATGGGACAAAATGGCGGGAAAAGGACTCGCCCTGTTTGGTGCTGGTGGAGAGAGGAAGGAGTGTACCTAATTTATTATGGAACAATTTACTTGGGCTACCTCCACTAACCTAAGTCATCTGACCGCCACCTCTTCCTAGGAATTGGCGGGAAAAAGACTTAGCCTGTGCTGGGCTGCTGGATAAGATGGCTGAAGTCTCTATTTTGCTTGCAGTGCTTATTTACACAATTTAAGGCAGTAGCTCCATCTAGTGAATTCACCATGACCTCTGGAGTCCAGTGACCTAGTACACAGTACAGCCACCAGAGTGTGCTTTCATCCCATGGCGGTATGGGACAAAATGGCGGGAAAAGGACTCGGCCTGTTTGGTGCTGGTGGAGAGAGGAAGGAGTGTACCTAATTTATTATGGAACAATTTACTTGGGCTACCTCCACTAACCTAAGTCATCCGACCGCCACCTCTTCCTAGGAATTGGCGGGAAAAAGACTTAGCCTGTGCTGGGCTGCTGGATAAGATGGCTGAAGTCTCTATTTTGCTTGCAGTGCTTATTTACACAATTTAAGGCAGTAGCTCCATCTAGTGAATTCACCATGACGTCTGGAGTCCAATGACCTAGTACACAGTACAGCCACCAGAGTGTGCTTTCATCCCATGGCGGTATGGGACAAAATGGCGGGAAAAGGACTCAGCCTGTTTGGTGCTGGTGGAGAGAGGAAGGAGTGTACCTAATTTATTATGGAACAATTTACTTGGGCTACCTCCACTAACCTAAGTCATCTGACCGCCACCTCTTCCTAGGAATTGGCGGGAAAAAGACTTAGCCTGTGCTGGGCTGCTGGATAAGATGGCTGAAGTCTCTATTTTGCTTGCAGTGCTTATTTACACAATTTAAGGCAGTAGCTCCATCTAGTGAATTCACCATGACGTCTGGAGTCCAATGACCTAGTACACAGTACAGCCACCAGAGTGTGCTTTCATCCCATGGCGGTATGGGACAAAATGGCGGGAAAAGGACTCGGCCTGTTTGGTGCTGGTGGAGAGAGGAAGGAGTGTACCTAATTTATTATGGAACAATTTATTTAGGGACGGATTTCACGAAGTTCATTTATTACACTGATACAAAACACTCACTGTGACGTTCTTAGGGTCACAATACACAGCCTGCACAGCTGAAAACTACTCATAGATCACCGAAATAATGCAGTACACTGATGTGCAGACACGAGAACAACTCGTAAATTACCGAAATTATTGCAGTACACAGCATACAGACCTGCAAACTACTCATAAACTGTCGAAATAATGCAGTACACTGATGTGTAGACACGAAAACATCCCATAAAGTGTCAAAAGATAATGCACGTGTAACGCTATGCAGACACACAATGCTTAAACATCTGAAAATAATGCAGTGCACAAACACTCATTGCATATAATGATAAACACTTTCGAACTATCATCATCCACGATGTATCAGCGAACTGCCCCCCTACAGAACTCCAAGGCGCTCACGCCACACGGAACGCATGCCGGTCCTACACGTGAGATGCCTCTGGGCCGTGCACTTGTTTACCATCGCTGGTACAACACCTCTCTACCTGTGGATACTGACATCACAGGCTGTGCTATAGAAATCTGTTTCAATGCTCCCCAGAACAGCACAGGGTGCATTGTTCCTAGCAATCCTAACAGGACATGCGAGCTGCGTTTAGCCATGCATGCATTTACCAGCCAAGTCTGGGTGACACATCACTGCAAAATACTCACGTAGCTCCTCACCATCGCAAGAGCATCTAAAAGGTTCTCGGTGTTATAGTGATGTCACACAGCTATGTAAATAAGAGCCAAGTCAACCTCTCGGAAATTGTATAGTGTCCCAGAAATAGTTAACAGTCACTTTTGTAGCAGCTTTTGTGATGTCTCAGCTTGTCTGCATGGATATTCTTGTCCCAGCAGAACCTGTTTACGAAAATAGCACAGTGTAATGCTGATTGCATTCCTCCTGATGGTCCTAATGATGCACCACATCCATCACATGTTACACTTTCTGAAAATCGTTAAGTCCTGCTTTCAACAAACATCTCTAAAACGCAAACGTTCTCACCACTATGTAGAGGCTCCTATGTCCTGGCGCTAAGGATGTCTTGTGAATAAATTCAGCATTCACATTGGCTCTTCTGAATTTACCTGCCAAATTACTGATTCTGCTAGTGTGTATGCACTGTCTGCCTTTTTCTTATTTCAGCAGACGAGACTTTCAGTGGCAAAAAACTATTTTGTACAGATCTCCATATTGAACCGACAATTAAACACTCCAAAGCGACCTACAGATTATCAAATATGGAAAAACTCTTACTTAACTACACTGCTCTGCCACTGACTACGGAAGTTTGAATATTAGAGCGTGAAACTGATCTCCAACCCGACAATATATCACTGCCTACCATGTCAATGTAGTAAACATACAATTTGTATCCTGTGACATACAAAATCGCCCCTTTTCCATCATTCATATAGCTATCGACCACCAGACACTCGTAAATATACTGTGAAGACAGACACAACCTTATATACTCTTTGCAGCACTAGATATTTCCCATGGGGTCGAGTGGTCCCAAGTCATCCACTCCCGACGGGTGACCAGAGCGCCCTCAGCAGACCAAAGTCAGTCTCTGAACTGCTGTGCAAAGACAGGCTCGTCTTCCCTTGGCACAAAGGTGTTACTGTTTCTGGTCCCAACCTGCATGCTACTTGCTTTTCACACCATCTCCAGACCCTGGGATTACAAGAACGTGTGTAATTTCACATACATGGTTTCCCGGAATATCGTACCATTTATGCGAGACTTCTCAATATCAAGCACACAGCAGCAGTATCACTCACACAGTGTAATTCTAAAGATAAAATTATTTTTCAAGAAACCCAAAACTTTAGTGAGGTGTAGCGTGCTGTAAACCACTGAGTAACTAGAAACTTATCCTGTCTGCGAAGACCTTTATGTGAAAACTCGAAAAAAATAGAAGAAACTGATATTTTCACTTGCAAATACCGATGACAGTCAATTAAGGTGTTTCTCATGTCTAGAGAACCAGCAACTGTATCTTCCACCTGTATTTCACCTGCTAGATGCACACGCCACAGTCGATGTTCCCTCAACTAAATAAAGAAGTGAAATGTGCAGAAGCAGTCAACTGGACGATTTACATGGTAGGGAATAATGGTCCAGCGCAAACAGACGTCCTTATTGAATCTTCTCAAATTTCCATGTGATCACGAAAGCTATCCAACACATACTAAGTATTAGTTCGCTATTTGGACGTCTATAGGACGACACGGTTAAGTCACCTACATTCCTGCACCCCAAGACGCCTCTCCATTCGGACAGCTCCCCCTATTAGCTAGGAACTTGTGCCATTTCTGCCACAGGTCACCAGCGCTGCACGCCAAACATACATAGGCAGAATCATTCTAGAATACCAGCCACATACATATTTTATCACTGTACTTACAATTAAATATTACGATCGTGGACTCAATTGGACGAATTCGACAGTGAGCGAAGTATCGGAAATACACCTTGCGACAGCTGTGGCTCTGGAAATAGAAATATCTGTACCATTCTTATGATTTGACATACTCTTCCCTTTGCTGTCACAGTATTCCACATCAAATCCAGACCTTCCTTATGACTGGACATAGTAATTTCTTTTGCACATATCGGAACACACACACACACACACACACACACACACACACACACACACACACTCTTTATAAGCCTGCTGCTCAAGGCGAACCTATCAAGCATCCCCTACTACTAAGTATAATACATGGACAATAACTGACTGCCAGCAATACGCAATAATACTGACCGAAAATCAGTGATGGGTGAACATGTCTCGTAAGTTTTTCTCACGAGTGGTACCACTATGTCTTACAAAAGAGATGTAATCGTCTTACAAACCGCCAGATGGTAAAAAACACGACCATATTACTGTCACAAGCAATCTTGGTTCTACAGCTGCAGACAAATATCCATGTTAAAAGCTATACTGCCTTTATAAATCGAGGTATGGCATTACCTATGAATGAAGAGGTTTTTCCAGACAAATACTGTGATGCTGAATATAGACGGTGATCGCCGGAGTGTGTATTACCAGGCCAACTGTGACGTTACACATAGCTGACGGTGCAACCTCGTAATAAAATAATGGAATTTAGAGAATGATTCGGCTAAGGAACATGGCATGAATGGGTATTTGCCAGTTCCTCCTGCTGCCACTAGATATTTCTCCCATCATGCCGCCACTAGATATTTCTCCAGTATTTGTAACGCATTCTGTCTGGATACCATATCAGAGGTTCGGCGATACGTCCACTGGGTTATAAGTGAAGATTGATTGAGAAGGTTCACAAACAGTAGATGGTGTGCTGATTGACGTCGTAAGAAATGCACATGAGGTTTTCAGATCTCCAGTGTTGCGCTATCCGCTAGAAATGCTGTCTAGGATTTGGAATCAAGTCTTTCCATTCAACCATATAACTGCCTTGGATCCCATGGAGAAGCCCTTTAATGATTACAGCCACTAGTGAATCATATTTCTGGCACCCTCATATCTCGAAACGAGTCACGTTTCTCTAAAATATCTGCTACAGTACAATTTCAGATAGTCCCCATGCCTTTTGCAACTGTCGCCATTTCTGTAGCTTTGCGCACGTGATCGTTCCAATTTAAGTCTGAAGTGAGCAGAAGTCGGAGAGAGCTACACCCACCACCTTCTGCAACCCACGCAGAAACAGAATGACCTGGGTTAGTGCAACAGGACCGTGTTTTTTATCAATCGGTGGAAACGGGAACATGTTATCATAGCTCTGCCAACAGTGTACGATGTGTAAGGTCAGTGCCAAACGGAGGCTGCTCCTGCATCACGAGGCAGTATAAAAGACAGTACGGGAACTGGGGGGAGGACGAGGATTTTGGTAGTGCATTGTGATGCATCCCCAAACTATATACTGGTACTGCTGTCCAAAGCAGATCAGAGTCCCTCGGGGCTCATTCACGACTATCAGCCAAACATGCCATCTTTGTTATTCTGTAACAACAAACAGAGAAAAATTGCGAACTATAAAAGCTCCACTAACTTCACATGTTAGTGAACTCGATAAGACTTTTACCGCATCTCTCTACTCCCATATATCGAAAACAAATACTGTCTGCGTGCCGGCATTGAGCACATGTGACGATCCTATTAAATACACAGCTATTGATCCATTGTACGGACCAGTGTAAAGTTGCATCGCCTGTACTGTAGGAGGATGACCGTATCCCACAAACTATGCTTTACACTCAAGAGATCCTCCCTGTGACCCTGTGTTGTTGTTTGAAACATTGCTTTTTTCCGCTGTAACAAACTTTTTACACTGCCATACATTTTGTTTTTCCACCACGACTTCGAAATCTGTGTCAGGTTCTAAACTGACATTAACACGTTCTGATCCATTGCCTCTCGCAGAAAACTAGATGTCACATGGTATAAGTCATGTTGTTACTGCTGTTACCATAACACACCACACACACTGGATGATTTTAAATAAAAGACAGTTACAACATAAGGAAACTGGAAGAGTTTTGTGGCATTGTGAAGAGTTTCGAAACTGCTGTCCGAAGGTGCTTGACGACCTCTACATTTAAACTCATCTGTCACAGTGATGGAATAGCTGATGGCTCTGCATTCCGTTTCGACAGATTCCTCATATTGCAGTCATGTACACAATCACTGTTTCGGTGCTAGCCATCACCAGAAGGTGTTGCCCCTCCACCAAAATTCTTTCTGCATCTCAAACAAGCGGTGTCAGTCACTCATTATGTGGTAACCAACATCGTACCAGTGGACGGATGGGATAGAAAAGACACTGTCAATGTACTGTAATAATAAGCATCACGATTGGTAGTGTGAACAAATTTATCAACCTTACAGTAATTTCAACACGCTAAACCATCCATTCTCTTCTTTGAATCATTGTGAATGTAGATAGATGACCATGCAGTATGTCCATTCACTGTTAATTCTCGAACATATACGTCATCAAAGTATACCAGACAGCACTCTACATACTTCTAGCACCTCTAGCATGGTGCATAATTTACGATCTATCTCTATGCGGATGGGAGTCAAAGAGCATTCTTGCAGTCTTAGGATAAAATTAGAGACTGAAAGACTCCCTCGCACTGTCTTTGGCCAACCCACCCTGCAGTACCATTACCGATTTAATCTGCAGCTGACCAGAAGTAGACCGTCAGATTCTGCGTCCCGTGAACGAATGGGCCTTGCTGAGTCCTCACCCATCCAAGTGCACAACATTTCTCCAGATGCGCCCATGTGAAGGAGGTTAGCACTGCTTATCCGTGTATAGTAACAGATTTGAAGTGTAATAGCAGAAGATTAAGAACAACAAAAAACGGGTGGTTTTTATGCATGATCAGGCTCCAGACAGATGTTGTTAGAATCATTTTAAATGAATCAACTACGCTATCAATTTTAAAGTATTTTACTAGCGTCTGGGATCAGTACCAGGAGGGTATTGGTAAGAGAGAACATTAACACACGCACTCCTAAGGGTACACGGTGCTGCACTTAAAACAGGCTATAATGTTAGATCGTTCAGTTTCCGACCTATCAGCTGTGTGGAATTCTGTGCTGTTAATATCCCACTGTAAGAAATATATTTGCAGTGCATGACACACATCCTTCTTGCAGGTTTCTCTACGATAAACAAACAGTAAAATGAAAAAAACTACTTCCCTAAAACAGCAGCTCTGTTGAAAGATGCACTGTATAGCGTTCCAGAAATGTGTAGCTTCCACTGCTCACATCCGTTTATGGTTCAGAAATTGTACTATGCCCGATTCAGTCCTATATACAATGATCGTTAGTAACGAAGAATATCTAGAAAGAAATTTTCACTCTACAGCGGAGTGTGCGCTGATACGAAACTTTCTGGCAGATTAAAATGGTGTGCCGGACCGAGACTCGAACTCGTATCAATGAAGAATTCCTCTTACAAGGAAATGGATAAACACATAGCAGCGGTGTCCTACATGTGAAATTACATGTCATGCCAACACCAATTTAGTAAACTTAATGTTAATGACCTGTCAATCAAAGGAGAACAATAGGTTTGCCCCTGAGTGCGTATCTGTCCCTGATGTAGGCAATCTGCACTAACAAAATGCACCAAAACGAACTTTGGTCAACCACTCTCGCTGTGACCCACAAGACAGGGTTAAACTTCACACAAGTGTTAAGTCAATAATAGAGGTCCTGTAGCTCTCTAATTACTGTCAGGAAAAATTTCGGTGCCCAATAAGTGGATTGGAACACGTTCAGTGCTTACAGTTCAACTCGCTGCCCCCCAACTCGCTGCTACTAGCTGCTCCCCTCCATAATCGTCATATCGAAACAAGAGCATAGTTCACATTGAATAGGAAAAGAGTGACATAAAAACATTAGTCTCAAGGCAAGACGGAAACAATTATAGTGACTGGTTTCTAATAAATCTCGCTAACAACTACATCTCGTACACTAAAACGTCACCGTGCAGCTAGCTGTCGGTTACGCGATCGTCTAGGAAGCAGGTTGGATGCAGAACTCGGGTTGAACACTCAATATGAGCAACTGCACTTCAGTACATTGTCTCAGTCCCTGAGTGCACGTCACACCGCCTAGCTACGTCCCCAACTGCTCCCCGCCGACAAAATTCCACGAGCTCCAGGCCGTTCCGTGGAATTATTTAACATTTATGCCTTCCGTCCGATCCGAATGAAGGGAAGAATGTGCGTACTTTCATTGGTGATTGCCTGTTGCCACTTATAGCACTGCTGTAAAGTGCTGCTTCCTTAAAATCAGCCCCATCGGCTCCGACCACAATCCATTTAGGAGGGTTAGGGGAAGAACGGACGAACAAAAACCCTCTTCACCCATCGGCCGAGGCGACAACAGCAGCGAGCGCATGGCCGGCTGGGAAGCTACACGCTACACCACTCCTGCAGAAAAAGCTGCGGTTCAGAGCGAGCGGATGGATGGAGCAAACGACACTTACCACATCGAAGAGTTATTTAGGTTTTCAAAAAACGAGGTCAAAATGAAAGAGTACGCTGTGCAAAGATAAGAATAGAGAGAGACCAGAATAGTTTTTTTTATGAAAATTGCTTCAAGACTGAAACAGTCAGTTACGCTGAGAGAGAGAAACAGAGCTATTTGCCGTTATTTGGCAGTTAGAATGAAAAATAAGACGGAAAGAATAAAGAAAAAGGCGACTGTAAAAAAATGGCTCTGAGCACTATGGGACTTAGCTTCTGAGGTCATCAGTCCCCTAGAACTTAGAACTACTTAAACCTAACTAACCTAAGGACATCACACACATCCATGCCCGAGGCAGGATTCGAACCTGCGACCGTAACGGTCGCGCGGTTCCAGACTGAAGCGCCTAGAACCGCTCGGCCACAACGGCCGGCTAGGCGACTGTACGTCACTGTAAATATTGTTTGTCTGCGTTTGTAAGTATCTGAATATTGTTTTTAAGACTATGTATATATTCTTCTCGAGCAAATACGCGTTGTCGCTTTGAAAAACGTTTAAGGTACTATACTTGTACTGTTTGTGCAGTTTCCGTGAGTGTGAACGGTACACCATACAATGTTTGTCAGGAGCGCCCACTAGCAACTATGCTTTCGCCACCAATACGGTCTACGACCGTAGCATATTCTCTAACGCTGTTACTTGTAACAGTGAAGGTTTCTCGTAGCGCGGCTGTCACCGTTCTATACTAGACTGGGCGAGGGAACTCGCAGCTGCCGCGTAGTGTGTGTGGCTGACACCTCCCTGTCTGCTGGCGCTCCTGTGACGCCCACTGTGAAGCGACGTAACGTAAGGCTGACGTCACTGGACAGGGCGTTCCCATTTCCCGACGTAACGTACTGTGTCGTTCTTCTGACGTCCGGCGCGCGTCGAATTTTAGGAAGTCCCAACCTAGTGTGGGGGCTCCCGCAGTTCGAAAATGAACCGGTCGAAATGAACAGTGACGGAGTGTGCTGAGGGAGGGAGGGAGAGAGGACAAACGAGAAGGCGACGCCTGCCGCCGCCCACGGCGCCCACGAGTGAGCCGGCATGCGCAACAGAGGTGGAGGCACTCTGGATGACACAGCATGCCTGTCTCTGGCAGTGGGGGGCACAACAGCAGGTGGGCCAAGGCCAGGCAGTGCACAGGGAGGCAGGGAGAGGCCCCAGAAAGCGTCCAGTTCATACTGGCTGTGTGACGACTCGTGTTGCACGCTTCTACAGGTTGTACGTGTGACTTAGTACACCATGTTATACACAGGAACTCAAGTCCGGAAACGTCATCTGAAGACGCTACAGAGCGTCAAAGTTATGGGCGCTGGCGCCTGCAAATGTACACTACTGGCCATTAAAATTGCTACACAAACAAGAAATGTAGATGATAACGGGTATTCATAGGACAAATATATTATACTAGAACTGACATGTTATAACATTTTCACGCAATTTGGGTGCATAGGTCCTGAGAAATCAGTACCCAGAACAACCACCTCTGGCCGTAATAACGGCCTTCATACGCCTGGGCATTGATTCAGACAGAGCTTGGATGGCGTGTACAGGTACAGCTGCCCGTGCAGCTTCAACACCGTACCACAGCTCATCAACGGTAATGATTGGCGTATTGTGACGAGCCAGTTGCTCGGCCACCATTGACCAGACGTTTTCAATTGGTGAGAGATCTGGAGAATGTGCTGGCCACGGCAGCAGTCGAACATTTTCTGCATCCAGAAAGGCCCGTACAGGACCTGCAACATGCGGTCGTGCATTATCCTGCTGAAATGTAGGGTTTCGCAGGGATCGAATGAAGGGTAGAGCCACGGGTCGTAATACATCTGAAATGTAACGTCCACTGTTCAAAGTGCCGTCAATGCGAACAAGAGGTGACCGAGACGTGTAACCAATGGTACCCCATACCATCACTCCGGGTGATACGCTTCCAATGTGCGTTCACCGCGATGTCGCCAAACACGGATGCGACCATCATTATGTTGTAAACAGAACCTGGATTCATCCGAAAAACGACGTTTTGCCATTCGTGCACCCAGGTTAGTCGTTGAGTACACCATCGCAGGCGCTCCTGTCTGTGGTGCAGTGTCTCCGAGCTGATAGTCCATGCTGCTGCAAACGTCATCGAACTGTTCGTGCAGATGGCTTTTGATAACGTGTCACCTGACGACTAGAAAGTGCAGAAGCCCCGTCATGCTGGTGGAACATAAGCATTCTTCTAGCCAAAGGTACCTTCTTTCAATAATGCTGGAAGTTTATTTTCAAGCAAGTGTAGACAAGGGGGTTCTGTAAGGACTAACAAACTAAACGAAAATGCATTTAACCCAGCTGTACGTACTCAAAACTGGACACATGCTATGTGGCGTTTCTATTGTAATTTGTCTCTACTACCACCTCCTACAATATTTTTCCTCCTGAAAAGTATAGGGCTCCTATGAAACCCATTGAGTTCATACTCTCAAATGACAGATGGAGTTTGTCAAATTCCATTAATTATGACTGCATTATTAACTACTGTTCACAAGCACTTTTCTGCCGCTTACTGTAACTATTTTTTGAATGTTAGAGCTAGAAGAATATAAACATCAGATTTTCGCCGTATGGAATATTCGAATTCACCTTAAATTCTTCACGTTTCGAGCAACGGCAGAATATGCATCAGAAAAGCGGTCAACAAGAAGCCAGTTCATGCCTGTCTTCTGGGGGGAGTGCGAATGACAGTGAACTCAATAACACTATTATATAGCAAAGATACGTTTCCAACTCAACCACTGGAGAAGCTCCAAGATTGTGAATCGCGTGTAGTAAATACGCTTTCAAGGTTTCGGTCCGACTGAGGCAGTGAAACACAATTGTCACAGTTATTAATTTATGACGCTTCGTTTGTACTCGGAGCATCGATGTATTACACGTAATTACACTCTAGCCCCTAAGCCTAGTTACACAAATGCGAGTAAGACTCATTGGCGCCGGGCGGGGTAGCCGAGCGGTTCTAGGCGCTACAGTCTGGAACCGCGCGACCGCTACGGTCGCAGGTTCGAATCCTGCCTCGGGCATCGATGTGTGTGATGTCCTTAGGTTAGTTAGGTTTAAGTAGTTCTAAGTTCTAGGGGACGCCTCAGAAGCTAAGTCCCATAGCGCTCAGAGCCATTTGAACCATTTTGCTCAGATATAGCTGCGGTTCACTGGCGAGATATAATGCAAAACTTCAGCCTGTCTGCAGAAGAAGCTGCATGCAATACACAAGGGCAGCCTACACGTGAATATCGTCAAGTGTATCTGCCATGTGTGTCACGTGGTGCTTGCATGCGACATCAGGTGCATTCAGAGGGGAGGGGGGGGGGGGGAGGGGGGGGGGATCTGCGGCAGGTGCAAGATTGTTTGATTGGCGAGAGAGTGTAACAGAAATGTTCAGAAGACTTAACTGGTTAACACTGGAAGAAAATCGCTGCACACCTCTTGCGAAACTGCCTGGAAGAGCTCAAGAGACATCTTCCAAGCGGAAAGTGCGGGTATTCCTGAGCCCTTCACGAATCTGTCTTACAGAGCCCCAGCTGAAAAAATTGGGGCAAGTTGCGATTCACACATCACATACGTGAATGGGACGGACAGAAAGCCTAACATTTATATGGTGCAATAAAAAGCACGAATTTCTCTGTACTTGATTGCTATTTGCCGAGCGTTGAAGAAACTGTACGAGACGTATAAAAAACGCATTTCATAGAAAACAAATGCACGTGCATATTTAAAATAATTTTGTTGCTACGGGAAAATCTATACCTCAGTCGACTTTTCAACGTGATTTCCACCAGTATTAAAGTACTAATCATAACAAACGACAAACTTCTGAGTTTCCTTTCCATAAACATCTACCACTACCAAACGGCCTTTCGACGTCATCATGTAACTATTCTGTTAGTATTACATGAAGAAAGCTTCCTCGAACATACGGAATCTTAATAAATGGGGACAAAATCGTAAAGCGCCTGTTTCGTTAACTCTTGCTATACATTTTGCATCTACATAATGACAAGTGATCGGTCACTTCGCGCTTCGTCAGGAACGTTGATACGGCCACATTTAAACGCTACAATCCATTTTCTTCTCATACTGTTGCCTATAAAATTTTCTCAGTGAAGGTCCACAAATCTGCCTATGTATTTCGTCCCCTGTCATTCCTTTAGCGTACAGAAAACGAATCACTGTGCGTTTTCCACACTCGGTAGAATTCTCCAAAGAAAAAAAATTAACGAAAAAATGGGCGTATGGCTACGGTCTGTTGTCTGTGGGTAGCCAATAGAGGCACACATTCAGTGCGCAGGCTTGGATCGCCAATTGCAACCGGGAGATTTAAAAATTGTTTTTATTTTAAAACGATCTTTCTATATATAGAACAAGCAGATTCTGTCAGCTATCCTGTCCGTCTGGGAAGTGTGTACTGTCTCAAACGATTTTGAAGTAACAGGAGGCGAGGCTGTGTTCTGCCTGCCGTCCTATTGCATCTACATCCATACCCTGCAAACCAAGCGTGAAGTGAATGGCAGAGGGTACTATTTATTGTGCTATGTATTTGGGTTTCTTTCGTTCCATGGGGGTGTGAAGCTCGGGATGAACGACTACACTGTAATTAGCTTAACCTTGTCGTGACTGTGAAAGCACAGTACTGGACTGTTCTAAAATCCCAGACATCTGAATTGCGGCTCTGCAATCTTTGGCGGAATTCTTGGCGCGTGTCTTCAAGGATTAGGCAATTCAGGCGCTTCGGTACCTCCGTGACGCTCCTCTGCGAGTCTAACTTTTGTGTTAGCAGAAGAGGCAACACCATGTTACGAGTGGAGGCCGAAATGCACGCGTTTGAGCTCACGCAGGCTGGCGTGAGGAGGGAAGAACTACACTGACGTGAGGTCTGGAACATGACAGGGAATGAGAATTCAGAAAGCGGACGTAATTAGTTTGATACTTAACTTTAATCCATTAATGATGAACGTCACTCTTGACGGTACATCATTCACAATGTTATCTGTTCAGAATACATTCTTGAAGAATATGGCGCCTTGCTAGGTCGTAGCAAATGACGTAGCTGAAGGCTATGCTAAACTGTCGTCTCGGCAAATGAGAGCGTATGTAGACAGTGAACCATCGCTAGCAAAGTCGGCTGTACAACTGGGGCGAGTGCTAGGGAGTCTCTCTAGGCTAGACATGCCGTTTGGCGGCGCTCGATCTGCAATCACTGATAGTGGCGACACGCGGGTCCGACGTATACTAACGGACCGCGGCCGATTTAAAGGCTACCACCTAGCAAGTGTGGTGTCTGGCGGTGACACCACACTAACAAACCTGAGACTATTCGTATTGACCTCCTTTGTATACGCTGAATGCTCCCTGCGGCGAGTCCTATTCCATACGGGTTCCACATAAGCTAACAGTATCGCAGCATGAATTTCCTGAGCGTTATGTACGTGAGTGATCTCCTCTGTAGTCTGACAGCATTTCCCCAGTATCCTACTAACGAACTTAAAACTGCCGCCTGCTCTACTTAAAATTGAAGGTGTGTTGTTATTACATTACGTATTCGCAGAAATTGTGACGAGTGATATTGGGGTCGTAGGCCACTACGATTTGTGTTTTTTGGCGTGCATAACGCTACATTTCTGGACACTGAAAGTAAGTAGCCATGTTTTAGCACTTGAAATCCTATCACAATCTGACTCGATATTTGCGCAGGTTTTTCCAGACAGTACTTCATTAAAGATAACTGCGCGATCTGCGAAATATCTGAAGTTATTGTTGTCTGCCAGCTCATTAATACACAACATGAACAGCAAGGGTCCCAAAACACTTCCCAGGGGCAACCCTGTAGTTACTTCTACAGCTGTTGATGGCTTCCTTCCGAGAGAACATACTGCGTCCTTTCTTACAAGAAATACTCGACCCCGTCGTAAATTTCTCTCGATATCCCGCAAAATCGTATTTTCGATAATGACCGCTATTGCTGCAACGAGTCGAATACTTTCCGAAGTCGAGAACTGCTGTACCGATCCGACCGTCCCGATTCACAGAGAAAGTTCCTTCTCTCGATTGTCGCACAGATGACAAAATTGTAAACATAGAAATAGAGGGATAGAAAAACAAAATCGCTCAAAGCAGGAAAAGCCGCTGGACCTGATGGGATACCAGTTCGATTTTACACAGAGTACGCGAAGGAACTTGCCCCCCTTCTTGCAGCGGTGTACCGTAGGTCTCTAGAAGACTATAGCGTTCCAAAAGATTGGAAAACGACACAGGTCATCGCCGTTTTCAAGAAGGGACGTCGAACAGATGTGCAGACCTATAGACCTATATCTCTAACGTCGATCAGTTGTACAGTTTTGAATTATGTTCAAGTATAATGACTTTTCTGGAGAACAGAAATGTACTCTGTAGGAATCAGCATGGGTTTCGAAAAAGACGATCGTGTGAAATCCAGCTCGCGCTATTCGTCCACGAGACTCAGAGGGCGATAGACACGGGTTCCCAGGTACATGCCGTGTTTCTTGACTTCCGCAAAGGCGTTTGATAGAGTTCCCCACAGTCGTTTAATGAACAAAGTAAAAGGATTTGGACTATCAGACGATCCAACGGAGAGCAGCGCGCTTCGTTACAGGATCATTTAGAAATCGCGAAATCGTTACGGAGATGATAGATAAACTCCAGTGGAAGACTCTGTAGGAGAGACGCTCATTGGATTGAAGAGTTCCTAGGTAACAGAACGCAGCATGTCATTCTCAATGGAGAGAAGTCTTCCGAAATAAGAGTGATTTCATGTATGCCGCAGGGGAGTGTCGTAGGATCGTTGCTATTCACAATATACATAAATGACCTTGTGGATGACATCGGAAGTTCACTTAGGGTTTTTGCGGATGATGCTGTAGTATATCGGGAAGTTGTAACAATGGAAAATTGTACTGAAATGCAGGAGGATCTGCAGCGAATTGACGCATGGTGCAGGGAATGGCAACTGAATCTCAATATAGACAAGTGTAATGTGCTGCGAGTACATAGAAAGAAAGATCCCTTATCATTTAGCTACAAAATAGCAGGTCAGCAACTGGAAGCAGTTAATTCCATAAATTATCTGGGAGTAGGCACTAGGAGTGATTTAAAACGGAATGACCATATAAAATTAATCGTCGATAAAGTAGATGCGAGACTGAGATTCATTGGAAGAATCCTAAGGAAATGCAGTCCGAAAACAAAGGAAGTAGTATACAGAACACTTGTTCGCCCATTGCTTGAATACTGCTCACCGGTGTGGGATCCGTACCAGATAGGTTTGATAGAAGAGATACAGACGATCCAACGGAGAGCAGCGCGCTTCGTTACAGGATCATTTAGAAATCGCGAAATCGTTACGGAGATGATAGATACACTCCAGTGGAAGACTCTGTAGGAGAGACGCTCAGTAGCTCGGTACGGACTTTTGTTGAAGTTTCGAGAACATACCTTCACCGAGGAGTCAAGCAGTACATTGCTCCCTCCTACGTACATCTCGCGAAGAGACCATGAGGATAAAATCAGAGAGATTAGAGCCCACACAGAGGCATACCGACAATCTTTCTTTCCACGAACAATACGAGACTGGAATAGAGGGGAGAACCGATAGAGATATTCAAGGTACCCTCCGCCACACACCATCAGGTGGCTTGCGGAGTGTGGATGTAGATGCAGATGTTACGTGTTTCTGGAATCCGTACTGGCTGGTGTTGTTGAGGGGGTTACTGTGTTCGAGATAAGTCAGTACGTTGGAGTCCTTAAAATGTTTGTAGATTAGAAGAAGCCTTCATGGCCAGAAAAAAAAAAAAAAATGTTTGCTTGTTAGCAGGAGAGGAACGGCAGAGGGACGGTACGTTGATAGCTAATGACGTGTCTGCCTGCACTACCCGAGCGTGTTTGTTGTACGTGGAGAGCGCGAGAGGAGGAGCCGTGCTGGGTGCCCCAGACGCAGCACCCTGAGTAGCCTGCTCGTCTCTCCGAATGCAAACGGCGGCGGCTGCCCAGCGGGTCATCGACTCTGGACTTCCGCGCCCGCGGCCGCCGCCGCCGCCGTGGTGCGCGCGAGCAGAGCGGCAGCGGCATAGCGGCCGTCGCGGACACGAGCCGACTGCACGGCGATGGGCAGAGTGCTGAGAGGCGGCCGCGCGGTTCCAGGCCACTGCAGGAACCCGCGACGCTGGTCCTACGTCTTCTCTCCCAAGAATTGGAGAAAGTCTTTCACAGTGCTGTTCGGAGCAAACTCAAGCGGGAATAAAATCAGGGAGCCAAGGGTTCTACATCTACATCAATACTCCGCAGTCGGCCTTAGGACGCATAGCGGAGGGTACCCCATACCGGTAATTTTCATTCCTATGTGATCAGAGGCTTTCCCGGCGTATGTGTTGTTTACAGGCTCTCGGGTGTCCAGCCAGATGCGGTTGTTTGAAGTCCCACGATATTTCGGCGAATAACCTTTCCGCCATCATCAGGTGCTTGTCGGACGTAAATAACACCGACAATGAACAGACAGACCATTCATCTACATCTATAGTCCGCAAGCCACCTGACGGTGTATGGCGGAGGGTACCTTGAGTACCTCTATCAGTTCTCCCTTCTGTTCCACTCTCGTATTGTTCGTGAAAAGAAAGATTGTCGGTATGCCTCTGTGTGGGCTCTAATCTCTATGATTTTATCCTCATGGTCTCTTCGCGAGATATACGTAGGAGGGAGAAGTATACTGCTTGACTCCTCGGGGAAGGTATGTTCTCGATACTTCAACAAAAACCCGTACCGAGCTACTGAGCGACTCTCTTGCAGAGTCTTCCACTGGAGTCTATCTATCATCTCCGTACGCTTTCGCGATTACTAAATAATCCTGTAACGACGCGCTGCTCTCCGTTGGATCTTCTCTATCTCTTCTATCAACCCTATCTGGTACGGATCCCACACTGCTGAGCAGTATTCAAGCAGTGGGCAAACAAGCATACTGTAACCTACTTCCTTTGTTTTCGGATAGCATTTCCTTACGATTCTTCCAATGAATCTCAGTCTGGCATCTACTTTACCGACGATTAATTTTATATGGTCATTCCATTTTAAATCACTCCTAATACCTACTCCCAGATAATTTATGGAATTAACTGCTTCCAGTTGCTGACCTGCTGTATTGTAGCTAAATGATAAGGGATATTTCTTTCTATGTATTCGCAGCACATTGCACTTGTCTACATTGAAATTCAATTGCCAATCCCTGCAACATGCGTCAATTCGTTGCAGATCCTCGTGAATTTCAGTACAGTTTTCCATTGTTACTCCCTATAGATATAGTATAGCGTCATCCGCAAAAAGCCTCAGTGAACTTCCGATGTCATCCACAAGGTCATTTATATATATTGTGAATAGGAACGGTCCTACGACACTCCCCTGTAGCACATCTGAAATCACTCTTACTTCGGAAGACTTCTCTCCATTGAGAATCACATGCTGCGTTCTGTTATCTAGGAACTCTTCAATGACACAATTGGTCTGATAGTCCATATGCTCTTACTTTGTTCCTTAAACGACTGTGGGGAACTGTATAGAACGATTTGCGGAAGTCAAGAAACACGGCATCTACCTGGGAACCTCTGTCTATGGCCCTCTGAGTCTCGTGGACGAATAGCGCGAGCTGGGTTTCAGACGATCGTCTTTTTCGAAACCCATGCTGATTCCTACAGAGTAGATTTCTAGTCTACAGAAAAGTCATTACACTCGAACATAATACGTGTTCCAAAATTATACAACTGATCGACGTTAGAGATATAGGTCTATAGTTGTGCACATCTGTTCGACGTCCCTTCTTGCAAACGAGGATGACCTGTGCCCTTTTCAAATCATTTGGAACGCTACGCTCTTCTAGAGACCTACGGTACACCGCTGCTAGAAAGGGGGGGGGGGGGGGGCAAGTTCCTTCGCGTCTCTGTGTAAAATCGAACTGATATCCCATCAGGTCCAGCGGCCTTTCCTCTTTTGAGCGATTTTAATTGTTTTTCTATCCCTCTGTCATCTATTTCGATATCTACCATTTTGTCATCTGTGCGACAATCTAGAGAAGGAACACATTCTATTTCAGAAAGCATGTTGGTTTTATTCAGGATTCTAGTACATCGCATTATTTCCCACTACAAAACAGTATTTTTCAACACAATCTCAGTTCAGTCGACGGCGTTTTGCCACCTACCTACGAAGGCCTGCGTGTCCGCATGGCACCACCCTACTGGTCCGACGTGATTCGGTGGAGAAGTGATGTGGCGCCACTCCATAGATTGCCGTTTTGTTCCCGGGTCGAAGTGACGAACCCATGTTTCATCGCCTGTGAGGATGTTCAACAAAATTTGTCACGATCAGCTCCGTAAGGCTCAAACAATTCCGCAGGGATGTTCCGTCGTTGCTCTTTGCGGTCTTTTGTTGAACGGCGAGCAACCCCTGAGTACCCCAGCTGGTGGACGACTTTATCGTCGCCACTTGTACCTGACGGGATACCAATTCGATTCTACACAGAGTACGCGGAAGAATTTGCCCCCCTTCCAACAGCCGTGTACCGCAAGTCTCTAGAGGAACGGAAGCTTACAAATGATTCGAAAAGAGCACAGGCAGTATCAGTTTTCAAGCAGATGCGCAAAACTATAGGCCAATATCTCTGACATCGATCTGTTGCAGAATTTTAGAACATGTTTTATGCTCGCGTGTCATGTCATTTGTCGAAACCCAGTATCTACTCTGTAGGAATCAACATGGATTCCGGAAACAGCGGTCGTGTGAGACCCAACTCGCTTTATTTGTTCATGAGACCCAGAAAATATTAGATACAGGCTCCCAGGTAGATGCCATTTTCCTTGACTTCCGGAAGGCGTTCGATACAGTTCCGCACTGTCGCCTGATAAACAAAGTAAGAGTCTACGGAATATCAGACCAGCTGTGTGGCTGGATTGAAGAGTTTTTTGCAAACAAAACACAGCATGTTGTTCTCAATGGAGAGACGTCTACAGTCAAAGTAACCTCTGGCGTGCCACAGGGGAGTGTTGTGCGACCATTGCTTTTCACAATATATATATATATATATATATATATATATATATATATATATATATATATATATATATATGACCTAGTACATAGTGTCCCAAGTTCCATGCGGCTTTTCGCGTATGATGCTGTAATATACAGAGAGGTTGTAGCATTAGAAAATTGCAGCGAAATGCAGAAAGATCTACAGCGGATAGGCACTTGGTGCAGGGAGTGGCAACTGACCCTTAACATAGACAAATGTAATGTATTTCGAATACATAGAAAGAAGGATCCTTTACTGTATGATTATATGATAGCGGAACAAACACTGGTAGCAGTTACTTCTGTAAAATATCTGGGAGTAAGCGCACGGATCGATTTGAAGTGGAATGATCATATAAAATTAATTGTTGGTAAGGCGGGTGCCAGGTTGAGATTCATTGGGAGAGTCCTTAGAATATGTAGTCCATCAACAAACGAAGTGGCTTACAAAACACTCGTTCGACCTATACTTGAGTATTCATCAGTGTGGGATCCGTACCAGGTCGGGTTGACAGAGGAGATAGAGAGGATCCAGAGAAGAGCGGCGCGATTCGTCACAGGGTTATTTGGTAAGCGTGATAGCGTTACGGAGATGTTTAGCAAACTCAAGTGGCAGACTCTGCAAGAGAGGCGCTCTGCATCGCAGTGTAGCTTGCTCGCCAGGTTTCGAGAGGGTGCGTTTCTGGATGAGGTATCGAATATATTGCTTTCCCGTCTTTATTCCTCCCGAGGAGATCACGAATGTAAAATTAGAGAGATTCGAGCGCGCACGGAGGCTTTCCGGCAGTCGCTCGTCCCGCGAACCATACGCATCTGGAACAGGAAAGGGAGGTAATGACAGTGGCACGTAAAGTGCCCTCCTCCACACACTGTTGGTTGGCTTGTGGATTATAAATGTAGATGTAGATGTAGATGTACCAGCAAAGACGTCCAGTTGTACAGCGAGGTGTTAAGACTGCATTCCGTCGATCATCTCGAATGAGGGTGTCGGCACGTTCCAACACTGTGCGAGTCACAACTGTGTGCCCGGCACGCGGGAGATCGAACAGGTCTGTGCGACCTCGCGCCTCGCTCAACGACTCACTGTGCTTTTGTTCACCGCCAGGTCTCCGTAGAAATTCTGCAGGCAGTTACAAATATCTGCGGTACTCTAGTTCTCCGCCAAAACAAACTAACTGACAGCTCTGTGTTTGGAACGCGCCTACGTCACAGACGCCATTTTGAAGGCTGTGTATAGCGCGGCCACATATAGGAACTTCATGGAAGTATAGGGGCTGAAGCGAGTATATTCTAGGATGTCCCACAACGAAATCTGCATTTTTCACCGCAAACTGGCCTAGAAAATAAACGTGTTGCATTACTTATTGGACACCCCTCGTATAAAACTTCCTGGCAGATTAAAACTGTCTGCCCGACCGAGACTCGAACTCGGGACCTTTGCCCTTCGCGGGCAAGCGCTCTACCATCTGAGCTACCCAATCACGACTCACGCCCCGTCTTCACAGCTTTACTTCTGCCAGTATCTCGTCTCCTACCTTCCAAACATTACAGAAGCTCTCCTGCGAACCTCGCAGGACTGGCACTCCTGAAAGAAAGGATATGCGGAGACATGGCTCAGCCACAGCCTGGGGGATGTTTCCAGAATGAGATTTTCACTCTGCAGCGGAGTATGCGCTGATGTTAAACTTCCTGGAAGATTAAAACTGTGTGCCGGACCGAGACTTGAACTCGGGACCTTTGCCTTTCGCGGGCAAGTGTTCTACCATCTGAGCTACCCAAGCACGACTAACGTCTCGTCCTCACAGCTTTACTTTAATCTGCCAGGAAGTTTCACATCAGCACACACTACGCTGCAGAGTGAAAATCTCATTCTGGAAACACCCCTCGTATAGTTGGTAATGGTAGCAAGCCGAAAGGAAAATAAAAACACCTTCGTTGTATTTCTAGACCTTGGAAAGGAGGTCGACAAAGCAAAGTGGTGCAACATGCCCGAAAATCCGAAAAAATGGGAGCTAAATACGAGAAAGAACGTGTAACACACAATAAATATAACGACAAACAACGAGCAATGAGGATCACAGACAGAGAACTAAGTGCCCGGATTAAAAAGGATGCAAGACAGGGATGCAGTCTTTATTCCATGCTGTTCAATCTCCGTATCGAAGAAGCAGGATTCATCAAAATAAAAGATAGGTTCAGGGGTGAGATTAAAATCCAAGCCAAAGGTCAAAGAATATCAGCGATAAAATTCGCTGATGACATTGCAATCCTCAGTCAAAGCTAGCAATTATGGCAGGGCATTGTGAATAGAATAAACGTTGCACCGAGCATAGAATATGGACTGAGAGTGAACCGAAGAAAGACGGAACCAATAAGGAGTACCAGGTACGAGATTAGTGGGAATCTTACCTTCAAAAGCGGAGACCACGAAGTAAAAAAATTCTGATATCTTGGAAGTAAAATAATGTATGACGGACTGGGCAAGAAAGAAATAAAAAGCAGTCTATTGATATCAGACATAGGTCTTAATTTTGGGAAGAAAATTCTGAGAATGAATGCCTGGAGCACAGGATTGTATGGTAGTGAAACATGGACGGAGGAAAAACTGGAACAGAAGAGAATCCAAGAGTTTGAGATATGTGGTGTTGTGGAATGATGTTGAAAATTACGTGGACTGATAAGGTAAGAAATGAGGTGGTTTCCTGCAGAATCGGAGAGAGAAAAAAAATGTGGGAAACACTGACAACAAGAAGGGGTAGGATGATATGACATGCGTTTGGATATCAGGGAATAACATCCATGGTACCAGAGGGAGCTGTAGAGGATAAAAGCTATAGGGGAAGATATTGGCGTACATCCGATAAATAACTGAGGTACTACGGTGTGAGTGCCACTCCCAGATGAAGAAGTTCGCATAGGACAGGAAGTCGTGGCGGGCTGCATAAAAAATAAATAAATAAAAATAGTTCAGAGGACTGATGAGCACGTAACTGGACAGTTGGAAGTAAAGATTCCTATGGAGGGGGAAATATTTACTCCGAATTGTTCAATGGCATCCCATAATGTGACATCCGCATCACCTGATAATGGAAATAGAACAGTACGGAGGCAAGACTTCCCCCAGAATCTAGCACCGCCATGTAGAAGACTGCTACAAAGACAGTCGAAACGTTGGTGGTATAGTTGTTAGAATTCTGTAATGAAACTGCCTAACAAACAAAGCGATTTTATTCAAACTGATATTGACCGTGATAGGCAAACCTGCGTGTCTATCATTTGACAACATTGACTGCAATACTCTCTTTCAAATTCCGAAGGTGGCAGGGGTAAAATACAGGGAAAGAAAGGGTATTTACAATTTGTAAACCAGATGGCAGTTGTAAGAGTCGAGGGGCATGAAAGGTCAGCAGTGGTTGGGAAGGGAGTGAGACAGGGTTGTAGCATATTCCCGATGTTATTCAATCTGTATATTGAGCAAGCACTGAAGGAAACAAAAGAAAAATTCGGAGTAGGTATTAAAATTGATGGAGAAGAAATAAAAACTTTGAGGTTCGCCGATGACCTTGTAATTCTGTCAGAGACAGTAAAATACTGGAAGAGCAGCTGAACGGAATAGACAGTGTCTTGATAGGAGGATACACGATGAACATCAACAAAAGCAAAACGAGGATAATGGAATTTAGTAGAATTAAATCGGGTGATGCTGAGGAAATTAGATTAGGAAATGGGACACTTAAAGCAGTAAATGAGTTTTGCTATTTGGGGAGCAAAATAACTCATAATGGTCGAAGTAGAGAGGATATAAAATGTAGACTGGCAATGGCAAGGAAAGCGTTTCTGAAGAAGAGAAATTTGTTAACATCGAGTATAGATTTGTCAGGAAGTCGTTTGTGAAAGTATTTGTATGGAGTGTAGCCATGTATGGAAGTGAAACATGGACAATAAATAGTTTGGACAAGAAGAGAATAGAAGCTTTCGAAATGTGGTGCTACAGAAGAATGTTGAAGATAAGGTGGGTAGAACACGTAACTAATGAGGAGGTATTGAATAGGATTGGGGAGAAGAGAAGTTTGTGGCACAGCTTGACTAGAAGAAGGGATCGGTTGGTAGGACATGTCCTGAAGCATCAAGGGATCACAAATTTAGCATTGGAGGGCAGAGCGGAGGGTAAAAATCGTAGAGGGAGACCAAGAGATGAATACACTAAGCAGATTCAGAAGGATGTAGGTTGCAGTAGGTACTGGGAGATGAAGAAGCTTGCACAGGATAGAGTAGCATGGCGAACTGCATCAAACCCGGAAAACAACAATAACAACATTGACCGTGAAAACTTTATACTGTAACAATACTCCATAACTAGTGGCACTATGATCCTGCACGCGACTGCCCCCAAATGCAGAGCATTTTGCGAGAAGCCTTCCGACAAATCTCTCTTCCATAAAACTGGAGAGCCGGATATTTCGATGGCTTGCCTTTCCGAATACAGGTCATTACTGCTGCCCCACTTAGCTCCTTCAACGTCTGAGTTGAGGGGAGCGGGACTTTGCAGGAAACCTGTGGTCGACAGAAGGAGTGTAACCCGCGTGATACGACGCTGAAATTTGGTCGCCAAAACATCGTCTGCGGCTGTGGCAGCCTTCAGTCACACAGTGGTGCCCCGCGCGCATCGACATTCAGCCTGCAGCTGGAAGAGCCGGGCAGGGCGTCCGCGGTCAGCCCGTCCGTGAGGCGAATGCGCACCAGCGGCTCGCCACCCGACACCGATGTCCTTTTAACTTAACAGACGCCGGCGCATCGCTGCGCGTCCAATGGGCTGTGACGGCGTGTCGTGGCTACAGAGTACCTGGCCGACCTCCCGCTCCTCTGATCAGGCCCTGTTGACAGTCGAGACACTGTTTGGTTCAAAAATGGTTCAAATGGCTCTGAGCACTATGGGACTTAACTTCGTAGGTCAGCAGTCCCCTAGAACTTAGAACTACTTAAACCTAACTAACCTAAGGACATCACACACATCCATGCCCGAGGCAGGATTCGAACCTGCGACAGTAGTGGTCGCGCTGTTCCAGACTGTAGCGGCTAGAACCGCTCGGCCACTCCGACAGTGTTTGGATCAGACAACGAAGAGTGCGTAGCAGATTTTAAGAAACGGGTTCCACAATGGTAAGGAGACGTACACAAAAGTCGCACTTTGGCAGAATTAAAAATTATCGAAAGGAACGTAAAGGAGAATCTCAAGAACAGCATTAGGTGAGGTAGACTGTCAGTATTAACACTGATTCGAACCAGCAGGTACCAGTTTACGGGAGTGTTCTGGCTGTTTTGTTTAGCGGTGTACGTGAAGAAACGATTTAGCGGAGATATATTTACAATGTAAAGCCAATAATACTGGGGGAATCAAAAGTCCTTGGACACCTTCATACGTTGGAGGGTCAAAGGGAAAATTGAAATGTGATGATGGAAATATAAGTTTGACGTGGGTCCGCAACTTTTGGAGTGAATGTCATTCATGGCCGCCATCTTGAAATCCGCCATTTTGGATTCAAGTCTTTTTTTTAAGATTAGATTAGTACTTGTTCCATAGATCATGAATACGACACTTCGTAATGATGTGGAACGCGTCAGGTAAAAAAAGGACCTCCCGTCGGGTAGACCGCTCGCCTGGTGGAAGTCTTTCGATTTGACGCCACTTCGGCGACTTGCGCGTCGATCGCTCAGTCCCTGAGCGGAGAAAATCTCTGACTCAGCCGGGAATAGAACACGGGCCCTTAGGATTGACAGGCTGTCGCGGTGACCACTTCTTATTTTTTTTGTTTTCTTAAATCTCATTTTGTTCGTTTTTGTTCATTTTATCTGCTCGGGGCGGACGTCGAAAGACACCCATTTCAGTTGTTGATCGATTAACTCAGTTTTTTTTTTTTTTATTACTGAGGGCAGCTGACCCTCTGACCGAACACGCTGAGCTACCGTCGTGCCGGCTGACCTCTCAGCTACCGGGGGCGGACACCGCTCAACTACCGGGGGGAAGGGGGGTGTATGACACATCAAATAACACTCGCTTGAGCTCTGGAATTGAGTGGTGTAATTTGTTTTTGTTTATTTTGGACAGTTTAGAAGTTATTAAAGTTCAAAGTTACCTTGATACCGATTCATGTCACTCTTTGTTCCAGGTGCTCTAAAATGGGTCTGACACGTGAACAGAAGTTCGAAATCTTCCTTATATCAGGGGAACGCAGCTTCCGAACAATAGCAGCTGACTACAACAGACGGCACGCAGACAGAGAACCGGTATCGCACAGCACGGTGGTTCACGTCATCACCAAATTCCGGGAGACGGGCTCTGTTCACGATAGGGCACGTAGTGGGCGACCAAGGACTGCCACCTATGAGGAAACTGCAACTGCGGTTGTTGCGTCGTTTGTGAAAAGTCCTAAACGAAGTACCCGTGGTGTGGCCCTAGCATGTGGAATAAGCCAAACCTCCGTTGTCCAGATATTGCACACCAATAAGTGGCACGCTTACAAGCTGCAGATGCAGCATCGACTCAACGAGGATGACCCTGATCGCAGTTTTTAGTTCTGCCTGTGGGCTACTGAACAACACGCACTGGATCCTTCGTTTGCCAAGGGCATACTATTCAGCGGCGCGGCGTATTTCACTTTGAACGGGGAGATTAATCGACATAATTGTCGATACGGGAGTGACGCAAATCCGAAATGGGTTGCCCCAATTCGAGATCATACTACAGCGAAGGTGGTGGTGCGGTGTGGCATATGGCACACCCGCATCAATGGGCCATTTTTCATTTACAACACCTCAACTGCACCACAGTACCTGATGCTGCCACAGGACCTTGTGTTCCCTTCCACACTGAACGCTGACGGCATTTTGCCACCTTATTTTCAGCACAGTGGAGCCACTCCACACTATGGCATTGGTGTCCGTGAATGACTGGAGGAACAACTGCCAGGGAAGTGGATTGGTCGCCGTGGTCCCGTGGATTGGCCACCCAGACCTCGTGACTTAACGCCCCTTGATTTTTATCTATGGGGACATCTTAACCAGCTAGTGTATGCTGAGAGCATCCGTGATTTGAGACACCTGGAGGAACGCACACAAAACGCCTGTGACCAAATTACAGGAGACACTCTCCGCCGTGTGCAGAGTGGTCGCGGCGACTATAGTTGCGCATTGCACGGGATGGACAATGTGTTGTAGCAGTCGGTATGAAGGTAATTTCCCAACTTTGAACATTGATAATCTCTGAACTGTACAAGACACAAAAACGAATTACACCACTCAATTCCAGAGCTCAAGCGAGTGTTATTTGATGTGTCATACACCCCCCTTCCCATTTAAAAAAAATGGCGGAATTCAAGATGGCAGCCATGAATGACATTCACTCCAAAAGTTGCGGCCCCACATCAAACCTATGTTCCCATCATCACATTTCAATTTTCCCTTTAATCTTCCAACTTCCGAAGGTGTCCAAGGACTTTTGACTCGCCCTTTATTTGTCTACAATACTGTGGCGCAAGCTCCTACTGAGAATGTCTAATTAATAACTCTCCACATTCTTCTAATATTCGTAAATACACAAAAATTTTATTACAACTGTCTATTATCTCTAGGTGTTCGAAAATAGTGCACAATCAGTCTCCCGTCTATTGAATTCGAGACTGCTAATGGCAAAGGAGCTCCAGCATGTCCAGGTGTATTAACACGTGCTACACGGATGGATCGTACCGGATTCGAAAGTTAGTGGCGAACATTTTCAGGACATCACATCATCTAGCTATCTGCGAGTAATACTTAAAGAAGCGATAGAAAATGGGACGATCGAAACATTAGAGAACAGTGAATAGAAGTCTCAGCTCCGTTGGAAAGGGAGTGCGGTGCAAGTGTAAATGTAATTGCTTACAAGCCACCGGTGCGACCAGTTCTGGAGTACTGTTCCAGTGTTTGGCGTCCTCGTTGGTTGGTTGGTTGGTTGTTTGAGATTAAAGGGACCAAACAGCAAGGTCATCAGTCCCTTGTTTCAAATAGACTCCATTCTGCTAACGGGACATCTCAGTATAGTCAGAAAAATAAAACGGATAAAGGGGAAACGTAAAAGGGCAGTCACGTTGTCATTAGTAAAAACAAATGAGGGAAGTTGGCAAGAGAACGAACCCAACACTATGCTGAAACAGCATAGGCAAGACCACCTGTGACTTAAAAGGTACAACTGCTATAATGCAGAAAGTACGTATGGGAATAGAAAAACTAACCAAGCCTTAAAAAGAAGGGGTAAAAACAGAGTAAAAGGGAAAGAAAAGAGAATTCCGGTCAGGGAGGTGAATCGGGAATCTCTGAACACTGCCTACAGTGGGAGACACCCAAACACTCACCGCCCTGCCCCAACACCAGAGGGAGATTAAAAACTTTAAAACTGAGAATAAAAACCACTCTCCCGGAGGAAATCTAGAACCAGAGAGACCATCCGGGAATCGTCAGCCAACATCAAAGGTAAAGTGTGGGGGAGTCTGTACTTAGCACGCAGAGCCAAAAGAAGGGGGCATTCAACCAAAATGTGGGCCACTGACTGGAAGGCTCCACAACCACATAGCGGGGGTGGCTCATCACGCAAAAGGAAACCATGGGTCAGCCTGGTATGGCCAATGCGGAGACGACACAGTGTGGTCGAGTCCTTGCGGGAGAGGCTAAAGGAAGAACGCCATGGGCCTGTATTCACCTTAATGGCACGAAGTTTATTAGACAGTGGAGTAGCCTCCCAAGAATTGGCCCATGACTGTGCAAAGTGGGATTTGATGTGAAGCCGTAAATCCGCTGCAGGAGGGGTTACAGAAAACGGGGGGTAAGTAACTGCTCCCCCAGCCAAACGATCAGCGAGCTCATTACCCGGGATACCCACATGGCCCGGGACCCATAGGAAGTCAATGGAACAAGCAGCACGGTGAAGATCAGCGAGATGGTCATGGATGGCAGAGACCAAGGGATGGCGCGAAAAACACCGGTCAATAGCAAGAAGGCCACTCATCGAGTCCGTACATAACAAAACGCGGTTGTGTTGGGATTGTTTAATAAAGGTAAGGGCCCGGGAAATTGCCATCAATTCCGCAGTAAACACCCCACATGAGGGTGGCAGTAGATGATTTTCCGTTCCAACAAAGGACGTGAAGGCATACCCAACATGATCAGCAGATTTAGAGCCATCAGTGTAAAAAACAACAGCATCCCGAAACTCCCATAAAATTTGGCGGAAAAAGGAACGGAACACCACCGGGGGGATGGAATCTTTCGGACCGCGGCGGAGATCCATCCGAATTCGAGGCCGAGGAACTAACCAAGGAGGGGTGGAGGGGAGGGAGCGAGGAAGACAGGACAAAGAAGGAAGCCGAAAATCACGGGTAAGAGACGCAAGGCGCAGCCCAACCGGTAAACCCGCCCGAGGGCGGGAGTCAGGCGGGCGACGTCCATGGTCTGGGAATAGGATAGAATAGGAAGGATGAGCGGGAGAAGAACGGATAGTAAGGGCATAAGACACCAGAAGCTGTGACCGCCGAACAGAAAGGGGGGGATCCCAGCTTCAACCAGGAGACTATCAACAGGGCTAGTAGGGAAGGCACCGGTGGCCAAACGGATACCACGATGGTGGACTGGATCCAGCACGTGCAGCGTGGAAGGAGCAGCTGAACCATAAACTTGACAACCATAGTCCAAACGTGACAGAACTAGAGCACGATAAAGACGGAGGAGGAGGGAACGGTCCGCACCCCAGGAGGAGTGGGCAAGGAAGCGAAGGACATTGAGTTTACGGAAACATCCTACCTTCAGGAGTCTGATATGGGGCAGCCAAGTGAGCTTGTTGTCGAAAAGAAGACCTAGGAAACGAAACTGTGGAACCACAGGCAATCGTTGTGCAGCGAGATAGAGCTCTGGATCAGGGTGGACCGTAGTACGGCGACAGAAGTGGACCACCCGCGATTTTAAAGGAGAGAATTGAAACCCGTGTGAGAGGGTCCATGCAGAGGCACGCCTTATAGCTACCTGGAGCTGCCGTTCTGCAGATGGCATCGAGGAGGAACTAACCCAAATGCAGAAATCATCCACATACAGGGCAGGGGCGACCAAGGGACCGACAGAGGCCACAAGTCCATCGATAGCAATGAGGAAAAGAAGGACACTCAAGACAGAACCCTGTGGGATGCCCGTCTCCTGGGTCCGTGGAGAACTAAAAGCAGTACCAACTCGAACTCTGAATGACCGATGGATCAGGAACTGGCGGATAAAAATCGGGAGTGGGCCCCGAAGACCCCACTGATGAAGGGTTAGTAAGATGTGATGGCGCCAGGCCGTGTCATAGGCCTTGCGAAGGTCAAAAAACACTGCAACCAAATGGCGGCGCTGGGAAAAAGCCTGCCGAACTGCGGATTCCAAGCGAAGCAAATGATCGATTGGAGATCGTCCCTCTCGAAAGCCACACTGGTAAGGGGACAATAGATCCCGAGATTCGAGGACCCAAGTGAGCCGACGGGCTACCAGCCGTTCAAGTAACTTACAACCAACATTGGTCAAACTAATTGGCCGATAGCTGTCAACAGATAGGGGGTTCTGACCAGGCTTAAGGACAGGAACCACAATGCTATCCCTCCACTGAGAAGGGAAGTCACCCTGGAGCCAGCCAGATACGGTTAAACACCCGAAGAAGATGGTGCCGTTGTGGAGCACTGAGATGTTGAAGCAGCTGGTTATGAATGGAATCTGGGCCAGGAGCCGTATCATGAGAAGCAGATAGAGCAGAAAGAAATTCCCATTCAGTGAAAGGTTCGTTGTAAGATTCTGACTCACAAGTGGTGAAACATAAGGTGACAGCTTCAGCCTGCTGTTTTTGATGAAGGAAAGCAGCTGGATAGGAGGCCGACGCTGATGCCACTGCAAAATGGGTCGCAAGATGTTCTGCGAGAACTAATGGGTCCGTACAAATGTCATCTGGGAGGTGAAGGCCTGGGAGGGTGGACTGCCGATGGCAACCTTGGAGAGAGCGAAGTGTAGCCCATACCCGTGACAGAGGGACAGTGGAACCAAGGGAAGAAACGAATCGTTCCCAACATATCCGCTTGCTCTGTTTGATTAAATAACGGGCTTTAGCGCGAAGGCGCTTAAAGGTAGAAAGGCTGGCTACAGATGGGTGCCTCTTAAAGTGTTGCAAAGCTCGACGGCGATCACGGATGGCAATGGCAATGGCCGTACTCCACCACGGGACTTGCCGACGACGAAATTGTCCAGATGAGCGCGGGACAGCAAGGTTAGCAGCGCGAACAATCGCGTCAGACACGTCACGTAGGACGTCATCAATACAACCCGACAAAGAGGGAGAAAACTCGACCTGTGCAGTATATAGAGGCCAATCGGCGCGGTGGAAAGACCAACGAGGTAACCTCTCCATCGGGGAGCGGGAAGGGAGCGTGATAATCAACGGGAAATGGTCACTATCACAAAGGTCGTCGTGTGGCGACCAGTGTAATGAAGGGAGGAGAGAGGGAGAAGAAAGAGAAAGATCAATGGCAGAAAAGGTACCATGACCAGCACTGAAATGAGTAGGGGAGCCATCATTAAGAAGGCACAGGTCGTGGTCTGCAATAAATTGGTCGATAAGAAGACCTCGTCTAGATGGAAAGGCACTGCCCCACAAAGGATGATGAGCATTAAAATCCCCACGGAGGAGGAAGGGAGGAGGAAGTTGCTGAAGAAGGGTGGTTAAGGCAGCAGGTGTAAGAGTCCTGTCAGGAGGGAGATAAAGATTGCATACTGTGACTGCAGAGTCTAAGTGGACCCTAACAGCAACTGCTTCCAATGTAGTTTGGAGAGGAATCCACGTGCTAGCAATGTCTGTACGCACCAACGTACAAACGCCACCAGAAGCCCGCAAGGGTCCGACCCGATTTCGACAGAAAACACGGAACCCACGGAGGGTCGGTGAGTGAGCATCAGTAAAATGAGATTCCTGGAGAACCACACAAGCTGCTGAGTAGGACGAAAGAAGGGATTTCAATTCCGGAAGGTGACGATAGTAGCCATTACAATTCCATTGGAGAACCACAGAACGATGGTTTAAATGAGGGCTGAACACGCTAAATCCAGTCATACCGCCGGGTCCCCACCCGTCACCGACAAGGAGGGGGCGACATCCATAAACGACAGGTCAGAATCCGGTTGTGAAGCCGGGGAAGGGACCTCCGGTGACACCAGAGGCTCTTTGTCCCGGGACTTATGTTTCTTCTTCTTTTCAGGCTGAGATCGAGGAGGGCTGTGTGGCATAATGGAGCCAGCTGCAGCAAGATCAGGAACAGAAAGAGACCGGGCGACCTGGGGGCCGATAGACCGCGGCTCTCGCGGTCGCCGCGCTGCAGCAGACCTTTGACCTGGAAGGTGCCGGGAAGGGGCATCCCGGGAGAGGCGCCCTTGACCGGCAGACGCCGAAGGAGTGGGACACTTCTCCGGCTGGGGAGGGGGAGCGGCGCCCAGAGGAGAAGGTGTGGGAGCCGCAGGGGAGGGGGGAAGGAGAGGGGTCCGGGACGGGGGTAAGGAAGGGGGAGGAAGGGATGAAGATGTAACCAAGGCGTAACTAGATGTCATGGACACAGGGTGCAATCGTGCATATTTCTTACGGGCCTCTGTGTAGCTTAAACGATCAAGAGACTTATACTCCTGTATCTTTTTTTCTTTCTTATAGACTGGGCAATCTGCTGAACGTGGAGAATGACTACCATGACAATTTACACATACAGGAGGGGGAACACAGGGACTCCCCTCATGGAGTGGACGTCCACAGTCACCACAGAGAGGGTCCTGGGTACAGCGAGAAGACATGTGGCCAAAACGCAAGCACTTAAAACACCGCATAGGAGGTGGGATGTACAGCTTCACATCACAGCGATAGACCATAATCTTAACTTTCTCAGGAAGGGTATCCCCTTCAAAGGCCAGGATAAAGGCACCAGTATCAATACGATTATCTTTAGGACCCTTCTGAACACGCCGAACAAAGTGAACACCCCGCCGTCCGAGATTGTCCCGAAGTTCCTCATCAGTTTGAAGGATGAGGTCCCTGTGAAAAATCACACCTTGTACCATATTTAGAGACTGGTGAGGGGTAATGGACACGGGAATTGTGCCAAGATGGGTACAGGCACGAAGGGCCGCAGATTGGGCAGCCGAAGCAGTTTTTATCAGTAATGAAACCCGACCGCATCTTGCTCAGGGAGTCCACTTCGCCGAACTTGTCTTCAATGTGTTCCACAAAGAATAAAGGTTTGACACTGGTGAAAGTATCTCCATCAGTCCTGGTGCAAACTAGATAACGGGGGAAAGGCTTTGCCCCTAGACGACGGGCCTGACCCTCCTCCCAGGGGGTAGCCACGGAAGGGAAGGCTGAAGGGGCAAGAGAAGCAGCACTTGAGGAATCAGTACCACGCAGAGAGACGGCCGCAGAAGAGCGGCCAGAGGTTTGGACCCTTATGCGTTTCATCTGCATAGCGTCCGCCCTGATACCACCCACTCCGATCAGGGGCTCTCCTCACGGGCGCCACCCAGCCACAGCAAGGGCCGTCTGGCACGGCGGCCATTGCCGGGAGTTCCGATGCTCCAGGATGACGAGCAACCACTCCAAGGCATGCATGAGGAGGTCACAGCTCAGGTATCAGAAGTGTGATCCCTGTGTGTTCAGGGGGCTCAACCAAAAGGGTACATAGCGACCCCACCACACGGGCTGGCTACCGTGCTGGCTATGCACCCTAGCTTCAGACAACGACGTAGAAGAAAAGGTGGAATATACTAGGAGGGCACACGTCGGAGACACTAGGTAAGGTGCTCTTCCCCAAATGGCTCACACTACGGAAGAGAAATTTTGGAATGGAGGTCAAACCCCAGAGGGGGACCAAGGAATGCCAAAAGGAGGAGATGATTACGCAACAAAGCCGGAGTGTAAAACCAACAGAACCAGGAGGATAGCGGGGGCCAACATAAGCAAGGACACCAATAGAGGGAGAGGAGAGGGCGAGGGGAAAGGGGTATGGAGGGGAAAGGAGGGGAAGGGAAAGGAAATGCAGCCCGGGAGAGAAAGAAAGCTGCAATGGCTCGGGGCCCCGTGCTCGCCACGCACGTATCCACAAAAGAGTTGTGGACCCCCTGGGGGGGGGCGTCCTCGTCAAGTGAGAGCAGACAAGGAACGAACTGAGCGGCGCGCCGACATGACCTTAGTGACCCGGTAAAGTGCTACCAGTCTGTAACAGAAACAATCGGGAATGTCGAGTAGATCGCTTTCAAGTAACGCTACAGGATAAATTTAGAGAACCAGTATTGGAGGAATACCGTGGCGACCTCTCTACCGCCGCCATGACACATCTCGCCCGTGGATGGGAGAAATTAGGAGCGCGAGAGGCTGCTCTATGACACGCTTACAGCGCATGATGTTATACGACCCGAACAATTCGGTTTCAAGGGCAAGTTATCTGCGAACTTCAACTTCTACGGATCACTGAATGGATACAGGAAGCATACAACAAGCGGCACTTCACAACTGGTGTATTCCTTCACGTCGAAAAAGCATACGATAAGGTGTGGCGGCCCAACCTTATCGTCAAACTACATCGCACTACCCCTATTGCGGACTGTTACATTGGACTCATAGACAACTTTCTGCAGGACAGGAAACTGTATGTCCGAGTCGACGATAAAAACTCCGAAGTGAAACTGATCTCCGCAGGGCTCTGTCATTTCGCCTCTGCCTTTCAATTTATATATAAATGACATCCCAACAGTCCCCCTTGTTACGGCGAGTTTTTATAAGGACGATACGGCCTTTCTGACGACTGGACGACACTTGGACTAGCTGATGGCGAGGATGCAACGGCAACTGGACGTAATGGAACGCTGGGCGCTGCAAAATAAGATAACAATCAACCCGACGAAGACGACAGTCATTATGTTCACACGGAGGAAACAAGTTCTGAACGACAGACTCCAAATAGCTGATCAATTCATCCCATGGAAGCCGGGAGTGAAGTACCTCGGTGTCTACCTTGACAAAAAAAATTGCTCTTTACGTAGCATATTGACGACAAGAAGATGGCAGCCCAGAAGATGGCCAGGTCATTGATTCCGTTCCTGAAGAGTAAGGATCTCAACCCTAAGACTAAACTCCAATTGTATAAGGCAACGGTGGAACCCACAATGTTATATGGCTCCACCTCGTGGGGGAACTAAGTGCGTCTCCAACTGCAACAAACTCCAAGCGCTCCAAAACATTTGCTACCGATGGATCACAGGAGCCCCATGGTGGACAAGAAACGTCGGGATCCGCACGGCACTCCACGAGACCACTATACAAGAGAAGGTCAGTGACAAGGCTCTACGAGTTTTTGACAAAATCGATGGCCTTAGGGTCGAAGTTCGACAGCCGGTCGGTGTGGCCGAGCGGTTCTAGGGGCTACAGTCTGGAACCGCGCGACCGCTACGGTCGCAGGTCCGAATCCTGCCTCGGGCAAGGATGTGTGTGATGTCCTTAGTTAGGTTTAAGTAGTTCTAAGTCTAGGGGACTGATCACCTCAGATGTTAAGTCCCACAGTGCTCCGAGCCATTTGAACCATTTTGAAGGCCGACCATTACAATCGGTAGGAACGGTAAACCCTGCAAGATGGCACAAGTATCGAGTACCGATGTCAATAACGTTTCATCCCCCCCCCCCCCCCCCCGCCAATAGTGATCTATCGTAACACGAGGAAGGCGTCACACATAACAGCCTAGACACATCTCACCACGGAGATAGACATCACCAAAGGCAGCAGGCTAAAGGACCCATTGAGTGCCCAAGCATAACATAAAGTGTAATAAATAAATTGTTTTTCTTTTATCCTTACATCCTATCGTAGAACAATAAGTCATCAAGGACGATCTCTTCAGCGCAAACTACACAGAAATAAAAAAAGATCAGAGCGCAGACAGAGGCTTTCCCATCGTCCAATACACAAATGGAATGGCACAAAAAATTGACAATATTGGTACGAACTAGCCTCCACCACGCACCGTGCGATGCGTTTCGGGGTGTACATGTTTAAACGTGCGTATCGTTTGCGCTACGAAGGCAGATCGAGTGACGAGTCGCTGTCCCGAGGAGGCTCCGCTGGTCAGGAACAACGGGACTGCAGGCAGCTAATTCGAAACGTTGCCCTGAGTGCAGGGGCAGCTGCAAGTGCAAGAGCAAGAGGTGTGCAGCGCCTCTGGCGGGGAGCAGCCGCCGCCGCCGCCGCCGCCGCCGCCGCCGCCGCGTGTCGTAACCGGGAAGCGACGGGCCCGCGACCTGCACCGCGGGGTTTCAGGACGAGCTATGCGGCTTCTTACCCGATAAGCTGCCAACAGCTGGCGTGAACAAGCTGTCACAAGCTGTCTGCCCGCGACACTTCGGCACTTGTCAGGCGCTAATGACACTCCTATTTCTGGCGGAAATGCGACACAGCGTAAAGCCGCCGAGGACCTCGGTGGTAACCGCATACAACAGCGGGACGGCGGCACGCGCCGTGTGTGCTTCAAACTCTCGGGCACGGTACACCAAACCGACTGACAGAAATTTTGTGCGTTTCAAACCGCAGTCTACCGTCCACCCATTCTAAGAGGACTGTTCTTAAGCCAGTTCTCGCTTTGCTTCAGTTCAAAGAGAGTTTGCCTTATTTCCACGACCACCAACGTACTAGTATGTAATGCGTCACTGCCGTAAGGGGCAAAATTTCAAGAACTGTCAGAGTTCTTTCGACATTACGTATTTTTGCCAGACGGATCTTCGAACCAACTGGAGTTTGTATACACGTTGGTCCATTGATCGTGACGGGCCAAATATGTCGCGAAATAAGCGTCAAACGAAAAAAACTACAAAGAATGAAACTTGTCTAGCTTGAAGGGGGAAACCAGATGGCGCTATGGTTGGCCCGCTAGATGGCGCTGCCATAGGTCAAACGGAAATCAACTGCGTTTTTTTTTTAAATAGGAACCCTCATTTTTTATTACATATTCGTGTAGCACGTAAAGAAATACGAATGTTTTAGTTAGACCACTTTTTTCGCTTTGTGATAGATGGCGCTGTAATAGTCATAGATGGCTCACAATTTTAGACGAACAGTCGGTAACAGGTAGGTTTTTTAAATTAAAATACAGAACGTAGGTAAGTTTGAACATCTTATTTCGGCTGTTCCAATGTGATATATGCACCTTTGTGAACTTATCATTTCTGAGAACGCATGTTGTTACAGTGGGATTACCTGTAAATACTACATTCTACATCTACATCTACCTTTATACTCCGCAAGCCACCCAACTGTGTGTGGCGGCGGGCACTTTACGTGCCACTGTCATTACCTCCCTTTCCTGTTCCACTCGCGTGTGGTTCGCGGGAAGAACGACTGCCGGAAAGCCTCCGTGCGCGCTCGAATCTCTCTAATTTTACATTCGTGATCTCCTCGGGAGGTATAAGTAGGTGGAAGCAATATATTCGCTACCTCATCCAGAAACGTACCCTCTCGAAACCTGGACAGCAAGCTACACCGCGATGCAGAGCGCCTCTCTTAATGCAATAAATGCTCAAAATGATGTCCGTCAGCCGGTCAGGATGGCCGAGCGGTTCTAGGCGCTACAGTCTGGAACCGCGCGACTGCTACGGTCGCAAATTTGAATCCTGCCTCTGGCATTGATGTGTGTGATGTCCTTAGGTTAGTTACGTTTAAGTAGTTCGAAGTTCTAGGAGACTGATGACCTAAGAAGTTAAGTCCCATACTGCTCAGAGCCATTTGAAACATTTGATGTCCGTGAACCTCAATGCATTTGGCAATACGTGTAACGACGTTCCTCTCAACATCGAGAAGTTCGCCTTCTGTAATGTTCGCACATGCACTGACAATGCGCTGACGCATGTTGTCAGCCGTTGTCGGTGGATCACGGTAGCAAATATCCTTCAACTTTCCCCACAGAAAGAAATCCGGGGACGTCAGATACGGTGAACGTGCGGGCCATGGTATATGGTGCTTCGACGATCAATCCACCTGTAATGGAATATGCTATTCAACACCGCTTCAACCGCACGCGAGCTATGTGCTGGACATCCATCATGTTGGAAGTACATCGCCATTCTGTCATGCAGTGAACCATCTTGTAGCAACATCGGTAAAACATTACGTAGGAAATCAGCATACATTGCACCATTTAGATTGCCATCGATAAAATGTGGGCCAATTATCCTTCCTCCCATATTGCCGCACCATACATTAACCCGGCAAGGTCGCTGATGTTCCATTTGTAGCAGCCATCATGCATTTTCCGTTGCTCAATAGTGCATATTATGCCGGTTTACGTTACCGCTGTTGGTGAATGACACTTCGTCGCTAAATAGAACGCGTGCAATAACTCTGTCATCGTACCGTAGTTTCTCTTGTGCCCAGTGACAGAACTGTACACGACGTTCAAAGTCGTCGCCAAGCAATTCCTGGTGCATAGAAATATGGTACGGGTGCAATCGATGTTGATGTAGCATTCTCAACACCGACGTTTTTGAGATTCCCGATTCTCGCTCAGTTTGTCTGTTACCGATGTGCGGATTAGCCGCGACAGCAGCTAAAACACCTGCTTGGGCATCATCATTTGTTGCAGGTCGTGGTTGACGTTTCACATGTGGCTGAACACTTCCTGTTTCCTTAAATAACGTAACTATCCGGCGAACGGTCCGGACACTTGGATGATGTCGTCCAGGATACCGAGCAGCATACATAGTACACGCCCGTTGGGCATTTTGATCACAATAACCATACATCGACACGATATCGACCTTTTCCGCAATTTGTAAACGGTCCATTTTAACAAGGGTAATGTATCTCGAAGCAAACACGTCCGCACTGGCGGAATGTTACGTGATACCACGTGCTTATACGTTTGTGAGTATTACAGCGCCATCTATCAGAAAGCGAAAAAAGTGGTGCAACTAAAACATTCATATTTCTTTACGTACTACACGAATATGTAATGAAAATGGGGGGTTCCTATTTAAAAAAACGCAGTTGATATCCGTTTGACCTATGGCAGCACCATCTAGCGGGCCAACCATAGCGCCATCTGGTTTCCCCCTTCAAGCTAGACGAGTTTCGTTCTTTGCAGTTTTTTCGTTTGACGCTTATTTCGTGAGATATTTGGCCCGGTCACGATCAATGGACCACCCTGTATAATTGAGCTATTACTACACAACCTGATCTGAACCACATGGAAGATTTGGTCTCTCTCAGATATCGTGGTTGGTAATCTGCTGCTGTAGCTACAGTTTCATCGTGATTTCATCTCTCTCTTTTCTATGTTCTGAGAACGTTGATGTGCATGTCTGAAATTATAATCTGCAGGCATCGTTACGGATCATATAATGATGTCGCAGCTGAATCGCTTCTGACGGCGCTAATCGCCCTTTCTGTAAGCGAATTTCAAACTTCATTGATTTTATTCCATGTTTTCATTCCAGAGTCCAGATAGAGAACTTTCCATGGCTACACTGTGCTTTTATCGCGTAAGATGAGAATAATTTTTCCGGAATTGTGCCATTCCAAAGCCACCTACTTCAAAATACAAACATTCACTGCATCTTTTTCTATTGCCGTCTTTTTTCCTTGATTTACAATAACACAGGACTCTTACATATAAATTATATGAGTTGCACAGATACACAAGACCATATATGTTGTTTCTCACTGTTTTCTTCTCAAATAAAATTGCTTCCCGAACATTCAATGTCTGTCTTTAGCTAAATTACTATACTTGTTGCAGTGTTTCATTTTCAGCTAATTTATAACAAAGTTACTAGCAATACAAAAATTGTTGTTGAATTCTCGTTTATTGCATATTCTACAGCTTTAAAATATTAAACTGACAACCCGCCCAGCCCAGAAGATATTCAGGGCCTGGCACGGCGCAGAGCGTTCGAAAAGTGGAACGCCAATAAACCGAAACACTTGTCTGAGAAAGTCTTACATGTTTGAGGCAAGCGGCCATTCAGATTCGGTTCAGTGTATAATTTTGGAAACGTCTTGGTCCTAAATTAATTTATTCATCGTTACGCGTTTAGATACATCGTCACCAACACACACCTGTGGCGAGAACAAGAAATATAATATAAGAAACGCTAGTGAAAAAATATTTTCCCTCCATAACACAACAACTATTTAGACTTAAATCTAAAATACGAAGCGAAGCTTACGAAAGTGAGCACACAAGTGAATGAAAAGTAAGACTCTTATAATTATGGAGTGAAGTGCCAAACTGTCTACGTACTGATCAAGAAAAGAATTACAGACGCGAGGCGCGTTAACAATCATGCAGAGAATAAACTGAACAATGAAGATTATGACCACTAGGAAAAACTAAAGCGACACATCGGTTCACTGCTACATGAAGTTGCAACAAAAGGGAAGCCATACAGGTGTAATACATTAAAAACACAGCAAACAATAAAATGAGGACAGAGAAGACACAAAAGCTCAAAACCAACCGTTAGACCCGAATAGTGTGACTTCCGATGTTAGCAGATGCTGCCACCGCCCTCCCAAACAAGGCCATCGTCAAAACTTTCCTCGCGCAAAACGTTGACGTTGACGCCGAGTTCCTTTCTGTTCCGTTTCGTTGAAGGCACATGCGAATGCCGCCACTGAAACGCAGAGCCTACTGCCTGAACTAACGGGTCCACGGCGGCTGTTTGACGCTCCTTTAATGCGACATGTTTCAGCCGTCTCGCCCATTTTCAATCACATTTACGGGGACAGGTGAACCTGACGCTCAGAGCTCGCTCCTCTACATCAATAAAATAGCGATCAGGGTACACATAACGCTGTCAGCCACGACTCCATACAATGTGCGTCAATTGTGGTATAATCTAATAACGTAGAGCCGGAACTTATACTTCCAAGCGGGGACCATGTAAAGGTGGGTGACAGTTTGCTACATGGCCTGTTGCTCAGTACTGCTGACGAAAAGGTATGGTCAAATGTAGGGTAATAGGAAAATCACCCTGTATAACAAACTAGCTGTGAAACCCGGCGTTATCTCTTGCCCAACGTAAAGTCCCGAGCGACTGGAAAAAAGCGCAGGTGACGCCTGTATATAAGAAGGGTAGAAGGACGGATCCTCAAAATTACAGACCAATATCCTTAACATCGGTTTGTTGCAGGATTCTCGAACATATTCTCAGTTCGAATATAATGAATTTCCTTGACACAGAGAAGTTGCTGTCCATGCATCAGCACGGCTTTAGAAAGCATCGCTCCTCCGAAACGCAACTCGCCCTTCTTTCCGCATGATATCTTGCGAACCATGGATGAAGGGTATCAGACGGATGCCATATTCCTTGACTTTGACTCGGTGCCCCACTGCAGACTCCTAACTAAGGTACGAGCATATGGGATTGGTTCCCAAATATGTGAGTGGCTCGAAGACTTCTTAAGTAATAGAACCCAGTACGTTGACCTCGATGGTGAGTGTTCATCGGAGGTGAGGGTATCATCTGGAGTGCCCCAAAGAAGTATGGTAGGTCTGTGGTTGTTTTTTATCTACCTAAATGATATTTTGGATAGGGTGGATAGCGATGTGCGGCTGTTTGCTGATAATGCTGTGGTGTACGGGAAGGTGTCGTCGTTGAGTGACTGTAGGAGGATACGAGATGACTTGGACAGGATTTGTGATTGGTGTAAGGAATGACACCTTACTCTAAATATAGATAAATGTAAATTAATGCAGATGAATGGGAAAAAGAATCCCGTAATGTTTGAATACTCCATTAGTAGTGTAGCGCTTGACACAGTCACGTCGGTTAAATATTTGGGCGTAACATTGCAGAGCGATATGAAGTGGGACAAGCATGTAATGGCAGTTGCGGGGAAGGCAGATAGTCGTCTTCGGTTCATTGGTAGAATTTTGCGAAGATGTGGTTCATCTGTAAAGGAGACCGCTCATAAAACACTAATACGACCTATTCTCGAGTACTGCTCGAGCGTTTGGGATCCCTATCAGGTCGGATTGAGGAAGGACATAGAAGCAATTTAGAGGCGGGCTGCTAGATTTGTTACTGGTAGGTTTGATCATCACGCGAGTGTTACGGAAATGCTTCAGGAACTCGGGTGGGAGTCTCTGGAGGAAACGAGGCGTTCTTTTCGTGAGTCGTTACTGAGGAAATTTAGAGAACCAGCATTTGAGGCTGACTGCAGTGCAATTTTACTGCCGCCAACATATATTTCGCTGAAAGACCACAAAGATAAGATAAGAGAGATTAGGGCTCGTACAAAGGCATATAGGCAGTTATTTTCCCCTCGTTCTGTTTGGGAGTAGGAGAAAAGATGCTAGTTGTGGTACGAGGTACCCCCCGCCACGCACCGTATGGTGGATTGCGGAGTATGTATAGGGTGTTTCAAAAATGACCGGTATATTTGAAACGGCAATAAAACCTAAACGAGCAGCGATAGAAATAGACCGTTTGTTGCAATATGCTTGGGACAACAGTACATTTTCAGGCGGACAAACTTTCAAAATTACAGTAGTTACAATTTTCAACAACAGATGGCGCTGCAAGTGATGTGAAAGATATAGAAGACAACGCGGTCTGTGGGTGCGCCATTCTGTACGTCGTCTTTCTGCTGTAAGCGTGTGCTGTTCACAACGTGCAAGTGTGCTGTAGACAACATGGTTTATTCCTTAGAACAGAGGATTTTTCTGGTGTTGGAATTCCACCGCCTAGAACACAGTGTTGTTGCAACAAGACGAAGTTTCCAACGGAGGTTTAATGTAACCAAAGGACCGAAAAGTGATACAATAGAGGATCTGTTTGAAAAATTTCAACGGACTGGGAACGTGACGGATGAACGTGCTGGAAAGGTAGGGCGACCGCGTACGGCAACCACAGAGGGCAACGTGCAGCTAGTGCAGCAGGTGATCCAACAGCGGCCTCGGGTTTCCGTTCGCCGTGTTGCAGCTGCGGTCCAAATGACGCCAATGTCCGTGTATCGTCTCATGCGCCAGAGTTTACACCTCTATCCATACGAAATTCAAACGCGGCAACCCCTCAGCGCCGCTACCATTGCTGCACGAGAGACATTCGCTAACGATATAGTGCACAGGATTGATGACGGCGATATGCATGTGGGCAGCATTTGGTTTACTGACGAAGCTTATTTTTACCTGGACGGCTTCGTCAATAAACAGAACTGGCGCATATGAGGAACCGAAAAGCCCCATGTTGCAGTCCCATCGTCCCTGCATCCTCAAAAAGTACTGGTCTGGGCCGCCATTTCTTCCAAAGGAATCATTGGCCCATTTTTCTAATCCGAAACGATTACTGCATCACGCTATCTGGACATTCTTCGTGAATTTGTGGCGGTACAAACTGCCTTAGACGACACTGCGAACACCTCGTGGTTTATGCAAGATGGTGCCCGGCCACATCGCACGGCCGACGTCTTTAATTTCCTGAATGAATATTTCGATGATCGTGTGATTGCTTTGGGCTATCCGAAACATACAGGAGGCGGCGTGGATTGGCCTCCCTATTCGCCAGACATGAACCCCTGTGACTTCTTTCTGTGGGGACACTTGAAAGACCAGGTGTACCGCCAGAATCCAGAAACAATTGAACAGCTGAAGCCGTACATCTCATCTGCATGTGAAGCCATTCCGCCAGACACGTTGTCAAAGGTTTCGGGTAATTTCATTCAGAGACTACGCCATATTATTGCTACGCATGGTGTATATGTGGAAAATATCGTACTATAGAGTTTCCCAGACCGCAGCGCCATCTGTTGTTGAAAATTGTAACTACTGTAATTTCGAAAGTTTGTCTGCCTGAAAATGTACTGTTGTCCCAAGCATATTGCAACAAACGGTGTATTTCTATCGCTGCTCGTTTAGTTTTTATTGCCGCTTCAAATATACCGGTCATTTTTGAAACATCCTGTATGTTGATTTATATGTAGATGTAGAATTTACTTATTCCAATCTTGCGCGGCTGCTACGGTCGCTACGGTCGCAGGTTCGAATCCTGCCTCGGGCATTGATGTGTGTGATGTCCTTAGGTTAGTTAGGTTTAAGTAGTTCTAAGTTCTAGGGGACTCATGACCACAGATGTTAAGTCCCATAGTGCTCAGATCCATTTTATTCCAATCTTCTATTAGTCAAACTCCGTCATCTCTATTTCCATCTCTTCCTTCACCCTCTCTCTGTCCACCTCCTTCACCCTCCACTCTCTGACCGTTCCTCCTGCCCCTCCCTCTGCCCACCTCTCCCTCCGCCTCTCTGTGTTAATCTGTTCCTCCCCCCCTCTGTTCATATGCTCCTTTCCCCTCTCACTCCATCTCCTCCTCCCCCTCTCTCTGTCCATCTCCTCCACCACCCTCTCTATCCCTCTCTTTCTCTATCTATCTCCTGCTCTCCGATCTCTCTGTCAATCTTCTCCACTTCCCTTTTTCTGTCCATTATCTCCTCCCCTCTCTCTAATTGTCTCCTCCTCCCACCCCCACTCTGCTTTCTCTTCCTCCCAATGTTTCTGGTCATTTTTTCCGCTTTACTTTCTCTCTCTCTCTCTCTCTCTCTCTCTCTCTTTCTCTCTCCCCATATACCGCTGCACATCCTGCAGCTCATCTCGTCAGTAGTAGGGTACTGGAATTCCTGGCGCAATTTTGGTATCAAATTGATATGCAAATTAATTAAATTGATCAATTAATTACCGCCACTCCCCACACACCCCCACCCCCAGATGACATCATGTGTTCTCCTTGCCTGGCACATGCATCCTGCCACCCTCCCTCTCCTCACTGCTCTCCTTCCCTACCTACCCTTTTGGTGGGATGTTCTAATTTTTATGGGAATTTCGAATTTTGGTGGGAATTTCTATGCCCTAGGGCTGTGCTGACAACCCACCCCACCTACACCCAGGAATTGGTGGGATATTAAAAATGGCAGTGCCATTTCTGGGACTCGAACCTTGGTCCTTCTGGATGTAGAGCCCAAGTGCATCCACCAACACATGAAAACTGCCCAGGTGCTGGAGAGGGAGGTCAGGTTAGTGTACTTTATTTATTTTCGTTGGGATACTGAAGTAAAGATGGGTCCTAATTGTATAATTAATCACAGAGATCGGTCCTAATTAGACAACTATATGCACAGTGCTATATGCATAGCGCCTAAAATCGCAATACAGCTCAAAAATTGACGATGCCATACAACTCATTTTATTCTGCTGGGAGAGAAACCCACAATACCAGTCGAAACTAGTGGCAGATGTACTCAAACTCGCCCCTTCACCTACAAGCTGATGGGAAAAAGGCTGGAGTGAAAGGTATTAACTTTATTTTCTGGCTAAAATTGTGTTCAACTGACGAGATGCTGGAGTTGGACAGAAGAGTTTAATAAGTTTATTATCTGTAGGCATACAACTGAGGACTTATCTACTGCTGTTTGACATCAGAGTCTGCCACAGACACCTCCCCCGCATTGCTCGACAACAACCCTGCAGCCCAGGTAATCGAAGCCAATACATGCCACCACAACTGATGGAAATGCTTCACTGTTCTAATTACACATCGAATTTGTCATGAAAAAAACAGCACTCTTAATCAATGGGGTCATATGCAACACATACCGAAGCACTCCGTCTTCAGGCTACAAGTGGCCCATCGGGACCATCCTACCACCGTGTCATCCTCAGATGAGGATGTGGACAGAAGGGGCGTGTGGTCAGCACACCGCTCTCCCGATCGTTATCATCGTTTCCTGAGACCGGAGCCCACACTAGTCATTCGAGTAGCTCCTCAACTGGCACCACGAGGCTGAGTGCACCCCGAAAAATGGCAACAGCGCATGGTGGACCGGATGGTCACCCATCAAAGTGCCGGCCATGTCCGACAGCGCTTAACTTCGGAGATCTGACGGGAACCGGTGTATCCACTGCGGCAAGGCCGTTGCCCAACACATACTGAGGACAAGGGAAAATAGTTGTCCCAAAAGACTAACACAGAGAGAGAGAGAGGGTCTGTAGCTCGTGGTCGTGCGGTAGCGTTCTCGCTTCCCACGCCCGGGTTCCCGGGTTCGATTCCCGGCGGGGTCAGGGATTTTCTCTGCCTCGTGATGACTGGGTGTTGTGTGCTGTCCTTAGGTTAGTTAGGTTTAAGTAGTTCTAAGTTCTAGGGGACTGATGACCATAGATGTTAAGTCCCATAGTGCTCAGAGCCATTTTTGAACAGAGAGAGAGGGACAGCTGTTGAACATGCTTTCTCCTCAATGTGTGGACAGGAACAAACAAAATTAGAGGCGCTCTTAGCGCCCCTTATCCATCCCTCCCTCCCTCCACCTACGGTGGCAATATAGGCTTTTTCAAATAGCAGACAGCTACCACATGCTGTGCTCTTCTTTGCGGCATATCGGCCTCCCAACGGCGGATAAGCGGGTGCTCTCCATCTGCACCTGGCCCACATTGAGGTGATGGCATTTGCACGGTTCAGGCTGTGTCTCTTTGCCAATACAAAAGGTCGCAACACCCACTAAACAGTGTGAGACAAATGATACTAAAATGCAGCTGCACTCTAGTTGCACCACAGCTGCCAAGTGTGACCAAATGCACACAGTGCCGCCCCCCCCCCCCCCCCGAAAGTGGCCACGTTTTGACTGAGAAAACACTTAACTGAAACAATTGTATTTAACATCAACCCACCTCCTATAAGAGAGCATCTCTTAAAAAAAGAAAACACAATCACGACGATAATAAATGTTGTCTTTCCACGAAAACAGGTACAGTCCCTTTTCTTTTAGTTTTATGGGCAAAATCGATATTATTTTTACATTCAACTGCAGGATGCAATTCGCATCTCTCTCTGCACCCACCTCCCATTATTTGTAACAAATGGCTCTGAGCACTATGGGACTTAACTTATTTGTAACATCTGACTTTCTTTTTGCAACTGGTTCAAATGGCTCTGAGCACTATGGGACTTAACAGCTGTGGTCATCAGTCCCCTAGAACTTAGAACGACTTAAACCTAACTAACCTAAGGACATCACACACATCCATGCCCGAGGCAGGATTCGAACCTGTGACCGTAGCAGTCGCGCGGTTCCGGACTGCGCGCCGAGAACCGCGAGACCACCGCGGCCGGCTGACTTTCTTTTTTCTCCATGGCTCGCTTCTAGCGACCTCTACGTAAAGTTTCTGACATCCTGTAGACAGTCATTCGCAATAACAGCAGATTATTGCATTCTAGCTTCATAAGCAATTTGATCATCACAGAACAGCGGTTTCACACAATCTACTCACACATCGGGAAAAAACTATCATTTCTAGGTTGCATAATGAGCTATAATTCCAAGTGCTATCTAGTTTATAATTAGAGGTTATGAAGTATGAAACAACACAGGACTTGCAATAACACTTATTTTTAAACACGTAGTTGTGAAGGTAATAATAAAAACAATCATGATTCCATGAGAATAAATACAGTCGATTTCTACGAGCAAAACCGGTGTAATTTGAGAGCATTCACATTCGAGGGCACTCCTCGTCGTTATTTTGTAGCCGCGCGGGATTGGCCGAGCGGTCTAGGGCGCTACAGTCATGGACTGTGCGGCTGATCCAGGTGGAGGTTCGAGTCCTCCCTCGGGCATGGGTGTGTGTGTTTGTCCTTAGGATAGTTTAGGTTAAGTAGTGTGTAAGCTTCGGGACTGATGACCTTAGCAGTTAAGTCCCTTAAGATTTCACACACACACACATTTGTTATTTTGTAACTTTCAGAGTTGGCAAAAAAAAAAAAAAAAAAAAACTACAAACTATACTTTCATCAGTCATACCACTCCTTGTAATAGAACCTCCTATAAGATTTTATTGCATCTCTCTCTTTCAATAGCCGGCCGAAGTGGCCACCCGGTTCTGGCGCTGCAGTCTGGAACCGCGAGACCGCTACGGTCGCAGGTTCGAATCCTGCCTCGGGCATGGATGTGTGTGATGTCCTTAGGTTAGATAGGTTTAACTAGTTCTAAGTTCTAGGGGACTAATGACCTCAGCAGTTGAGTCCCATAGTGCTCAGAGCCATTCTCTCTTTCAATACTTCGAAAAATAAATAGCATACGCATGTTGACATCGAGGATGTTACATGTGTACTTATTGTTACAATGGAGCAGGTTGCCAGTAGTCAAAGTCGCTCGCACAGACCCGTTTAGTTTTCTCACCTGCACTGGAGGAAGACCATATCTAATGGACAATCAATCACAAGAGAGGAGTCCTGTGTTGTTCATTCATAGGAAGTTTAGTACATTGTTTTTCAGCTATAGAACATCCAAGCAGTGTATGATTACAGCTTTGTGAAACGCCATACACTTTGTTTTTCTACCATGATCCCCAGTGTATGAAAATGGCTCTGAGCACTATGGGACTTAACATCTGTGGTCATCAGTCCCCTAGAACTTAGACCTACTTGAACATAACTACCCTAAGGACATCACACACATCCATGCCCGAGGCAGGATTCGAACCTGCGACCGTAGCAGTCGCGCGGTTCCGGACTGAGCGCCTAGAACCGCTATACCACCGCGGCCGGCCCAGTGTATGATTACAGGTTTGTAAAACGCCATACACCTTGTTTTTCTACCATACTTCAATGTCTGTGTCGCATGCCAAACTGACATTCACATGTTTCAATCCATTTGCAGACTGCCAAATAACATTGTAAATTTAATAAAAGTTCATCCGACCACACGTATTTTTCCAATTACATCAACTGTAATATAAATAGCAAAGAAAATGACTGTGTTAGAAATAATAAAAAAACCGACGATCGGAACTCGAACCAGCAACCCAGCGATTACGGGGCTTGAACGCTAACCACCTCTTTTTAAATCTCATTTTATTCGTTTTAGTTCTTATCATATGCTCGGGGGCGGACGTCGCAAGACACCCGTTTAAGTTCGTCGTTGATCGATTAACCCAGTTTTATTATAACACAGGACAGCTAACCCTCCGACCGAAACGGATGCCGGCGCTTCGTGATAAAAATGGCCACGCACATGTATATATCTGATGACCGAAATTATGTTGAGGTTTTCTCAGTAACGCGTGAGAAGTACGCGCTACATTTTGTTGTCCTCCTGGAGTACTACGAGTGTACGAAGTTTGCAGTAAATCCGCCTTCCAAACGTCGTGGCCTCCACTTGTCAGTACTACGCAGTTCAGAGCCGTCCGTCTTCCGCGTGTCACCAACACCGACTCAAAGGAAGGCCTCGGCGCTTGTTGGTGACGTCACGTCAGCTAGGCACGGCCAACGCCAGGTCTGCTGGAGGCATACTCATAATGGCGGTGTCTCCCTCTCTGACGCAGGAAAATGTGAAACTATTGGCGGTAGTTGACCAACACTCATTGTTCTGAGAGATTTCTGCAATGAGTTAATTGTGCAATTCATTACACTTCTTAACAAATAGTGTACTCCTGAACTTAAATTTCCACCTGTTTTAAGGATTGACATGCAAAAACAACTTCATGATCCAGCAGAAACAGTATTCGTGCTTCTTTACCTTATTTGTAAATCTGAGGAAGTTACGTTTGTACTGGGTTGCTTTTACAAGAAACTGTGAACATATTGGTGCTCTTCTTTAGATATCTTGGTTGACTATGGGGTGAGGAGCACTGAATGTTAATGAAATATCTTGTACATCTTGGGAGAGGGGGTGGGGGACAGAAGAAGAGGCAAAAAAGAGATACTTGTTTTATCAAATAATTTTTTTTTTTTTTATAAAGTTTCTCCTTTCAGTTGCAAGAGGAGAATATTTATCTTCTCTAATGTACATGTTTAAAAAAGTTTAAGCTCAGCAGTATTTTCGATGTATGGAGCTATTTTGTTTCCTGTTTAGAATTCCTTTCGTTGAAAACGACTGTAATCTAATGACTGGCAACAGTTGGACGTTTACACATGTACATTAGTTCACATTTCCAGTGACGATGTCAAACGAAAATAAATCAATAAATAAAGGAAACGAGTTAATTGTAAGGGGGTTGGGGTAAGTTTCTATAACAAATGGTTCAAATGGCTCTGAGCACTATGGGACTTAACATCTATGGTCATCAGTCCCCTAGAACTTAGAACTACTTAAACCTAACTAACCTAAGGACAGCACACAACACCCAGCCATCACGAGGCAGAGAAAATCACTTACCCCGCCGGGAATCGAACCCGGGAACCTGGGCGTGGGAAGCGAGAACGCTACCGCACGACCACGAGATGCGGGCTCTATAACAAAATGGATCAAGTAAATATAGTTACTTGAAGTTTGCAATGGGGCAAAGCATCTTCTCATATTGATCCACGTTTGTTTCGACAGTATTCAGTAATACAGAACTATGATTTTCATTTGTAGCTTTACGATAGTAAGAAAATCTTTCATCTAAATAAAACTGCAGAATCCAAAACAATACCAAACATTTTGTCCAAAAATAAGAGATTTACAGTGATAAGCACGCCGAGGCGTTTCTGCCTGCAACAGCCCTGGCGTTCGCCGTGCCTAGCTGACGTGACGTCACCAACAAGCGCCGAGGCCTTCCTTCGAGTCGGTGTTGGTGTCACCCTGTAGATACACGTCGCTGATAGGCTGTACCTGGTGGCGGCGTTCTACCGAAACCCGTCGTGTTGCAGTAAACATTGCTATCAAACGTGAATGACGCAACAAACTGTATAAGTTGTGCACAAAACTTTTTTTTTTTTTTTTTTTTTTTTTTTAAGTGTAGGACGCTGTTTACATACAAGTGATCGGCCGATCGAGTGAGAGCTTCGGAGCACCACCGGCGGATAGAGACGCAGACGCAGAGCGTGTGCGAGGAGTGTGTGTGGGGGTGGGTGCGGTGGGCAGTGGCTGCGCGAGCGTGCGGCCTTGACCGCTCAGCGCCGCGTGGCGGGTGGTCGCCGCAAGGCAGGCCGGTGTGCGGACCTAGTGCTGCAGAGAGCCGGCCAGCTCGGCAGGTGCTCCTGCCAGCCAGGCGGCGGCGTCGTCCAGCTGCGTCACGGCGGGCCGGGCGCACCCGCTGCAGCCACGAGGCGGTGCCACCTTCTGCGGGAGCCGATAGCGCGCGGGGTTCCGGCGTGCGGCCACTCCGCTTAACGGAAACACACTGGCCCTGGCGTCCAGGGGGAAAGACGAGGGGGTCAGTGGCTGCCTATTCTGTATCTTTCCGCCATTGTGCCTATCGTTACAGTACTCAAGAGCACCGAACGGTCTAGTACTCGAATTAGAGCCCCTGCGTTATTCAGTATGCATTTCGGTAGCGATACCGTTCGGGTCTAGAGAACCGAAGCGCTGTTGTCGGTTCGTGTCGCGAAAGCCAATCAAAAGCAAGCGGCCGCAGATCCGCGCATGCGCACTGCAGTGCCCACAGCGCCACGAGCACAAAGTGGCTAGCAGACGACACAGGCGCGCTGTTTTTCCAAGTACCGAAAACTGCGTTTCCGTTGCCATAACGCACGACGCCGCATTCCATCGAACTGACGTGCCCGCCTTCATCGCCCTTGCCTCCTCCTTAACTGTATCAGGAGCAGTATATCCATTTCCATGATTCTCAGCTGAAATCCATAATTTTTTTTTTTTTTTTACAATTTCTCTGACCACATGTTATAATAACGATAGCGTATTTGGCTGTATTCTGCAGATTGTCGTAAATGCCGCATTATGTCTTCTTATTCTCATTCACACTGACATCGTGTATTGGGTTTTAGGTTTCGGAAAATGAGCTACGAAAATTGTGTAGTACCACATTGTACTAATACATCTACAAAAACACGCGAAAAATTGATTCTGAGACTTTCAAAGAATAAGAAGATAAACAGAATGTGGTTATAACACGCTCCTAGAGATCCAAATTATTAAGTAGCCCACTTCCCTATATGATGCGTCAACGATTTGGGTCGTAAAAACAAAACTGAAAAAGAAACGCATTTACAAAAGGTCCTGCAGTTCGTCGAAGTTTATAACATGCATCTCATGAATGAAAATGTTTCGTATATGGTGCTTTCTTTTTTTTGGTCATCAGTCCACTGACTGGTTTGATGCGGCCCGCCACGAATTCATCCCCTCATGTCTTAGCAGATGTCCTATCATCCTGTCCCTTCTCCTTATCAGTCCTTTTCAACATATTCCTTTCCTCTCCGATTCTGCGTAGAACCTCCTCATTCCTTACCCTATCAGTCCACCTAATTTTCAACATTCGTCTATAGCACCACATCTCAAATGCTTTCCCACAGTCCATGCTTCACTACCATACAATGCTGTACTCCAGACGTACATCCTCAGAAATTTCTTCCTCAAATTAAGACCGGTATTTGATATTAGTAGACTTCTCTTGGCCAGAAATGCCTTTTTTGCCATAGTGAGTCTGCTTTTGATGTCCTCCTTGCTCCGTCCGTCATTGGTTATTTTACTGCCTAGGCAGCAGAATTCCTTAACTTCATTGACTTCGTGACCATCAATCCTGATGTTAAGTTTCTCGCTGTTCTCATTTCTACTACTTCTCATTACCTTCGTCTTTCTCCGATTTACTCTCAAACCATACTGTGTACTCATTAGACTGTTCATTCCGTTCAGCAGATCATTTAATTCTTCTTCACTTTCACTCAGGATAGCAATGTCATCAGCGAATCGTATCATTGATATCCTTTCACATTGTATTTTAATTCCACTCCTGAACCTTTCTTTTATTTCCATCATTGCTTTCTCGATGTACAGATTGAAGAGTAGGGGCGAAAGGCTACAGCCTTGTCTTACACCCTTCTTAATACGAACACTTCGTTCTTGATCGTCCACTCTTATTATTCCCTCTTGGTTGCTGTACATATTGTATATGACCCGTCTCTCCCTATAGCTTACCCCTACTTTTTTCAGAATCTCGAACAGCTTGCACCATTTTATATTGTCGATCGCTTTTTCCAGGTCGACAAATCCTATGAAAGTGTCTTGATTTTTCTTTAGCCTTACTTTCATTATTAGCCGTAACGTCAGAATTGCCTCTCTCGTCCCTTTACTTTTCCTAAAGCCAAACTGATCGTCACCTAGCGCATTCTCAATTTTCTTTTCCATTCTTCTGTATATTATTCTTGTAAGCAGCTTCGATGCATGAGCTGTTAAGTTGATTGTGCGATAATTCTCACACTTGTCAGCTCTTGCCGTATTCGGAATTGTGTGGATGATGCTTTTCCGAAAGTCAGATGGTATATCGCCAGACTCATATATTCTACACACCAACGTGAATAGTCGTTTTGTTGCCACTTCCCCCAATGATTTTAGAAATTCTGATGGAATGTTATCTATCCCTTCTGCCTTATTTGACCGTAAGTCCTCCAAAGCTCTTTTAAATTCCGTTTCTAATACTGGATCCTCTATCTCTTCTAAATCGACTCCTGTTTCTTCTTCTATCACATCAGACAAATCTTCACCCTCATAGAGGCTTTCAGTGTATTCTTTCCACCTATCTGCTCTCTCCTCTGCATTTAACAGTGGAATTCCCGTTGCACTCTTAATGTTACCACCGTTGCTTTTAATGTCAGAAAAGGTTGTTTTGACTTTTCTATATGCTGAGTCTGTCCTTCCGACAATCATATCTTTTTCGATGTCTTCACATTTTTCCTGTAGCCATTTCGTCTTAGCTTCCCTGCACTTCCTATTTATTTCATTCCTCAGCGACTTGTATTTCTGTATTGCTGATTTTCCCGGAACATGTTTGTACTTCCTCCTTTCATCAATCATCTGAATTATTTCTTCTGTTACCCATGATTTCTTCGCAGCTACCATCTTTGTACTTATTTTTTGTTTCCCAACTTTTGTGATGGCTCTTTTTAGAGATGTCCATTCCTCTTCAACTGTACTGCCTACTGCGCTATTCCTTATTGCTGTATCTATAGCTTTAGAGAACTTCAAACGTATCTCGTCATTCCTTAGTACTTCAGTATCCCACTTCTTTGCGTATTGATTCTTCCTGACTAATGTCTTGAACTTCAGCCTACTCTTCATCACTACTATATTGTGGTCTGAGTCTATATCTGCTCCTGGGTGCGCCTTACAATCCAGTATCTGATTTCGGAATCTCTGTCTGACCATGATGTAATCTAATTGAAATCTTCCCGTATCTCCCGGCCTTTTCCAAGTTTACCTCCTCCTCTTGTGATTCTTGAACAAGGTATTCGCTATTACTAGCTGAAACTTGTTACAGAACTCAATTAGTCTTTCTCCTCTTTCATTCCTTGTCCCAAGCCCATATTCTCCTGTAACCTTTTCTTCTACTCCTTCCCCTACAACTGCCTTCCAGTCGCCCATGACTATTAGATTTTCGTCCCCCTTTACATACTGCATTACCCTTTGAATATCCTCATACACTTTCTCTATCTGTTCATCTTCAGCTTGCGACGTCGGCATGTATACCTGAACTATCGTTGTCGGTGTTGGTCTGCTGTCGATTCTGATTAGAACAACCCGGTCACTGAACTGTTCACAGTAACACACCCTCTGCCCTACCTTCCTATTCATGACGAATCCTACACCTGTTATACCATTTTCTGCTGCTGTTGATATTACCCGATACTCATCTGACCAGAAATCCTTGTCTTCCTTCCACTTCACTTCACTGGCCCCTACTATATCTAGATTGAGCCTTTGCATTTCCCTTTTCAGATTTTCTAGTTTCCCTACTACGTTCAAGCTTCTGACATTCCACGCCCCGACTCGTAGAACGTTATCCGTTCGTAGATTATTCAATCTTTTTCTCGTGGTAACCTCCCCCTTGGCAGTCCCCTCCCAGAGATCCGAATGGGGGACTATTCCGGAATCTTTTGCCAATGAAGTGATCATCATGACACCTCTTCAATTACAGGCAACATGTCCTGTGGATACACGATACGTGCTACAGTCTAAAAATATTACGGCAGACATCTTTCATCTGTATCTACTGCGGCTGAGCATTCGATCGCAGATAAATATTTTTCACAAGCAAGATTATGAAAATGACTGCTGCTAGTTACATTCCCAGTAATTCAAGCTGTGCTCTTAGATTCCTGTCTAACAGCATATTCGGAAAAAATGGTGAATTATTTGTGACAAAAAATATAAAGCTCACTGTCGGTTGTTTCACTCACAGCAATTTCATCTCCAGCAATTCCATATTTCGTGTTTTAAACACACAGACATCACGAAATCATTACTCAGGAAGTGCGCCCTTTCATGTAAGTAATACCAAATATTGCAGAAAAATTTTAACTTACACGAATAACAATGTCTCAGAACGTGTTGCATATATGAAGAGGAAAAAGAATTTTTGCGTCCACCCATGCGCAGACCTGTCACCTTTGGAATCGCGTACCCGCGCGCTAACCACTTGGCCACGCCAAACAACAGACATGTAGAGCTCATTTGTTGTAGTATTGTGTAGAGGAGCGTAGGCTGACTTCGTTGCCAAACGGTGCTCTGTAAGTCATAAATGCGTGATAGTTTGGAAGGTTTCCAATATCAGGCTTCACGTAATTGCTTTCCATTGTTACTTGAAAGTTGTAAACACGTTTCGATAGTTACTAACTAACCTATTTGTGGGGAAAAGTACACGAAGGCACTAGTAAAGTCAGTTCACACTCATGTAATATATGTAAGCAGAGCCGATGTCTTGATATTTAATGATCTTTCAACTCATATTTGCATAAAAATAACACATATTTTGAGAGAATATTGCCCGAAAACGTTTTTTTTTATTTAATCATTCACAGTAACAACCTAACCTAACCGTATTTCTAACAAAGGAAAATAATCCATTATGAACTCACTTTCCAACTGGATGCGTCCTCTGGTGATTCCTTAGTTACACAATCACTAAATCCAAAGCTAAAACCGCTAAATATGTTTAAAATAACAAATTATAGGTTTACATAAACCACAGCTCACCGATCGACACGGCCAGACCGAAATCCAAAACCTCTCTCGGTACAATTGTCGTAAAATCGGTGGGAGGACCGTCGGTAACAAGTCTCAGAAGCTTACTGAATAGGATGTTTCGATAAAGAACCGAAAATGACGTCACTACCGAGAATAACCTACTACACCGATCGGTATGAACGATACAGAATAGGGCCCCCACGTCGAGAGGGGAGCCATTCATACCGCTCATGGAGTCTGGCTTGCAGATTTTTTTCAAATACGTTTAATACGGGCTCCCCACATTGCAACACTCCCTGCCCCACCAACTGCAGACACACATTTTCTGCAACACTGATGGCCGCTGTCGTCCGTCGTTGTCTGCGGCAGTACACTCCCGGGCAAGAAGGGCCGCAAAATGGACGAAAATGGCCTACGATTGTGGGAGTGAGCAGTTTTCATGTTACTCGAAGAGAAAAGTGAACAAGGAAGCGAGAAATCGTGCCTCTGTGGACGCATTCTTATCCGAGTAACTGAACTGCATCGCAATCTCGTGAACTGATAATGGATACACGTCTTAACTGCAATAATCACCTCAATGCAGAACAACATCTTAGGCTGCAGTGTGATGTGTACACGTCCCTCCCTCTCCCTTAAATCTCTGTTGTGGTGACAGATTCATCAGTACATTAGCCCGACGACTAAGCTAGGTCGAAGATCATAATTTGGTGGAGAGTTGGCGAAGCCAACGAACGTCAAGGCCAAATGAATGTGGTAATAAACTGACGTGTACCGTAGCCTAATGTTTACGCTATATTTAAAAACACATTGCCATATTTAAAGCACTTTTCATCATAAAAACTAACACTGCAAGTTAAACTCAGGAAATTTATGTGAGCCGGTGGGTTTCTGGCGCTAGGCCATATCGATTCTTACTTCCGTCTTTAATCGTTGTCCCAGTGTCTTGTTCTCTTTGCGTCTTTGAGGCAGGCTATTTATGTTGGTGCGCGTGCGCAAGTCGAGGAGGGTGGGTCCGCGCATGAGCCGAGTGAGTCTGACGTGACGTGCTTCCGATGTTGTCGTTGTGAGGAGTTGGCGACACCGTGTCACGTGGCACGGTCGTATGCCGTGAGGACCAGTTGAGTTGGAGCAACGAAGAAGCATGGGCCGCTGCCGGAAGGCATTAAAGTTGTATTGACACGGCTGGCCAGTAGCGACCAGGATTTGCTAATACCTCGAGAGCTATGTGGATGGATGACGTGTGAATTTCACATGAAGAAGAAAAAATTAATCGCCAGGCTTTCCTGGTGGGTTCCTCCTTCTATATACAGGGTGTTACAAAAAGGTACTACCAAACTTTCAGGAAACATTCCTCACACACAAAGAAAGAAAATATGTTATGTGGACATGTGTCCGGAAACGCTTACTTTCCATGTTAGAGCTCATTTTATTACTTCTCTTCAAATGACATTAATCATGGAATGGAAACACACAGCAACAGAACGTACCAGCGTGACTTCAAACACTTTGTTACAGGAAATGTTCAAAATGTCTTCCGTTAGCAAGGATACATGCATCCACCCTCCGTCGCATGGAATCCCTGATCCGCTGATCCAGCCCTGGAGAATGGCGTATTGTATCACAGCCGTCCACAATACGACCACGAAGAGACTATACATTTGGTACCGGGGTTGCGTAGACAAGAGCTTTAAAATGCCCCCATAAATGAAAGTCAAGAGGGTTGAGGTCAGGAGAGCGTGGAGGCCATGGAATTGGTCCGCCTCTACCAATCCATCGGTCACCGAATCTGTTGTTGAGAAGCGTACAAACACTTCGACTGAAATGTGCAGGAGCTCCATCGTGCATTAACCACATGTTGTGTCGTACTTGTAAAGGCACATGTTCCAGCAGCACATGTAGAGTATCCCGTATGAAATCATGACAACGTGCTCCATTGACCGTAGGTGGAAGAACATACTGACGAAACTTAAATGAGCTCTAACATGGAAATTAAGCGTTTCCGGACACATGTCCACATAACATCTTTTCTTTATTTGTGTGTGAGGAATGTTTCCTGAAAGTTTGGCCGTACCTTTTTGTAACACCCTGTATAGTGAATATTAGTGTGTATTTAAGGACTGTTGACTGTTGCAGTTGCTCTTACTGGTGGCCAGCAAAACATTCACTGCAGTGGTGGCGAGGCGAGTTATGTTCTGGAACGGCCATGAAATTATGTTACTAAAGTGGCTAGAAATAGCGCCTCGCATTTGTAAGTTTGGATTTGATGCTTAGTGGAACGCTGAAGGTAGCTGGCTCACTTGAACGTCATTTCTCAATTTAGTTATAGATTTAGAATTTTCTGGTTTTACGAATTAGTGGTAGTTGTTGTTTCTTAATAATTTCTTGTGTGTATGAAGGGCAAGTGGCCATGATTGTTTTATGGTTGGATAGAGGCCGTATGTATTTTGGTCGTGCCCATAGGGGCCGTGCTTATTGCATTAGCGACCTATTGAAGTGACATATCCAATTTCAAATACCTATCTGAAGGTTTATTGTCACGTTAGGTACTGCACGTTTGATTTATGTGGTGTCAGCCATTCAACAAAGACACATTATCTTGTAAGGTGGACCTTAATTCATTGGATGTGGACTGACACATCTTTTCACGTAGTATCTAAATTTTCTTTTCATCAAAGGAAACTAGCCCCCTTAATTGTGTTCATTGGTTAACTTGTAATATGTTTATATTATGGTATTACTTACACACACACACACACACACACACATATATATATATATATATATATATATATATATATATATATATATGTGTGTGTGTGTGTGTGTGTGTGTGTGTGTGTGTATGTAACTTGTATATACTACAGTGTGTCTGCCGCTCGTGTTTTCCCGTTTTCAGAAACGTGTGTAGTGGTCGATGCGAGCAAACCTCGCCCCGCGAGCTTGCAGTGTGACGGAAATCTCAGGATTTGAACTCTGGGCCGTCCGCACCCCGTTAACGCGCGATTTCTCTATTCCATTCAACGAGAGGCTTGTTTTGGCAGAACATTTCATACTTCCCAAAGTTGAGTATAAGTTCACCCTTTGGATCGTGTGTTTGTGAAACCGTAATAGTTTAACGTTTGCTCGCGTCCATCACATGTTCATCAAATTGACGTTTTGCCTTAAGCTTGCATAAAGTCTAGAATCTTCCGGACGTTGAGTGTAGTAGAATGCTAAGTGTAAACAGAACAATTAATAGTACCCTTCAGGTCAGATAGCATCAAATTAATTTTACCTTTTCAGTAAGTGTAAAACTGAGTGAGAAAGGCGATAGCCGACATCGTAAACATTTGGTTATCTATTTCACATATTATTTTGGTTGTTGTTACCGGCACGTAAAGGGGCCGCTGTCGCAACTGTGACGGTTAATATTGTAAATACTAATTGTGGATAGGGCCTTGCTATGCAAATGTTGTCAATTGATTATTACTGCTGATGAATTCATGTGTATGTGTAATCAATAAAGAAGTGTTGCAACTACAAACTGGTTGCGTTACTGGTATACAAGGTTAGAAAATGCAATCGCCACACCATTATGTTAGACAAGGGACATGACTCCAACCAGTATTTTGATCAATATTGGGTATACATATCGTTCATAAACTACGAAAAATGCAAGGAGGGTCCACTACGTAACTTGTAACCCAATTATGAATATTTCATAACTGCAAATCCTCCGACAGTTTGGTAAGGTCAGTCTTCTTCTTCCTTTTCTTGTGCCTTTTGCCCAACATTTTCGCAGGATCGGCAATGGTCGGATTTTTGGCATGCTTAATTGAAGGGTTCGCCGGATGCCCTCCTGTCGGCACCCCGTTACGCGAATGATGATGAGGATGATGAAACGATGAGGACAATACAAACACCCAGTCCCCAGGCAGAGAAAATCCCCACCACGGCGGGAATAGAACCCGGGACCCCGTGATCCAGAGGCGGCAACGCCAGCCGCTAGACCACCAGCTGTGCGCAATTTGGTAAGGTCAATATTAGTATATATCTTACTAATATGAAACACTCTTCATCGTTTACAACAAGACTGGTAATCACTAATCACACGTGATGGAGCCTACAAAACGCTTATAAGTATTAGAAGCTGTGTACTATATAATTATCGCTCACTGCTGAAGATCTTCTAATAAGTTGGTACCAGCAAGGATGTCCTTTTTCAGCCTGCGATCTTTTGTGCATATCCCGGGTGAGTCACTAACTATTGCCACCAAGAGTAACTCTGAAAGTATGACAGGAGCTGAAAAGTTGTGGGACAAAAGTTGCACGGGATAACGGGGGCCATAATATGACGTTGGTTTTTTGTTGCTAGGTGGGGTCACTTCAGAGATATGAAGGTCAACTTTGTTTTTTTAGAGGGTTCAAACGGCTCTGAGCCCTATGGGACTTAACTGCTGATGTCATCAGTCCCCTAGAACTTAGAACTACTTAAACCTAACTAACCTAAGGACATCACGCACATCCATGCCCGTGGCAGGATTCGAACCTGCAACCGCAGCGGTCGCGCGGTTCCAGACTGTAGCGCATAGAACCGCTCGGCCTTTTTTAGAGGGGATGCTGTAGTTTGGTACTTTTTTTCTGATCGCGGCTATCCAGACAAATCCAATGATGCGTAACAGTAAGGTCTTTGAAGGTCAACGAAGGTCACAAAGCTGGCATGAATGTCCATTTACAGAAGGTGTTCGAACTCAGGACCATTGGTATCAATTTAATTTAATCCATATTTCGCAACTTCAAACGTGACTGTATTCAATACACTTGAGCCATGAATTAAAAAAACGCCTTCAGTCACAACTTTTCGTGTTTTATTCAGAACACGACGCATTTCGGACCCTGTGGGTCCATCATCAGGTGTAATTCGTCTTAATACATGCTTTATTTTTTTCTCTTGAATGAGATGAAATGCATTTTCCTGTCACGAAAAGGTTTGATGTTAGGTTACGAATTTCATAAGTCAAACGAGGAAAATATGTGTGAAATAGTGGAAAAGATGAACTGTTCTGTGCTGCAATCTTCTTATCATGGATTGAGTGGTATGCGTTATCACATCGGCACTTATCATAGAGCATGCTCTGACAATCCTCTCTCGCATATCTTCAGGTGTACTTGTAACGTCTTTATAAACAATGTCTTTTACGAATCCCCGCAAGAAAAAATCCAGAGGCGTCAAGTCTGGCGAACGAGCCGGCCTCGACACTTATCCTCCGCGTCCAATGCAACGACTAGGGAATTGTCTCGGCAACTTATTTCTAGCTATCAGCGAAAAATGTGCCGGACACCCATCGTGTTGATACAACATTCTGTTCCTTGTTCCTAAAGGTATTTCTTCCAATAACAGACCTAATGTTTCTTGCAGGAATGTGGTGTACTTCCATTAAGATTTCCTCCGATGAAATATGGGCCTGTAATTCAGTTCTCCAGAATCCCGTACCACACATCCACCGACAACAGTTTTTGGTGTGCAACTTGCCGCAGCCAACATGGATTTTCGGTTGCCCAATAATTCATGTTATGCAAATTAACATTTCCATGGTTCGTGAATGTATCCTCATCAGTAAATAAAATCAAATTAATAAATGCGTCATCACTCTGAATCTGATGTTGAGCCCATTGGCAGAATTCAATTGACGCATACAATCCGTATCAGTTGATTCTTGTTGGAGACTGATATGGTAGGGATTACATTTGACGCGAACTAACATAATGATCTCGAACGACAGTGGCAAGAGTATCAATTTCCGTTTCCTCATTAGTAACTTTCCTTTGCTGGATAAGTTTCCTACGCGTTAAAGATCCAGGTGCCCTCAATTTATCACACACACACACACACACACACACACACACTCTCTCTCTCTCTCTCTCTCTCTCAATGTGATCAAAAGTATCCGGACACCCCAAAAAACATATCTTTTTCATATAAGGTGCTTTGTGCTGCCACCTACAGCCAGGTCTTACATGTCAGCGACCTCAGTAGTCATTAGACATCCTGAGGCAGCAGAATGGGGCGCTCCGCGGAACTCATGGACTTCATGTCATCAGGTGATTGGGTATCACTGTTTGTCGTACGTCTCTACACGAAATTTCAACATTCCTAAACATCCCTAGGTCCACCGTTTCCGATGTGATAGTGAAGTGGAAACGTGAAGGGACACGTACAGCACAAAAGCGTACATGCCGACCGCAGTAGTAGGGCAAGCTTCGTGACAGCGCACTCTGCATTGTTTCCAAATTTATTCAAGATGGCGGCGATGACGTCATCCAAGATGGCGGCATGTAGACTCGGCAAAAGCGCATGACATCATCCAAGACGGCGGAATTTGGCGGGAAAATAGGCCAATTGAGCTACCTCCAGTAACCTAACCCCCAGAAAAAATGGCGGCAAATTTGATTTTTGGCGGGAAAATAAGTCAATTGGGCTACGTTCGCTAACCTAACCCTCCAGCAGAAATTGGCGCCAAATTCAAATTCCAACACCATAATGCCTGCAAAACCTTACTTTTCTTTATTAATATTCATTATTCTTCATTATCATTTATTATTATTATTCATTACCATTCATTATCATTTATTATCTTTTATTATTATTATTTATTATTGTTGGCCTACCCCCACTAGAAATTTCGCATCAAATTAAAATTAAGCACGATAATGGCTGCAAAACCGTACTTCTCTTTATTATAATTGATTATTATTCATTATCATTCATCATTTATTATTATTATTGGTCTACCTCCACTAGAAAATTGCCTCAAATTCAAATTCCAACACGATAATGTCTCGAAAAATGTACTTCTATTTCTTATTATTTATTATTATTATTTATTCAAGATGTCCAATTTTCGCGGTGAGAAAAAGCACGTGCTTGGGTAGCTCAGTTGGTAGAGCACTCGCCCGCGAAAAGCAAAGGTCCCGAGTTCGAGTCTCAGTCCGGCACAGTTTTAATCCGATCAGCGCACACTCCGCTGCAGAGTGAAAATCTCCTTCTGGTCAGAGAAACATGTTTGTTTTTGTTAATTACCGAAATACCGCGCTCAGCAACAGAACTTCCCAAAGTTGCATATCGTACTGCATTTGCTATGCACAGGGTGGTTATAATTTAAGTGCAATTACTCACGGAGGTCGAGTGCGGACTGTAATAATCGCATGGTAACAAAACTTAGTAGATATACTACATCACATGGATTCAGATCACGTCACTTACCCTCTAGAGATAACACGTTCGTGAAAGGTTGCATTACGCAGAGCTCTCACTGGCGAGCGACATGAGACGTTGCCGCATCTTGCATGAAAACAATGATTTACACAGTGTTGTGTTATTCCAAAGGAGGTTCAAATGGTTCAAATGGCTCTCAGCACTATGGGACTTAACATCTATGGTCATCAGTCCCCTAGAACTTAGAACTACTTAAACCCAACTAACCTAAGGACAGCACACAACACCCAGCCATCACGAGGCAGAGAAAATCCCTGACCCCGCCGGGAATCGATCCCGGGAACCCGGGTCCAAAGGAGGAACGATACGCTGTACAAAGAAATGTCGATAACGTGCAGACGTCGCGGTGCTCCTGACAGACACTCTGTGTGGTATTCTCTTCAATGAACAACGGACCGAGACTGCACGTGCTTGTGAATCCGCACCACAAGGGCACGTACGGCGTGCTCAGCAGGCGGTTTAGAAGTGACCCACATTTGGCATCTCTGTATATTCACCACACCCTGGAGTGTAAAACGTGCCTCGTCACTTCACAGAATACTGCGGGGCCACATTTCACCAACTTCGATCCGTGCCAGAAACCGAAGAGCAAATTCAGAACGTTGGCTGTGATCACGAGCTTTCAGTTGCGTCACCGTCTGAATCTTGTACAGGTACCAGTGTAAAATAAACCGCAAAACGTTACGTGCTGTTGACTATGGGGTGGACAAATCTCGTGAGACTTACGACGGGGCGGTAAATAAATAGGAAGAAGGAGTGCGGTTGCAGCGTTTTCACACGAATGTGTATATACAAATGTTGGTTAAAAAATGTTATTACAACTTTTGGCTCTCACGTAAGTCTCAGGGGATGATTTCCACACTTGGTGGATTAGTTATACTGTTCCACACCCGCGAATTTGTTATAGTACAGACATGAGTACAGTTTATGCTAGGGAACAAAAATTAGACGATTATTATAGCAAAATCAGTTTTTTCACGACACAGTTCAATCACTATTTACTTTTCTTTCACACAATGAAATTAGGTCTGGTGAGACGGTTTACAGTTCTACTTTAATAATAATTTGACTCCGAGCCCCCAATAGCAGTAATGTAGAGTGCTATAGTCTAAAGTAATCGAATCAGTTCGCACAGAACCACAATTCCCACTGTCCTCTTAGTTCTAACAGTTTTGGCGCGCAATCACAGTTCGCCCATGTTCACTTACGACGATGTATACCTCGTAAATCGCACTCGCACAAATAATCGTAGCGCTTCCAGTTCGCCAAATATATGCTTGCACACTTGCACTATTAAACAATATTCTTTGTCGAAATAATTCTCAAACGACCACATGAGCCACCCTCAAGTGGGGCTTGCTCACCACCCACCCTCCAAAACGACTGACCAACGACTGACTTCTGGCCAAGATGGCCGCTCGCTTATATAGACTCGGACATCAACCCCCTCGTTATGCAAGTACCAGTCTCACGACTTAAGGTTACAAATTTTGATACATACATCCCTCGACAGAAATAAGTACACAATCGGAACCACCGTAAATAGTACATCTTATTTACTATATTACATTAATTTCTAGGATTATTCTATCGCCCGTAAATCAAGTTTTAGTTTTTGCAAAATTTAGCCACTTAGCGCGTATTTGTTTGTTGACATCTGTGCTGCAAAGTTTTAACACGGAACTGCATATAGCACTGTTTTTAGACGTAATCTATAGCGATCTACACATTGCGCTGCTCAAAATCTTCATATCTATAATAATTAATTAATTATGGGCGATAAATGTTAATAATAATTTGAAAACAAGGAAAACTACTGCAAGTTAAGTGTGTGGTATAACTTAAGTAGTTTAAAAATACGTGTGATGTCACCCAAAATATTATATAGTGCCGTTCTTTACGTCATGAATTTTCTATTGAATTTTATAAACAGTTTTCCCTCAAACTTTGTTTATTGCTCTTTACGGGCTTAATTATTTATGAATCTTAACGTGTGACTACAGCACTCGATCCGCTATGACGGAACGTTTTTAATGAGTTCCCGCTCATCCCTGTAAGTAGTTATTTACTATTTTTATTGATCTTTCAGTATTCGTGATATTAACCGATTTTGAGGTTACTACAACAACTTTTGCTTCTCGTGACTTAAAATAAAGATCGATCTTTCAGAAGGTGCATATTGCCGAACACAATCCACTGCCGCATCGCTCTGCACCGTAAGTTACACAGTTTTCGTGTAATGCGCGAAAAACCAAACAATGCCGCAAGCTGCGGGCCACGTGGCCGCCCTGCGACGGAGGCAGCCCACCGACCGTTACAAATCTGGCGCGTGCGCGCCACGCGCTTCGGCGAACTGCGCACCATGTCGCGCGCTCGCTCTCCACGAAGGAATCCTTGCGTAATAGAAATATTCATCTAGTAACGGGGGTTTGTACCGTCACACACTGCAAGAGAGCAAACGACACTGGAGCACGTGTTGCACGGTCAGGTGCGACAACAGCAACCTTTTCAATAACTTCCACCGGGACAGGACCCTTCCTCTTCCGGCTGCCACAACTAGCTCACCTGCGTTTCCCAGTTTCCCTTATCATCTTTTGAAACCCATTTAATGACATTGGGCCTCTCCTCAGACGTTTCAGTCGGCGATACTCTCTCAAGGCAGCACTGTAATTGACGCGGCTCACGTAAAACAATTTCACCTACGACGCACGGTTTCTCTTCTCGACAGCCGTACTACTGACTCGCGTTATGGCTTGATAGACGACATCGCGGATGTCACATCGTCATACAAACTGCGTGCAGCGCCGGATTTGCACCTGGTGGCCACAATTGGGATTTATCTGTTTTCCAGTGCGAATCGGTTCGGCATTAACGCATTAGCATTTCTGCCGTCACTAGGTATCCCAGAACACGCTGTGAAAGTTTGTTGGTGGAGTTCTCGTTCACCCCGTATTCATTTCAAATTCTAACAAGAACTCCTTCCTTTTGATAGTGATGCAGGGTGTATACAAGGACAAGGAAAAAAAATTCCCGGATTTTTCCCCGATTTCCCGATTAAAAACACACTCTCTCCCGGGTGAAAATACACTTTTTCCGTGTTAAGTGACAGTATACTATTCCTCAGAGCTGTAAAACTTATCAATCCTTTGAATGCTTATGGTTTTATACACTGGCGTAGAATTTCTCAGCCCTTTTGAAAACGAAACTCAGAAAAAAGATCATTTACGCTGCATATACGCATATTACGAAAGTATAAATTCGAATTCCACCAAACACCACATGTTACTTTCCGAAGTATTGAAATCGAGATTGCGATGCGCTTTTGTAAGCCAGTCGTAGTTCATGTCACGTGATTTCGCCAGCCAATACAGTGGATATTCAGAGCTTAGGACATGTGATGTAGTCAGCCAATAGCATTATCACTGTTAAGTAGCGTGTGCACACAAATAGGAAAAGTTAATGGTTCAAATGGCTCTGAGCACTATGGGAGTTAACTTCTGAGGTCATCAGTCCCCTAGAACTTAGAACTGCTTAAACCTAACTAACCTAAGGACATCACACACATCCATGCCCGAGGCAGGATTCGAACCTGCGACCGTAGCGGTCGCGCGGTTCCAGACTGTGGGGCCTAGAACCGCTTGGCCACTCCAGCCGGCGAAAAGTTAATGGTGTACATTAATATCCATAGTGTTGCTACAAGAAAAGCAGAGCTTTTACATATAATACTGGTCTCTACGATCAATAAGCTGCAAGAGAAGCTAAACTTTCAAGTATAATGTTGATCTTTTTTGCGAGTGTTACACTTTAAGATACATTACACAAAGGTGCCAGTAAAAGTTTTAATTTTTATATATGGTCCCCCTCAAATACTTGATTTTTCAATGAGAGTCAAACGCTCTGATTTAAGAAATTCATCGCACGTTCTCGCACTTTATTCATCTTGCAGAAAAGGAAATTTACTTTGAAAGTAACGCTTTTCAATCAATCATTCGCAATATTTTCCGGGACCTGTTGGAAAAAGGTTCGTTTCAGCAGTTGGCAGAGAGCGCCAGACAACAGGCGTCACCACACTTGCGCAGCTACGATGATGCCAGAAGCCCGTATGTTCGTACGTGTAAAACATTAAAAGATCTTACATTATGTCATAAAAGAAACAAGGCATCAAAGGAATTCCGTAAACCATACTAAAATGCATAATTCAGCTTAAAGTGCACATTCGGATGTCCAGATTCGATTGTAAATTTTCTTGGAGTACCAGTAATGTATTGATCATTTTTTGTTTTTTTATTGTGGCATAATGCCATACGTGCTATATGTTGGAAACATGCTATTTTGAAATACAGCAAACAGTTGAAACTAGCCAATAGTGTGGAATTAAACACTTCGTTTCAAATAAATTGACTGACTCAGCGGAAAAGATTAATAAAGCCATATTTCTTTAGCATACCGACAAAAATAACTTCATTGTTCTGCAAGGCGATTAATGCTTGAACGAAATTGCCGCCCGGGGCAGATACCCCGGTTTACGGCAAGCGGCCCATCGGGACCAACCAACCGCCGTACCATCCTCAGGTGAGAATGCGGATAGGAGGGGCGTGTGGTCAGCACACCGCTCTCCCGGTCGTTATGACGGTTTTCTTTGACCGGAGCCGCTACTATTCGGTCGAGTAGCTCCTCAGTTGGCATCACGAGGCTGAGTGCACCCCGAAAAATGGCAACAGCGCATGGCGGCTGGATGGTCACCCATCCAAGTGCAGGCCACGCCCGACAGCGCTTAACTTCGGTGATCTCACGGGAACCGGTGTATCCACTGCGGCAAGGCCGTTGCCCAGATACCTCGGTTTGCTCCCAGTGAATACGGCAGCTTGCGCGCACCAGTAAAATTTTTCCGGGTAGCATGTTGCTGCTTGCTTATACAGCTAACAGCCACACTTTAGTAGCCAGAAGCGGGAGAAGGTACATGCGCGACTCAACTGCGCATGCGCATGGGTCCGCTCGCAGCTGCTCACACGAATCTAATGTAAACAGTTTTGACGTCATGCTCATCGGAGGCAATTCGTTGTTATGAAGCATTGCATAGTCTTCCTAAAGCCTTTAACACATTTTTACACTGGCAGACGCTTGTATGAGCACTGTGTTATGTTGGGTACATAGCACATTTCGTTTGCAACTTTAGTTTCATTTTAGTTTTTTTCTCTCGTTCATGTTTTATTGGTGCAGTATTATTCTGCAGTAGCGGGAGGCAGTAATATCCTTTGTTAGAGTATTATTTCTTACCAGTCAAAATTACAAAAAAGTAATTGAAAACTAAAACAAAACAAAAATATCCTGCATTTCTAAAAAAATGCCAGGGTTTTTCCCGGTTTTCTCCCGGATGAAAAAATTCCCGGGTTTTTCCCAGATCTCCCGGTTGTCCCTGGTCGTATACACCCTGATGAGTAATTCCTTCTTTTTTTTTATAGTGACAAGTATTCCGGCATTATTCTAAAGAATTTTATCATGGCTCCGTCACGATTTCTAGCCCGTTGCTTTGTTGATGGAGGTACGTTTGTTTCTTTGTCGAGTTGAAGGATTGTCTTGCCGTCAGCTGCCTCCAAATACGCTCTTCGCTACCCTGCAGAACGAGAGTATTTCTTGGAAATTTTATGATAGTGCCATCACTGGTTGTCAACCAATGCCGCAATGGAGATACGACTGACAGAACTGTGTTTCCACCGCAACAAAACGAGCCACGGCATAAAAACACATGCCTTTGAATGAAAACGAATACTTTTTATGTTACAGTTGCTTGTGAATGAAAGGTTCTAGAAAATATAGCTACGGGATGAAAGTGTTGTGGAAGTAGTTTGATTACTTGTGACACCAGTTAATGCAATGCGGTGCAGGGCAGCCAGTTAGCGGCGGGCACAGGCCGTGAGGCGGCGCCGCTCCCGACCACCTGCAGACGCTGCTGGGCAGAGGAGCGCCTGCTCGGTAGGCAGCCGGCGCAACAGCCTCACCTGAAACAACAACGTGTAGTTAGTGGCTGCTGATCACATCTCAGAAACAAGCAGTGCTATTTAGGAACGGAGGACAGGACTACTGGAAACATGGAACGGGACTTCACTTTCCTCAAACACTAATTTCTGCATCAATATCGTCGTCTCGTCGGACGCAGTTGAGTAGTACTGGCTAACTACGACGAAGCCAAACCGTGGCGCCGTGTTACGTCGGGGCAAGCTGCCGAGTCGCTCTACTAAATAGGAGAAATGAAATTACTGTTAACGGGTATTGCGTAGCCCTGTCTAGGTTTACTTTCTAGTTCAGTGAGAGCATCGCTTAAGAATCACAAGTTCTTGCATTACTAACAACCCTGAATGCCCTCGCCAATACGGCGGATTCACCCGACACCGTCACAGTTTTCTATGCAGAGACGTCTTTGAGTAGTCTCTTCAGTTTAGCATCGAGTTCACTAGCAGCGCGTAACATGGCGGCGTATAAAGAAACTATGCCGGTGCCCGAGAAACAGCGCGATGTATTTGCGTTTCTCCACAAAACGTACCTCTAACTGAAAATCGTAGGAGAGTGAAAGCTGTGTGTGTGTGTGTGTGTGTGTGTGTGTGTGTGTGTGTGTGTGTGTGTGTGTGTGTGTACGGGGTTTACGTCCGCTCAACGACCAGGTGATCACCGCCCTCATAAAGAAGGAAATCGTGTGACCGAGGTCGGAGTGGACGGCCCCATACGAAAACCGACACTCGTCAGTTTGCGAACTCGTTGGAGGAAATTGTGGGCTAACAAAGACACACCTCTTACGTACGTGTGGTATAGCACGACAGCGTTTACAGATCACTATTGCAGAACTGAGTTACAGAAAACTGTGCGCACGGTGGGTGCCTCAAATGCCCGCCCCCTGACATCGAACAGACTTGACTGGACATCTGTCAACAATATCTCTTGCGTTTTGAGTGTGAGGGTTCCTTAAAAACTTCGTGACAATTGATAAAAGCTGGATTCACCATTTTGACCCCGTAAAAAACAGGGTGTCAATGGATCGCCGACGCCAAAAAGAGTCGAGACCGTGCCATCATCAGCCAAACTCGCGCTGGCAGTGTTCTGGGATGTTCGGGGTGCTGTGCGTTTGGAATTAATGACCAAAAGTACCACCGCAAACTCTGCAACGTACCGCGAGGCCCTCAAAAAACTGAAAGCACGACTTCGAAGAGTTCGTCCACATACATGACAGTGCCAGACCACACACAAGAGGTGCAGTACCTACAACAACGCGACGCTTTGGGTCCACTGTCGTCTGACAGTCCCGACTTGGCCACATCCGATTTTCGTCTGTTTCCAAATGGCTCAAATGACTCTGAGCACTATGGGACTTAACATCTGAGGTCATCAGTCCCCTAGAACTTAGAACTACTTAAACCTAACCAACCTAAGGACATCACACACATCCATGCCCGAGGCAGGATTCGAACCTGCGACCGTAGCGGTTGCGCGGTTCCAGATTGTAGTGCCTAGAACCGCTCGGCCACCCCGGCCGGCTGTTTCCAAATCATAAACAGCACAATCGAAGACTTCAAATTGATAGCGATGAAGCGGTGCAAGCACTAGTCAGGGTGTGGATCCGTCAAAAAAGGCAGTCCTTCCATGGTGACGGTATCAACAAACTGGTCTCTCGTTGGGAGAAATGTATGACTATGTCAAGAAATAAAACTGTAGACAAGGAGAATAAAGATGTAGAATGTTAATAAAGTTTGCTTTATAAATATCTTTAAGAGTTTTGACATAAAAAATTTGGAGAGCCTTAATTTTTCAGCACGCCCTCGCAATAAGTACGAAGCTTGGATGAAGATGTATCCGAAGAGATGAACTGGTGGAAGAATTAGTTGAGTACTGCAAAGTTATGGAGAGCAGGTATTATGGATTAAGATCTTCCGTTATTAGACAACCAGCTTCGCAATCGCTGTGAGAAACAATACTGATTTTCCACTTCCACTCTCAAAAGGAGCGAGGGAGGAAAAAAATGGTTAAGAAATTTTTTAAAGCGATATCCATCTCTCAGCTTGAGTATACCGGAAGCAGTGTCGCTATCAAAGTATACCGGAAGCACTGTCGCTATCAACAGCTAAAGGCTTTTCTAAGGAAAGGGTGAGTTTGTATTCCGATGTAATAAAGCCGGAGCTGGAAAAAGTAAATATCAATCCACCAAAAGTGTTTAATGTGGACGAAACTGCAACAACTGTTGCTCAGAGTCGACGGCTAAAAATAATTAGTGTTAAATGAAGAAACTGGTTGGAAGTCTGACTAATCGACAAGGACGGGTTGTTATGGCAGTGGTTTCCTGCACGAGTGTGGCCAATATGTTCGTTCCATCTTTGATAGTCTTCCCTCGAAACAGGCTGTGCTTCGGATGGCTGTCCTCCAGGAAGTATAGCTAACTGTCACCCTTCTGTATGAATTCAGCTCCATATCTCCACGGAGTATACGTCACGGAGTATCCATAGCCGACTCCAGGTAAGCCAGTTGCTGTCATCTTGGATGAGCATTTCACCCACACAAGGAACATCGACGGCAACCACTTAGCACGACAACGTGGAGTGGCTCTGAGCACTATGGGACTTAACTTCTGAGGTCATCAGTCCCCTAGAACTTAGAACTACTTAAACCTAACTAAGCTAAGGACATCACACACATCCATGCCCGAGGCAGGATTCGAACCTGCGACCGTAGCGGTCGCGCGGTTCCAGACTGAAGCGCCTAGAATCGCTCGGCCACCGCGGCCGGCTCTGTTGTAGCATTGTAATGTTGTCGCTTTAATTTGCTATGAAAGCGGTACTGATGGACAATAAAAGCGGGTTAAAAGCTGTGAGCTGTCTGGGGAAGTTATCCTTGCATTATTGAGCAACTGTTTCACCAGGTATCCAGTCTACCTTACGAAATTCCCAACCAGACTAACATTAATTATAAGCTTTTAATAGTCATACGACAACCGGTGATATATATATATATATATATATATATATATATATATATATATATATATATATATATATATATATATATAAGAGAATTTACATAAAAAGAAATAAATCAGTTTATATGTGGAAATTTATTTTAACATTGATCATTGAAATTTCAGCATATTAAACTTGATTTCTAACTAAACTGGTGCCTTATTTAGGATTGTGAAAATGTGAGATTGTAATCTTACGGAACACATCAAATATGGAGCCAAGATTTGGAGACTGCATACAACACTGCATTCATAAAACAACACACAAAGAACGTTGAAACATATGCAACAGAAAATTAACCACTACCAACCGATTCAATTTTCACCCAAAGAAGTTACGTTCGTAGCACAATCCTGTCCGTCATGTAATTACCACACACTGGTATACTAAATTCATATTAACTCTTTGTGAAATCTTCCCGAAAAGAATAGCTGAGGGCTACTTTGATGATTACACCACATGCTTCACGTGGTCAACTCTGTTTACACAAAGCGAGTAACTCCACAATAATTTTGATAATTAAAATAAATTAGATGGAAAAGCAATTTACAAAAGAAAAACCTCGAGCTGCTTACTAACGTCTTACTATTAATCTGATGGGTCAAACAATTATATAAGCACGTGGTAGTGATCTCACAAAGTACACCCCACGTGGGTTGAACATACAGAAAAGTTGCTATATTGAAAAATACTGTCAAGACGAGACGTTATAATCTCACGCACATTCGCATTTAAGATTGATGAACTTAGTTAGAGTTACTGATTAATACGTGGTTCCACTTTACTCACAAAGTAGTGACAAAGCAACTACAGGAATATATTCTGAACTTCACACGAGAATTACACTGCGCTGCAATTTAAGATAACATTAGATATTTTAGAGCTAAACCTGAAATAAAGGTGATTAAATTTTCAGTTAGGCTGAACTTAAGAAATTCATTGTCCTACGTACTTAGCAGACACGCGCTTAGCCGGAGATCTTACCACTTCAGACGCTCGCCACGGACAGACTGACCTGGTCCCTTTCTGAGGGTGCCTCACAAATACAAACGGAAGTGACCAGAGAGGCAGCTTCCTATACCAACATGACAAGAGACGGACAGGACCATACTAAGGATAGAAACCTCTCTGCTTTTAGAAAGCGTAGCTACCTGTTCCGACGTTGGTCCTACTGTTCTCTAGCAGACAAGCTTGTCTGCTACCCTCAAGCATGCAACTAGAAATACATTTGCTCATTCATCCTCTCACACAGAAGGGAAGGGGGATGACAGTATCTTATCATATACAGTATATAAAAGAAAGCTGATTTAGGTTCCGTATGAGACTGTGTGACATGAATTACATATAAACTGTGTTTTAAAGTGTAGTAGTGTGACAGATCGTTCTTGTTTATGCGTAAAAGTAACACGTTCCACTACTCAGTCTCCTCCCAGATAGTCAGAAACGCCACAGTAAATTTAGAAGAGGAATTTATGCCGTAAATGAGAACAGATTTAAGAAATCAAACATGAAAGGAATCAAACAGAGACCTTTCAGCATTATGTCATTACGTGCGTTGGTCACAGTTAAACAATAGTATAGCTTTAACAACTGCTCTATAAAATGGTAATTTCTGAAGGCGCCTTGTCTGCGTGGTCACTGATGCGCCTGAAGTCACTCTACATGTATCGATGACTCTCCATCAATGTTAAGATGCTCAGTCCTGCCTAAGAAGAAATTCTTAACCGCGTCACAAACTGTGTTTGATACCCCATATAATCGTACTTTTATTAAGAAACGTTGGTGTGGTACTAATTAAGCTGCTTTTCAGAAATCAAGAGACAATGTAACACACTTACTCGGTTTTCTTGATCCACAGCCTTCGGTACGTCATATGAGAAAAGCGCAAGTTGTACTTTGCATGATAAATATTGGGGTAGTCCACACTGGATGGCGTGGAGAAGTTGTTCTATTCGAGACGCATGCGTTGATGGCCAATCGCAGTTTGCAACGACAGTATTGCAACGGTACTTACTTTAAACAACGAGAGAGGTGGGACTATGCATTATCAGAGCAGAGTACATGGAATTGTAAACTGTTCGTCTTATCTGGCGTAGATATTCTTTCATAAATCTGATTTCACTAATACGTGAATTTAAATTTAGTCTCTGATGTCGAAGTCGTTTCAAAAGTGGATGTTCTCTGCCGCTTAATGAAAATGAGAGTTATTGATCGTCAAAGTTAAAGCTCACCAGACAGACTGATACTGCATAACACACTATAAGGTTGACTAACCGATCTCTAGTACTTTATCAAACAACACTCGTTATTAGAGCAGTAATCTAAATAATATCCGGATCAGCTTACTTAATTGTGTACTTGGACCCACAATAATTAACTTTAACTATTTTCATCTTAAAACCAAATAGATCAAACGCAAGAGCATATAGCAACAAGCCCAGGATGAAAAACCAAGCAGTCGAACTGCTATTACATCATGTCCTCGAAAGGCACTCAAAGTTTCATTTTGAGAAGGTTGGGTTCCCCTCCTCCTCGTAACAGGGCTTAAATGTTTTACTGACCTGTCAGTATTTGATACTGGTAGTTATTGACCATCGATTATTATTAGATACCTGTTTTGTATCATAATCTCGATTCTACGTTTTCCACTTGTAGATGTATAGTCTACGTGAAGATGTGACTTCATATCACGAAACCGGTCGTGTTCCTGTATAAGTTCAAATACAGCTAAAAGCAATTTGTTTCAAAAACGGATTATTTCAGCTGCGACTACCCTCTGCAGAAGACTATTGTACGAGGGCAGTTCAATAAGTAATGCAACACATTTTTTTTCTGAAACAGGGGTTGTTTTATTCAGCATTGAAATACACCAGGTTATTCCCCAATCTATTAGCTACACAACACTATTTTTCAACGTAATCTCCATTCAATGCTACGGCCTTACGCCACCTTGAAATGAGGGCCTGTATGCCTGCACGGTACCATTCCACTGGTCGATGTCGGAGCCAACGTCGTACTGCATCAATAACTTCTTCATCATCCGCGTAGTGCCTCCCACGGATTGCGTCCTTCATTGGGCCAAACATATGGAAATCAGACGGTGCGAGATCGGGGCTGTAGGGTGCATGAGGAAGAACAGTCCACTGAAGTTTTGTGAGCTCCTCTCGGGTGCGAAGACTTGTGTGAGGTCTTGCGTTGTCATGAAGAAGGAGAAGTTCGTTCAGATTTTTGTGCCTACGAACACGCTGAAGTCGTTTCTTCAATTTCTGAAGAGTAGCACAATACACTTCAGAGTTGATCGTTTGACCATGGGGAAGGACATCGAACAGAATAACCCCTTCAGCGTCCCAGAAGACTGTAACCATGACTTTACCGGCTGAGGGTATGGCTTTGAACTTTTTCTTGGTAGGGGAGTGGGTGTGGCGCCACTCCATTGATTGCCGTTTTGTTTCAGGTTCGAAGTGATGAACCCATGTTTCATCGCCTGTAACAATCTTTGACAAGAAATTGTCACCCTCAGCCACATGACGACCAAGCAATTCCGCACAGATGGTTCTCCTTTGCTCTTTATGGTGTTCGGTTAGACAACGAGGGACCCAGCGGGAACAAACCTTTGAATATCCCAACTGGTGAACAATTGTGACAGCACTACCAACAGAGATGTCAAGTTGAGCACTGAGTTGTTTGATGGTGATCCGTCGATCATCTCGAACGAGTGTGTTCGCACGCCCCGCCATTGCAGGAGTCACAGCTGTGCACGGCCGGCCCGCACGCGGGAGATCAGACAGTCTTGCTTGACCTTGCGGCGATGATGACACACGCTCTGCCCAACGTCTCACCGTGCTTTTGTCCACTGCCAGATCACCGTAGACATTCTGCAAGCGCCTATGAATATCTGAGATGCCCTGGTTTTCCGCCAAAAGAAACTCGATCACTACCCGTTGTTTGCAACGCACATCCGTTACAGACGCCATTTTAACAGCTCCGTACAGCACTGCTACCTGTCGGAAGTCAATGAAACTATACGAGACGAAGCGGGAATGTTTGAAAATATTCCACAAGAAATTTCCGGATTTTTCAACCAAAATTGGCCGAGAAAAAAAAAGTGTTGCATTACTTATTGAACTGCCCTCGTATTTCATTCTTTCTCAACAATGCAATATGCATACCTCAAATACCAGAATGCACGAATGTGAAGATCAGAACGGTAAGTAAACGTTTTCCACCCGTGTTAATTCGTTTTATTATTTTACGAAGTCTACGAGTGGATAAGAGTGTCAGCACAAAACCCAAAATACCACACTGAGTATAGCAACTTTCGAAATCTAGTTTGCATGGCAGAGACAGGTAAAGTGAGCAAAGTATGCACAGTATGAATTACACACCACAGGGGGAGTAGACTCTCGTTGTTTACACGAGAAGTGACTCAAAAGTAATGGCTGATCACATAGAAAACAGGATCGGCACATCTAGCTCAATGCATGCAAAATGGCTCTGAGCACTATGGGACTTAACTTCTGAGGTCATCAGTCCCCTAGAACTTAGAACTACTTAAACCTAACTAACCTAAGGACATCACACACATCCATGCCCAAGGCAGGATTCGAACCTGCGACCGTAGCGGTCGCGCGGATCCAGACTGTAGCGCCTAGAACCGCTTGGCTCCAATGCATGCAAGTTGACACGGAAAGTTTTTACCACATCTTAGTTTGCCAAATGGACGACGCATGTGTGCATGTAAAAAGTTAATTCCGCCTTGTAAAAACATCTTCATACATCTAGTTTGGATTGAATCATCAGTAAAACGCCTAGCGGTGTTTAAAATTAAAGTGAACGAAGCAGTGAATGTGTCATTTTCTGTGTATTTTCTACTCTGTTGTTGACAAACAATCTAACAACGGAGCGACGTGGCGCCGTGGTTAGCACACTGGACACGCATTTGGGAGGACGTCGTTTCAAACCCGCGTCCGATCGTCCTGATTTAGGTTTTTAGTGATTTCTCTAAATCGCTTCACGCAAAGGACGGGTTGGTTACTTGGAAAGGGCACGGCCGACTTCCTTTCCCATGCTTTCCTAATCCGGTGGGACCGATGACCTCACTGTTTGATCCCCTCCCCCTACATAAAGCAAGCAACCAACCAATCCAGCCAGACCAAGTTACTGTGGTTGCTTGACAAATAGTATTAACAACAGAGATAGGGAAGGTTCAGACACTGAGTGGAAAACTTGGAATTGAGGAAGGTTTTGAGTCAAAATTTTGAAAGCAATCGTTCAAAGCGAGAGATAGTATAGCTAACGTGTGCAGCATAAAACACACGTTATCTTGCTCATTTCTTCCTCTATTTCTACTCTTCCGATCGCGGACGCATCAAAGAACACGTAATACTATACATGCTATTTACCCACGCATATCGTCCTTTTCGGACGATATAATTATGTTTGTGGTGGCTTAATATGGCCGTTTAATAATGTGTAGGCGCTGATCTTCTTGCAAAGACTGCACATCTCTGCATTCGACCGCGAACTAATACGTACGCTGTAGTGCGTTTGAAAATAAATTTTGTGCCTCTGTGTTTGGATGCATGCGAAATGCGCGACGCCGTCTGTTTGCTCGTCGCCGCCGCTCGTGTGCAAATGTGCGCGCCTGTTTGCTCTTCAGTGACGTCGGAGCCGCGACACACGCACTTTTTCGTTCAAGTTGCACGAATAGTATGGGCTGTAACAGGAAGAGCTCAGTTTTGATTTTGTGGAATAGCATGCGAGAAAGCTGTAGACTGTTGTATAAGTTTTCCTGAAGGCAGTGTACCCTCGCGAGTTGCAGCAGAATGAAGTACCGAAACTGAAGCTAAACGACTGGAACACTACAGCAGGAACATTAGTTATATTTACCAGACGAGGGGTGAAGCTCATTTGGGAACTTACAAACACTCACTTGGGAAATTCAGATTAAAATATTTCGCATGTGTACAGGTAGCAAATATAGCAAAAAAGGAAACAGTTATGATGGATTGATATGATACTGATCAATGAGTTCGTTTATAAAAAACTTTCTGCTACCAGTCATGATTTTCTTTATTTTTTTTTTTTTTAGTTCAAATGACTCTGAGCACTATGGGACTTAACTTCTGAAGTCATCAGTCCCCTAGAACTTAAAACTACTTAAACCTAACTAACCTAAGGACATCAAACTCATCCATGCCCGAGGCAGGATTCGAACCTGCGACCGTAGCGGTCGCGCGGTTCCAGACTGTAGCGCCTACAACCGCTCGGCCACCCCGGCCGGCTTTTATTTATGTTTTACACGACGCGTTCGGGAAATATTGCCATTTTCAAGTGTGTATTTCGTTGTACAATTACCTTTCTTTCGTAATGTTTTCGATGTGTGAGGTTCTGCTTTGTTACGAAAGACTGGCACGGTAGAAAAAAATACACACGTGAAAATGGTAATCATTTCCCGAAACTCGTTGTGTAAAATATATAAAAAAATCATGACTGGTTGCAGAAAGTTGTTTACAAACAAACCCATTGCTTCTACAGTCGCAAGCTTTCAAAAAGACCATTTATACTGTTCAAAATCAGACGATACTGATCTGAAACGAATATAGAGAGTACTAATAAAAGCGTGGCCCATATTCATATAGAATACAGTACTGGTGAAAATTAGATAAAATATTCTCTAAAGATATGCGTGGAAACAAATACGTTTTTAGGGATAGGAAATCGTGTACTACGATAGCGATCTGTCTGTTCACGGTGCAGGAGGTGCTCAATGTGGCATTCATTCTTGCACACCTTCAGCCCACGTGGTCAAAGAATCGCGAACTTGTGCGGAAACACCTGGTGGCCACGTTTGCGTTTGGTCACACACATCGGACACAGTGTACACGCTACCGATGTGTGTGGAACGCAGCAAAGCCGCGAGACGCCCCCTTAGTCATAAAGAGACTGAGGTCTGAAATGGGGAGGCCGTGCTACTAGATTCCCTCGTCTAATCTACCACTCATTAAACGTTTGTAGATACAGAGATAATGATGTGATTCTTGAGTTTCTCCCGGCGTATTTGATAATCAAAATATCCACGGGTGTGCTGCCGGTCTATAGTGTCCAACTGGCACAATATTTCGGCGATCATACATGTCGCCATCATCAGGTGAACTGACGGACTGAGCTCCTGTGAACGTGCCGGCACGGAGATCCGTACGCTATGGCTGCTCAGAGGGAACTGGGTTCGGTCGCGGCGGCGGCCGATTTAAATACCCTCCTCCCGCGGCGCGCTCCCTCCGCCGTCCGCGCCCCGCGCCATGGTCGCGCGGTGGAACAGATTGCGACTGCGTCTGAGATGACGTCGGTGTGATGGCTCTGTCCGCCGTGGTCGTCACAATTATACGTTTGCTCGATTTACTCCTGATTAACCCAATCGCTGGTTCCCAAGCCTTGCTAAGATTATAGCCACAGTCACGGTTTATGAGGTCGTCATTGGTGCGAATTTCGATGGCCTCTCTAACAACGCTGTCCCAGTATCTCGACGTCTGTACAAGAAATCCCGTGCGGTCAAAGTCCATAGCGTGATTTTCCGACAAACAATGTTCAGCGACCGCCGACTTGCTCGGATACATCAGTCGAGTGTGCCTCTGGTGTTCACGGCATCGATCCTCGACGGTACGCATCGTCTGACCAATATACGACTTGCCACATTGACACGGAATCTGGTACACGCCGGCCTTCCTCAAACCGAGGTCATCTTTGGCGCTCCCCACCAGTGCACGGTTTTATTCCGTGGACAAAACACAGTTCCGACCCGGTGTTTCTTCAGAATGCGGGCGATTTTCCCCGAGAGTGCGCCTGTGTATGGAATAAATGCGAGGAAAATCGCCCGCATTCTGAAGAAACACCGGGTCGGAACTGTGTTTTGTCATCGGAATACGACCCGTGCACTGGTGGGGAGCGCCAAAGATGACCTCGGTTTGGGGAAGGCCGGCGTGTACCAGATTCCGTGACAATGTGGCAAGTCGTATATTGGTCAGACGATGCGTACCGTCGAGGATCGATGCCGTGAACACCAGAGGCACACTCGACTGATGTATCCGAGCAAGTCGGCGGTCGCTGAACATTGTTTGTCGGAAAATCACGCTATGGAGTATGACCGCACGAGGATTCTGGTACAGACGTCGAGATACTGGGACAGCGTTGTTAGAGAGGCCATCGAAATTCGCACCAATGGCGACCTCATAAACCGTGACTGTGGCTATAATCTTAGCAAGGCTTGGGAACCAGCGATTGGGTTAATCAAGAGTAAATCGAGCTAACGTATAGTTGTGACGACCACGGCGGACAGAGCCATCACTCCGACGTCATCTCAGACGCCGTCGCAACGTGTTCCACCGCGCGACCGTGGCGCGGGGCGCGGACGGCGGAGGGAGCGCGCCGCGGGAGGAGGGTATTTAAATCTGCCGCCGCCGCGACCGAACCCAGTTCCCTCTGAGCAGCCATAGCGTACGGATCTCCGTGCCGGCACGTTCACAGGAGCTCAGTCCGTCAGTTCACCTGATGATGGCGACATGTATGATCGCCGAAATATTGTGCTCGTTGGACACTATAGACCGGCAGCACACCCGTGGATATTTTGATTAGCGATAATGATGTTTTGCTACATAGTTTCTATCAATATTGAAGAGATGTTCCAGCGCGCATAAGTGATATCTAGCGCTAGTGACACGCTTGCGGAGAAAGTTGTACGTGCTCTTGCAACAAAATATAAATTCGTCGAATGGAACACGGCTAAGTTGAAAACCCAAATGACGTAGCATTATGTAAGAAAAACTGAACATACAGCACTTTACCTATATACTCCGCAGGTGTATGGTGCGTGGCGAAGGATACCTTGTACCACTTACAAACAGAGCGAGGGGAAAACGACTGTGTATATGCCCCCTTTGGAGGACAAATTTATGTTATCTTTGCGGTCTTGACGCGAAATGTACGTAGGCGGCACTATAATCGTCCTCCAGTAGCTTCAAATGCTGGTTCCCTAAATTTTTGGAAGAAGACTTAACGCATCAGCTGTCAGCTGCACTTTTCTGTTTACGAAATTGTTAAGGCTTTCGTGGCCACTTGTTGAAGAACTGCCTATTGGCTTCTGTCTCGGGTTCTTCGGCCGACGTTCATCTAATAATTTTTCTGACGTTTCGCCAGCACGAGTGGCTGGCATTGTCAAAGCTTCACCCTCCATTGTCGGTGGTGAACTGGAGGCGAGCTCGCGGCCGCAGACTATATGTACCTGGCGCGCCAACGTCCGAGGGCTTCTCCGCGGTCATTTCCGGTGCGGTTCTCCTCTTGCTACCTGCGTATATTGCGCAAACATGGCGTAAAGACGATTTTCAAACCGACAAGGAAGATCAAAGAGTGTCTTAGATCGGCGAAGGAGAAAAGTGACCCACTTGCAATGTCGGGAATATACCGTATACCACGTACATGCGGAAAATTTATGTCGGAATGACTGGACGATCAATCAATACCGGGATCAAAGAGCATAAGCGACATTGCAGGTTGGGGCAGGTGGAGAAATCGGCCGTGGCAGAGCACGCACTGAATGAGACCGACCACGTAATAAAATTCGCCGACACGCAAGTTCTGGCTGTAGAGAAGCACTATCACACGCGCTTGTTCAGAGAAGCTGTAGAAATCGAAAAACACGCGAACAGTTTCAACAAGAAAGAGGAAAGCCTTAAGGTAAACGGATCCTGGCTTCCCGTACTGCAGCGAACGACCGTCGCAGGTAGCAAGAGGAGAACCGCACCGGAAATGACCGAGGAGAAGCCCTCGGACGTTGGCGCGCCAGGTACATATAGTCTGCGGCCGCGAGCTCGGCTCCAGTTCACCACCGGCAATGGAGGGTGAAGCTTTGACAATGCCAGCCACTCGTGCTGGCGAAACGTCAGAAAAAATATTAGATGAACGTCGCCCGAAGAACCCGAGACTTTTCTGTTTCTTCAAGACCACACCCGGCCGTCCTGCGCCCCCTCAGGACGGCTGGCACACAGTGCACCACTGGTGGCCTCGGGGGCGAAACCAGACGTGGTTTTAAATAGACTCAAACGTGCGAATGGTGCGGACGTTTTTCTCAAAACCGCCTCCAAGCTGTTCCACATGCTGGACAAGAAAAAATTTCTATAAATTTTCTCAATAATGTTCCTAAAAAGAAAAAAAAAGGTCGCCTTCCCTCCTCCCCCCCTCCCCACCCATTTCAGCTCCCGAAGCATCTCCGTAATACTTTCGTGTTGATGGAACCTACACGTAACAAATCTAGCAGCCAGCCTCTGAATTGCTTCGATGTCTTCCCTTAAGGTAGGGTAGGGTAGGGATTCCAAACGCTCGAGCAGTACTCAAGAATGGATCGCACTAGCGTGCTAGTCGCGGCGTCTTTTGTAGATGAACCGCACTTTCCTAAAATTCTTCCAATAAGCTATAGTCAACGATTCGCCTTCACCCCTCCTCCCCCCATAATCGTTACGTGTTCGTTCCATTTCATACTGCTTTGCAACGTTGCGCCTAGATATTTAATCTAGGTGAATGTGTCAAGCAGCATATTACTAACGCTCTATTCGAACACTGCGAGTTTGTTTTCCAACTCATCTGCATTAACTTAAATTTTTCTACGTTTACAGCTATTGCCATTCATCACACCAACTAGAAATTTTGTCTAAGTCATCTTGTATCCCCCCCCCCCCCTACAGTCACTCAACGACGACGGCTACCCGTACACCCCATCATCAGCAAACGGCCGCAGATTGCTGCCCACCCGCACCCAGAGATCACTTAGGTACACACAGAGGATGAAAGCGATCGTAACAGATTTCCCTGGGGCGCTCGCGACGAAACCCTTGACTCTGATGAACACTCGTCGTCGAAGACAACACAGTGGCTAGTGCTAGTTCAGAAGTCTTCGAGCCACTTACTTTGCTCAGTACGCGAAGCAATAACTAATAATTAAATACTTTAAAGAAAACAGTTTGTTTGGTACTGTGTGACGTTACAACACAATATGTCAGTATACAGGGTGGTCCATTGATCGTGACCGGGCCAAATGACTCACGAAATAAGCGTCAAACGAAAAAACTAGAAAGAACGAAACTTGTCTAGCTTGAAGGGGGAAACCAGATGGCGTTATGGTTGGCCCGCTAGATGGCACTGCCATAGGTCAAACGGGTATCAACTGCGGTTTTTAAAAATAGGAACACCCATTTTTTATTACATACTCGTGTAGTACGTAAAGAAATATGAATGTTTTAGTTGGACCACTTTTTTCATGGTGCTGCAATAGTTCAAAAATCGCTCTGAGCACTATCGGACTTAACATCTGAGGCCATCAGTCCCCTACAACTTAGAACTACTTAAACCTAACTAAATTAAGGACATCACACACACCCATGCCTGAGGCAGTATTCGAACCTGCGACCGTAGCGGTCGCGCGGTTCCAGACTGTAGCGCCTAGAACCGCTCGGCCACCCCGGCGGGCAGTCACAAACATATGGCTCACAATTTTAGACGAACAGTTAGTAACAGGTAGGTTTCTTAAATTAAAATACAGAATGTAGGTACGTTTGAACATTTTATTTCGGTTGTTCCAATGTGATACATGTACCTTTGTGAACTTATCATTTCTGAGAACGCAAACTGTTACAGCGTGATTACCTGTAAATACCACATTAATGCAATAAATGCTCAGAATGATGTCCGTCAACCTCAATGCATTTGGCAATACGTGTGATGACATTCCTCCCAACAGCGAGTAGTTCACCTTCCGTAATGTTCGCACATTCATTAACAATGCGCTGACGCATGTTGTCAGGCGTTGCCGGTAGATCACGATAGCAAATATCCTTCAACTTTCCCCACAGAAAAAAAAACGGGGACGCCAGATCCGGTGATCGTGCGGGCTATGGTGTGGTGCTTCGACGACCAATCCACCTGTCATGAAATATGCTATTCAATACCGCTTCAACCGCACGCGAGCTATGTGCTGGACATCCATCATGTTCGAAGTACATCGCCATTCTGTCATGCAGTGAAACATCTTGTAGTAACATCGGTAGAACATTACGTAGGAAATCAGCATACACTGCACCATTTAGATTGCCATCGATAAAATGGGGGCCAATTATCCTTCCTCTCATAATGCCGCACCATACATTAACCCGCCAAGGACGCTGATGTTCCACTTGTCGCAGCCATCGTGGATTTTCCGTTGTCCAATAGTGTATATTATGCCGGTTTACGTTACCGCTGTTGGTGAATGACGCTTCGTCGATAAATAGAACGCGTGCAAAACATCTGTCATCGTCCCGTAATTTCTCTTGCGCCCAGTGGCAGAACTGTACATGACGTTCAGAGTCGTCGCCATGCAATTCCTGATGCATAGGAATATGGTACGGGTGCAATCGATGTTGATGTAGCATTCTCAACATCGACGTTTTTGAGATTCCCGATCTCGCGCAATTTGTCTGCTACTGATGTGCGGATTAACCGCTACAGCAATTAAAACACCTACTTGGGCATCACCATTTGTTGTAGGTCGTGGTTGACGTTTCACATCTGGCTGAACACTTCCTGTTTCCTTAAATAACGTAACTATACGGCGAACGGTCCGGACACTTGGATGATGTCATCCAGGATACCGAGCAGCATACATAGAACACGCCCGTTGGGCATTTTGATCGCAATACCCACACATCAACACGATATCGACCTTTTCCGCAACTGGTAAACGGTCCATTTTAACACGGGAAATGTTAATACAGCGCCATCTATCACAAAGCGAAAAAAGTGGTCCAACTAAAACATTCATATTTCTTTACGTACTACACGAATATGTAGTAAAGATGGGGGTTCCTATTTTTAAAAAAAACGCAGTTGATATCCGTTTGTACCAATGGCAGCGGCATCTAGAGGGCCAACCATAGCGCCATATGGTTTCCCCTTTCAAGCTAGACGAGTGTCGTTCTTTGTAGTTTGTTCGTTCGATGCTTATTTCGTGAGATATTTGGCCCAGTCACTATCAATGGGCCGCCCTGTATAATGTTCTTTCTTTACCTCTTTATTATATATGATCAGCGTCAGTACAGTATTATGTAAACACCAATAAAGAAAACACGAGAAAAGGATTTGCTATTAGGAATCGAAACTGTTTTTGCAACTTTTGTACAGCAGACGAAGTAGGAATGTGAGGGTATGAAGTTTATGTTGAGTCAATGATAATGTCTGAGTTGGTAAAGGTAAGTGTTGGGAGTACGTGCGGAGAATACGAGCAGAGAGAGAGTAAGAGAGCGCTACGGAGAAAGAGAGAGAGAGAGAGAGAGAGAGAGAGAGAGAGAGAGAGAGAGAGGGAGGGAGAGCATGAGAGTCTTGGTTGTAGCTGCGAACGAGATGGGATGCGAGGGTGTGCGGGTCGGGGTCAGGGACCACACGAGCAGCAGCGTCTTGTAAATTGTAGTAGCGGGAGGCAGCGCAAGCAGCGGGTCGAGGCCTCGAGTGGCTTGACAGGAACTGCGCCATGGAAAGTCTGCTTCTGGAGACGGGACGAGACTGCTGGACTTGTTGTCGCGCAGCTTCTGCGAGGCGCCTGCAGTGCCTCAGTGTCAAAAAGGCTCAAATGGCTCTGAGCACTATGGGACTTAACTTCAGAGGTCATCAGTTCCCTAGAACATAGAACTACGTAAACCTAACTAACCTAAGGACATCACACACATCCACGACCGACGCAGGATTCGAACCTGCGACCGTAGCAGCAGCGCGGTTCCAGAATGAAGCCGTTGAACCGCTCGGCTACCGCGGCCGGCTCTCAGTGTCACATCAACCCATTTCAGACCTTTAGTTATGTAAAAGATCTGCCAGCGTGCCGGGTTATTGGGGTAGTATAACATTCGTGTGAACTTTAATCATAAACTATGGTCATCATTAACGCGAATCGTTGTCACCCAGGATGGTGTTGCGAGCTCCACATTATGAATGAAAAGTCTATTGATGTAAAAGATGATAACCTTGTCAGACGATATAGATAAATTTTTCTCTCGAATCGAAAGTAGATTTCCTGTTAGTTAATCAAAGCTGCTACGTAATTTTTTAATGCTAAACAGACACGAATAACTTTTGACAGTTATTTTTATTAGAACTGTTCAAATCAGTGAACCTGTCAAGTCCAAATGAATTTTACCCATTTCTCAACTAGATGTTGTTGTGGTCTTCAGTCCTAAGACTGGTTTGATGCAGCTGTCCATGCTATTCTATCCTGTGCAAGCTTCTTCATCTCCCAGTACCTACTGCAACCTAAATCCTTCTGAATCTGCTTAGGTTATTCATCTCTTGGTCTCCCTCTACGATTCTTACCCTCCACGCTACCTTCCAATACTAAATTGGTGATTCCTTGATGCCTCAGAACATGTCCTACCAACCGACCCCTTCTTCTAGTCAAGTTGTGCCACAAACTCCTCTTCTCCCCAATTCTGTTCAATACCTCCTCATTAATTATGTGATCTACCCATCTAATCTTCAGCATACTTCTGTAGCACCACATTTCAAAAGCTTCTATTCTCTTTTTGTCCAAACTATTTATCGTCCACGTTTCACGTCCGTAAATGGCTACACCCCATACAAATACTTTCAAAAACGACTTCTTGACACTTAAATCTATACTCGATGTTACCAAATTTCTCTTCTTCAGAAACGCTTTCCTTGCCATTGCCAGTCTACATTTTATATCCTCTCTACTTCGACCATCATTAGTTATTTTGCTCCCCAAATAGCAAAACTCCCTTACTACTTTAAGCGTCTCATTTCCTAATCTAATTCCCACAGCATTACCTGATTTAATTCGACTACATTCCATTATCCTCGTTTTGCTTTTGTCGATGTTCATCTTATATCCTCCTTTCAAGACACTGTTCATTCCGTTCAACTGCTCTTCCAGGTACTTTGCTGTCTCTGACAGAATTACTATGTCATCGGCGAACCTCAGAGTTTTTATTTCTTCTCCGTGAATTTTAATACCTACTCCGAATTTTTCTTTTGTTTCCCTTACTGCTTGCTCAATATACAGATTGAATAACATCGGGGAGAGGCTACAACCCTGTCTCACTCCCTTCCCAACCACTGCTTCTCTTTCATCCCCCTCGACCCTTATAAGTGCCATCTGGTTTCTGTACAATTTGTAAATAGTCTTTCGCTCCCTGTGTTTTACCCCTGCCACCTTCAGAATTTGAAAGAGAGTATTCCAGTCAACATTGTCAAAAGCTTTCTCTAAGTTTACAAATGCTAGAAACGTAGGTTTGCCTTTCCTTAATCTACTTTCTAAGATAAGTCGTAGGGTCAGTATTGCCTCACGTGTTCATGTGCTACTAATTGTCATTGCATCGCAGTTCGTTCATTAATGGCAAATTCGACCAATCATTCAAAAATTATTCTTTGACTTTACTGTAGTTGTTGGAGCAACACATTCACGCATCACTAGCTGGGTGCACGCAAGAGACGGTGATACTTCACGGCGTCGGCGTTGTTCTGCTCCCTGTATCCCCTCCCCCCCTCCCCCCACGCCTCATACTCCTGCCGTCGTCTACCTTGGTATCTGGCGACGCAGTGATGACACCTTACACCCTACTTATAACTTTACCTACAAGAATTTATGTGCTCGAGAAACAATTTCTGTCGCTTGTCAACTGTAACACTTGTCGTGGTTACTTTGTCACCCAAAATGAACATTATAGTGGTTAAGTAACCTCAGCACCGCTGAACTGACACGAAAATCAGCGATAAACGCGCGTTCTGCGGGCAGAGGCGGCAGAAAGGAATCGTTAGCGCTAGGATTTCACCCGGAACCAGTCCCGCCCAGTCACCTCCGGTTTTCCCGGTCTTTGTTCGGCGCCTGGGCATCGTTTCAGTTGACCCACATGGTTTACCACGTTCGGCAGAGTGAATGTTAAATTAATATCTTGGTAGGTCTTAAATTTTGCCGGCTAGTTAAAAGACACGTTACAAAAAACCTGCACAATTACCCTCAGCTGTGGCAGGTACTTCCACAGCAAACGTAAGAGAAAACAATTTAGCACTGAATTCTTTAAACACGAGAACTCAGTATTCAGATGAATAGCCAATGAAGAAATGTAATTCCATGTGAGAAAAAGCACCCAAAGCTAAAACAGGATAAACCTACCCTCAAAGAATAATTTGCTTGGAGAAAGAGGACCCACAGTATACTTGACAATTAAGTTTCAGAACTCAGACAGTATATGTGAAACAAGCACCAATGTTCACTATACTTCCAGAGGGCATCAAAATTACTTTGTTCTCGCTAGATCGAGCCAAGCTGTTTTTGCGTGTTATTCACTGAATAGTTTTGCTGAAAAGTTTCAGGGGTGGAAGAAGAGCTAACACAGCATGAAGGACGTTTTACAGCCGTGAAACACTGCAGCATTTATTTCCTCCATAACTTCTCTGTGACAAACACACACATCATCATTATTGTTTTAAAAAAATTGGTTTGAATGAAATTTACGAAATTAATAAATCTTTTGGTTAAAAACAGACAGGACAAATAATAACGACAGATTATTTTCCTGAGACGTTTGCAACAGCATATAGGACACTAATCACACAGAAACAGTCACAGTTCTTTATAACCTCGTTTATAATGCGCAGGTATGGGATCGGAAGATTTTACAAGTTAAAATTCACACATTACCCATGCAAATACTAACGAAATATGTCATATAAGCAAATATCTTACTGCTTTCATTAGGCATTTCTGCTTTATGGCATTCTTATATTCTTTAATCTTCGTGAGCTACTTTGAGGGCTTGCATAACACATAAACAACACGACTTTGAGTTATTTCTATATATCGTTAATTTTAGACAACAGAGTTATTCGACTGCATCCGTGGCTTTACTACCGACATGACAGATTCAAGACCATTGTTTTCGCATTGTATGTTTGCTCTGCTATTTCCCTCAGACAAACGTATTATAATAAGTGAATTTGTTCATGAAAATTTGTCCTTATTGCCCTTAAATAACATCACGTTTGAGCCTTGGCGCAAGACGCTATCAATTACTCCTCTGGTTGAGGTTGGCACTATGTGCGATCGCGAGCGCCTCCTGTCGGAGCGGGTCCTACCAAGGGGGGGGGGGGGGGGCGGGCAGTACGAGTAAGGGAGTCTCGGGAGTCTGGGGCGGACAGCAGGGGAGAACGGACATTGGGGCCGCACTCTGAGGCGACAAGAGAAGAGTTGTTGTGCACGGCCGAGAAGGGAGCGTTGAGCAAGGCGGCAGTCAGCATCGCTTTCCGGGGGACAGAGAGCTGCGGCAGTCCAGCGAGCAGACGCCAGCTCCGGGAGCAGTGCTCCGGTTTGTGGACGTGACGTGGGTCGTATTTTGGCGCAGTATAGTTTGCTTGGTACGCATCTGCTGCTCCCTTTATGCCCACGTGTGTTGTTCTGTCCGTATGTGCCTTGAAAAGGTTACGCTCCGGCTGGAACAGTGGCTTGTGCTTGTTTTGCTGCAGGCAGCTGTAATTTCAGAGATTTTTTTTTTTTTTCGTCGCGATTGTCTTAGCCCGGTGGTGCCTAGTATCCGAGAACAAGACAGCTAACGTGTGTGTGACCTGTTGTTTTGGGTTTTGGGCAACCTAGTTATCACGCACACAAATGTATTGCTGCCGAGTGAGGTTAGTCCTAATCTTGTGGAACTGAGCTTTCAGTGACTGGCTTGTCTGCAAATTAATTAGTTTAACCTTTGAGGTGTGTTGTTTTTTTGCTTTCAATGGTGAATTTCTTGTCATTCATTTGTGTATGTTTCGCCGTTAATGATAACTGTGAGTAAGATAGCAAAGTCTTGAAGGGCTTGCGTATCGTGACTGTATTTTTGGCAACTGTTTAATATGATTTCTTGTTTATCGGTCTGGTGAAAACTTATGCCAAGTTTACTAATTTCCGCCTGTGGTCCGGAAGTTGGTTTGAAGGTAAATCCGTTGGTAAATCTGTACTGGACCTAACTGTTAACTGATCTTGCGTTGAACTAATGCCATTATTAAATCGTTTCTTGTGTGCTATAAATTGTATTACCACGGACAAGGAGACAGGGCACATTCTGTGTTCGAGGGGTAGGCACGGTCGCTGCTTTGCGGGTGGCGTCTTGTCGCTCGCTGTCATTTCCCGCGTTAGTACGGGCGGCGTGAGGTTTGTTTGCTCGCGGTTGTATGGCCGCTAGTCAGCTGTGCCTGCTCCCGCTTCAAGGTGTGCCGTGTTTCGTAAGGCGTACGCCGACTTTCAGTCACTGTCACTCCTGTGTTGCTGTCGGTCGCTTACCGAAACGTTAGTGTGTTTCAGCACGGCGGCCACTGGGCCGTGACGATGTCGGTTGATGACCAGCGTTGGGGCGGTCGTCCGCTCTGAGTGGCTTCGGTCGCTTGGACTTGGCAGTTACCTCCTGGTTAAACAGATCAAACTTGTTTATTTGCTGTAAATTCCTAAGTAGTTTGTGAGAAAAGTTGTAACTCAGCTTTTCATGATTTTACAGAATTCAAGCATTTTGGTAAGGCATTTTCCTATCTACGTTTTATTTAAATGAGAATTCTTTATTGGGGTTATTTACCTGTTGAAGCTTAACATAAAATTTGTAACTTAGCTTTCATGATTTTACTTAATTTAAGCATTCTTGTAAAGTAGTCCTTTATCTGCGTTTTATTGATTGGTAATTCTTTATTGGGGGTATTCCCTGGTTGAAGGTTAACATATGTTTGTAACCAAGTTTATGTCCTTGCTTAATTGAGATTTGTTAAGAGTCTTTATTGCTGGACGATAATTAAAGCTTGGGTGCTTGTAACTGTGAATACTGTTGTCTGTCTATGTTGTGGGCTACCCTTCCACTTCCACTTCCACTTCCACAGCCAAGCTGTCCTAACTACCAGTACAACGTTACTTTCTGTTTTCTGCTGCTGGCGATGCTTTCAATTCCCTCTCTCTCTCTCTCCTCTCTCTCTCTCTCTCTCTCTCTCTCTCTCTCTCTCTCTCTCTCTCTATATATATATATATATATATATATATATATATATATATATATATATATATAGGGTGATTCAAAAAGAATACCAAAACTTTAAAAATTTGTATTTAATGAAAGAAACATAATATAACCTTTTTGTTGTACATCATTACAAAGAGTATTTAAAAAGGTTTTTTTTTCACTCAAAAACAAGTTCAGAGATGTTCAATATGGCCCCCTCCAGACACACGATCAATATCAACCCGATACTCCAACTCGTTCCACTCTCTCTATAGCATATCAGGCGTAACAGTTTGGATAGCTGCTGTTATTTCTCGTTTCAAATCATCAATGGTGGCTGGGAGAGGTGGCCGAAACACCATATCCTTAACATACCACCATAAGAAAAAATCGCAGGGGGGTAAGATCAGGGCTTCTTGGAGGCCAGTGATGAAGTGCTCTGTCACGGGCTGCCTGGCGGCCGATCCATCGCCTCGGATAGTTGACGTTCAGGTAGTTACGGACAGATAAGTGCCAATGTGGTGGCGCTCCATCCTGCTGAAATATGAATTGTTGTGCTTCTTGTTCGAGCTGAGGGAACAGCCAATTCTCTAACATCTCCAGATACTGTAGTCCAGTTACAGTAGCACCTTCGAAGAAAAAGGGACCAAAAACTTTATTGGCTGAAATGGCGAACAAATGTACAACTAAATGAAACTTTATAGCTCCCTTAATTCGCCGACAGATAGTGCTTAGCTCTGCCTTTTGTCGTTGCAGAGTTTTAAATTCCTAAAGTTGTGGTATTCTTTTTGAATCACCCTGTATTACTATGCAGAAAAACTTCTTATCATTACGAATTTCATTACAGTCTAAAATGTTTTGGACTGTGACGATAACAACTTTGATGTAGCTTCTAGTTTGCTGAACTGGGAGCCGTTTAGGGGAGGGCCTTACACTATGGATAGAAACCCTAGCGCTAAGGGCACGTCGGCGGAACGGCGGCGGCGTCACGTGCTACACCGCTGCCTGCCGCCCCACCACGCGCCTTCTTACCGGCACGCCGCTACAGTTGCACAATCCTCCACACGGGTTCGGTCAGTGTTTTTCGGAATGGCGCCTCGCCGGAAAATTACGTACGTACACGCAATCGCGGTCGATTGTAACGTATACCGCGCGTGGTGCGAGGATTACGAACGGTATCTGTTGAAGACTCGGAATATATTCACAGAATTCGTCCGGGAATAGCTCTGCACTCGGCTGCTGTCTGCCGTGTGTGTGTGTGTGCGTCTCCACGCCGGGCCACTGGAGACAGCAGCTGTCCCTGTCCCCGGCAGGCAGGTCGCCGGAACACGCTGTGCTCGCGCGGGCGACTGGCTGGCTCGTTCGCACTGAAGCGGACCGCGTCCTTTCTTCCCGGCCGCCGCCCGCATTCCAGCACGGCCTGCCCCGCTCCAGCGCGGCTGTTGCTTGCGCTCGCTTCCAGGAACCGCGTGCGCGCCTTACCGGCCCGGCTCGCTTCCTGTCAACGAACCCGCGCCCGCCGGGACGGAATACCGCGCGGCCGCGTCGCCGGCATCGTCTACACGACGCGTTTACGTACGCTACACAATTTTTCACACAGGAAGGATGCACCGAGAGAAATGCACTGTCGAAATTTTACCTGCTAAGGCGCACTGCAAGTTGCCGTCGTTTGTCTTTATGTCAGATTGCTCATTTTTGCCGCACGACGATTCGCTTATAACAGTAGTCGGTAGAGCCGTTTCGGTCGTGCACGCGAGTAGGCGAATAAGAAGAAGCAAACGTGGCGAGAGGGCGCTATGTCACGGAGTGACAGGTTCAGCGTGCACTCACGCGAATTTCAACCGCTTGAAGTATGTTAGCGGCAAGAAACAATCAATGCCTTCTCTGCGCGATAACAATGCAGATACTATCCAGGACAGTGCTGCCAAAGCAGAGATACTAAACACAGCCTTCCGAAATGCCTTCACAAAAGAAGACGAAGTAAATATTCCAGAACTCGAATCAAGAACAGGTGTCATGAACATGAGTAACGTAGAAGTAAATATCCTCGGAGCAGTGAAGCAACTCAAATCACTTAATAAAAGCAAGTCTTCTGGTCCAGACTGTATACCAATTAGGTTCCTTTCAGAGTATGCTCAGGCATTAGTTCCATACTTAACAGCCGGCCGAAGTGGCCGTGCGGTTAAAGGCGCTGCAGTCTGGAACCGCAAGACCGCTACGGTCGCAGGTTCGAATCCTGCCTCTGGCATGGATGTTTGTGATGTCCTTAGGTTAGTTAGGTTTAACTAGATCTAAGTTCTAGGGGACTAATGACCTCAGCAGTTGAGTCCCATAGTGCTCAGAGCCAGCCATACTTAACAATCACATACAACCGTTCGCTCGACGAAAGATCCGTACCCAAAGACTGGAAAGTTGCTCAGATCACACCAATATTCAAGAAAGGTAATAGGAGTAATCCACTAAATTACAGGCCCATATCGTTAACGTCGATATGCAGCACGATTTTAGAACATATATTGTGTTCGAACATCATGAATTAACTCGAAGGGAACGGTCTATTGACACACAGTCAACATGGCTTTAGAAAACATCGTTCCTGTGAAACACAACCACCTCTTTATTCACATGAATAATGGCTCTGAGCACTATGGGACTTAACATCTATGGTCATCAGTCCCCTAGAACTTAGAACTACTTAAACCTAACTAACCTAAGGACATCACACAACACCCAGCCATCACGAGGCAGAGAAAATCCCTGACCCCGCCGGGAATCGAACCCGGGAACCCGGGCGTGCGAAGCGAGAACGCTACCGCACGACCACGAGATGCGGGCTATTCACATGAAGTGTTGAGTGCTATTGACAAGGGATTTCAGATCGATTCCGTACTCCTGGATTTCCGGGAGGCTTTTGACACTGTACCACATAAGCGGCTCGTAGTGAAATTGCGCGCTTATGGAATATCGTCTCAGTTATGTGACTGGATTTGCGATTTCCTGTCAGAGAGGTCACAGTTAATAGTAATTGACAGAAAGTCATCGAGTAAAACAGAAGTGATTTCAGGCGTTCTCCAAGGTAGTCTTATAGGCCATTTGCTGTTCCTTATCTATATAAACGATTTGGAAGACAATCTGAGCAGCCGTCTTCGGTTGTTTACAGATGAAGCTGTCGTTTATCCACTAATAAAGTAATCAAAAGTGTTCAAATGGTTCAAATCAAATGGTTCAAATGGTTCTGAGCACTATGCGACTTAACTTCTGAGGTCATCAGTCGCTTAGAACTTAGAACTAATTAAGCCTAACTAACCTAAGGACATCACACACATCCATGCCCGAGGCAGGATTCGAACCTGCGACCGTAGCGGTCGCTCGGCTCCAGACTGTAGCGCCCAGAACCGCACGGCCACTCCGGCTGGCAAAGTAATCAGAAGATCAAAACAAACTGCAAAACGATTTAGAAAAAATATCTAAATGGTGCGAAAAGTGGCAGCTGACCCTAAATAACAAAAAGTGTGAGGTCATCCACATGAATGGGAACTCGTTAAACCTCGGTTACACGATCAATCAGTCTAATCTAAAAGCCGTAAATTCAACTAAATACCTAGGTATTACAATTACGAACAACTTAGTGACCCGCATTTATTTTCAAAGAATATTCTTAAGAATTTATTTTATTTACTAGCGATTCATCAAGGACATTAACACATTTAATCACACTATGTAAGCATGGAAGTAGTTGCCAGGGAGTAACTGATGAAGTCATAACCAAATTCCTTTTAACATATGGGAATTTTATTCACTTTAATAGTGCCTGAAAGCATTTTTTAAAAGAAACATTTAAAATTATAGTCAGAAAGCACCCTCTAAATATCAAAGTTACAATTTATTCAGAGGTAGAAACAAACAAGTTTTGACCGTACGAGCTTTCGGGCAGAGAACCTTGCCGCTCCCTTTTGACACCGCCGTAGTTACGACCGCTCACAACAGCCTCTGAAAGACTACACTGGTGCAAATCTGCAACACACCAGATAACTTTAAACTAAGAGTTTTAACAATAAAAGCCCATGAAATGCAATCTTATATAAAATTCTACAAGGTTGGCCAAACAATAGTTAAGATGCTCTACAGTACACAGATACCGCCTCTCAAGATCATAGGCAATAATATCAAAGTTTCCAAAGATCAAAACATATTTCAGGTATTAGGCCGTTACACTCCAAGCAATAAATTCGTTAACACACCAAATCAGACAAACATGACAGAGGCAGCTACTAACGTATAGTAGATTGATAGGGAGATTACCGAACAACCGAACCGCAGGTTGCTCTAACCCACCCCTACTCCACAAGGGAAAAACGGACCACCCAATTTATAAACAACCACCTTCCCGCGGGTGGGCAAACGGAGAAGAATGGTGGGACGGCCCCAAAGCAAAATGGCTCGTGACCTCACCAAGAAAACAAGTAGAATTTAACAAGAGTAAATCAAACAACATATCACCAATCACTTAACTTCTAACAAGCTGCGATTTCTCGAGAAGACCTGGCGCAGCACCCCCAAATCGCTCTCCCGAACCGTCCGCTGCCAGCCGCTTCAACGGGCGCAGGAAGGCGCGCCGATCTCCCGTCTCACGGCTTCGCAGCCCGCGCCGGCCAGACTGATGTCGTGGGTTGACTCCTGTTGCTCTCGTGTCGACGGCGAAGTCACTATCCCTCGCTATACGCCGCGGCCCACTGGACTGACGTGTCGACCTCACATGCGCCGACGCTCAAGACGGAGAAATCAATTTGTGTCTCAGTGCGCGACCGACCAACCGATCGATCCAACCACCAAAGACCATTGGCGAGTGAGGAAACTAGAGCAGACTGACGGCCTAACGCGCAGACTCAGATGCAGGAACTTAGCCCCGACCGGGCGACCACTCGCTGAGTTCTCTTACTGGCGGAGAGGAAAGACTCTCATTTTGCCGGCTTTAAAGGTTGATCCGAACGATAGACATATTAGCACTCCGAACGACAGACAGACACTAACTGCCTAACAAATGCGAACGAGAGACAGACCAGCAAGCTGGGGACGAGAGACTGACCCAGACAGACCCCGCATATGGGCAGGGGAGGGCTGTCAGCGGCACAATCGGCCGCTCTTCAGCCGAGTGACACGACAACTAAAACAAGAATAAAATGATACATACATAAGGAGAGAAAAAAGGGGAACATAAAACAGAGTAAGGGGACAAAATGGAGGTAAAATATACACTGACATGGAGACGTTCATGGGGGACAGTTAAAAAAGTCACCAGAAAGTTAAAAAAACACAGTTGGCGATTCTTCAGAACTCAGAGAAGACACTGAATGGACAGGCACACCTTAAAAGTCGGCCACAGTATTAAAAACACTCCGGAACCACACACTTAAAACCCACTTGGAGCACACACGACGAAGAGTAAAACTGCCAGGCGGGACCTGCCGAGGGAAAGGTCAGAGAGGATGGAAAAGGAGGGGAGAGCAAGGGGCAGCAGGGGAGGCGGCGGGATGAAGAGAGGAGGGGCTTCAGTGGGTTCACGAAGAGGCACGAGACACGTGGGGTGGGAGAGGAAGAGGGAAGACAGGGCAGGTGGGAGTGCAGAGACACTGAAAGGGGGCACAAGAGAGGGAGGGGGAGTAGGAGGGGGAAGCCGCTCAGGAGGAGGGAGGCAGAGGAGAGGGAGTCGTGAGGAGGAGGCAGGAAGATGGGGTTAGAGTTGGTAGGAAGGATAGATGTCAGGGCGACCTCATCATCCGGGAGGGGTAGACGGTGGAAGTTGTGTTGGGAAAGGAGATGGAGGGTGTGGAGATGGAGAGAGGGTGGGACACAACGGTAAAGGCGCGGCAACTGGTTGGGGGTGGAGAGAGCCGACTGGCGAGCTCATAGCGCCCCTTAAATGCCCATGAAAAGGCAACCTTTCCCCTTTCCCACCAGAGGGAGACACCAAAGCTGCGACTGCCACAGCGGCGCCACCGCCAGAAACGGAGGGCGACTGCTTCACACTACGCGCTGCGGAGCGCTTTTCAAAACAGTAATTTTTACTACGGCTCATTTAGATTGAGAAGAACACATAGAAAATGTTGTGGGGAAGACTAACCAAAGGCGGCGATTTATTGGTAGGACACTACCAGATCTACTAAGGAGACTGCCTACTTTACGCTTGTCCGTCCTCTTTTAGAATACTGCTGCGCGGTGTGGGATCCTTACCAGGTAGGACTGACGGAGTACATCGAAAAAGTTCAGAGAAAGGCAGCACGTTTTGTAATATCGCGAAATATGGGAGAGAGTGTCATAGAAATGATACAGGATTTGTGATGGAAATCATTAAAAGAAAGGCGTTTTTCGTTGCGACGGAATATTCTCACGAAATTCCAATCACCAACTTTCTCCTCCGAATGCGAAAATATTTTGTTGAGACAATCTACATAGGGAGGAACGATCACCGCGATAAAATAAGGGAAATCAGAGTTCGTAAGGAAAGATATAGGTGTTCATTCTTTCCGCGCGCTATACGAATTGGAATAATAGAGAATTGTGAAGGTGGTTCGATGAACCCTCTGCCAGGCACTTAAATGTGATTTGCATAGTATCGATGTTGATGTAGAAACCGTACCAAAAATGTTCCAAATCGTTAATTTTTTTAATAACCTGCAAGTCGTATAGGCAGCTAAACTGTTACGGATGCAACTGTTGCACAAGTGACTAGCAGACGAAAGAAAATCGAGACAGACAACTTCCATCTTCCGGGATTTTAATTTGTTGACATTGTATGAACATCAAGAGCTCAGATGGAAACCCAGTACTAACCAAAGAAGGGAAAGCAGAAAGGTGGAAGGAGTATATAGAGGGTCTATACAAAGGCGATGTACTTGAGGACAATATTACAGAAATGGAAGAGAATGTAGATGAAGATGAAATGGGAGATACGATATTGCGTGAAGAGTTTGACAGAGCACTGAAAGACCTGAGCTGAAACAAGGCCCCGGGAGTAGACAATATTCCATTAGAGCTACTGACGGCCTTGGGAGAGCCAGTCCTGACAAAACTCTACCATCTGGTGAGCAAGATGTATGAGACAGGCGACGTACCCTCAGACTTCAAGAAGAATATAATAATTCCAATCCCAAAGAAAGCAGGTGTTGACAGATGTGAAAATTACCGAACTATCAGTCACAGCTGCAAAATACTAACGCGAATTCTTTACAGACGAATGTAAAAACTGGTAGAAGCGGACCTCGGGGAAGATCAGTTTGGATTCCGTAGAAATATTGGAACACGTGAGGCAACACTGACCTTACGACTTATCTTAGAAGAAAGATTAAGGAAAGGCAAACCTACGTTTCTAGCATTTGTAGACTTAGAGAAAGCTTTTGACAATGTTGACTGGAATACTCTCTTTCAAATTCTAAAGGTGGCAGGGGTAAAATACAGGGAGCGAAAGGCTATTTATAATTTGTACAGAAACCAGATGGCAGTTATAAGAGTCGAGGGGCATGAAAGGGAAGCAGTGGTTGGGAAGGGACTGAGATAGGGTTGTAGCCTCTCTCCAATGTTATTCAATCTGTATATTGAACAATCACTAAAGGAAACAAAAGACAAATTCGGAGTAGGTATTAAAATTCATGGAGAAGAAATAAAAACTTTGAGGTTCGCCGATGACATTCTAATTTTGTCAGAGAGAGCAAAGGACTTGGAAGAGCAGAGCAGATTCAGAAGGATGTAGGTTGCAGTAGGTACTGGGAGATGAAGAAACTTGCACAGGATAGGGTAGCATGGAGAGCTGCATCAAACCAGTTTCAGGACTGAAGACCACAACAACAACAACAACAACAATAACAACAAGACATATTTTAAAAGAACTCCTGTAGCACAGTTATTACGAAAATTCTCGAATAATGTGTACTTTATTAACATTGAAAGAGTTCCTTGTTTATTCTCCGTAGTCAGCATAAAAAATTCGAAGTGTCTAATGGATGACGAAAACTGAATTTTTTTTCACCAGGAACACCAGGTAAGCAAAATATTTATGCATTCAAACACTTCACAGTAATAACTAGTTTTATTTACACAGAACTGGGACGGAGTAAGAAGTGGTGACGGCCGTTGTTGTGCATACTGTGCTGCGTGGCAGGCATCCTCGAGCGTGCAAACTGACAACGCATAAATACCTCATTTTTGACAATACTGTTCCGTTGATGAACCTGAACTGACGAAGAGGTATCGGGAATTAACTGGCTCGACAGTTCTCTCAAAAATGCATTACATTGCCTTTATCGAGAGGCCGAATCACACTATTAGTCACTGGACTCGCATTCGGGAGGACGACGGTTCAATCCCGCGTCCAGCCATCCTGATTTAGGTTTTCCGTCATTTCCCTAAATCGCTCCAGGCCAATGCCGGGATGGTTCCTTTGAAAGGGCACGGCCGACTTCCTTCCCCGTCCTTCCCTAATCCGTTGAGACCGATGACCTCGCTGTCTGGTCTCCTCCCCCAAACAACCCAACACTATTATTTCCGTGTGGAATCCCAATTATATTAACAGTTTCGAAGACCCCTGGGAATCAGTAACGTTCATCTTACTTCCAGAGGACCCACTCTCGTAGATGTCCTTCGATAACGGTGCTTGACTGACGGGGGGTTCTAAGACTTTAGAAAAGTTTTTCTTTGACACTTTGGCGAGATTCATTTTGACGCATATTTCGTACTTCGTGTGAATCTTTCTTCCATTTATACGACTCACGTTGACATTTTACGAAACGAAACCAGCTTTGGACACTGTTTGACTGTAAACGTTTTCTTCCTCCTTCGTTTAATAAAAAATGTACAGCCTTTTCTTTGTTACTCAAAGCTATTATTGTAGATGCTTTCTTTGGCATGGGATAGTATGTATTTTTGTTCTGGACATTAATGAGCACAACAATAATCCTTCGATCCACAATTCACGGAATTGTCAAGAGTTATTTGCTGTTCCTTCTAATGTTTACACAATTTCTAATAGAATGTCGTCATCGTTCGAGTAAATGTTCAACAAATTAACTACGAAATGTCATATATGTAGGTCTCAGAAAATGTCCAGGTCATTTAGATTGCACACGACGTTACCCATCATCTTTAGAAGGGTGAAAACATTAATTGGATTCCACATTAATGTGTAACTCGGCAGCCCGCACAAAGACAGATGCTTTGGGCGAAACCCAATGCGAAATGGTTCAAATGGCTCTGAGCACTATGGGACATAACATCTATGGTCATCAGTCCCCTAGAACTTAGAACTACTTAAACCTAACGCACCTAAGGACAACACACAACACCCAGTCATCACGAGGCAGAGAAAATCCCTGACCCCGCCGGGAATCGAACCCGGGAACCCGGGCGTGGGAAGCGAGAACGCTACCGCACGACCACGAGCTGCGGACAATGCGAAATCCTGGCTACTACCAAGCATATACGAAAAAAAAAACCACGAAGGAAATTAATTCAGTTTTATCGCCATTATTAACATTCAGCGATACAGGAAGTAAAACTGCTATTTATTATGGATATTAAATGAGTTGCAAACTCGAAGGAATGTTAACTGTGAACAACTGCGTAAGGGAAACTGCCAGCGGACCCTGAAATTCACTTTACAAATTGCGATCGCGTGGTGTCGTGTTATCTGTTTACCGACGTGCTGTCGAACAAGGCCACGTCCCCGCCGTGTTGCGTGTGAGCCGTCTGCTACAGCTACGGCACGGGTATACATATCTCCAGCCACCCGGTCTGATACGAATTTGGTAATTTTGCAACATTTATTCAAAAATCAACAAAAGCAAAACGAGGATAATGGAATGCAGTCGAATTAAGTCGGGTGATGCTGAGGGAATTACATTAGGAATTGAGACACCTAAAGTAGTAATGGTGTTTTGCTATTTGGGGAGCAAAATAACTGATGATGGTCGAAGTAGAGGGGATATAAAATGTAGACGGCAATGGCAAGGAAAGCGTTTCTGAAGAAGAGAAATTTGTTAACATCGAGTATAGATTTAAGTGTCAGGAAGTCGTTTCTGAAAGTATTTGTATGGAGTGTAGCCATGTATGGAAGTGAAACATGGACGATAAGTAGTTTGGACAAGAAGAGAATAGAAGCTTTCGAAATGTGGTGCTACAGAAGAATGCTGAAGATTAGATGGGTAGATCACATTACTAATGAGATATTGAATAGAATTGGGGAGAAGAGGAGTTTGTGGCACAACTTGACAAGAAGAAGGAACCGGTTGGTAGGACATGTTCTGAGGCATCAAGGGATCACAAATTTAGCATTGGAGGGTAAAAATTGTAGAGGGAGACCAAGAGATGAATACATTAAGCAGATTGCCGGCCGAAGTGGCCGTGCGGTTCTGGGCGCTCCAGTCTGGAGCCGGGCGACCGCTACGGTCGCAGGTTCGAATCCTGCCTCGGGCATGGGTGTGTGTGATGTCCTTAGGTTAGTTAGGTTTAAGTAGTTCTAAGTTCTACGGGTCTGATGACCTCAGAAGTTGAGTCCCATAGTGCTCAGAGCCATTTGAACCAACCCGTAGCGGAACACATCGAAGCATCAGCAGTCTGAAGGGAAAAAAACGCAAAACAGATAGTATAGGTAATCTTGCTTCCAGCGTGCGATCCACGAGTGGAATAGGAGGAGGAAAGTATGTGTGCACTACACTACACACCTTAAGGCGGATCGAGTGGTGTAGCGCAGTCGTTGACACACCGGAGTCGCATTCTGGAGGATGGCGCCAGATAAGGTTTAAGGATTAGAAGGGAACTTCATTTAATTTCTATAATAATGAGTCAGATCACCAACAAGTGCGATCTTTTTACAGTTGCCAACACCTTTCACCCACACTGAGACAGATTCCGTTTCATTTATTTTTCGACGATTCCTGGTCCTGAGAACCAAAGGCATAGACGACATGTAATACGATGAACCCTTATCTCTGTTGTACACTTCACAAATCTGAAATGTCCCATAAGCGATGACATCACGCGAATTGAAATTATCTAGCTTTTTTACTTTATCGACTTTTGGTCCACGTACTAGAGCAACGGTGACCCAGCCGTTACCGTGTTCATTCGTATCCTTGTTAGCGAGAGTGAAGTTCAAAACTCCACCGCGAAACACCGATGGACCATGCAAGATGACTTGGGCGCCTACAAGATCCTTGGTAATTATAGAAATGTTGTCTATTGCAGAAGCCGGCCTGCCGCTGAGGCGGACGGCGCAGCGGTAGGCCGGGCCGGGCCGGGCCGGGCCAGTCAGCGGCCAGGGACGCCACACAGACAGCGGCTCTCGATGCGTCAGCTGTTAACACTGTGCAAAGGGCCGAACCCCATTATTAAGGCCGGTATTACACTATCAAATTTCTTTGTCAAAGATTTGATCAAAGATGTGATCAAATATTCCGTCAAATATATTTGACAAAGATCTTTGACGTAACGCCAGAAGGGGTATTACACTGTCATCAAATTTTTCGTCAAAGTTCAAGATGGCTGACAACACCAACTTATTAACCTGAGCAGTTGCACGTACCGCAACTGCATTGTGTGCACATGCGAAAGTGGGGGCAAAAAAGGAACCATACATACGAGGTTGACAGTCTTAAATTCCTGGGATTCCAACTTGATAATAAATTCAGTTGGGAACAAAACTTTTCAGAGTCCAAAAGCGTGTAGTACGTATGGAGTAAATTCTCGGACGTCCTGTAGAAACATCTTCAAAGAACTGGGTATACTAACTACTGCCTCTCAGTATATTTACTCCTTAACGAAATTTGTCCTAAATAATATATCTCTTTTTCCAACAAACAACTCAGTCCATACATACGATACCAGGAACAAAAATGATCTGCACAAGGACTTAAAAGCACTTCAGTTCAAAAAGGGGTCCACTACTCAGGAACACTCATCTTCAATAATTTGCCAGCAAAGATAAAAAATTTACATCTTCAACTTTTATAGTCCTGTCCTCCTCAGTTGCGCGCAATATTACGGTATATTAATAATTTTCACTTATGGACCGTCTGACAGCAACTGAATAAAACACAATTTTAGTGCCATACGCGTTTCGCCTTTATTTTCTGCATTTGTCGTCAACAGAAACCAAAACATTGCTTTAAAACAAGCGTTCTGTGCATAGTGTTGTGGAATGGCGAAAAAAACCGCATATTGGCGTTCGTACGAAGAAGAACAACACCAAAAATGCAACAGGAGCTTAATATGTAGGAAATTGTCCACGCAACCTGCCACTGATGATGCCTTGCAGAAAATAAAGGCGAAACGCGTATGGCACTAAAATTGTGTTTTATTCAGTTGCTGTCAGACGGTCCATAAGTGAAAATTATTAATATACCGTAATAAAAAATTTAGTTACAAATAAAGATCAGTTTAAAAGGAGCCTGAAAGACTTACTAGTGGCCAACTCCTTCTACTCCATTGATGAAATCTTTAATAGAAACAAATGATGTATTGTATTTATTCATACTATTAGTATTGTCATTTCAGCTTAAAAAAATTGACATGTTCCACATCCACGAGGATCTCCTCAGCACGGATCTATGGAACGAAAAACTAATCTAATCTTGGTGAAGCCGTGGGTTTTACGACGACACGATAAAAGCATTCAACAAAACTTGTTACGTGAGCTTATAGTGGAAGACGTCAAGTCATACATCAATTACTTAAGAATGGATGAGCATACATTTCTGTATGTGCTCATTGAAGTGTATCCTCATATCACAAAGCACAATATTCACTTAAGAATTGCTACATCTGCAGAAGACAGGCTCACTGTAACACTCCGATTCCTTGCTACAGGAGAGGGTTATGTTACGTTATGTTAGGTTAGGTCAGGTCAGGTCAGGTCAGGTCAGGTCAGGTCAGGTCAGGTCAGGTCTCCAATCTTCTTAATCTGTTTTTGTATTCAGGGCGCCTCACGTTGTAAAGCGCCTCATCAGCTTCATACATCTCTATTAATTTTGTAGTTGTCGGCACACACCAACTGTATTTACCGGCAATGTTTATGAAAACACTACAGACGACAGAACGCTGCAGCGATGCTAGCGCTCCATGTGGTAACATGTCACATTGCAGTGGACAGAAGACAAGCGACTTCTTTGATCAAATCTACAGCGAGACCCTAGATTTGATCAAATATTGGATGACATTTGACAAAGCTCCTATTACACCATCAAATATCTTTGACAAAGATTTTTGACAAAGATATTTGACAAAGAAATTTGATAGTGTAATACCGGCCTAAACTTGCATGCGTAGCGCGATTGTCTTGGCGTTAGACGATTTGGAAGCTTCACGCGGGACACGTTATCTTTGTGCGAGGAAATGAGTAGCTCGCACTAGCGATCCGAAATGGCGCCAAGAAGAGGAGATGTTGGGTGCACGACATTAATAGCAAGAGAGAAATCTTAGGAGAATATTATCGTCTGTGTATTGATCGAGAGTCTGACGAAGATAGGTTCTTCAAATATTTTCGTATGTCGCGAGAATGTTTCGAGGAACTGCATCGCCTGATAAAATGGTAGCACCGGAAAGTGCACAACGAACTGGAGAAAGCCAATTGATACAAGGCACAGACTAGCCATTTGTGTGAGATAAGGTTTACCATTTGTGGCCCTTTGTGCTTCAAACAGAAGTCATATAATTTATTCCATTTCAGTTTTGCTGTTTCATATGAAAGGTTCGGCGGAAGAAAGTGCTATCCCACTTCGTAGTTACGAGTGGAGTGATAAACTTATGTGTAGTGTTTACGAATACAGCATACTATAGTAACATCTAGTTCCGTGTGTCCCACTAGAGAGAACCTTCTAGTTAATAGATTGTTTTTATCATTGTATTCATAACATTGTCATTGAATTTAAAGAAACATATCTTTGGTCATTAACTTATCTATTCGTTCTATCCGCATAATTTATTTTAATCTAGCCGGCCGAAGTGCCGCGCGGTTCTGGCGCTGCAGTCTGGAACCGCGAGAGCGCTACGGTCGCAGGTTCGAATCCTGCCTCGGGCATGGATGTGTGTGATGTCCTTAGGTTAGTTAGGTTTAACTAGTTCTAAGTTCTAGGGGACTAATGACCTCAGCAGTTGAGTCCCATAGTGCTCAGAGCCATTTGAACCATTTTTTATTTTAATCTTTTCCAGATACTTGACTACAGCCGACAGTCACCAGACCATAGTTTTTCTTTTCGGTTAGGAGGTTCAACAGTTTAAGAAAATGTGAAACAAGTGTGCCAGGCAATATGGACTGTTCTACAACCCAAGTATTTACCTACTCCTGCAACAGAGATGTTGAAGAAATATGAAGGTGGTTTTCTAGAACTCTGGGGGTTTTCGAACTGCCTTGGAAGCATACACGGAAAGCATATCAGGTTAAAATGCCCGAAGGATAGTGGATGCCAGTTCTTCTGTTATAAACAATTCTCTCCGGTGGTTCTCCTGACGATCGTTGATCCACACTACGAGTTTACAATAGCTGATATTGGAAATTATGGACATCACAGTGACAACACTGTTTCTGAGAATTTAGCTTTCTATCAAGGGTATAGCGGGGGCAAAAGTATTCTACCTCCAAATCAGGATCGCGTGTATCATACAAAAAGTTGTCCTGACTCACCTCCTCTGTAAGTCTTTCTGTGTCCATGATGCACGCACTACGAGCTGCGAGACAAAAACCGCCTCACGCCGCTGCTTCCAGTTGAGTGCGCCAACAGAGGCAACCAGCCGCTCCGGCTTGCGGCGAATCTGTAATCTGTGACAACTCGGCGGCGGCCGGAGCGGCAGGCCGAATGCCGGTGCGTCAGAGCCGCACTGTGTGTGACCGCCGCCCTACAGTAACGAGCGATGCAACAGTGCGGCCTGCCGGCTGCGGTTCGAGGCCACAGGCCGCACGGCCAGGCCGCATTCTGTCTGGCCAGGCCTTTAGGCTTTCCGTGATTTCCCTAAATCGCGTAAGGCAAATGCCGGGATGGATCCTTCGAAAGGACACGGCCGCATTCTGTCTCCGTCCTTCCCTAATCCGAGCTCGTGCTGCGTCTCTAACGACCTCGTTCTCAGCGGGACTTTCAACACTAACCTCCTCCTCTTCCTCCGTTAAGGCAAAGTGACGACCACACATGTGGATGCAAATTCCTCGTCCCACTCTTCCGACGTGAGAGCGTGAGCGCGGAAAGGAGGAGAGTCCACATGTGAAGCGGCAGCCAGGGACGCGGCGGCACCTTACAAGGCGTGCAGGCCCGCTGCCGCATGGCGAGGTCACACCAGCGGCCACTTGCGAAATGTAAACACCGCGCCGCGCTGGAGCTGGAGCGATGCCAGCGAGTGAATCACGGGTCTAGCTGTCCGCCGGGTCCCCCTGTTCTGTAACGACCTAACTGCACGCACTCGGCCCTTCCCGGTGCCGTAAGCTGGGTTTACACTAGCAACTCGCTTGCAGAAGTTACTAATTTGGCTCTGAGCACTATGGGACTCAACTGCTGAGGTCATTAGTCCCCTAGAACTTAGAACTAGTTAAACCTAACTAACCTAAGGACATCACAAACATCCATGCCCGAGGCAGGACTGGAACCTGCGACCGTAGCGGTCTTGCGGTTCCAGACTGCAGCGCCTTTAACCGCACGGCCACTTCGGCCGGCAGCAGAAGTTACTGCTGCAAGTTACTGCGAGCCGCTTGCAGCTTTATTTACACAGCAGCGCAAGAATTAAGCAAGATTCTTCCGCAAGTCCTTTGGCAAGAAACTTCCGTCAACAACTTGCTGATACTGTTTACATATGCTTTCAGTACCACTACGAGTGTCAGCCGAAGTATAAAATGACAAGTAGGCGGGTGGGATATGCTGCAGATCTTGTAATTGTAATGAAAAACGTGAAAAAGAAAAACAGATGTATTTGGGTTGTTGTTGTTGTGGTCTTCAATCCTGAGACTGGTTTGATGCAGCTCTCCATGTTACTCTATCCTGTGCAAGCTTCTTCATCTCCCAGTACCTACTGCAGCCTACATCCTTCTGAATCTGCTTAGTGTATTCATCTCTTGGTCTCCCTCTACGATTTTTACCCTCCACGCTGCCTTCCAATGCTAAATTGGTGATCCCTTGATGCCTCAGAACATGTCCTACCAATCGATCCCTTCTTCTGGTCAAGTTGTGCCACAAAATTCTCCTCTCCCCAATCCTATTCATTACCTCCTCATTAGTTACGTGATCTACCCATCTAATCTTCAGCATTCTTCTGTAGCACCACATTTCGAAAGCTTCTATTCTCTTCCTTTCCAAACTATTTATCGTCCACATTTCACTTCCATACATGGCTACACTCCATACAAATACTTTCAGAAGTGACTTCCTGACACTTAAATCTATACTCGATGTTAACAAATTTCTCTTCTTCAGAAACGCTTTCCTTGCCATTGCCAGTCTACATTTTATATCCTCTCTACTTCGACCATCATCAGTTATTTTGCTCCCCAAATAGCAAAACTCCTTTACTACTTTAAGTGTCTCATTTGCTAATCTAATTCCCTCAGCAACACCCGACTTAATTCGACTACATTCCATTATCCTCGTTTTCCTTTTGTTGATGTTCATCTTATATCCTCCTTTCAAGACGCTATCCATTCCGTTCAACTGCTCTTCCAAGTCCTTTGCTGTCTCTGACAGACTTACAATGTCATCGGCGAACCTCGAGGTTTTTATTTCTTCTCCATGGATTTTAATACCTACTCCGAATTTTTCTTTTGTTTCCTTCAGTGCTTGCTCAATATACAGATTGAATAACATCGTGGAGAGGCTACAACCCTGTCCCACTCCCTTCCCAACCACTGCTTCCCTTTCATGCCCCTCAACTCTTATAACTGCCATTTGGTTTCTGTAAAAATTGTAAATAGCCTTTCGTTCCCTGTATTTTACCCCTGCCACCTTTAGAATTTGAAAGGGAGTATTCCAGTCAACATTGTCAAAAGCTTTCTCTAAGTCTACAAATGCTAGGAACGTAGGTTTGCCTGTCCTTAATCTAGCTTCCAAGATAAGTGGTAGGGTCAGTATTGCCTCACGTGTTCCAATATTTCTACGGAATCGAAACTGATCTTCCCCGAGGTCGGCTTCTACTAGTTTTTCCATTCGTCTGTAAAGAATTCGCGTTAGTATTTTGTAGCTGTGACTTATTAAACTGATGGTTCGGTAATTTTCACATCTGTCAACACCTGCTTTCTTTGGGATTGGAATTATTATATTCTTCTTGAAGTCTGAGGGTATTTCGCCTGTCGTATTTGGGTTAGAGAGTGGATAATGAGAAGATCGCAGATTGGTGCCTATAATAACCTTTTGCAAGAACTTATATCGAGAGCATGGATACTTTTGAAAACTTTTGCAGAATGTCTTCAAAGGATCTGGAGTGTTTGTTGACGTTAATAGCGCCCCTCATATCAAAACGAGACACAAACTTCCGTAGTGCTATTTCAGCAAAGGAACGTTTGCTAGTCACTCTACGATTTATAGCTACAGGTGAGCTACGATTAAAATAGACCTCTTCATTTATTTATGTGAAACATACAACCAAAAAAAGTTTGAATTTTGAAATCTTTTCTTCGTAGGAGATTCGTACAAGTCCCTAATGTACTTGTTTCATATTCCCGTCATCACGATTTCTTTGATCGTACCCGATGTATGTAGAGCCATTTTTGACGTCTTGAAAAGGGAAAATTATTTGAAGGGATGTGAAAACACAACAATGAAATTAAATTTTTATTGAAATAAACTGCATTTTACAGAATGATATGCTTATAAAAATGTTTTTTTAATGCTCATAAAATGGAAAGTCACAAGCTAATTAAACAGAACATGTAATAATTACACATCGTCTTTTTCTAGACTCCTAAAAAAG